>NC_064929.1:32486428-33108035 GCF_023897955.1 Schistocerca gregaria
GAGTGAGTTGTATGTTTTGCGATAGTCTGTCTCTGACAAGCAAGCACAGGTGACATAGGTGCGAACACAGGAAGCTAGCAGACCCTCGCTGCCTGCAGACACCGAGCAGCCACACTAGGAGGGCGGCCTAAGCCGTAGGCGAAATGTGCTCATTCGCTTTGGCGCGACGTCGAACTATAAATAATGCTGTCACTAGCGTGAGCGTTGCGTGAGCGTCGTGGAAAGTCGGAAAAGTCGGCTGCGTGGGTGAGTGCCAAGTTTGGGGAGCGTTTTGTAGTATGCGCAGTGCAATGGAGACGCGGAAACTTGTTGTGGCCCAGTGTTTTGCAGTTGGACGACAAGATTGGTACACAGTAGTAAAGAGCGAGGCACTGAGTTGGCATGAATAATGGAGTGCACAATGGGGCTCGAGATGTGTTTGTTACCTCAGGTGCTGTATGATTGTCGACAAGGAGTGAAAACGGAGCAATTTGTGACGGCTCTTTCAATTTAAGACGTTAAAAACAGATGGAATTTGCATTTGTAATACCAGAGCATCGAAACTACTTGGAACTTTTGTGTATATGAACGTGTCCGCGCCTTTGTACTCTGCTCCCTTCACCGCTACAAACCAACCAACCATCGTGTCCGTGCGCATCAGAGTCGCAAAGAATGGGGAATAGCGCAGTTTGGTCGTGCATGTGGCGTAGCTCAGTTGGTAGAACGTTCGCTTCGCATTTGAAAGGTGCAGGGTTCAAGCCGCTGCGCCTCCATTTTTTGTGGTCAGTGCATGGTAAGTGTTGGTCGCGGCGAACCTAAAGGCACGCAAGATGTTGCAAAGCCAGCGTCACAGACTGATATGATGTATACTGACGTAAGGAGAGCAAGATGTAAGTGTGGGGATCGGCTGTTATCGAGGTGTCATCGAGTGCAGATCTGTCTGAGGTATCACGGCTTAACCTCATTGAAGTCTAGAGGGTAGACAACACGTTCGTCTTACTCAGAGCGGTGTCCGAACTCTATTTTCAACGTTATACGTGCCACTTTCATTGTGGCTAACTACGATTGGATACAGAATGCACGAAACCTGAAAGACACCCTAACGGATACATAGAGAGTAGTGTTTGTCTGCTGAATAATGGGAGTGCAAGGGTCTGTGTCGTCTATATGGCTGTATGTAGCACCATTAGCCTTGGGGTGGGCGGGCGTAGCTCAGATGGCAGAGCGCTCGGTTAGTATGCGAGAGGTACTGGGATCAATACCCAGTGCCTTCAGAATTTTTAACACACCTACATGCGCACCTTGCCATGCAAGTGGAATAATTCTCAGCCTGCAGATGTGTCTAGGAAGATACAAGCGAACTATTAGCATCCACAATTGGCAAGCGTGCTGTTATTAGTGCGCGGGAAGCACCCTCCTCCCACGCCTACACTTTATTTAGAAACAGTACAAGTGTTCCCGTACGATTGTCGGAAAGATCTGCCTTGCGCCGAGTTCACGTAAATCCCACTGCACATTCCTATTCTTTGCGTGCAGTCGGCTGCTACTGGTGTTGCTAGTTGTGACTGCTGATAACAGATGCCGTAGCAATCAATTCATGGAGTGAGTTGTATGTTTTGCGATAGTCTGTCTCTGACAAGCAAGCACAGGTGACATAGGTGCGAACACAGGAAGCTAGCAGACCCTCGCTGCCTGCAGACACCGAGCAGCCACACTAGGAGGGCGGCCTAAGCCGAAGGTGAAATGTGCTCATTCGCTTTGGCACGACGTCGAACTATAAATAATGCTGTCACTAGCGTGAGAGTTGCGTGAGCGTCGTGGAAAGTCGGAAAAGTCGGCTGCGTGGGTGAGTGCCAAGTTTGGGGAGCGTTTTGTAGTATGCGCAGTGCAATGGAGACGCGGAAACTTGTTGTGGCCCAGTGTTTTGCAGTTGGACGACAAGATTGGAACACAGTAGTAAAGAGCGAGGCACTGAGTTGGCATGAATAATGGAGTGCACAATGGGGCTCGAGATGTGTTTGTTACCTCAGGTGCTGTATGATTGTCGACAAGGAGTGAAAACGGAGCAATTTGTCACGGCTCTTTCAATTTAAGACGTTAAAAACAGATGGAATTTGCATTTGTAATACCAGAGCATCGAAACTACTTGGAACTTTTGTGTATATGAACGTGTCCGCGCCTTTGTACTCTGCTCCCTTCACCGCTACAAACCAACCAACCATCGTGTCCGTGCGCATCAGAGTCGCAAAGAATGGGGAATAGCGCAGTTTGGTCGTGCATGTGGCGTAGCTCAGTTGGTAGAACGTTCGCTTCGCATTTGAAAGGTGCAGGGTTCAAGCCGCTGCGCCTCCATTTTTTGTGGTCAGTGCATGGTAAGTGTTGGTCGCGGCGAACCTAAAGGCACGCAAGATGTTGCAAAGCCAGCGTCACAGACTGATATGATGTATACTGACGTAAGGAGAGCAAGATGTAAGTGTGGGGATCGGCTGTTATCGAGGTGTCATCGAGTGCAGATCTGTCTTAGGTATCACGGCTTAACCTCATTGAAGTCTAGAGGGTGGACAACACGTTCGTCTTACTCAGAGCGGTGTCCGAACTCTATTTTCAACGTTATACGTGCCACTTTCATTGTGGCCAACTACGATTGGATACAGAATGCACGAAACCTGAAAGACACGCTAACGGATACATAGAGAGTAGTGTTTGTCTGCTGAATAATGGGAGTGAAAGGGTCTGTGTCGTCTATATGACTGTATGTAGCACCATTACTCTTCGGGCGGGCGGGCGTAGCTCAGATGGTAGAGCGCTCGCTTGGTATGCGAGAGGTACTGGGATCAATACCCAGTGCCTCCAGAATTTTTAACACACCTACATGCGCACCTTGCCATGCAAGTGGAATAATTCTCAGAATGCAGATGTGTCTAGGAAGATACAAGCGAATGATTAGCATCCACAATTGGCAAGCGTGCTGTTATTAGTGCGCGGGAAGCACCCTCCTCCCACGCCTACACTTTACTTAGAAACAGTACAAGTGTTCCCGTACGATTGTCAAGATTATGTCGGAAAGATCTGCCTTGCGCCGAGTTCACGTAAATCCCACTGCACATTCCTATTCTTTGCGTGCAGTCGGCTGCTACTGGTGTTGCTAGTTGTGACTGCTGATAACAGATGCCGTAGCAATCAATTCATGGAGTGAGTTGTATGTTTTGCGATAGTCTGTCTCTGACAAGCAAGCACAGGTGACATAGGTGCGAACACAGGAAGCTAGCAGACCCTCGCTGCCTGCAGACACCGAGCAGCCACACTAGGAGGGCGGCCTAAGCCGTAGGCGAAATGTGCTCATTCGCTTTGGCGCGACGTCGAACTATAAATAATGCTGTCACTAGCGTGAGCGTTGCGTGAGCGTCGTGGAAAGTCGGAAAAGTCGGCTGCGTGGGTGAGTGCCAAGTTTGGGGAGCGTTTTGTAGTATGCGCAGTGCAATGGAGACGCGGAAACTTGTTGTGGCCCAGTGTTTTGCAGTTGGACGACAAGATTGGTACACAGTAGTAAAGAGCGAGGCACTGAGTTGGCATGAATAATGGAGTGCACAATGGGGCTCGAGATGTGTTTGTTACCTCAGGTGCTGTATGATTGTCGACAAGGAGTGAAAACGGAGCAATTTGTGACGGCTCTTTCAATTTAAGACGTTAAAAACAGATGGAATTTGCATTTGTAATACCAGAGCATCGAAACTACTTGGAACTTTTGTGTATATGAACGTGTCCGCGCCTTTGTACTCTGCTCCCTTCACCGCTACAAACCAACCAACCATCGTGTCCGTGCGCATCAGAGTCGCAAAGAATGGGGAATAGCGCAGTTTGGTCGTGCATGTGGCGTAGCTCAGTTGGTAGAACGTTCGCTTCGCATTTGAAAGGTGCAGGGTTCAAGCCGCTGCGCCTCCATTTTTTGTGGTCAGTGCATGGTAAGTGTTGGTCGCGGCGAACCTAAAGGCACGCAAGATGTTGCAAAGCCAGCGTCACAGACTGATATGATGTATACTGACGTAAGGAGAGCAAGATGTAAGTGTGGGGATCGGCTGTTATCGAGGTGTCATCGAGTGCAGATCTGTCTGAGGTATCACGGCTTAACCTCATTGAAGTCTAGAGGGTAGACAACACGTTCGTCTTACTCAGAGCGGTATCCGAACTCTATTTTCAACGTTATACGTGCCACTTTCATTGTGGCTAACTACGATTGGATACAGAATGCACGAAACCTGAAAGACACCCTAACGGATACATAGAGAGTAGTGTTTGTCTGCTGAATAATGGGAGTGCAAGGGTCTGTGTCGTCTATATGGCTGTATGTAGCACCATTAGCCTTGGGGTGGGCGGGCGTAGCTCAGATGGCAGAGCGCTCGGTTAGTATGCGAGAGGTACTGGGATCAATACCCAGTGCCTTCAGAATTTTTAACACACCTACATGCGCACCTTGCCATGCAAGTGGAATAATTCTCAGCCTGCAGATGTGTCTAGGAAGATACAAGCGAACTATTAGCATCCACAATTGGCAAGCGTGCTGTTATTAGTGCGCGGGAAGCACCCTCCTCCCACGCCTACACTTTATTTAGAAACAGTACAAGTGTTCCCGTACGATTGTCGGAAAGATCTGCCTTGCGCCGAGTTCACGTAAATCCCACTGCACATTCCTATTCTTTGCGTGCAGTCGGCTGCTACTGGTGTTGCTAGTTGTGACTGCTGATAACAGATGCCGTAGCAATCAATTCATGGAGTGAGTTGTATGTTTTGCGATAGTCTGTCTCTGACAAGCAAGCACAGGTGACATAGGTGCGAACACAGGAAGCTAGCAGACCCTCGCTGCCTGCAGACACCGAGCAGCCACACTAGGAGGGCGGCCTAAGCCGAAGGTGAAATGTGCTCATTCGCTTTGGCAGGACGTCGAACTATAAATAATGCTGTCACTAGCGTGAGAGTTGCGTGAGCGTCGTGGAAAGTCGGAAAAGTCGGCTGCGTGGGTGAGTGCCAAGTTTGGGGAGCGTTTTGTAGTATGCGCAGTGCAATGGAGACGCGGAAACTTGTTGTGGCCCAGTGTTTTGCAGTTGGACGACAAGATTGGAACACAGTAGTAAAGAGCGAGGCACTGAGTTGGCATGAATAATGGAGTGCACAATGGGGCTCGAGATGTGTTTGTTACCTCAGGTGCTGTATGATTGTCGACAAGGAGTGAAAACGGGCAATTTGTGACGGCTCTTTCAATTTAAGACGTTAAAAACAGACGGAATTTGCATTTGTAATACCAGAGCATCGAAACTACTTGGAACTTTTGTGTATATGAACGTGTCCGCGCCTTTGTACTCTGCTCCCTTCACCGCTACAAACCAACCAACCATCGTGTCCGTGCGCATCAGAGTCGCAAGGAATGGGGAATAGCGCAGTTTGGTCGTGCATGTGGCGTACCTCAGTTGGTAGAACGTTCGCTTCGCATTTGAAAGGTGCAGGGTTCAAGCCGCTGCGCCTCCATTTTTTGTGGTCAGTGCATGGTAAGTGTTGTTCGCGGCGAACCTAAAGGCACGCAAGATGTTGCAAAGCCAGCGTCACAGACTGATATGATGTATACTGACGTAAGGAGAGCAAGATGTAAGTGTGGGGATCGGCTGTTATCGAGGTGTCATCGAGTGCAGATCTGTCTTAGGTATCACGGCTTAACCTCATTGAAGTCTAGAGGGTGGACAACACGTTCGTCTTACTCAGAGCGTTGTCCGAACTCTATTTTCAACGTTATACGTGCCACTTTCATTGTGGCCAACTACGATTGGATACAGAATGCACGAAACCTGAAAGACACGCTAACGGACACATAGAGAGCAGTGTTTGTCTGCCGAATAATGGGAGTGAAAGGGTCTGTGTCGTCTATATGGCTGTATGTAGCACCATTAGTCTTCGGGGGGGCGGGCGTAGCTCAGATGGTAGAGCGCTCGCTTAGTATGCGAGAGGTACTGGGATCAATACCCAGTGCCTCCAGAATTTTTAACACACCTACATGCGCACCTTGCCATGCAAGTGGAATAATTCTCAGCCTGCAGATGTGTCTAGGAAGATACAAGCGAATGATTAGCATCCACAATTGGCAAGCGTGCTGTTATTAGTGCGCGGGAAGCACCCTCCTCCCACGCCTACACTTTATTTAGAAACAGTACAAGTGTTCCCGTTAGATTGTCAAGCCTATGTCGGAAAGATCTGCCTTGCGCCGAGTTCAATTAAATCCCATTGCACATTCCTATTCTTTGCGTGCAGTCGGCTGCTACTGGTGTTGCTGGTTGTGACTGCTGATAACAGATGCCGTAGCAATCAATTCATGGAGTGAGTTGTATGTTTTGCGATAGTCTGTCTCTGACAAGCAAGCACAGGTGACATAGGTGCGAACACAGGAAGCTAGCAGACCCTCGCTGCCTGCAGACACCGAGCAGCCATACTAGGAGGGCGGCCTAAGCCGTAGGCGAAATGTGCTCATTCGCTTTGGCGCGACGTCGAACTATAAATAATGCTGTCACTAGCGTGAGCGTCGTGGAAAGTCGGAAAAGTCGGCTGCGTGGGTGAGTGCCAAATTTGGGGAGCGTTTTGTAGTATGCGCAGTGCAATGGAGACGCGGAAACTTGTTGTGGCCCAGTGTTTTGCAGTTGGACGACAAGATTGGTACACAGTAGTAAAGAGCGAGGCACTGAGTTGGCATGAATAATGGAGTGCACAATGGGGCTCGAGATGTGTTTGTTACCTCAGGTGCTGTATGATTGTCGACAAGGAGTGAAAACGGAGCAATTTGTGACGGCTCTTTCAATTTAAGACGTTAAAAACAGACGGAATTTGCATTTGTAATACCAGAGCATCGAAACTACTTGGAACTTTTGTGTATATGAACGTGTCCGCGCCTTTGTACTCTGCTCCCTTCACCGCTACAAACCAACCAACCATCGTGTCCGTGCGCATCAGAGTCGCAAAGAATGGGGAATAGCGCAGTTTGGTCGTGCATGGGGTGTAGCTCAGTTGGTAGAGCGTTCGCTTCGCATGAGAAAGGTGCAGTGTTCAAGCCGCGGCGCCTCCATTTTTTGTGGTCAGTGCATGGTAAGTGTTGGTCGCGGCGAACCTAAAGGCACGCAAGATGTTGCAAAGCCAGCGTCACAGACTGATATGATGTATACTGACGTAAGGAGAGCAAGATGTAAGTGTGGGGATCGGCTGTTATCGAGGTGTCATCGAGTGCAGATATGTCTTAGGTATCACGGCTTAACCTCATTGAAGTCTAGAGGGTGGACAACACGTTCGTCTTACTCAGAGCGGTGTCCGAACTCTATTTTCAACGTTATACGTGCCACTTTCATTGTGGCCAACTACGTTTGGATACAGTATGCACGAAACCTGAAAGACACGCTAACGGACACATAGAGAGTAGTGTTTGTCTGCCGAATAATGGGAGTGAAAGGGTCTGTGTCGTCTATATGGCTGTATGTAGCACCATTAGTCTTCGGGGGGGGCGGGCGTAGCTCAGATGGTAGAGCGCTCGCTTAGTATGCGAGAGGTACTGGGATCAATACCCAGTGCCTCCAGAATTTTTAACACACCTACATGCGCACCTTGCCATGCAAGTGGAATAATTCTCAGCCTGCAGATGTGTCTAGGAAGATACAAGCGAATGATTAGCATCCACAATTGGCAAGCGTGCTGTTATTAGTGCGCGGGAAGCACCCTCCTCCCACGCCTACACTTTATTTAGAAACAGTACAAGTGTTCCCGTACGATTGTCATGCCTATGTCGGAAAGATCTGCCTTGCGCCGAGTTCACGTAAATCCCACTGCACATTCCTATTCTTTGCGTGCAGTCGGCTGCTACTGGTGTTGCTAGTTGTGACTGCTGATAACAGATGCCGTAGCAACCAATTCATGGAGTGAGTTGTATGTTTTGCGATAGTCTGTCTCTGACAAGCAAGCACAGGTGACATAGGTGCGAACACAGGAAGCTAGCAGACCCTCGCTGCCTGCAGACACCGAGCAGCCACACTAGGAGGGCGGCCTAAGCCGTAGGCGAAATGTGCTCATTCGCTTTGGCGCGACGTCGAACTATAAATAATGTTGTCACTAGCGTGGGCGTTGCGTGAGCGTCGTGGAAAGTCGGAAAAGTCGGCTGCGTGGGTGAGTGCCAAGTTTGGGGAGCGTTTTGTAGTATGCGCAGTGTAATGGAGACGCGGAAACTTGTTGTGGCCCAGTGTTTCACAGTTGGACGACAAGATTGGTACACAGTAGTAAAGAGCGAGGCACTGAGTTGGCATGAATAATGGAGTGCACAGTGGGGCTCGAGATGTGTTTGTTACCTCAGGTGCTGTATGATTGTCGACAAGGAGTGAAAACGGAGCAATTTGTGACGGCTCTTTCAATTTAAGACGTTAAAAACAGACGGAATTTGCATTAGTAATACCAGAGCATCGAAACTACTTGGAACTTTTGTGTATATGAACGTGTCCGCGCCTTTGTACTCTGCTCCCTTCACCGCTACAAACCAACCAACCATCGTGTCCGTGCGCATCAGAGTCGCAAAGAATGGGGAATAGCGCAGTTTGGTCGGGCACGTGGCGTAGCTCAGTTGGTAGAAAATTCGCTTCGCATTTGAAAGGTGCAGGGTTCAAGCCGCTGCGCCTCCATTTTTTGTGGTCAGTGCATGGTAAGTGTTGGTCGCGGCGAACCTAAAGGCACGCAAGATGTTGCAAAGCCAGCGTCACAGACTGATATGATGTATACTGACGTAAGGAGAGCAAGATGTAAGTGTGGGGATCGGCTGTTATCGAGGTGTCATCGAGTGCAGATCTGTCTTAGGTATCACGGCTTAACCTCATTGAAGTCTAGAGGGTGGACAACACGTTCGTCTTACTCAGAGCGGTGTCCGAACTCTATTTTCAACGTTATACGTGCCACTTTCATTGTGGCCAACTACGATTGGATACAGAATGCACGAAACCTGAAAGACACGCTAACGGATACATAGAGAGTAGTGTTTGTCTGCCGAATAATGGGAGTGAAAGGGTCTGTGTCGTCTATATGGCTGTATGTAGCACCATTAGTCTTCGGGGGGGGCGGGCGTAGCTCAGATGGTAGAGCGCTCGCTTAGTATGCGAGAGGTACTGGGATCAATACCCAGTGCCTCCAGAATTTTTAACACACCTACATGCGCACCTTGCCATGCAAGTGGAATAATTCTCAGCCTGCAGATGTGTCTAGGAAGATACAAGCGAATGATTAGCATCCACAATTGGCAAGCGTGCTGTTATTAGTGCGCGGGAAGCACCCTCCTCCCACGCCTACACTTTATTTAGAAACAGTACAAGTGTTCCCGTACGATTGTCAAGCCTATGTCGGAAAGATCTGCCTTGCGCCGAGTTCACGTAAATCCCACTGCACATTCCTATTCTTTGCGTGCAGTCGGCTGCTACTGGTGTTGCTAGTTGTGACTGCCGATAACAGATGCCGTAGCAATCAATTCATGGAGTGAGTTGTATGTTTTGCGATAGTCTGTCTGTGACAAGCAAGCACAGGTGACATAGTTGCGAACACAGGAAGCTAGCAGACCCCCGCTGCCTGCAGACACCGAGCAGCCTCACTAGGAGGGCGGCCTAAGCCGTAGGCGAAATGTGCTCATTCGCTTTGGCGCGACGTCGAACTATGTAATGCTGTCACTAGCGTGAGCGTTGCGTGAGCGTCGTGGAAAGTCGGAAAAGTCGGCTGCGTGGGTGAGTGCCAAGTTTGGGGAGCGTTTTGTAGTTGCGCAGTGCAATGGAGACGCGGAAACTTGTTGTGGCCCAGTGTTTTGCAGTTGGACGACAAGATTGGTACACAGTAGTAAAGAGCGAGGAACTGAGTTGGCATGAATAATGGAGTGCACAATGGGGCTCGAGATGTGTTTGTTACCTCAGGTGCTGTATGATTGTCGACAAGGAGTGAAAACGGAGCAATTTGTGACGGCTCTTTCAATTTAAGACGTTAAAAACAGACGGAATTTGCATTTGTAATACCAGAGCATCGAAACTACTTGGAACTTTTGTGTATATGAACGTGTCCGCGCCTTTGTACTCTGCTCCCTTCACCGCTACAAACCAACCAACCATCGTGTCCGTGCGCATCAGAGTCGCAAAGAATGGGGAATAGCGCAGTTTGGTCGTGCATGGGGCGTAGCTCAGTTGGTAGAGCGTTCGCTTCGCATGAGAAAGGTGCAGGGTTCAAGCCGCGGCGCCTCCATTTTTTGTGGTCAGTGCATGGTAAGTGTTGGTCGCGGCGAACCTAAAGGCACGCAAGATGTTGCAAGCCAGCGTCACAGACTGATATGATGTATACTGACATAAGAAGAGCAAGATGTAAGTGTGGGGACCGGCTGTTATCGAGGTGTCATCGAGTGCAGATCTGTCTTAGGTATCACGGCTTAACCTCATTGAAGTCTAGAGGGCGGACAACACGTTCGTCTTACTCAGAGCGGTGTCCGAACTCTATTTTCAACGTTATACGTGCCACTTTCATTGTGGCCAACTACGATTGGATACAGAATGCATGAAACCTGCAAGACACCCTAACGGATACATAGAGAGTAGTGTTTGTCTGCCGAATAATGGGAGTGAAAGGGTCTGTGTCGTCTATATGGCTGTATGTAGCACCATTAGTCTTCGGGGGGGGCGGGCGTAGCTCAGATGGTAGAGCGCTCGCTTAGTATGCGAGAGGTACTGGGATCAATACCCAGTGCCTCCAGAATTTTTAACAGACCTACATGCGCACCTTGCCATGCAAGTGGAATAATTCTCAGCCTGCAGATGTGTCTAGGAAGATACAAGCGAATGATTAGCATCCACAATTGGCAAGCGTGCTGTTATTAGTGCGCGGGAAGCACCCTCCTCCCACGCCTACACTTTATTTAGAAACAGTACAAGTGTTCCCGTACGATTGTCAAGCCTATGTCGGAAAGATCTGCCTTGCGCCGAGTTCACGTAAATCCCACTGCACATTCCTATTCTTTGCGTGCAGTCGGCTGCTACTGGTGTTGCTAGTTGTGACTGCTGATAACAGATGCCGTAGCAATCAATTCATGGAGTGAGTTGTATGTTTTGCGATAGTCTGTCTCTGACAAGCAAGCACAGGTGACATAGTTGCGAACACAGGAAGCTAGCAGACCCTCGCTGCCTGCAGACACCGAGCACCCACACTAGGAGGGCGGCCTAAGCCGTAGGCGAAATGTGCTCATTCGCTTTGGCGCGACGTCGAACTATAAATAATGCTGTCACTAGCGTGAGCGTGACCTCGAACGCGCATATGACCGTGTGTGGCATTCCGGTCTCCTTTTCAAGCTCCAAACCTTTGCTCTTCCTCTCAACTATGTCCGTCTGGTCGCTTCCTTCCTTTCCCACCGTCCTTCCTATGTCACCATCCACAACACTGATTCCTACACCTTCTACCCCTCCGCCGGTGTGCCCCAAGGTTCCGTCCTTTCCCCTCTTCTCTACCTCCTTTACACGGCAGACATGCCTCCACCTGCACCTCCCCTACACCTTCTCCAGTACGCCGATGACACTGCCTTCCTTGCCCTCGCTCCCACCCTGCAACGCTCCCAGCACCTTCTCCAATCCTATCTTGACCGGTTCACCACTTGGTGTAACCAGTGGTTGCTCAAGGTCAATCCTTCCAAGACCCAGGCGATCATTGTAGGCAAAACCACTCGTTCCTTCCGTCTCCTTGATTTCTATCTTACTATTTATGGCCGTCCCATCACCCTCACACCTACTCTCAAGTACCTTGGTGTCACCCTCGACCGTCGCCTCTCCTGGAACCCACATCTCCGGACGATCCAAGCCAAGGCACGCTCCCGCCTCCGCCTCCTTAAGCTCCTTTCTGGCCGTACATGGGGTCTGGACCCTTCCACCATCCTCTACACCTACAAGTCCCTCATCCGTCCTATCCTTGCTATGCTCATCCCGCCTGGATCTCTGCCCCTCCTACCTTCTACAAGTCCATTCAGATCCTAGAACGCCATGCGCTCCGCCTCGCCTATCGCATCCGTCTCCCTTCCCCCACGCGGATCCTCTATGACCTGATTCCCTTCCCGCACCTCCTCCTTTTCCTCGAACGGTTACGGATCCTCTACACCTCCCGCAAGCTTGATCCTCCACACCCTCTTGTCTCTCCCATCCTCTCCCACCCCAACCCGCTGCCGCGCCTGCATTCCTATATCCCACCTGCTCTCCATCTTTACACCCTCCACACCCTCTCCCTCGGTGGCTTCCGTCAACTCCCCCTCCCTGATGATGCCCTCCTCCCCTCCATCTACCCCTCCTACCAACTTTGAGCCTTACCTTCCCTCTCCTCTCCTTTTCCTGTGGGCACCCTCTCTCCCTTCTCTCCCTCCCTCCCCTCCCCTTTCTCCTTGGGCTTCCACTCCCCCTACCCTCCCCCTTCTCCTCCATCCCTCTCCTCCACTGGCATCTTCCCCTCCCCCTCTCTCTCCTCTTCCCCACACCTTTTCCCCTTGGCAGGCCACGACTCTGCTGTCTTCCATCAGTTACTTTCATCGTCCTACGCCAAAGACCATCGCATGTGTTTGTGCCTCGACTCTCCTGCAGTGTGTCTGTGTTTCGTCGTTTGTGCTCCGCTGGTTCACGTGTGGCCATCTGCCATCTGCGTTTGTGCACCGTGTTTCTCCGCTTTTATCCATTGTACTACGCACGTGACCGACTCCGTTTTAACTCTGTTTTGTCTACTGTTTGTACCCCGCCGTCTTGATTGTTTTTATATCTCACTCATCTCTGTTCTGTGTATACTCTGAGGCCGAAGAGCGGCATACTTGGTCCGCTGCCGGCCTCCCTGTTTGTCACAGGTATTAAAATCACAATAAAGGAAAAAAAAAAAAAAAAGCGTGAGCGTAGCGTGAGCGTCGTGGAAAGTCGGAAAAGTCGGCTGCGTGGGTGAGTGCCAAGTTTGGGGAGCGTTTTGTAGTATGCGCAGTGCAATGGAGACGCGGAAACTTGTTGTGGCCCAGTGTTTTGCAGTTGGACGACAAGATTGGCACACAGTAGCAAAGAGCGAGGCACTGAGTTGGCATGAATAATGGAGTGCAGAATGGGGCTCGAGATGTGTTTGTTACCTCAGGTGCTGTATGACTGTCGACAAGGAGTGAAAACGGAGCAATTTGTGGCGGCTCTTTCAATTTAAGACGTTAAAAACAGACGGAATGGGCATTTGTAATACCAGAGCATCGAAACTACTTGGAACTTTTGTGTATATGAATGTGTCCGCGCCTTTGTACTCTGCTCCCTTCACCGCTACAAACCAACCAACCATCGTGTCCGTGCGCATCAGAGTCGCAAAGAATGGGGAATAGCGCAGTTTGGTCGTGCATGTGGCGTAGCTCAGTTGGTAGAGCGTTCGCTTCGCAAGTGAAAGGTGCAGGTTTCAAGCCGCGGCGCCTCCATTTTTTGTGGTCAGTGCATGGTAAGTGTTGGTCGCGGCGAACCTAAAGGCACGCAAGATGTTGCAAAGCCAGCGTCACAGACTGATATGATGTATACTGACGTAAGGAGAGCAAGATGTAAGTGTGGGGACCGGCTGTTATAGAGGTGTCATCGAGTACAGATCTGTCTTAGGTATCACGGCTTAACCTCATTGAAGTCTAGAGGGTGGACAACACGTTCGTCTTACTCAGAGCGGTGTCCGAACTCTATTTTCAACGTTATACGTGCCACTTTCATTGTGGCCAACTACGATTCGATACAGAATGCACGAAACCTGAAAGACACCCTAACAGATACATAGAGAGTAGTGTTTGTCTGCTGAATAATGGGAGTGCAAGGGTCTGTGTCGTCTATATGGCTGTATGTAGCACCATTAGTCCTCGGGGGGGCGGGCGTAGCTCAGATGGTGGAGCGCTCACTTAGTATGTGAGAGGTACTGGGATCAATACCCAGTGCCTCCAGAATTTTTAACACACCTACATGCGCACCTTGCCATGCAAGTGGAATAATTCTCAGCCTGCAGATGTGTCTAGGAAGATACAAGCGAATGATTAGCATCCAAAATTGGCAAGCGTGCTGTTATTAGTGAGCCGGAAGCACCCTCCTCCCACGCCTACACTTAATTTAGAAACGGTACAAGTGTTCCCGTAAGATTGTCAAGCCTATGTCGGAAAGATCTGCCTTGCGCCGAGTTCACGTAAATCCCACTGCACATTCCTATTCTTTGCGTGCAGTCGGCTGCTACTGGTGTTGCTAGTTGTGACTGCTGATAACAGATGCCGTAGCAATCAATTCATGGAGTGAGTTGTATGTTTTGCGATAGTCTGTCTCTGACAAGCAAGCACAGGTGACATAGGTGCGAACACAGGAAGCTAGCAGACCCTCGCTGCCTGCAGTCACCGAGCAGCCACACTAGGAGGGCGGCCTAAGCCGTAGGCGAAATGTGCTCATTCGCTTTGGTGCGACGTCGAACTATAAATAATGCTGTCACTAGCGCATGCGTTGCGTGAGCGTCGTGGAAAGTCGGAAAAGTCGGCTGCGTGGGTGAGTGCCAAGTTTGGGGAGCGTTTTGTAGTATGCGCAGTGCAATGGAGACGCGGAAACTTGTTGTGGCCCAGTGTTTTGCAGTTGGACGACAAGATTGGTACACAGTAGTAAAGAGCGAGGCACTGAGTTGGCATGAATAATGGAGTGCACAATGTGGCTCGAGATGTGTTTGTTACCTCAGGTGCTGTATGATTGTCGACAAGGAGTGAAAACGGAGCAATTTGTGACGGCTCTTTCAATTTAAGACGTTAAAAACAGACGGAATTGGCATTTGTAATACCAGAGCATCGAAACTACTTGGAACTTTTGTGTATATGAACGTGTCCGCGCCTTTGTACTCTGCTCCCTTCACCGCTACAAACCAACCAACCATCGTGTCCGTGCGCATCAGAATCGCAAAGAATGGGGAATAGCGCAGTTTGGTCGTGCATGGGGCGTAGCTCAGTTGGTAGAGCGTTCGCTTCGCATTTGAAAGGTGCAGGGTTCAAGCCGCGGCGCCTCCATTTTTTGTGGTCAGTGCATGGTAAGTGTTGGTCGCGGCGAACCTAAAGGCACGCAAGATGTAGCAAAGCCAGCGTCACAGACTGATATGATGTATACTGACGTAAGAAGAGCAAGATGTAAGTGTGGGGACCGGCTGTTATCGAAGTGTCATCGAGTGCAGATGTGTCTTAGGTATCACGGCTTAACCTCATTGAAGTCTAGAGGGTGGACAACACGTTCGTCTTACTCAGAGCGGTGTCCGAACTCTATTTTCAACGTTATACGTGCCACTTTCATTGTGGCCAACTACGATTCGATACAGAATGCACGAAACCTGAAAGACACCCTAACGGATACATAGAGAGTAGTGTTTGTCTGCTGAATAATGGGAGTGCAAGGGTCTGTGTCGTCTATATGGCTGTATGTAGCACCATTTGTCTTCGGGGTGGCGGGCGTAGCTCAGATGGTAGAGCGCTCGTTTTGTATGCGAGAGGTACTGGGATCAATACCCAGTGCCTCCAGAATATTTAACACACCTACATGCGCACCTTGCCATGCAAGTGGAATAATTCTCAGCCTGCAGATGTGTCTAGGAAGATACAAGCGAATGATTAGCATCCACAATTGGCAAGCGTGCTGTTATTAGTGCGTGGGAAGCACCCTCCTCCCACGCCTACACTTTATTTAGAAACAGTACAAGTGTTCCCGTAAGATTCTCAAGCCTATGTCGGAAAGATCTGCCTTGCGCCGAGTTCACGTAAATCCCACTGCACATTCCTATTCTTTGCGTGCAGTCGGCTGCTACTGGTGTTGCTAGTTCTGACTGCTGATAACAGATGCCGTAGCAATCAATTCATGGAGTGAGTTGTATGTTTTGCGATAGTCTGTCTCTGACAAGCAAGCACAGGTGACATAGGTGCGAACACAGGAAGCTAGCAGACCCTCGCTGCCTGCAGACACCGAGCAGCCACACTAGGAGGGCGGCCTAAGCCGTAGGCGAAATGTGCTCATTCGCTTTGGCACGACGTCGAACTATAAATAATGCTGTCACTAGCGTGAGCGTCGTGGAAAGTCGGAAAAGTCGGCTGCGTGGGTGAGTGCCAAGTTTGGGGAGCGTTTTGTAGTATGCGCAGTGCAATGGAGACGCGGAAACTTGTTGTGGCCCAGTGTTTTGCAGTTGGACGACAAGATTGGTACACAGTAGTAAAGAGCGAGGCACTGAGTTGGCATGAATAATGGAGTGCACAATGGGGCTCGAGATGTGTTTGTTACCTCAGGTGCTGTATGATTGTCGACAAGGAGTGAAAACGGAGCAATTTGTGGCGGCTCTTTCAATTTATGACGTTAAAAACAGACGGAATTTGCATTTGTAATACCAGAGCATCGAAACTACTTGGAACTTTTGTGTATATGAACGTGTCCGCGCCTTTGTACTCTGCTCCCTTCACCGCTACAAACCAACCAACCATCGTGTCCGTGCGCATCAGAATCGCAAAGAATGGGGAATAGCGCAGTTTGGTCGTGCATGGGGCGTAGCTCAGTTGGTAGAGCGTTCGCTTCGCATTTGAAAGGTGCAGGGTTCAAGCCGCGGCGCCTCCATTTTTTGTGGTCAGTGCATGGTAAGTGCTGGTCGCGGCGAACCTAAAGGCACGCAAGATGTAGCAAAGCCAGCGTCACAGACTGATATGATGTATACTGACGTAAGAAGAGCAAGATGTAAGTGTGGGGACCGGCTGTTATCGAGGTGTCATCGAGTGCAGATCTGTCTTAGGTATCACGGCTGAACCTCATTGAAGTCTAGAGGGTGGCCAACACGTTCGTCTTACTCAGAGCGGTGTCCGAACTCTATTTTCACCGTTATACGTGCCACTTTCATTGTGGCCAACTACGATTCGATACAGAATGCATGAAACCTGAAAGACACCCTAACGGATACATAGAGAGTAGTGTTTGTCTGCTGAATAATGGGAGTGCAAGGGTCTGTGTCGTCTATATGGCTGTATGTAGCACCATTTGTATTCGGGGGGGCGGGCGTAGCTCAGATGGTAGAGCGCTCGCTTAGTATGCGAGAGGTACTGGGATCAATACCCAGTGCCTACAGAATTTTTAACACACCTACATGCGCACCTTGCCATGCAAGTGGAATAATTCTCAGCCTGCAGATGTGTCTAGGAAGATACAAGCGAATGATTAGCATCCACAATTGGCAAGTGTGCTGTTATTAGTGCGCGGGAAGCACCCTCCTCCCACGCCTACACTTTATTTAGAAACAGTACAAGTGTTCCCGTAAGATTGTCAAGCCTATGTCGGAAAGATCTGCCTTGCGCCGAGTTCACGTAAATCCCACTGCACATTCCTATTCTTTGCGTGCAGTCGGCTGCTACTGGTGTTGCTAGTTGTGACTGCTGAAAACAGATGCCGTAGCAATCAATTCATGGAGTGAGTTGTATGTTTTGCGATAGTCTGTCTCTGACAAGCAAGCACAGGTGACATAGGTGCGAACACAGGAAGCTAGCAGACCCTCGCTGCCTGCAGACACCGAGCAGCCACACTAGGAGGGCGGCCTAAGCCGTAGGCGAAATGTGCTCATTCGCTTTGGCGCGACGTCGAACTATAAATAATGCTGTCACTAGCGTGAGCGTCGTGGAAAGTCGGAAAAGTCGGCTGCGTGGGTGAGTGCCAAGTTTGGGGAGCGTTCTGTAGTATGCGCATTGCAATGGAGACGCGGAAACTTGTTGTGGCCCAGTGTTTTGCAGTTGGACGACAAGATTGGTACACAGTAGTAAAGAGCGAGGCACTGAGTTGGCATGAATAATGGAGTGCACAATGGGGCTCGAGATGTGTTTGTTACCTCAGGTGCTGTATGACTGTCGACAAGGAGTGAAAACGGAGCAATTTGTGGCGGCTCTTTCAATTTATGACGTTAAAAACAGACGGAATTTGCATTTGTAATACCAGAGCATCGAAACTACTTGGAACTTTTGTGTATATAAACGTGTCCGCGCCTTTGTACTCTGCTCCCTTCACCGCTACAAACCAACCAACCATCGTGTCCGTGCGCATCAGAGTGGCAAAGAATGGGGAATAGCGCAGTTTGGTCGTGCATGGGGCGTAGCTCAGTTGGTAGAGCGTTAGCTTCGCTTTTGAAAGGTGCAGGGTTCAAGCCGCGGCGCCTCCATTTTTTGTGGTCAGTGCATGGTAAGTGTTGGTCGCGGCGAACCTAAAGGCACGCAAGATGTTGCAAAGCCAGCGTCACAGACTGATATGATGTATACTGACGTAAGGAGAGCAAGATGTAAGTGTGGGGACCGGCTGTTATCGAGGTGTCATCGAGTGCAGATCTGTCTTAGGTATCACGGCTTAACCTCATTGAAGTCTAGAGGGTGGCCAACACGTTCGTCTTACTCAGAGCGGTGTCCGAACTCTATTTTCACCGTTATACGTGCCACTTTCATTGTGGCCAACTACGATTCGATACAGAATGCATGAAACCTGAAAGACACCCTAACGGATACATAGAGAGTAGTGTTTGTCTGCTGAATAATGGGAGTGCAAGGGTCTGTGTCGTCTATATGGCTGTATGTAGCATCATTTGTCTTCGGGGGGGCGGGCGTAGCTCAGATGGTAGAGCGCTCGCTTAGTATGCGAGAGGTACTGGGATCAATACCCAGTGCCTCCAGAATTTTTAACACACCTACATGCGCACCTTGCCATGCAAGTGGAATAATTCTCAGCCTGCAGATGTGTCTAGGAAGATACAAGGGAATGATTAGCATCCACAATTGGCAAGCGTGCTGTTATTAGTGCGCGGGAAGCACCCTCCTCCCACGCCTACACTTTATTTAGAAACAGTACAAGTGTTCCCGTAAGATTGTCAAGCCTATGTCGGAAAGATCTGCCTTGCGCCGAGTTCACGTAAATCCCACTGCACATTCCTATTCTTTGCGTGCAGTCGGCTGCTACTGGTGTTGCTAGTTGTGACTGCTGATAACAGATGCCGTAGCAATCAATTCATGGAGTGAGTTGTATGTTTTGCGATAGTCTGTCTCTGACAAGCAAGCACAGGTGACATTGGTGCGAACACAGGAAGCTAGCAGACCCTCGCTGCCTGCAGACACCGAGCAGCCACACTAGGAGGGCGGCCTAAGCCGTAGGCGAAATGTGCTCATTCGCTTTGGCGCGACGTCGAACTATAAATAGTGCTGTCACTAGCGTGAGCGTTGCGAGAGCGTCGTGGAAAGTCGGAAAAGTCGGCTGCGTGGGTGAGTGCCAAGTTTGGGGAGCGTTTTGTAGTATGCGCAGTGCAATGGAGACGAGGAAACTTGTTGTGGCCCAGTGTTTTGCAGTTGGACGACAAGATTGGTACACAGTAGTAAAGAGCGAGGCACTGAGTTGGCATGAATAATGGAGTGCACAATGGGGCTCGAGATGTGTTTGTTACCTCAGGTGCTGTATGATTGTCGACAAGGAGTGAAAACGGAGCAATTTGTGACGGCTCTTTCAATTTAAGACGTTAAAAACAGACGGAATTTGCATTTGTAATACCAGAGCATCGAAACTACTTGGAACTTTTGTGTATATGAACGTGTCCGCGCCTTTGTACTCTGCTCCCTTCACCGCTACAAACCAACCAACCATCGTGTCCGTGCGCATCAGAGTCGCAAAGAATGGGGAATAGCGCAGTTTGGTCGTGCATGTGGCGTAGCTCAGTTGGTAGAACGTTCGCTTCGCATTTGAAAGGTGCAGGGTTCAAGCCGCTGCGCCTCCATTTTTTGTGGTCAGTGCATGGTAAGTGTTGGTCGCGGCGAACCTAAAGGCACGCAAGATGTTGCAAAGCCAGCGTCACAGACTGATATGATGTACACTGACGTAAGGAGAGCAAGATATAAGTGTGGGGATCGGCTGTTATCGAGGTGTCATCGAGTGCAGATCTGTCTTAGGTATCACGGCTTAACCTCATTGAAGTCTAGAAGGTGGACAACACGTTCGTCTTACTCAGAGCGGTGTCCGAACTCTATTTTCACCGTTATACGTGCCACTTTCATTGTGGCCAACTACGATTCGATACAGAATGCATGAAACATGAAAGACACCCTAACGGATACATAGAGAGTAGTGTTTGTCTGCTGAATAATGGGAGTGCAAGGGTCTGTGTCGTCTATATGGCTGTATGTAGCACCATTGGTCTTCGGGGGCGGGCGTAGCTCAGATGGTAGAGCGCTCGCTTAGTATGCGAGAGATACTGGGATCAATACCCAGTGCCTCCAGAATTTTTAACACACCTACATGCGCACCTTGCCATGTAAGTGGAATAATTCTCAGCCTGCAGATGTGTCTAGGAAGATACAAGCGAATGATTAGCATCCAAAATTGGCAAGCGTGCTGTTGTTAGTGAGCGGGAAGCACCCTCCTCCCACGCCTACACTTTATTTAGAAACAGTACAAGTGTTCCCGTAAGATTGTCAAGCCTATGTCGGAAAGATCTGCCTTGCGCCGAGTTCACGTAAATCCCACTGCACATTCCTATTCTTTGCGTGCAGTCGGCTGCTACTGGTGTTGCTAGTTGTGACTGCTGATAACAGATGCCGTAGCAATCAATTCATGGAGTGAGTTGTATGTTTTGCGATAGTCTGTCTCTAACAAACAAGCACAGGTGACATAGGTGCGAACACAGGAAGCTAGCAGACCCTCGCTGCCTGCAGACACCGAGCAGCCACACTAAGAGGGCGGCCTAAGCCGTAGCCGAAATGTGCTCATTCGCATTGGCGCGACGTCGAACTATAAATAATGCTGTCACTAGCGTGAGCGTCGTGGAAAGTCGTAAAAGTCGGCTGCGTGGGTGAGTGCCAAGTTTGGGGAGCGTTTTGTAGTATGCGCAGTGCAATGGAGACGCGGAAACTTGTTGTGGCCCAGTGTTTTGCAGTTGGACGACAAGATTGGTACACAGTAGTAAAGAGCGAGGCACTGAGTTGGCATGAATAATGGAGTGCACAATGGGGCTCGAGATGTGTTTGTTACCTCAGGTGCTGTATGATTGTCGACAAGGAGTGAAAACGGAGCAATTTGTGACGGCTCTTTCAATTTAAGACGTTAAAAACAGACGGAATTGGCATTTGTAATACCAGAGCATCGAAACTACTTGCAACTATTGTGTATATAAACGTGTCCGCGCCTTTGTACTCTGCTCCCTTCACCGCTACAAACCAACCAACCATCGTGTCCGTGCGCATCAGAGTCGCAAAGAATGGGGAATAGCGCAGTTTGGTCGTGCATGGGGCGTAGCTCAGTTGAACAGTCGGCCTTTGGCTGTGGAGCGGTGCGGTACGTCCCGGCCGCTCCGTGTCGCGTTTCCGGGTGTGTTGTTGTTTACCGCGCCGGCGCGCTAGTGTTACGTATTGCCGTCACGTTCCTGACACACGATGGCTCTTTCGTATCGGAAAGCCACGATCAAGCTGCAGTTCGACACTACGTACTCTAGACCCAAGGCCCACGAAGTAGAGCGTTTTTTACGCGATGTGGTACATGTTGATCCTAACGAGCTGATCGGTATCCACTTATCTATTGTCTCCAGCGTCGTATATCTTAAGTTCACTGACGACGAAGCATGTGACAAACTTCTCAGACGCTCGACGGCAGGTTATCGGTTCTGCCACTCAGACGGAAACGTGGGTGTGGTGACGCTTGAACGTGCTGGATTGGGAATCCAAAATGTGCGCGTGTTTGAGCTCCCTTTTGAAGTTCCAGCGGATTTGGTCACCCTTGCTCTTCGACCCTATGGAACAGTTCTCGGCCACACGCCCGAAAAATGGAAGACCTTCGACACCTACCCTGTCCTTAACGGGGTGCGACAAGTCCGTATTGACCTGCATCGCCATATTCCTTCGTATCTCACGATCGCTGGTTGCAGGGCAATAATTATTTACGACGGTCAGCCGAGAACCTGCTCCGGTTGTGGCCAGACGGGACACATGCGTACCGAATGCCTGCAACGCCGTCTCGTGCAGACACCCTCGACCGACCAGATTCGTCCGTCGACACCGACCTCTCTGCCGATTACGTATGTTGCGGCGGCGAGACGGGAGACGCCAGCTGTATATGACGACCCCACTGTATTGGTGCGAGCTTTGGAGGACCCTGCAGTAGCTTCTACGGAGCCCCAAGCGTCTTTCAGTGCTGATGCTACTGATGTCCTTTCGTCGGACCCCGGCGCACCGTCACAACGGCTCGCCGACGGTGCGATGGAAGTTGAAGCACAGGATGCAGCGTCCTCCCCTTGCCCTACGTCGGAAACAGAGGCGCGGCAGCGTAAGCAGAAATCACCCAAGCGTCATAAGAAGCGGCGCAAGACAACCGACGACGTAGAACAGCCCGAGGCGACACCGCTGGATGACGAGGTGCCTCAACCGCTCCACCGCGCCGACACAGGCGACCCTACCGTCTCACACGGTTCGACGTCTTCTCCCACTACCGCTGGGTCTGGACCACATGGGGATGCGGGAGATCACCGCAGCTCCGACACCGGGGATGCACCCTTGCCTCCGTCTGCCTCTCGAGATCCAGTGGTGTCAACGTCCCTGGGCGACTGGGCGCAGGAGATGGAGTTGCAGGATGCGTTTCAGAACCAAGACGATGCACCGATGCCGATGGCAGCGTCTACGCGGCCGGCGACAGACGCCTAGGACGGCATGAGCACCTCTCGTCGCTGCCTAGCACTTCGCAAGACCGGCGCTCCACGTCACGACTACTGCCCCCCTGTCATACCATGGTCACCTCCCGAGACTTGATGGACCAGGCATACCGCCTCGCCACGATCAACGTCAATGGCATTACATCTGATGTCAAGACCCGTATGCTGAAGGATACGTTACGCGCTGCGGATCTGGACGTTGTTTTCCTTCAAGAAGTCCGATCAGGACTCTGTCTCGATGCCTACGGATATGACGCCTACACTATGCCTGCAGATGTGGGCGGCGGAGGTACGGCGATTCTACTGCGGGAAGGGATAATGGCCACTGATGTCTCCTATTTACCGTCGGCCCGGGGGGTCGCACTCACGATTGGTACAGTACGTCTGGTGAACTTATATGCTCCTTCAGGCACCGGCAAAAGGAGAGAACGGCGCACCTTTTTTGCCGAAGATATAGCCCCGCTCTTCCAGGGCAATACCGACCACTTGGTAGTAGGCGGCGATTTTAATTGTGTGCTCCGCCCATCCGACCAGGAGCCACACTATACCACCTGCCCGGCACTCCAGGCACTTGTACAGGACTTGGCCTTGTTGGACACCTGGATCATCCAACACGGCGACCGTCGAGCACACACCTACTTTACTAGTCACTCCGCGAGCCGTTTGGATCGAGTCTACGTCACCCGCGGCCTACGATCGGCCGTTGTCGACGCTGAGATGTGGCCGGCAGCGTTCACGGATCACCTCGCATATGTGTGTACTCTCACCCTTCCCCGCCAGCGCGTCCGCCGAAGTAGGGGTCCGTGGCGCCTCAATGTGGCCCTTCTTGATGAGATAAATTGCAGACGCGCAGTCGAGTCCACATGGAGCAATTGCCACCGGCGTTTACCCGCCTACCGTTCTGTACTTCAATGGTGGTTACGGTGTGCAAAACCCGCACTGTGCCGAACATTAGTCAGCTATGGACGCGACCGAGCGCGCTGGTATACTGCGACTACTGATTTTTACTATACTGCGCTCCGCGAACTGGCTGTACAACCGCCGTCGCCAGAGCGACAATCAGCAGTACAACGCGTCAAGGCACAATTGCTTCGTATCAACGCCGTACGTCTTGCGGGTGTGCGGGTGCGAGCGAGGACGACTGATGATGTTCGTGGGGAACGACCTTCCCTCCACCATATCATTCAAGAACGCCGAAGACGCAAGAGGCAGCTCATTACCGAGGTTGAGACGGAGGACGGGCGACGCGTTGACGCACAAATGGATATCGTCCGAGCGTTCACACAGTCATATAAACTTCTTTACGAGAGGGAGTCCCACATGAATGTAGGGGTCAGGGAAGTCCTATCTGACCTACCAGTCTCTCGGAACCTACAAGATGATGCTACGCTCTTGTCGGCGGTGACTTTGGAAGAACTGCGAGAGGCTCTGTTGCGTGGCTCTCCCAACAAAACGCCTGGCCCTGACGGCCTCCCTCTTGAATTTTACAAGCGGTTCTTTGATCTCATGGGCCCAATGTGGGTCAGGATGTACAGTGAACTCCTGGACGCCGATTTTCAGGTACCATCTGACTTTACTGAGGGTCTCTTGATCCCTGTGCCCAAACCCGGCGGAGGCCGTCGCCCTCTTGATTTTCGCCCGTTGACAATGCTAAACACTGACTATAAGCTGTTGACACGCATGCTCCGTGAGAGGCTCAAACCTACGGTAATGGCGGCCATTCACTCTGATCAAACCTGCCTCGGGGGCGACACTAATGTGTTTACGACTTTAAGCACCTATAGAGACGTGGTGGCGCTCATGCAAACTTGCCGCCTCCAAGGCGCTCTTGTTGCGCTGGACTTCGACCATGCTTTCGACCGCGTTAACCATGGTTTCCTGCGTGCTGTTATGGAACACATCGGTGTCCCACGTCTGACGACGTCTGTTGTGCTTCGATTGATCCATGGGGCTGTCACGAGGATTATGATCAACGGCTGTCGGTCGGCCCCCGTCCGTGTCAACAGGTCCGTCCGGCAGGGTTGTCCTCTTTCTGCCATGCTCTTCGCCGTTGCCCTCGAACCAGCTCTTCACGGACTACGGCGACGCTTAGAAGGACTTACCCTCCGTTCTGTAACCTTTCGATGTGGTGCATACGCCGACGATGTGATGTTCTTAGCACGGTCTGGTGACGAAATACACACGGCGTTTTCCTGGCTCCACCAGTATGGGGCGGTGGCAGGCAGTGTGCTCAACCTTCGGAAATCACGCTACATGGAGGTAGGACGAGGAATGCCTGCAGGTCTGGCCGTACCTCTGACAAAGGTCCCGATGCTCAAGTGTTTAGGGATATCACTCCACCGACAAATACAACGCACGGCGGCCTTTACGTATCGTATGGTCTTACGACGACTCCGTTTAGAGGCGCGTCTCAATAAATTCAGATCATTGAACATTTTGCAACGCGCCCAATACGTTAATGTGTACATGGCTTCTCACCTTAACCATTACGCCCATGTACTGCCGATAACGGACACGATGGCTTCCAGGATACAGGCAGTGTTTGGACACGTGGTGAACGATGGTGCTGTTTTCAAGATCCGTTTTGTTACGCTTACTTTACCCTTCGACAAAGGCGGTGTTGGACTCACTCACGTCAAGCACAGAGCGCTGGCACTGTATCTCCGTTCCATGAGGCGACTCTGGCTTTCACCAACAGCCAGTCTCCCCAGCCTACTGATTGAAGAAGTGGCCCCACGTACGCTGTACCCACCGGTACCAGTTGGACATTTATCGCCCTCGCTGTCACACATTAGAACGTTTTTCGTAGAGCATAGCTATGTGTTGCGGGTTATATCGGAGACACGGAATGCGACAGCGAAGACTTATTATAGTGCTCTCCAGCACTGGACTCCGGATAACGACATTGTACGGCGCCACCCTACGGTCGACTGGCCACGAGTATGGCGAGCTATCCACGCGCCGTTCCTGTCTACTTTCGTGCGGTCGACGTGGTATGTGGTCGTTAACGAGAAACTTCCAACCCGACAACGGCTGCATGCCATTCACCTAATTGACGACCCTGTGTGCCCCCGTTGCACGACGTTAGACACGGACGAACATAGACTGAACTGTGGCCCCGCGCGTGAGTGCTGGAAACTGATCCGCCAGATCCTGGCTTTCCTGCTCCGCCGCCCCTACGTTTCGATTTTACCCCAAGTACTCTTTCATCCCGACGCTGTCTATTTCCCTATGACCCGGATGAATGCGGTTAATTGGGTACGAGGAATGGCGATACACTACATATACCGCGATGGAGACAAAGACGTCCTCGATTTATGGTACTATATGATCGACGAGTTTCTGGTCTTAACGAACAGACAGGATTACCGGAACCTTTTTGCGAACTATTTGGGTTCGTCATTCATGGACCCACCACCCAGCTGGGGTGTGCCGGGTGTGAGAAGACATTAACTTGTAGAAGTGATCTTTCCACGATTCCCCTATGGTAACAGAAACAGTCTCTGACTGTGTGCAGCGGCCCCGGGCGCTCCATCGATTGGTGGCTGGTGATGTCCAATGCAATGACGACCGCCCGTTCCTGGCCGCCCGCCTAGCAATGTGACCGCGGCGAGCAAGATGGCCCTTTTTAGTTCACTTTATTGGCAACTTTTTGCGCATGGCTGCCTTGTTTTTTTTATGCATTCTCAAAAAAAAAAAAAAAAATGTAGTTAGTAGTTTGTGAAATAAGCATTGTAGGCTGTGATTATATTTTTGTTGAGCTTAATAATTAGTGTGTGTCGAAACACCATTTTCTTTAAGTATTCATTGACATATTTCTGTACATGTTATTTGCATAAGTGCCTTAGTACAACTTCAGTTTTGTGGCTTTTTCATCGCATTTCCATGAAAGTAACCAAAAAGATGGGAGGTTATTTTATGCACAGACAGATTTTTTTCTTTTCTTTTTTTGTAATATTTTTATTTTCCATTTGAAGTGTAAAATTTGAGCTTAATTGTTATGTTCTGCACCACAAAGGTGAAGCTTTGTAAGACTTTTCCCAATAAGTTGTTTTCTTGTGTACTATTTTGTAATTGAATCTCATTTGTATTAAAAAAATAAATTTTCTAGTATAAAAAAAAAAAAAAAAAAAAAAAAAGTTGGTAGAGCGTTCGCTTCGCATTTGAAAGGTGCAGGGTTCAAACCGTGGCGCCTCCATTTTTTGTGGTCAGTGCATGGTAAGTGTTGGTCGCGGCGAACCTAAAGGCACGCAAGATGTAGCAAAGCCAGCGTCACAGACTGATATGATGTATACTGACGTAAGAAGAGCAAGATGTAAGTGTGGGGACCGGCTGTTACCGAGGTGTCATCGAGTGCAGATCTGTCTTAGGTATCACGGCTTAACCTCATTGAAGTCTAGAGGGTGGACAACACGTTCGTCTTACTCAGAGCGGTGTCCGAACTCTATTTTCAACGTTATACGTGCCACTTTCATTGTGGCCAACTACGATTGGATACAGAATGCATGAAACCTGAAAGACACCCTAACGGATACATAGAGAGTAGTGTTTGTCTGCTGAATAATGGGAGTGCAAGGGTCTGTGTCGTCTATATGGCTGTATGTAGCACCATTGCTCTTCGGGGGCGGGCGTAGCTCAGATGGTAGAGCGCTCGCTTAGTATGCGAGAGATACTGGGATCAATACCCAGTGCCTCCAGAATTTTTAACACACCTACATGCGCACCTTGCCATGCAAGTGGAATAATTCTCAGCCTGCAGATGTGTCTAGGAAGATACAAGCGAATGATTAGCATCCAAAATTGGCAAGCGTGCTGTTATTAGTGAGCGGGAAGCACCCTCCTCCCACGCCTACACTTTATTTAGAAACAGTACAAGTGATCTCGTAAGATTGTCAAGCCTATGTCGGAAAGATCTGCCTTGCGCCGAGTTCACGTAAATCCCACTGCACATTCCTATTCTTTGCGTGCAGTCGGCTGCTACTGGTGTTGCTAGTTGTGACTGCTGATAACAGATGCCGTAGCAATCAATTCACGGAGTGAGTTGTATGTTTTGCGATAGTCTGTCTCTGACAAGCAAGCACAGGTGACATAGGTGCGAACACAGGAAGCTAGCAGACCCTCGCTGCCTGCAGACACCGAGCAGCCACACTAGGAAGGCGGCCTAAGCCGTAGGCGAAATGTGCTCATTCGCTTTGGCGCGACGTCGAACTATAAATAGTGCTGTCACTAGCGTGAGCGTTGCGAGAGCGTCGTGGAAAGTCGGAAAAGTCGGCTGCGTGGGTGAGTGCCAAGTTTGGGGAGCGTTTTGTAGTATGCGCAGTGCAATGGAGACGCCGAAACTTGTTGTGGCCCAGTGTTTTGCAGTTGGACGACAAGATTGGTACACAGTAGTAAAGAGCGAGGCACTGAGTTGGCATGAATAATGGAGTGCACAATGGGGCTCGAGATGTGTTTGTTACCTCAGGTGCTGTATGATTGTCGACAAGGAGTGAAAACGGAGCTATTTGTGACGGCTCTTTCAATTTAAGACGTTAAAAACAGACGGAATTTGCATTTGTAATACCAGAGCATCGAAACTACTTGGAACTTTTGTGTATATGAACGTGTCCGCGCCTTTGTACTCTGCTCCCTTCACCGCTACAAACCTACCAACCATCGTGTCCGTGCGCATCAGAGTCCCAAAGAATGGGGAATAGCGCAGTTTGGTCGTGCGTGGGGCGTAGCTCAGTTGGTAGAGCGTTCGCTTCGCATTTGAAAGGTGCAGGGTTCAAGCCGCGGTGCCTGCACTTTTTGTGGTCAGCGCATGGTAAGTGTTGGTCGCGGCGAACCTAAAGGCACGCAAGATGTAGCAAAGCCAGCGTCACAGACTGATATGATGTATACTGACGTAAGAAGAGCAAGATGTAAGTGTGGGGACCGGCTGTTATCGAGGTGTCATCGAGTGCAGATCTGTCTTAGGTATCACGGCATAACCTCATTGAAGTCCAGAGGGTGGACAACACGTTCGTCTTACTCAGAGCGGTGTCCGAACTCTATTTTCAACGTTATACGTGCCACTTTCATTGTGGCCAACTACGATTCGATACAGAATGCACGAAACCTGAAAGACACCCTAACGGATACATAGAGAGTAGTGTTTGTCTGCTGAATAATGGGAGTGCAAGGGTCTGTGTCGTCTATATGGCTGTATGTAGCACCATTAGTCTTCGGGAAGGCGGGCGTAGCTCAGATGGTAGAGCGCTCGCTTAGTATGCGAGAGGTACTGGGATCAATACCCAGTGCCTCCAGAATTTTTAACACATCTACATGCGCACCTTGCCATGCAAGTGGAATAATTCTCAGCCTGCAGATGTGTCTAGGAAGATACAAGCGAATGATTAGCATCCACAATTGGCAAGCGTGCTGTCATTAGTGCGCGGGAAGCACCCTCCTCCCACGCCTACACTTTATTTAGAAACAGTACAAGTGTTCCCGTAAGATTCTCAAGCCTATGTCGGAAAGATCTGCCTTGCGCCAAGTTCACATAATCCCACTGCACATTCCTATTCTTTGCGTGCAGTCGGCTGCTACTGGTGTTGCTAGTTGTGACTGCTGATAACAGATGCCGTAGCAATCAATTCATGGAGTGAGTTGTATGTTTTGCGATAGTCTGTCTCTGACAAGCAAGCACAGGTGACATAGGTGCGAACACAGGAAGCTAGCAGACCCTCGCTGCCTGCAGACACCGAGCAGCCACACTAGGAGGGCGGCCTAAGCCGTAGGCGAAATGTGCTCATTCGCTTTGGCGCGACGTCGAACTATAAATAATGCTGTCACTAGCGTGAGCGTTGCTTGAGCGTCGTGGAAAGTCGGAAAAGTCGGCTGCGTGGGTGAGTGCCAAGTTTGGGGAGCGTTTTGCAGTATGCGCAGTGCAATGGAGACGCGGAAACTTGTTGTGGCCCAGTGTTTTGCAGTTGGACGACAAGATTGGTACACAGTAGTAAAGAGCGAGGCACTGAGTTGGCATGAATAATGGAGTGCACAATGGGGCTCGAGATGTGTTTGTTACCTCAGGTGCTGTATGATTGTCGACAAGGAGTGAAAACGGAGCTATTTGTGACGGCTCTTTCAATTTAAGACGTTAAAAACAGACGGAATTTGCATTTGTAATACCAGAGCATCGAAACTACTTGGAACTTTTGTGTATAAGAACGTGTCCGCGCCTTTGTACTCTGCTCCCTTCACCGCTACAAACCTACCAACCATCGTGTCCGTGCGCATGAGAGTCGCAAAGAATGGGGAATAGCGCAGTTTGGTCGTGCATGTGGCGTAGCTCAGTTGGTAGAGCGTTCGCTTCGCATTTGAAAGGTGCAGGGTTCAAGCCGCGGCGCCTCCATTTTTTGTGGTCAGTGCATGGTAAGTGTTGGTCGCGGCGAACCTAAAGGCACGCAAGATGTTGCAAAGGCAGCGTCACAGACAGATATGATGTATACTGACGTAAGGAGAGCAAGATGTAAGTGTGGGGACCGGCTGTTATCGAGGTGTCATCGAGTGCAGATCTGTCTTAGGTATCACGGCTTAACCTCATTGAAGTCTAGAGGGTGGACAACACGTTCGTCTTACTCAGAGCGGTGTCCGAACTCTATTTTCTACGTTATACGTGCCACTTTCATTGTGGCCAACTACGATTGGATACAGAATGCACGAAACCTGAAAGACACCCTAACGGATACATAGAGAGTAGTGTTTGTCTGCTGAATAATGGGAGTGCAAGGGTCTGTGTCGTCTATATGGCTGTATGTAGCACCATTAGTCTTCGGGGGGGCGGGCGTAGCTCAGATGGTAGAGCGCTCGGTTAGTATGCGAGAGGTACTGGGATCAATACCCAGTGCCTCCAGAATTTTTAACACACCTACATGCGCACCTTGCCATGCAAGTGGAATAATTCTCAGCCTGCATATGTGTCTAGGAAGATACAAGCGAATGATTAGCATCCACAATTGGCAACCGTGCTGTTATTAGTGCGCGGGAAGCACCCTCCTCCCACGCCTACACTTTATTTAGAAACAGTACAAGTGTTCCCGTACGATTGCCAAGCCTATGTCGGAAAGATCTGCCTTGCGCATAGTTGACGTAAATCCCACTGCACATTCCTATTCTTTGCGTGCAGTCGGCTGCTACTGGTGTTGCTAGTTGTGACTGCTGATAACAGATGCCGTAGCAATCAATTCATGGAGTGAGTTGTATATTTTGCGATAGTCTGTCTCTGACAAGCAAGCACAGGTGACATAGGTGCGAACACAGGAAGCTAGCAGACCCTCGCTGCCTGCAGACACCGAGCAGCCACACTAGGAGGGCGGCCTAAGCCGTAGGCGAAATGTGCTCATTCGCTTTGGCGCGACGTCGAACTATAAATACTGCTGTCACTAGCGTGAGCGTCGTGGAAAGTCGGAAAAAGTCAGCTGCGTGGGTGAGTGCCAAGTTTGGGGAGCATTTTGTAGTATGCGAAGTGCAATGGAGACGCGGAAACTTGTTGTGGCCCAGTGTTTTGCAGTTGGACGACAAGATTGGTACACAGTAGTAAAGAGCGAGGCACTGAGTTGGCATGAATAATGGAGTGCACAATGGGGCTCGAGATGTGTTTGTTACCTCAGGTGCTGTATGATTGTCGACAAGGAGTGAAAACGGAGCAATTTGTGACGGCTCTTTCAATTTAAGACGTTAAAAACAGACGGAATTTGCATTTGTAATACCAGAGCATCGAAACTACTTGGAACTTTTGTGTACATGAACGTGTCCGCGCCTTTGTACTCTGCTCCCTTCACCGCTACAAACCAACCAACCATCGTGTCCGTGCGCATCAGAGTCGCCAAGAATGGGGAATAGCGCAGTTTGATCGTGCACGGGGCGTAGCTCAGTTGGTAGAGCGTTCGCTTCGCATTTGAAAGGTGCAGGGTTCAAGCCGTGGCGCCTCCATTTTTTGTGGTCAGTGCATGGTAAGTGTTGGTCGCGGCGAACCTAAAGGCACGCAAGATGTTGCAAAGGCAGCGTCACAGACAGATATGATGTATACTGACGTAAGGAGAGCAAGATGTAAGTGTGGGGACCGGCTGTTATCGAGGTGTCATCGAGTGCAGATCTGTCTTAGGTATCACGGCTTAACCTCATTGAAGTCTAGAGGGTGGACAACACGTTCGTCTTACTCAGAGCGGTGTCCGAACTCTATTTTCAACGTTATACGTGCCACTTTCATTGTGGCCAACTACGATTGGATACAGAATGCACGAAACCTGAAAGACACCCTAACGGATACATAGAGAGTAGTGTTTGTCTGCTGAATAATGGGAGTGCAAGGGTCTGTGTCGTCTATATGGCTGTATGTAGCACCATTAGTCTTCGGCGGGGCGGGCGTAGCTCAGATGGTAGAGCGCTAGCTTAGTATGCGGGAGGTACTGGGATCAATACCCACTGCCTCCAGAATTTTTAACACACCTACATGCGCACCTTGCCATGCAAGTGGAATAATTCTCAGCCTGCAGATGTGTCTAGGAAGATACAAGCGAATGATTAGCATCCACAATTGGCAAGCGTGCTGTTATTAGTGCGCGGGAAGCACCCTCCTCCCACGCCTACACTTTATTTAGAAACAGTACAAGTGTTGCCGTAAGATTGTCAAGCCTATGTCGGAAAGATCTGCCTTGCGCCGAGTTCACATAATCCCACTGCACATTCCTATTCTTTGCGTGCAGTCGGCTGCTACTGGTGTTGCTGGTTGTGACTGCTGATAACAGATGCCGTAGCAAACAATTCATGGAGTGAGTTGTATGTTTTGCGATAGTCTGTCTCTGACAAGCAAGCACAGGTGACATAGGTGCGAACACAGGAAGCTAGCAGACCCTCGCTGCCTGCAGACACCGAGCAGCCACACTAGGAGGGCGGCCTAAGCCGTAGGCGAAATGTGCTCATTCGCTTTGGCGCGACGTCGAACTATAAATAATGCTGTCACTAGCGTGAGCGTTGCGTGAGATTCGTGGAATGTCGGAAAAGTCGGCTGCGTGGGTGAGTGCCAAGTTTGGGGAGCATTTTGTAGTATGCGCAGTGCAATGGAGACGTGGAAACTTGTTGTGGCCCAGTGTTTTGCAGTTGGACGGCAAGATGGGTACACAGTAGTAAAGAGCGAGGCACTGAGTTGGCATGAATAATGGAGTGCACAATGGGGCTCGAGATGTGTTTGTTACCTCAGGTGCTGTATGATTGTCGACAAGGAGTGAAAACGGAGCAATTTGTGACGGCTCTTTCAATTTAAGACGTTAAAAACAGACGGAATTTGCATTTGTAATACCAGAGCATCGAAACTACTTGGAACTTTTGTGTATATGAACGTGTCCGCGCCTTTGTACTCTGCTCCCTTCACCGCTACAAACCAACCAACCATCGTGTCCGTGCGCATCAGAGTCGCCAAGAATGGGGAATAGCGCAGTTTGATCGTGCATGGGGCGTAGCTCAGTTGGTAGAGCGTTCGCTTCGCATTTGAAAGGTGCAGGGTTCAAGCCGCGGCGCCTCCATTTTTTGTGGTCAGTGCATGGTAAGTGTTGGTCGCGGCGAACCTAAAGGCACGCAAGATGTTGCAAAGCCAGCGTCACAGACTGATATGATGTATACTGACGTAAGAAGAGCAAGATGTAAGTGTGGGGACCGGCTGTTATCGAGGTGTCATCGAGTGCAGATCTGTCTTAGGTATCACGGCTTAACCTCATTGAAGTCTAGAGGGTGGACAACACGTTCGTCTTACTCAGAGCGGTGTCCGAACTCTATTTTCAACGTTATACGTGCCACTTTCATTGTGGCCAACTACGATTCGATACAGAATGCACGAAAACTGAAAGACACCCTAACGGATACATAGAGAGTAGTGTTTGTCTGCTGAATAATGGGAGTGCAAGGGTCTGTGTCGTCTATATGGCTGTATGTAGCACCATTAGTCTTCGGGAAGGCGGGCGTTGCTCAGATGGTAGAGCGCTCGCTTAGTATGCGAGAGGTACTGGGATCAATACCCAGTGCCTCCAGAATTTTTAACACACCTACATGCGCACCTTGCCATGCAAGTGGAATAATTCTCAGCCTGCAGATGTGTCTAGGAAGATACAAGCGAATGATTAGCATCCACAATTGGCAAGCGTGCTGTGATTAGTGCGCGGGAAGCACCCTCCTCCCACGCCTACACTTTATTTAGAAACAGTACAAGTGTTCCCGTAAGATTGTCGAGCCTATGTCGGAAAGATCTACCTTGCGCCGAGTTCACGTAAATCCCACTGCACATTCCTATTCTTTGCGTGCAGTCGGCTGCTACTGGTGTTGCTAGCTGTGACTGCTGATAACAGATGCCGTAGCAATCAATTCATGGAGTGAGTTGTATGTTTTGCGATAGTCTGTCTCTGACAAGCAAGCACAGGTGACATAGGTGCGAACACAGGAAGCTAGCAGACCCTCGCTGCCTGCAGACACCGAGCAGCCACACTAGGAGGGCGGCCTAAGCCGTAGGCGAAATGTGCTCATTCGCTTTGGCGCGACGTCGAACTATAAATAATGCTGTCACTAGCGTGAGCGTTGCGTGAGCGTCGTGGAATGTCGGAAAAGTCGGCTGCGTGGGTGAGTGCCAAGTTTGGGGAGCATTTTGTAGTATGCGCAGTGCAATGGAGACGCGGAAACTTGTTGTGGCCCAGTGTTTGCAGTTGGACGACAGGATTGGTACACAGTAGTAAAGAGCGAGGCACTGAGTTGGCATGAATAATGGAGTGCACAATGGGGCTCGAGATGTGTTTGTTACCTCAGGTGCTGTATGATTGTCGACAAGGAGTGAAAACGGAGCAATTTGTGACGGCTCTTTCAATTTAAGACGTTAAAAACAGACGGAATTTGCATTTGTAATACCAGAGCATCGAAACTACTTGGAACTTTTGTGTATAAGAACGTGTCCGCGCCTTTGTACTCTGCTCCCTTCACCGCTACAAACCAACCAACCATCGTGTCCGTGCGCATCAGAGTCGCAAAAAATGGGGAATAGCGCAGTTTGGTCGTGCATGTGGCGTAGCTCAGTTGGTAGAGCGTTCGCTTCGCATGTGAAAGGTGCAGGGTTCATGCCGCAGCGCCTCAATTTTTTGTGGTCAGTGCATTGTATGTGTTGGTCGCGGCGAACCTAAAGGCACGCAAGATGTTGCGAAGCCAGCGTCACAGACTGATATGATGTATACTGACGTAAGAAGAGCAAGATGTAAGTGTGGGGACCGGCTGTTATCGAGGTGTCATCGAGTGCAGATCTGTCTTAGGTATCACGGCTTAACCTCATTGAAGTCTAGAGGGTGGACAACACGTTCGTCTTACTCAGAGCGGTGTCCGAACTCTATTTTCAACGTTATACGTGCCACTTTCATTGTGGCCAACTACGAATCGATACAGAATGCACGAAACCTGAAAGACACCCTAACGGACACATAGAGAGTAGTGTTTGTCTGCTGAATAATGGGAGTGCAAGGGTCTGTGTCGTCTATATGGCTGTATGTAGCACCATTAGTCTTCGGAGGGCAGGCGTAGCTCAGATGGTAGAGCGCTCGCTTAGTATGCGAGAGGTACTGGGATCAATACCCAGTGCCTCCAGAATTTTTAACACACCTACATGCGCACCTTGCCATGCAAGTGGAATAATTCTCAGCCTGCAGATGTGTCTAGGAAGATACAAGCGAATGATTAGCATCCACAATTGACAAGCATGCTGTTATTAGTACGCGGAAAGCACCCTCCTCCCACGCCTACACTTTATTTAGAAACAGTACAAGTGTTCCCGTACGATTGTCAAGCCTATGTCGGAAAGATCTGCCTTGCGCCGAGTTCACGTAAATCCCACTGCACATTCCTATTCTTTGCGTGCAGTCGGCTGCTACTGGTGTTGCTAGTTGTGACTGCTGATAACAGATGCCGTAGCAATCAATTCATGGAGTGAGTTGTATGTTTTGCGATAGTCTGTCTCTAACAAGCAAGCACAGGTGACATAGGTGCGAACACAGGAAGCTAGCAGACCCTCGCTGCCTGCAGACACCGAGCAGCCACACTAGGAGGGCGGCCTAAGCCGTAGGCGAAATGTGCTCATTCGCTTTGGCGCGACGTCGAACTATGAATACTGCTGTCACTAGCGTGAGCGTCGTGGAAAGTCGGAAAAAGTCAGCTGCGTGGGTGAGTGCCAAGTTTGGGGAGCGTTTTGTAGTATGCGCAGTGCAATGGAGACGTGGGAACTTGTTGTGGCCCAGTGTTTTGCAGTTGGACGGCAAGATTGGTACACAGTAGTAAAGAGCGAGGCACTGAGTTGGCATGAATAATGGAGTGCACAATGGGGCTCGAGATGTGTTTGTTACCTCAGGTGCTGTATGATTGTCGACAAGGAGTGAAAACGGAGCAATTTGTGACGGCTCTTTCAATTTAAGACGTTAAAAACAGACGGAATTTGCATTTGTAATACCAGAGCATCGAAACTACTTGGAACTTTTGTGTATATGAACGTGTCCGCGCCTTTGTACTCTGCTCCCTTCACCGCTACAAACCAACCAACCATCGTGTCCGTGCGCATCAGAGTCGCCAAGAATGGGGAATAGCGCAGTTTGATCGTGCATGGGGCGTAGCTCAGTTGGTAGAGCGTTCGCTTCGCATTTGAAAGGTGCAGGGTTCAAGCCGCGGCGCCTCCATTTTTTGTGGTCAGTGCAATGTAAGTGTTGGTCGCGGCGAACCTAAAGACACGCAAGATGTTGCAAAGCCAGCGTCACAGACTGATATGATGTATTCTGACGTAAGAAGAGCAAGATGTAAGTGTGGGGACCGGCTGTTATCGAGGTGTCATCGAGTGCAGATCTGTCTTAGCTATCACGGCTTAACCTCATTGAAGTCTAGAGGGTGGACAACACGTTCGTCTTACTCAGAGCGGTGTCCGAACTCTATTTTCAAAGTTATACGTGCCACTTTCATTGTGGCCAACTACGATTCGATACAGAATGCACGAAACCTGAAAGACACCCTAACGGATACATAGAGAGTAGTGTTTGTCTGCTGAATAATGGGAGTGCAAGGGCCTGTGTCGTCTATATGGCTGTATGTAGCAACATTAGTCTTCGGGAGGGCGGGCGTAGCTCAGATGGTAGAGCGCTGGGATCAATACCCAGTGCCTCCAGAATTTTTAACACACCTACATGCGCACCTTGCCATGCAAGTGGAAAAATTCTCAGCCTGCAGATGTGTCTAGGAAGATACAAGCGAATGATTAGCATCCACAATTGGCAAGCGTGCTGTTATTAGTGCGCGGGAAGCACCCTCCTCCCACGCCTACACTTTATTTAGAAACAGTACCAGTGTTCCCGTACGATTGTCAAGCCTATGTCGGAAAGATCTGCCTTGCGAAGAGTTCACGTAAATCCCACTGCACATTCCTATTCTTTGCGTGCAGTCGGCTGCTATGGTGTTGCTAGTTGTGACTGCTGATAACAGATGCCGTAGCAATCAATTCATGGAGTGAGTTGTATGTTTTGCGATAGTCTGTCTCTGACAAGCAAGCACAGGTGACATAGGTGCGAACACAGGAATCTAGCAGACCCTCGCTGCCTGCAGACACCGAGCAGCCACACTAGGAGGGCGGCCGAAGCCGTAGGCGAAATGTGCTCATTCGCTTTAGCGCGACGTCGAACTATAAATAATGCTGTCACTAGCGTGAGAGTCGTGGGAAGTTGGAAAAGTCGGCTGCGTGGGTGAGTGCCAAGTTTGGGGAGCGTTTTGTAGTATGCGCAGTGCAATGGAGACGCGGAAACTTGTTGTGGCCCAGTGTTTTGCAGTTGGACGACAAGATTGGTACACAGTAGTAAAGAGCGAGGCACTGAGTTGGCATGAATAATGGAGTGCACAATGGGGCTCGAGATGTGTTTGTTACCTCAGGTGCTGTATGATTGTCGACAAGGAGTGAAAACGGAGCAATTTGTGACGGCTCTTTCAATTTAAGACGTTAAAAACAGACGGAATTTGCATTTGTAATACCAGAGCATCGAAACTACTTGGAACTTTTGTGTATATGAACGTGTCCGCGCCTTTGTACTCTGCTCCCTTCACCGCTACAAACCAACCAACCATCGTGTCCGTGCGCATCAGAGACGCAAAGAATGGGGAATAGCGCAGTTTGGTCGTGCATGTGGCGTAGCTCAGTTGGTAGAGCGTTCGCTTCGCATTTGAAAGGTGCAGCGTTCAAGCCGTGGCGCCTCAATTTTTTGTGGTCAGTGCATGGTAAGTGTTGGTCGCGGCGAACCTAAAGGCACGCAAGATGTTGCAAAGCCAGCGTCACAGACTGATATGATGTATACTGACGTAAGGAGAGCAAGATGTAAGTGTGGGGACCGGCTGTTATCGAGGTGTCATCGAGTGCAGATCTGTCTTAGGTATCACGGCTTAACTTCATTGAAGTCTAGAGGGTGGACAACACGTTCGTCTTACTCAGAGCGGTGTCCGAACTCTATTTTCAAAGTTATACGTGCCACTTTCATTGTGGCCAACTACGATTCGATACAGAATGCACGAAACCTGAAAGACACCCTAACGGATACATAGAGAGTAGTGTTTGTCTGCTGAATAATGGGAGTGCAAGGGTCTGTGTCGTCTATATGGCTGTATGTAGCACCATTAGTCTTCGGGGGGGCGGGCGTAGCTCAGATGGTACAGCGCTCGCTTAGTATGTGAGAGGTACTGGGATCAATACCCAGTGCCTCCAGAATTTTTAACACACCTACATGCGCACCTTGCCATGCTAGTGGAATAATTCTCAGCCTGCAGATGTGTCTAGGAAGATACAAGCGAATGATTAGCATCCACAATTAGCAAGCGTGCTGTCATTAGTGCGCGGGAATCACCCTCCTCCCACGCCTACACTTTATTTAGAAACAGTACAAGTGTTCCCGTAAGATTGTCAAGCCTATGTCGGAAAGATCTGCCTTGCGCCGAGCTCACAGAATCCCACTGCACATTCCTATTCTTTGCGTGCAGTCGGCTGCTACTGGTGTTGCTAGTTGTGACTGCTGATAACAGATGCCGTAGCAATCAATTCATGGAGTGAGTTGTATGTTTTGCGATAGTCTGTCTCTGACAAGCAAGCACAGGTGACATAGTTGCGAACACAGGAAGCTAGCAGACCCTCGCTGCCTGCAGACACCGAGCAGCCACACTAGGAGGGCGGCCTAAGCCGCAGGCGAAATGTGCTCATTCGCTTTGGCGCGACGTCGAACTATAAATAATGCTGTCACTAGCGTGAGCGTCGTGGAAAGTCGAAAAAGTTGGCTGCGTGGGTGAGTGCCAAGTTTGGGGAGCGTTTTGTAGTATGCGCAGTGCAATGGAGACGCGGAAACTTGTTGTGGCCCAGTGTTTTGCAGTTGGACGACAAGATTGGTACACAGTAGTAAAGAGCGAGGCACTGAGTTGGCATGAATAATGGAGTGCACAATGTGGCTCGAGATGTGTTTGTTACCTCAGGTGCTGTATGATTGTCGACAAGGAGTGAAAACGGAGCAATTTGTGACGGCTCTTTCAATTTAAGACGTTAAAAACAGACGGAGTTTGCATTTGTAATGCCAGAGCATCGAAACTACTTGGAACTTTTGTGTATATGAACGTGTCCGCGCCTTTGTACTCTGCTTCCTTCACCGCTACAAACCAACCAACCATCGTGTCCGTGCGCATCAGAGTCGCAAAGAATGGGGAATAGCGCAGTTTGGTCGTGCATGTGGCGTAGCTCAGTTGGTAGAGCGTTCGCTTCGCATTTGAAAGGTGCAGCGTTCAAGCCGCGGCGCCTCCATTTTTCGTGGTCAGTGCATGGTAAGTGTTGGTCGCGGCGAACCTAAAGGCACGCAAGATGTTGCAAAGCCAGCGTCACAGACTGATATGATGTATACTGACGTAAGAAGAGCAAGATGTAAGTGTGGGGACCGGCTGTTATCGAGGTGTCATCGAGTGCAGATCTGTCTTAGGTATCACGGCTTAACCTCATTGAAGTCTAGAGGGTGGACAACACGTTCGTCGTACTCAGAGCGGTGTCCGAACTCTATTTTCAACGTTATACGTGCCACTTTCATTGTGGCCAACTACGATTGGATACAGAATGCACGAAACCTGAAAGACACCCTAACGGATACATAGAGAGTAGTGTTTGTCTGCTGAATAATGGGAGTGCAAGGGTCTGCGTCGTCTATATGGCTGTATGTCGCACCATTAGTCTTCGGGTGGGGCGGGCGTAGCTCAGATGTTAGAGCGCAAGCTTAGTATGCGAGGGGTACTGGGATCAATACCCAGTGCTTCCAGAATTTTTAACACACCTACATGCGCACCTTGCCATGCAAGTGGAATAATTCTCAGCCTGCAGATGTGTCTATGAAGATACAAGCGAATGATTAGCATCCACAATTGGCAAGCGTGCTGTGATTAGTGCGCGGGAAGCACCCTCCTCCCACGCCTACACTTTCTTTAGAAACAGTACAAGTGTTCCCGTAAGATTGTCAAGCCTGTGTCGGAAAGATCTGCCTTGCGCCGAGTTCACGTAAATCCCACTGCACATTCCTATTCTTTGCGTGCAGTCGGCTGCTACTGGTGTTGCTAGTTGTAACTGCTGATAACAGATGCCGTAGCAATCAATTCATGGAGTGAGTTGTACGTTTTGCGATAGTCTGTCTCTGACAAGCAAGCACAGGTGACATAGGTGCGAACACAGGAAGCTAGCAAGCCCTCGCTGCCTGCAGACACCGAGCAGCCACACTAGGAGGGCGGCCTAAGCCGTAGGCGAAATGTGCTCCTTCGCTTTGGCGCGACGTCGAACTATAAATAAAGCTGTCACTAGCGTAAGCGTTGCGTGAGCGTCGTGGAAAGACGGAAAAGTCGGCTGCGTGGGTGAGTGCCAAGTTTGGGGAGCGTTTTGTAGTATGCGCAGTGCAATGGAGACGCGGAAACTTGTTGTGGCCCAGTGTTTTGCAGTTGGACGACAAGATTGGTACACAGTAGTAAAGAGCGAGGCACTGAGTTGGCATGAATAATGGAGTGCACAATGTGGCTCGAGATGTGTTTGTTACCTCAGGTGCTGTATGATTGTCGACAAGGAGGGAAAACGGAGCAATTTGTGACGGCTCTTTCAATTTAAGACGTTAAAAACAGACGGAATTTGCATTTGTAATGCCAGAGCATCGAAACTACTTGGAACTTTTGTGTATATGAACGTGTCCGCGCCTTTGTACTCTGCTCCCTTCACCGCTACAAACCAACCAACCATCGTGTCCGTGCGCATCAGAGTCGCAAAGAATGGGGAATAGCGCAGTTTGGTCGTGCATGTGGCGTAGCTCAGTTGGTAGAGCGTTCGCTTCGCATTTGAAAGGTGCAGCGTTCAAGCCGCGGCGCCTCCATTTTTCGTGGTCAGTGCATGGTAAGTGTTGGTCGCGGCGAACCTAAAGGCACGCAAGATGTTGCAAAGCCAGCGTCACAGACTGATATGATGTATACTGACGTAAGAAGAGCAAGATGTAAGTGTGGGGACCGGCTGTTATCGAGATGTCATCGAGTGCAGATCTGTCTTAGGTATCACGGCTTAACCTCATTGAAGTCTAGAGGGTGGACAACACGTTCGTCGTACTCAGAGCGGTGTCCGAACTCTATTTTCAACGTTATACGTGCCACTTTCATTGTGGCCAACTACGATTGGATACAGAATGCACGAAACCTGAAAGACACCCTAACGGATACATAGAGAGTAGTGTTTGTCTGCTGAATAATGGGAGTGCAAGGGTCTGTGTCGTCTATATGGCTGTATGTAGCCCCATTAGTCTACGGGGGGACGGGCGTAGTTCAGATGGTAGAGCGCTCGCTTAGTATGCGAGAGTTACTGGGATCAATACCCAGTGCCTCCAGAATTTTTAACACACCTACAAACGCACCTTGCCATGCAAGTGGAATAATTCTCTGCTTGCAGATGTGTCTAGGAAGATACAAGCGAATGATTAGCATCCACAATTGGCAAGCGTGCTGTTATTAGTGCGCGGGAAGCACCCTCCTCCCACGCCTACACTTTATTTAGAAACAGTACAAGTGTTCCCGTACGATTGTCAAGCCTGTGTCGGAAAGATCTGCCTTGCGCCGAGTTCACGTAAATCCCACTGCACATTCCTATTCTTTGCGTGCAGTCGGCTGCTACTGGTGTTGCTAGTTGTGACTGCTGATAACAGATGCCGTAGCAATCAATTCATGGAGTGAGTTGTATGTTTTGCGATAGTCTGTCTCTGACAAGCAAGCACAGGTGACATAGGTGCGAACACAGGAAGCTAGCAGACCCTCGCTGCCTGCAGACACCGAGCAGCCACACTAGGAGGGCGGCCTAAGCCGTAGGCGAAATGTGCTCATTCGCTTTGGCGCGACGTCGAACTATAAATAATGCTGTCACTAGCTTGAGCGTCGTGGAAAGTCGGAAAAGTCGGCTGCGTGGGTGAGTGCCAAGTTTTGGGAGCGTTTTGTAGTATGCGCAGTGCAATGGGGACGCGGAAACTTGTTGTGGCCCAGTGTTTTGCAGTTGGACGACAAGATTGGTACACAGTAGTAAAGAGCGAGGCACTGAGTTGGCATGAATAATGGAGTGCACAATGGGGCTCGAGATGTGTTTGTTACCTCAGGTGCTGTATGATTGTCGACAAGGAGTGAAAACGGAGCAATTTGTGACGGCTCTTTCAATTTAAGACGTTAAAAACAGACGGAATTTGCATTTGTAATACCAGAGCATCGAAACTACTTGGAACTTTTGTGTATATGAACGTGTCCGCGCCTTTGTACTCTGCTCCCTTCACCGCTACAATCCAGCCAACCATCGTGTCCGTGCGCATCAGAGTCGCAAAGAATGGGGAATAGCGCAGTTTGGTCGTGCATTAGGCGTAGCTCAGTTGGTAGAGCGTTCGCTTCGCATTTGAAAGGCGCGGGGTTCAATCCGCGGCGCCTCCATTTTTTGTGGTCAGTGGTTGGTAAGTGTTGGTCGCGGCGAACCTAAAGGCACGCAAGATGTTGCAAAGCCAGCGTCACAGACTGATATGATGTATACTGACGTAAGAAGAGCAAGATGTAAGTGTGGGGACCGGCTGTTATCGAGGTGTCATCGAGTGCAGATCTATCTTAGGTATCACGGCTTAACCTCATTGAAGTCTAGAGGCTGGACAAGACGTTCGTCTTACTCAGAGCGGTGTCCGAACTCTATTTTCAACGTTATACGTGCCACTTTCATTGTGGCCAACTACGATTGGATACAGAATGCACGAAACCTGAAAGACACCCTAACGGATACATAGAGAGTAGTGTTTGTCTGCTGAATAATGGGAGTGCAAGGGTCTGTGTCGTCTATATGGCTGTATGTAGCACCATTAGTTTTCGGTGGGGGGGGGGGGGGGGGGGCGGGCGTATCTCAGATTGTAGAGCGCTGGCTTAGTATGCGAGAGGTACTGGGATCAATACCCAGTGCCTCCAGAGTTTTTAACACACTTACATGCGCACCTTGCCATGCAAGTGGAATAATTCTCAGCCGACAGATGTGTCTAGGAAGATACAAGCGAATGATTAGCATCCACAATTGGCAAGCGTGCTGTTATTAGTGCTCGGGAAGCACCCTCCTCCCACGCCTACACTTTATTTAGAAACAGTACAAGTGTTCCCGTACGATTGTCAAGCCTATGTCAGAAAGATCTGCCTTGGGCCGAGTTCACAGAATCCCACTGCACATTCCTATTCTTTGCGTGCAGTCGGCTGCTACTGGTGTTGCTAGTTGTGACTGCTGATAACAGATGCCGTAGCAATCAATTCATTGAGTGAGTTGTATGTTTTGCGATAGTCTGTCTCTGACAAGCAAGCACAGGTGACATAGGTGCGAACACAGGAAGCTAGCAGACCCTCGCTGCCTGCAGGCACCGAGCAGCCACACTAGGAGGGCGGCCTAAGCCGTAGGCGAAATGTGCTCATTCGCTTTGGTGCGACGTCGAACTATAAATAATGCTGTCACTAGCGCATGCGTTGCGTGAGCGTCGTGGAAAGTCGGAAAAGTCGGCTGCGTGGGTGAGTGCCAAGTTTGGGGAGCGTTTTGTAGTATGCGCAGTGCAATGGAGACGCCGAAACTTGTTGTGGCCCAGTGTTTTGCAGTTGGACGACAAGATTGGTACACAGTAGTAAAGAGCGAGGCACTGAGTTGGCATGAATAATGGAGTGCACAATGGGGCTCGAGATGTGTTTGTTACCTCAGGTGCTGTATGATTGTCGACAAGGAGTGAAAACGGAGCAATTTGTGACGGCTCTTTCAATTTAAGACGTCAAAAACAGACGGAATTTGCATTTGTAATACCAGAGCATCGAAACTACTTGGAACTTTTGTGTATATGAACGTGTCCGCGCCTTTGTACTCTGCTCCCTTCACCGCTACAAACCAACCAACCATCGTGTCCGTGCGCATCAGAGTCGCAAAGAATATGGAATAGCGCAGTTTGGTCGTGCATGTGGCGTAGCTCAGTTGGTAGAGCCTTCGCTTCGCATGTGAAAGGTGCAGGGTTGAAGCCGCGGCGCCTGCATTTTTTGTGGTCAGTGCATGGTAAGTGTTGGTCGCGGCGAACCTAAAGGCACGCAAGATGTTGCAAAGCCAGCGTCACAGACTGATATGATGTATACTGACGTAAGGAGAGCAAGATGTAAGTGTGGGGACCGGCTGTTATCGAGGTGTCATCGAGTGCAGATCTGTCTTAGGTATCACGGCTTAACCTCATTGAAGTCTAGAGTGTGGACAACACATTCGTCGTACTCAGAGCGGTGTCCGAACTCTATTTTCAACGTTATACGTGCCACTTTCATTGTGGCCAACTACGATTCGATACAGAATGCACGAAACCTGAAAGACACCCTAACGGATACATAGAGAGTAGTGTTTGTCTGCTGAATAATGGGAGTGCAAGGGTCTGTGTCGTCTATATGGCTGTATGTAGCACCATTAGTCTTCGTGGGGGGCGGGCGTAGGTCAGATGGTAGAGCGCTCGCTTAGTATGCGAGAGATACTGGGATCAATACCCAGTGCCTCCAGAATTTTTAACACACCTACATGCGCACCTTGCCATGCAAGTGGAATAATTCTCAGCCTGCAGATGTGTCTAGGAAGATACAAGCGAATGATTAGCATCCACAATTGGCAAGCGTGCTGTTATTAGTGCGCGGGAAGCACCCTCCTCCCACGCCTACACTTTATTTAGAAACAGTACAAGTGTTCCCGTAAGATTGTCAAGCCTATGTCGGAAAGATCTGCCTTGCGCCGAGTTCACGTAAATCCCACTGCACATTCCTATTCTTTGCGTGCAGTCGGCTGCTACTGGTGTTGCTAGTTGTGACTGCTGATAACAGATGCCGTAGCAATCAATTCATGGAGTGAGTTGTATGTTTTGCGATAGTCTGTCTCTGACAAGCAAGCACAGGTGACATAGGTGCGAACACAGGAAGCTAGCAGACCCTCGCTCCCTGCAGACACCGAGCAGCCACACTAGGAGGGCGGCCTAAGCCGTAGGCGAAATGTGCTCATTCGCTTTGGCGCGACGTCGAACTACAAATAATGCTGTCACTAGCGTGAGCGTCGTGGAAAGTCGGAAAAGTCGGCTGCGTGGGTGAGTGCCAAGTTTGGGGAGCGTTTTGTAGTATGCGCAGTGCAATGGAGACGCGGAAACTTGTTGTGGCCCAGTGTTTTGCAGTTGGACGACAAGATTAGTACACAGTAGTAAAGAGCGAGGCACTGAGTTGGCATGAATAATGGAGTGCACAATGGGGCTCGAGATGTGTTTGTTACCTCAGGTGCTGTATGATTGTCGACAAGGAGTGAAAACGGAGCAATTTGTGACGGCTCTTTCAATTTAAGACGTTAAAAACAGACGGAATTTGCATTTGTAATACCAGAGCATCGAAACTACTTGGAACTTCTGTGTATATGAACGTGTCCGCGCCTTTGTACTCTGCTCCCTTCACTGCTACAAACCAACCAACCATCGTGTCCGTGCGCATCAGAGTCGCAAAGAATGGGGAATAGCGCAGTTTGGTCATGCCTGGGACGTAGCTCAGTTGGTAGAGCGTTCGCTTCGCATGAGAAAGGTGCAGGGTTCAAGCCGCGGCGCCTCCTTTTTTTGTGGTCAGTGCATGGTAAGTGTTGGTCGCGGCGAATCTAAAGGCACGCTAGATGTTGCAAAGCCAGCGTCACAGACTGATATGATGTATATTGACGTAAGGAGAGCAAGATGTAAGTGTGGGGACCGGCTGTTATCGAGGTGTCATCGAGTGCAGATCTGTCTTAGGTATCACGGCTTAACCTCATTGAAGTCTAGAGTGTGGACAACACGTTCGTCTTACTCAGAGTGGTGTCCGAACTCTATTTTCGACGTTATACGTGCCACTTTCATTGTGGCCAACTACGATTCGATACACAATGCACGAAACCTGAAAGACACCCTAACGGATACATAGAGAGTAGTGTTTGTCTGCTGAATAATGGGAGTGCAAGGGTCTGTGTCGTCTATATGGCTGTATGTAGCACCATTAGTCTTCGGGGGGGGGGGGGGGGGCGGGGGCGGGCGTAGCTCAGATGGTAGAGCGCTCGCTTAGTATGCGAGAGATACTGGGATCAATACCCAGTGCCTCCAGAATATTTAACACACCTACATGCGCACCTTGCCATGCAAGTGGAATAATTCTCAGCCTGCAGATGTGTCTAGGAAGATACAAGCGAATGATTAGCATCCACAATTGGCAAGCGTGCTGTTAATAGTGCGAATGAAGCACCCTCCTCCCACGCCTACACTTAATTTAGAAACAGTACAAGTGTTCCCGTAAGATTCTCAAGCCTATGTCGGAAAGATCTGCCTTGCGCCGAGTTCACGTAAATCCCACTGCACATTCCTATTCTTTGCGTACAGTCGGCTGCTACTGGTGTTGCTAGTTGTGACTGCTGATAACAGATGCCGTAGCAATCAATTCATGGAGTGAGTTGTATGTTTCGCGATAGTCTGTCTCTGACAAGCAAGCACAGGTGACATAGGTGCGAACACAGGAAGCTAGCAGACCCTCGCTGCCTGCAGACACCGAGCAGCCACACTAGGAGGGCGGCCTAAGCCGTAGGCGAAATGTGCTCATTCGCTTTGGCGCGACGTCGAACTATAAATAATGCTGTCACTAGCGTGAGCGTTGCTTGAGCGTCGTGGAAAGTCGGAAAAGTCGGCTGCGTGGGTGAGTGCTAAGTTTGGGGAGCGTTTTGTAGTATGCGCAGTGCAATGGAGACGCGGAAACTTGTTGTGGCCCAGTGTTTTGCAGTTGGACGACAAGATTGGTACACAGTAGTAAAGAGCGAGGCACTGACTTGGCATGAATAATGGAGTGCACAATGGGGCTCGAGATGTGTTTGTTACCTCAGGTGCTGTATGATTGTCGACAAGGAGTGAAAACGGAGCAATTTGTGACGGCTCTTTCAATTTAAGACGTTAAAAACAGACGGAATTTGCATTTGTAATACCAGAGCATCGAAACTACTTGGAACTTTTGTGTATATGAACGTGTCCGCGCCTTTGTACTCTGCTCCCTTCACCGCTACAAACCAACCAACCATCGTGTCCGTGCGCATCAGAGTCGCAAAGAATGGGGAATAGCGCAGTTTGGTCGTGCATGTGGCGTAGCTCAGTTGGTAGAGCGTTCGCTTCGCATGTGAAAGGTGCAGGGTTCAAGCCGCGGCGCCACCTTTTTTTGTGGTCAGTGCATGGTAAGTGTTGGTCGCGGCGAATCTAAAGGCACGCTAGATGTTGCAAAGCCAGCGTCACAGACTGATATGATGTATATTGACGTAAGGAGAGCAAGATGTAAGTGTGGGGACCGGCTGTTATCGAGGTGTCATCGAGTGCAGATCTGTCTTAGGTATCACGGCTTAACCTCATTGAAGTCTAGAGGGTGGACAACACGTTCGTCTTACTCAGAGCGGTGTCCGAACTCTATTTTCGACGTTATACGTGCCACTTTCATTGTGGCCAACTACGATTCGATACAGAATGCACGAAACCTGAAATACACCCTAACGGATACATAGGGAGTAGTGTTTGTCTGCTGAATAATGGGAGTGCAAGGGTCTGTGTCGTCTATATGGCTGTATGTAGCACCATTAGTCTTCGTGGGGGGCGGGCGTAGCTCAGATGGTAGAGCGCTCGCTTAGTATGCGAGAGGTACTGGGATCAATACCCAGTGCCTCCAGAATTTTTAACACACCTACATGCGCACCTTGCCATGCAAGTGAAATAATTCTCAGCCTGCAGATGTGTCTAGGAAGATACAAGCGAATGATTAGCATCCACAATTGGCAAGCGCGGGAAGCACCCTCCTCCCACGCCTACACTTAATTTAGAAACAGTACAAGTGTTCCCGTAAGATTCTCAAGCCTATGTCGGAAAGATCTGCCTTGCGCCGAGTTCACGTAAATCCCACTGCACATTCCTATTCTTTGCGTGCAGTCGGCTGCTACTGGTGTTGCTAGTTGTGACTGCTGATAACAGATGCCGTAGCAATCAATTCATGGAGTGAGTTGTATGTTTTGCGATAGTCTGTCTCTGACAAGCAAGCACAGGTGACATAGGCGCGAACACAGGAAGCTAGCAGACCCTCGCTGCCTGCAGACACCGAGCAGCCACACTAGGAGGGCGGCCTAAGCCGTAGGCGAAATGTGCTCATACGCTTTGGCGCTACGTCGAACTATAAATAATGCTGTCACTAGCGTGAGCGTTGCGTGAGCGTCATGGAAAGTCGGAAAAGTCGGCTGCGTGGGTGAGTGCCAAGTTTGGGGAGCGTTTTGTAGTATGCGCAGTGCAATGGAGACGCGGAAACTTGTTGTGGCCCAGTGTTTTGCAGTTGGACGACAAGATTAGTACACAGTAGTAAAGAGCGAGGCACTGAGTTGGCATGAATAATGGAGTGCACAATGGGGCTCGAGATGTGTTTGTTACCTCAGGTGCTGTATGATTGTCGACAAGGAGTGAAAACGGAGCAATTTGTGACGGCTCTTTCAATTTAAGACGTTAAAACAAGACGGAATTGGCATTTGTAATACCAGAGCATCGAAACTACTTGGAACTTTTGTGTATATGAACGTGTCCGCGCCTTTGTACTCTGCTCCCTTCACCGCTACAAACCAACCAACCATCGTGTCCGTGCGCATCAGAGTCGCAAAGAATGGGGAATAGCGCAGTTTGGTCGTGCCTGGGGCGTAGCTCAGTTGGTAGATCGTTCGCTCACATAAGAAAGGTGCATGGTTCAAGCCGCGGCGCCTCCATTTTTTGTGGTCAGTGCATTGTAAGTGTTGGTCGCGGCGAACCTAAAGGCACGTAAGATGTTGCAAAGCCAGCGTCACAGACTGATATGATGTATACTGACGTAAGGAGAGCAAGATGTAAGTGTGGGGACCGGCTGTTATCGAGGTGTCATCGAGTGCAGATCTGTCTTAGGTATCACGGCTTAACCTCATTGAAGTCTAGAGGGTCGACAACACGTTCGTCTTACTCAGAGCGGTGTCCGAACTCTATTTTCAACGTTATACGTGCCACTTTCATTGTGGCCAACTACGATTCGATACAGAACGCACGAAACCTGAAATACACCCTAAAGGATACAAAGGGAGTAGTGTTTGTCTGCTGAATAATGGGAGTGCAAGGGTCTGTGTCGTCTATATGGCTGTATGTGGCACCATTAGTCTTCGTGGGGGGCGGGCGTAGCTCAGATGGTAGAGCGCTCGCTTAGTATGCGAGAGGTACTAGGATCAATACCCAGTGCCTCCAGAATTTTTAACACACCTACATGCGCACCTTGCCATGCAAGTGGAATAATTCTCAGCCTGCAGATGTGTCTAGGAAGATACAAGCGAATGATTAGCACCCACAATTGGCAAGCGTGCTGTTATTAGTGCGCGGGAAGCACCCTCCTCCCACGCCACCACTTTATTTAGAAACAGTACAAGTGTTCCCGTACGATTGTCAAGCCTATGTCGGAAAGATAAGCCTTGAGCCGAGTTCACGTAAATCCCACTGCACATTCCTATTCTTTGCGTGCAGTCGGCTGCTACTGGTGTTGCTAGTTGTGACTGCTGATAACAGATGCCGTAGCAATCAATTCATGGAGTGAGTTGTATGTTTTGCGATAGTCTGTCTCTGACAAGCAAGCACAGGTGACATAGGTGCGAACACAGGAAGCTACCAGACCCTCGCTGCCTGCAGACACCGAGCAGCCACTCTAGGAGGGCGGCCTAAGCCGTAGGCGAAATGTGCTCATTCGCTTTGGCGCGACGTCGAACTATGAATACTGCTGTCACTAGCGTGAGCGTCGTGGAAAGTCGGAAAAGTCGGCTGCGTGGGTGAGTGCCAAGTTTGGGGAGCGTTTTGTAGTATGCGCAGTGCAATGGAGACGCGGAAACTTGTTGTGGCCCAGTGTTTTGCAGTTGGACGACAAGATTAGTACACAGTAGTAAAGAGCGAGGCACTGAGTTGGCATGTATAATGGAGTGCACAATGGGGCTCGAGATGTGTTTGTTACCTCAGGTGCTGTATGATTGTCGACAAGGAGTGAAAACGGAGCAATTTGTGACGGCTCTTTCAATTTAAGACGTTAAAAACAGACGGAATTTGCATTTGTAATACCAGGGCATCGAAACTACTTGGAACTTTTGTGTATATGAACGTGTCCGTGCCTTTGTACTCTGCTCCCTTCACCGCTACAAACCAACCAACCATCGTGTCCGTGCGCATCAGAGTCGCAAAGAATGGGGAATAGCGCAGTTTGGTCGTGCATGTGGCGTAGCTCAGTTGGTAGAGCGTTCGCTTCGCATGTGAAAGGTGCAGGGTTCAAGCTGCTTCGCCTCCATTTTTTGTGGTCAGTGCATGGTAAGTGTTGGTCGCGGCGAACCTAAAGGCACGCAAGATGTTGCAAAGGCAGCGTCACAGACTGATATGATGTATACTGACGTAAGGAGAACAAGATGTAAGTGTGGGGACCGGCTGTTATCGAGGTGTCATCGAGTGCAGATCTGTCTTAGGTATCACGGCTTAACCTCATTGAAGTCTAGAGGGTGGACAACACGTTCGTCTTACTCAGAGCGGTGTCCGAACTCTATTTTCGACGTTATACGTGCCACTTTCATTGTGGCCAACTACGATTCGATACAGAATGAACGAAACCTGAAAGATACCCTAACGGATACATAGAGAGTAGTGTTTGTCTGCTGAATAATGGGAGTGCAAGGGTCTGTGTCGTCTATATGGCTGTATGTAGCACCATTAGTCTTCGTGGGGGGCCGGCGTAGCTCAGATGGTAGAGCGCTCGCTTAGTATGCGAGAGGTACTGGGATCAATACCCAGTGCCTCCAGAATATTTAACACACCTACATGCGCACCTTGCCATGCAAGTGGAATAATTCTCAGCCTGCAGATGTGTCTAGGAAGATACAAGCGAATGATTAGCATCCACAATTGGCAAGCGTGCTGTTATTAGTGCGCGGGAAGCTCCCTCCTCCCACGCCTACACTTTATTTAGAAACAGTACAAGTGTTCCCGTAAGATTGTCAAGCCTATGTCGGAAAGATCTGCCTTGCGCCGAGTTCACGTAAATCCCACTGCACATTCCTATTCTTTGCGTGCAGTCGGCTGCTACTGGTGTTGCTAGTTGTGACTGCTGATAACAGATGCCGTAGCAATCAATTCATGGAGTGAGTTGTATGTTTTGCGATAGTCTGTCTCTGACAAGCAAGCACAGGTGACATAGGTGCGAACACAGGAAGCTAGCAGACCCTCGCTGCCTGCAGGCACCGAGCAGCCACACTAGCAGGGCGGCCTAAGCCGTAGGCGAAAAGTGCTCATTCGCTTTGGCGCGACGTCGAACTATAAATAATGCTGTCACTAGCGTGAGCGTCGTGGAAAGTCGGAAAAGTCGGCTGCGTGGGTGAGTGCCAAGTTTGGGGAGCGTTTTGTAGTATGCGCAGTGCAATGGAGACGCGGAAACTTGTTGTGGCCCAGTGTTTTGCAGTTGGACGACAAGATTGGTACACAGTAGTAAAGAGCGAGGCACTGAGTTGGCATGAATAATGGAGTGCACAATGGGGCTCGAGATGTGTTTGTTACCTCTGGTGCTGTATGATTGTCGACAAGGAGTGAAAACGGAGCAATTTGTGATGGCTCTTTCAATTTAAGACGTTAAAAACAGACGGAATTTGCATTTGTAATACCAGAGCATCGAAACTACTTGGAACTTTTGTGTATATGAACATGTCCGCGCCTTTGTACTCTGCTCCCTTCACCGCTACAAACCAACCAACCATCGTGTCCGTGCGCATCAGAGTCGCAAAGAATGGGGAATAGCGCAGTTTGGTCGTGCATGTGGCGTAGCTCAGTTGGTAGAGCGTTCGCTTCGCATGTGAAAGGTGCAGGGTTGAAGCTGCGGCGCCTCCATTTTTTGTGGTCAGTGCATGGTAAGTGTTGGTCGCGGCGAACCTAAAGGCACGCAAGATGTTGCAAAGGCAGCGTCACAGACTGATATGATGTATACTGACGTAAGGAGAACAAGATGTAAGTGTGGGGACCGGCTGTTATCGAGGTGTCATCGAGTGCAGATCTGTCTTAGGTATCACGGCTTAACCTCATTGAAGTCTAGAGGGTGGACAACACGTTCGTCTTACTCAGAGCGGTGTCCGAACTCTATTTTCGACGTTATACGTGCCACTTTCATTGTGGCCAACTACGATTCGATACAGAATGAACGAAACCTGAAAGATACCCTAACGGATACATAGAGAGTAGTGTTTGTCTGCTGAATAATGGGAGTGCAAGGGTCTGTGTCGTCTATATGGCTGTATGTAGCACCATTAGTCTTCGTGGGGGGCCGGCGTAGCTCAGATGGTAGAGCGCTCGCTTAGTATGCGAGAGGTACTGGGATCAATACCCAGTGCCTCCAGAATATTTAACACACCTACATGCGCACCTTGCCATGCAAGTGGAATAATTCTCAGCCTGCAGATGTGTCTAGGAAGATACAAGCGAATGATTAGCATCCACAACTGGCAAGCGTGCTGTTATTAGTGCGCGGGAAGCTCCCTCCTCCCACGCCTACACTTTATTTAGAAACAGTACAAGTGTTCCCGTAAGATTCTCAAGCCTATGTCGGAAAGATCTGCCTTGCGCCGAGTTCACGTAAATCCCACTGCACATTCCTATTCTTTGCGTGCAGTCGGCTGCTACTGGTGTTGCTAGTTGTGACTGCTGATAACAGATGCCGTAGCAATCAATTCATGGAGTGAGTTGTATGTTTTGCGATAGTCTGTCTCTGACAAGCAAGCACAGGTGACATAGGTGCGAACACAGGAAGCTAGCAGACCCTCGCTGCCTGCAGGCACCGAGCAGCCACACTAGCAGGGCGGCCTAAGCCGTAGGCGAAAAGTGCTCATTCGCTTTGGCGCGACGTCGAACTATAAATAATGCTGTCACTAGCGTGAGCGTCGTGGAAAGTCGGAAAAGTCGGCTGCGTGGGTGAGTGCCAAGTTTGGGGAGCGTTTTGTAGTATGCGCAGTGCAATGGAGACGCGGAAACTTGTTGTGGCCCAGTGTTTTGCAGTTGGACGACAAGATTGGTACACAGTAGTAAAGAGCGAGGCACTGAGTTGGCATGAATAATGGAGTGCACAATGGGGCTCGAGATGTGTTTGTTACCTCAGGTGCTGTATGATTGTCGACAAGGAGTGAAAACGGAGCAATTTGTGATGGCTCTTTCAATTTAAGACGTTAAAAACAGACGGAATTTGCATTTGTAATACCAGAGCATCGAAACTACTTGGAACTTTTGTGTATATGAACATGTCCGCGCCTTTGTACTCTGCTCCCTTCACCGCTACAAACCAACCAACCATCGTGTCCGTGCGCATCAGAGTCGCAAAGAATGGGGAATAGCGCAGTTTGGTCGTGCATGTGGCGTAGCTCAGTTGGTAGAGCGTTCGCTTCGCATGTGAAAGGTGCAGGGTTGAAGCTGCGGCGCCTCCATTTTTTGTGGTCAGTGCATGGTAAGTGTTGGTCGCGGCGAACCTAAAGGCACGCAAGATGTTGCAAAGGCAGCGTCACAGACTGATATGATGTATACTGACGTAAGGAGAACAAGATGTAAGTGTGGGGACCGGCTGTTATCGAGGTGTCATCGAGTGCAGATCTGTCTTAGGTATCACGGCTTAACCTCATTGAAGTCTAGAGGGTGGACAACACGTTCGTCTTACTCAGAGCGGTGTCCGAACTCTATTTTCGACGTTATACGTGCCACTTTCATTGTGGCCAACTACGATTCGATACAGAATGAACGAAACCTGAAAGATACCCTAACGGATACATAGAGAGTAGTGTTTGTCTGCTGAATAATGGGAGTGCAAGGGTCTGTGTCGTCTATATGGCTGTATGTAGCACCATTAGTCTTCGTGGGGGGCCGGCGTAGCTCAGATGGTAGAGCGCTCGCTTAGTATGCGAGAGGTACTGGGATCAATACCCAGTGCCTCCAGAATATTTAACACACCTACATGCGCACCTTGCCATGCAAGTGGAATAATTCTCAGCCTGCAGATGTGTCTAGGAAGATACAAGCGAATGATTAGCATCCACAACTGGCAAGCGTGCTGTTATTAGTGCGCGGGAAGCTCCCTCCTCCCACGCCTACACTTTATTTAGAAACAGTACAAGTGTTCCCGTAAGATTGTCAAGCCTATGTCGGAAAGATCTGCCTTGCGCCGAGTTCACGTAAATCCCACTGCACATTCCTATTCTTTGCGTGCAGTCGGCTGCTACTGGTGTTGCTAGTTGTGACTGCTGATAACAGATGCCGTAGCAATCAATTCATGGAGTGAGTTGTATGTTTTGCGATAGTCTGTCTCTGACAAGCAAGCACAGGTGACATAGGTGCGAACACAGGAAGCTAGCAGACCCTCGCTGCCTGCAGGCACCGAGCAGCCACACTAGCAGGGCGGCCTAAGCCGTAGGCGAAAAGTGCTCATTCGCTTTGGCGCGACGTCGAACTATAAATAATGCTGTCACTAGCGTGAGCGTCGTGGAAAGTCGGAAAAGTCGGCTGCGTGGGTGAGTGCCAAGTTTGGGGAGCGTTTTGTAGTATGCGCAGTGCAATGGAGACGCGGAAACTTGTTGTGGCCCAGTGTTTTGCAGTTGGACGACAAGATTGGTACACAGTAGTAAAGAGCGAGGCACTGAGTTGGCATGAATAATGGAGTGCACAATGGGGCTCGAGATGTGTTTGTTACCTCAGGTGCTGTATGATTGTCGACAAGGAGTGAAAACGGAGCAATTTGTGATGGCTCTTTCAATTTAAGACGTTAAAAACAGACGGAATTTGCATTTGTAATACCAGAGCATCGAAACTACTTGGAACTTTTGTGTATATGAACATGTCCGCGCCTTTGTACTCTGCTCCCTTCACCGCTACAAACCAACCAACCATCGTGTCCGTGCGCATCAGAGTCGCAAAGAATGGGGAATAGCGCAGTTTGGTCGTGCATGTGGCGTAGCTCAGTTGGTAGAGCGTTCGCTTCGCATGTGAAAGGTGCAGGGTTGAAGCTGCGGCGCCTCCATTTTTTGTGGTCAGTGCATGGTAAGTGTTGGTCGCGGCGAACCTAAAGGCACGCAAGATGTTGCAAAGGCAGCGTCACAGACTGATATGATGTATACTGACGTAAGGAGAGCAAGATGTAAGTGTGGGGACCGGCTGTTATCGAGGTGTCATCGAGTGCAGATCTGTCTTAGGTATCACGGCTTAACCTCATTGAAGTCTACAGGGTGGACAACACGTTCGTCTTACTCAGAGCGGTGTCCGAACTCTATTTTCGACGTTATACGTGCCACTTTCATTGTGGCCAACTACGATTCGATACAGAATGCACGAAACCTGAAAGATACCCTAACGGATACATAGAGAGTAGTGTTTGTCTGCTGAATAATGGGAGTGCAAGGGTCTGTGTCGTCTATATGGCAGTATGTAGCACCATTAGTCTTCGTGGGGGGCCGGCGTAGCTCAGATGGTAGAGCGCTCGCTTAGTATGCGAGAGGTACTGGGATCAATACCCAGTGCCTCCAGAATATTTAACACACCTACATGCGCACCTTGCCATGCAAGTGGAATAATTCTCAGCTTGCAGATGTGTCTAGGAAGATACAAGCGAATGATTAGCATCCACAATTGGCAAGCGTGCTGTTATTAGTGCGCGGGAAGCACCCTCCTCCCACGCCTACACTTTATTTAGAAACAGTACAAGTGTTCCCGTAAGATTCTCAAGCCTATGTCGGAAAGATCTGCCTTGCGCCGAGTTCACGTAAATCCCACTGCACATTCCTATTCTTTGCGTGCAGTCGGCTGCTACTGGTGTTGCTAGTTGTGACTGCTGATAACAGATGCCGTAGCAATCAATTCATGGAGTGAGTTGTATGTTTTGCGATAGTCTGTCTCTGACAAGCAAGCACAGGTGACATAGGTGCGAACACAGGAACCTAGCAGACCCTCGCTGCCTGCAGACACCGAGCAGCCACACTAGGAGGGCGGCCTAAGCCGTAGGCGAAATGTGCTCATTCGCTTTGGCGCGACGTCGATCTATAAATAATGCTGTCACCAGCGTGAGCGTCGTGGAAAGTCGGAAAAGGCGGCTGCGTGGGTGAGTGCCAAGTTTGGGGAGCGTTTTGTAGTATGCGCAGTGCAATGGAGACGCGGAAACTTGTTGTGGCCCAGTGTTGGACGACAAGATTGGTACACAGTAGTAAAGAGCGAGGCACTGAGTTGGCATGAATAATGGAGTGCACAATGGGGCTCGAGATGTGTTTGTTACCTCTGGTGCTGTATGATTGTCGACAAGGAGTGAAAACGGAGCAATTTGTGATGGCTCTTTCAATTTAAGACGTTAAAAAGAGACGGAATTTGCATTTGTAATACCAGAGCATCGAAACTACTTGGAACTTTTGTGTATATGAACATGTCCGCGCCTTTGTACTCTGCTCCCTTCACCGCTACAAACCAACCAACCATCGTGTCCGTGCGCATCAGAGTCGCAAAGAATGGGGAATAGCGCAGTTTGGTCGTGCATGTGGCGTAGCTCAGTTGGTAGAGCGTTCGCTTCGCATGTGAAAGGTGCAGGGTTGAAGCTGCGGCGCCTCCATTTTTTGTGGTCAGTGCATGGTAAGTGTTGGTCGCGGCGAACCTAAAGGCACGCAAGATGTTGCAAAGGCAGCGTCACAGACTGATATGATGTATACTGACGTAAGGAGAGCAAGATGTAAGTGTGGGGACCGGCTGTTATCGAGGTGTCATCGAGTGCAGATCTGTCTTAGGTATCACGGCTTAACCTCATTGAAGTCTAGAGGGTGGACAACACGTTCGTCTTACTCAGAGCGGTGTCCGAACTCTATTTTCGACGTTATACGTGCCACTTTCATTGTGGCCAACTACGATTCGATACAGAATGCACGAAACCTGAAAGATACCCTAACGGATACAAAGAGAGTAGTGTTTGTCTGCTGAATAATGGGAGTGCAAGGGTCTGTGTCGTCTATATGGCAATATGTAGCACCGTTAGTCTTCGTGGGGGGCCGGCGTAGCTCAGATGGTAGAGCGCTCGCTTAGTATGCGAGAGGTACTGGGATCAATACCCAGTGCCTCCAGAATATTTAACACACCTACATGCGCACCTTGCCATGCAAGTGGAATAATTCTCAGCCTGCAGATGTGTCTAGGAAGTTACAAGCGAATGATTAGCATCCACAATTGGCAAGCGTGCTGTTATTAGTGCGCGGGAAGCACCCTCCTCCCACGCCTACACTTTATTTAGAAACAGTACAAGTGTTCCCGTAAGATTCTCAAGCCTATGTCGGAAAGATCTGCCTTGCGCCGAGTTCACGTAAATCCCACTGCACATTCCTATTCTTTGCGTGCAGTCGGCTGCTACTGGTGTTGCTAGTTGTGACTGCTGATAACAGATGCCGTAGCAATCAATTCATGGAGTGAGTTGTATGTTTTACGATAGTCTGTCTCTGACAAGCAAGCACAGGTGACATAGGTGCGAACACAGGAAGCTAGCAGACCCTCGCTGCCTGCAGACACCGAGCAGCCACACTAGGAGGGCGGCCTAAGCCGTAGGCGAAATGTGCTCATTCGCTTTGGCGCGACGTCGATCTATAAATAATGCTGTCACCAGCGTGAGCGTCGTGGAAAGTCGGAAAAGGCGGCTGCGTGGGTGACTGCCAAGTTTGGGGAGCGTTTTGTAGTATGCGCAGTGCAATGGAGACGCGGAAACTTGTTGTGGCCCAGTGTAGGACGACAAGATTGGTACACAGTAGTAAAGAGCGAGGCACTGAGTTGGCATGAATAATGGAGTGCACAATGGGGCTCGAGATGTGTTTGTTACCTCAGGTGCTGTATGATTGTCGACAAGGAGTGAAAACGGAGCAATTTGTGACGGCTCTTTCAATTTAAGACGTCAAAAACAGACGGAATTTGCATTTGTAATACCAGAGCATCGAAACTACTTGGAACTTTTGTGTCTATAAACGTGTCCGCGCCTTTGTACTCTGCTCCCTTCACCGCTACAAACCAACCAACCATCGTGTCCGTGCGCATCAGAGTCGCAAAGAATGGGGAATAGCGCAGTTTGGTCGTGCATGTGGCGTAGCTCAGTTGGTAGAGCGTTCGCTTCGCAAGTGAAAGGTGCAGGTTTCAAGCCGCGGCGCCTCCATTTTTTGTGGTCAGTGCATGGTAAGTGTTGGTCGCGGCGAACCTAAAGGCACGCAAGATGTTGCAAAGCCAGCGTCACAGACTGATATGATGTATACTGACGTAAGTAGAGCAAGATGTAAGTGTGGGGACCGGCTGTTATCGAGGTGTCATCGAGTGCAGATCTGTCTTAGGTATCACGGCTTAACCTCATTGAAGTCTAGAGGGTGGACAACACGTTCGTCTTACTCAGAGCGGTGTCCGAACTCTATTTTCGACGTTATACGTGCCACTTTCATTGTGGCCAACTACGATTCGATACAGAATGCACGAAACCTCAAAGACACCCTAACGGATACATAGAGAGTAGTGTTTGTCTGCTGAATAATGGGAGTGCAAGGGTCTGTGTCGTCTATATGGCTGTATGTAGCACCATTAGGCTTCGGGTGGGCGGGCGTAGCTCAGATGGTAGAGCGCTCGCTTAGTATGCGAGAGGTACTGGGATCAATACCCAGTGCCTCCAGAATATTTAACACAGCTACATGCGCTCCTTGCCATGCAAGTGGAATAATTCTCAGCCTGCAGATGTGTCTAGGAAGATACAAGCGAATGATTAGCATCCACAATTGGCAAGCGTGCTGTTATTAGTGCGCGGGAAGCACCCTACTCCCACGCCTACACTTTATTTAGAAACAGTACAAGTGTTCCCGTAAGATTCTCAAGCCTATGTCGGAAAGATCTGCCTTGCGCCGAGTTCACGTAAATCCCACTGCACATTCCTATTCTTTGCGTGCAGTCGGCTGCTACTGGTGTTGCTAGTTGTGACTGCTGATAACAGATGCCGTAGCAATCAATTCATGGAGTGAGTTGTATGTTTTGCGATAGTCTGTCTCTGACAAGCAAGCACAGGTGACATAGGTGCGAACACAGGAACCTAGCAGACCCTCGCTGCCTGCAGACACCGAGCAGCCACACTAGGAGGGCGGCCTAAGCCGTAGGCGAAATGTGCTCATTCGATTTGGCGCGACGTCGAACTATAAATAATGCTGTCACTAGCGTGAGCGTCGTGGAAAGTCGGAAAAGTCGGCTGCGTGGGTGAGTGCCAAGTTTGGGGAGCGTTTTGTAGTATGCGCAGTGCAATGGAGACGCGGAAACTTGTTGTGGCCCAGTGTTTTGCAGTTGGACGACAAGATTGGTACACAGTAGTAAAGAGCGAGGCACTGAGTTGGCATGAATAATGGAGTGCACAATGGGGCTCGAGATGTGTTTGTTACCTCAGGTGCTGTATGATTGTCGACAAGGAGTGAAAACGGAGCAATTTGTGACGGCTCTTTCAATTTAAGACGTTAAAAACAGACGGAATTTGCATTTGTAATACCAGAGCATCGAAACTACTTGGAACTTTTGTGTATATGAACGTGTCCGCGACTTTGTACTCTGCTCCCTTCACCGCTACAAACCAACCAACCATCGTGTCCGTGCGCATCAGAGTCGCAAAGAATGGGGAGTAGCGCAGTTTGGTCGTGCATGGGGCGTAGCTCAGTTGGTAGAGCGTTCGCTTCGCATGAGAAAGGTGCAGGGTTCAAGCCGCGGCGCCTCCATTTTTTGTGGTAAGTGCATGGTAAGTGTTGGTCGCGGCGAACCTAAATGCACGCAAGATGTTGCAAAGCCAGCGTGACAGACTGATATGATGTATACTGACGTAAGGAGAGCAAGATGTAAGTGTGGGGACCGGCTGTTATCGAGGTGTCATCGAGTGCAGATCTGTCTTAGGTATCACGGCTTAACCTCATTGAAGTCTAGAGGGTGGACAACACGTTCGTCTTACTCAGAGCGGTGTCCGAACTCTATTTTCAACGTTATACGTGCCACTTTCATTGTGGCCAACTACGATTGGATACAGAATTCACGAAACCTGAAAGACACCCTAACGGATACATAGAGAGTAGTGTTTGTCTGCTGAATAATGGGAGTGCAAGGGTCTGTGTCGTCCATATGGCTTATGTAGCACCATTAGTCTTCGGAGGGGCGGGCGTAGCTCAGATGGTAGAGCGCTCGCTTAGTATGCGAGAGGTACTGGGATCAATACCCAGTGCCTCCAGAATTTTTAACACACCTACATGCGCACCTTGCCATGCAAGTGGAATAATTCTCAGCCTGCAGATGTGTCTAGGAAGATACAAGCGAATGATAAGCATCCACAATTGGCAAGCGTGCTGTTATTAGTGCGCGGGAAGCACCCTCCTCCCACGCCTACACTTTATTTAGAAACAGTACAAGTGTTCCCGTAAGATTCTCAAGCCTATGTCGGAATGATCTGTCTTGCGCCGAGTTCACGTAAATCTCACTGCACATTCCTATTCTTTGCGTGCAGTCGGCTGCTACTGGTGTTGCTAGTTGTGACTGCTGATAACAGATGCCGTAGCAATCAATTCATGGAGTGAGTTGTATGTTTTGCGATAGTCTGTCTCTGACAAGCAAGCACAGGTGACATAGGTGCGAACACAGGAAGCTAGCAGATCCTCGCTGCCTGCAGACACCGAGCAGCCACACTAGGAGGGCGGCCTAAGCCGTAGGCGAAATGTGCTCATTCACTTTGCCGCGACGTCGAACTATAAATAATGCTGTCACTAGCTTGAGCGTCGTGGAATGTCGGAAAAGGCGGCTGCGTGGGTGAGTGCCAAGTTTGGGGAGCGTTTTGTAGTATGCGCAGTGCAATGGAGACGCGGAAACTTGTTGTGGCCCAGTGTTTTGCAGTTGGACGACAAGATTGGTACACAGTAGTAAAGAGCGAGGCACCGAGTTGGCATGAATCATGGAGTGCACGATGGGGCTCGAGATGTGTTTGTTACCTCAGGTGCTGTATGATTGTCGACAAGGAGTGAAAACGGAGCAATTTGTGACGGCTCTTTCAATTTAAGACGTTAAAAACAGACGGAATTTGCATTTGTAATACCAGAGCATCGAAACTACTTGGAACTTTTGTGTATATGAGCGTGTCCGCGCCTTTGTACTCTGCTCCCTTCACCGCTACAAACCAACCAACCATCGTGTCCGTGCGCATCAGTGTCGCAAAGAATGGGGAATAGCGCAGTTTGGTCGTGCATGGGGCGTAGCTCAGATGGTAGAGCGTTCGCTTCGCAAGAGAAAGGTGCAGGGTTCAAGCCGCTGCGCCTCCATTTTTTGTGGTCAGTGCATGGTAAGTGTTGGTCGCGGCGAACCTAAAGGCACGCAAGATGTTGCAAAGCCAGCGTCACAGACTGATATGATGTATACTGACGTAAGGAGAGCAAGATGTAAGTGTGGGGATCGGCTGTTATCGAGGTGTCATCGAGTGCAGATCTGTCTTAGGTATCACGGCTTAACCTCATTGAAGTCTAGAGGGTGGACAACACGTTCGTCTTACTCAGAGCGGTGTCCGAACTCTATTTTCAACGTTATACGTGCCACTTTCATTGTGGCCAACTACGATTCGATACAGAATGCACGAAACCTCAAAGACACCCTAACGGATACATAGAGAGTAGTGTTTGTCTGCTGAATAATGGGAGAGCAAGGGTCTGTGTCGTCTATATGGCTGTATGTAGCACGATTAGTCTTCGGGGGGGCGGGCGTAGCTCAGATGGTAGAGCGCTCGCTTAGTATGCGAGAGGTACTGGGATCAATACCCAGTGCCTCCAGAATTTTTAACACACCTACATGCGCACCTTGCCATGCAAGTGGAATAATTCTCAGCCTGCAGATGTGTCTAGGAAGATATAAGCGAATGATTAGCATCCACAATTGGCAAGCGTGCTGCTATTAGTGCGCGGGAAGCACCCTCCTCCCACGCGTACATTTTATTTAGAAACAGTACAAGTGTTCCCGTAAGATTCTCAAGCCTATGTCGGAAAGATATGCCTTGCGCCGAGTTCACGTAAATCCCACTGCACATTCCTATTCTTTGCGTGCAGTCGGCTGCTACTGGTGTTGCTAGTTGTGACTGCTGATAACAGATGCCGTAGCAATCAATTCATGGAGTGAGTTGTATGTTTTGCGATAGTCTGTCTCTGACAAGCAAGCACAGGTGACATAGGTGCGAACACAGGAAGCTAGCAGACCCTCGCTGCCTGCAGACACCGAGCAGCCACACTAGGAGGGCGGCCTAAGCCGTAGGCGAAATGTGCTCATTCGCTTTGGCGCGACGTCGAACTATAAATAATGCTGTCACTAGCGTGAGCGTCGTGGAAAGTCGGAAAAGTCGGCTGCGTGGGTGAGTGCCAAGTTTGGGGAGCGTTTTGTAGTATGCGCAGTGCAATGGAGACGCGGAAACTTGTTGTGGCCCAGTGTTTTGCAGTTGGACGACAAGGTTGGTACACAGTAGTAAAGAGCGAGGCACTGAGTTGGCATGAATAATGGAGTGCACAATGGGGCTCGAGATGTGTTTGTTACCTCAGGTGCTGTATGATTGTCGACAAGGAGTGGAAACGGAGCATTTTGTGACGGCTCTTTCAATTTAAGACGTTAAAAACAGACGGAATTTGCATTTGTAATACCAGAGCATCGAAACTATTTGGAACTTTTGTGTATATGAACGTGTCCGCGCCTTTGTACTCTGCTCCCTTCACCGCTACAAACCAACCAACCATCGTGTCCGTGCGCATCAGAGTCGCAAAGAATGGGGAATAGCGCAGTTTGGTCATGCATGTGGCGTAGCTCAGTTGGTAGAGCGTTCGCTTCGCATGAGAAAGGTGCAGGGTTCAAGCCGCGGCGCCTCCATTTTTTGTGGTCAGTGCATGGTAAGTGTTGGTCGCGGCGAACCTAAAGGCACGCAAGATGTTGCAAAGCCAGCGTCACAGACTGATATGATGTATACTGACGTAAGGAGAGCAAGATGTAAGTGTGGGGACCGGCTGTTATCGAGGTGTCATCGAGTGCAGATCTGTCTTAGGTATCACGGCTTAACCTCATTGAAGTCTAGAGGGTGGACAACACGTTCGTCTTACTCAGAGCGGTGTCCGAACTCTATTTTCAACGTTATACGTGCCACTTTCATTGTGGCCAACTACGATTGGATACAGAATGCACGAAACCTGAAAGACACCCTAACGGATACATAGAGAGTAGTGTTTGTCTGCTGAATAATGGGAGTGCAAGGGTCTGTGTCGTCTATATGGCTGTATGTAGCACCATTAGTCTACGGGGGGGCGGGCGTAGTTTAGATGGTAGAGCGCTCGCTTAGTATGCGAGAGGTACTGGGATCAATACCCAGTGCCTCCAGAATTTTTAACACACCTACATGCGCACCTTGCCATGCAAGTGGAATAATTCTCAGCCTGCAGATGTGTCTAGGAAGATACAAGCGAATGATTAGCATCCACAATTGGCAAGCGTGCTGTGATTAGTGCGCGGGAAGCACCCTCCTCCCACGCCTACACTTTATTTAGAAACAGTACAAGTGTTCCCGTAAGATTGTCAAGCCTATGTCGGAAAGATCTGCCTTGCGCCGAGTTCACATAATCCCACTGCACATTCCTATTCTTTGCGTGCAGTCGGCTGCTACTCGTGTTGCTAGTTGTGACTGCTGATAACAGATGCCGTAGCAATCAATTCATGGAGTGAGTTGTATGTTTTGCGATAGTCTGTCTCTGACAAGCAAGCACAGGTGACATAGGTGCGAACACAAGAAGCTAGCAGACCCTCGCTGCCTGCAGACACCGAGCAGCCACACTAGGAGGGCGGCCTAAGCCGTAGGCGAAATGTGCTCATTCGCTTTGGAGCGACGTCGAACTATAAATAATGCTGTCACTAGCGTGAGCGTCGTGGAAAGTCGGAAAAGTCGGCTGCGTGGGTGAGTGCCAAGTTTGGGGAGCGTTTTGTAGTATGCGCAGTGCAATTGAGACGCGGAAACTTGTTGTGGCCCAGTGTTTTGCAGTTGGACGACAAGATTGGTACACAGTAGTAAAGAGCGAGGCACTGAGTTGGCATGAATAATGGAGTGCACAATGGGGCTCGAGATGTGTTTGTTACCTCAGGTGCTGTATGATTGTCGACAAGGAGTGAAAACGGAGCAATTTGTGACGGCTCTTTCAATTTAAGACGTTAAAAACAGACGGAATTTGCAATTGTAATACCAGAGCATCGAAACTACTTGGAACTTTTGTGTATATGAACGTGTCCGCGCCTTTGTACTCTGCTCCCTTCACCGCTACAAACCAACCAACCATCGTGTCCGTGCGCATCAGAGTCGCAAAGAATGGGGAATAGCGCAGTTTGGTCGTGCATGTGGCGTAGCTCAGATGGTAGAGCGTTCGCTTCGCATGAGAAAGATGCAGGGATCAAGCCGCGGCGCCTCCATTTTTTGTGGTCAGTGCATGGTAAGTGTTGGTCACGGCGAACCTAAAGGCACGCTAGATGTTGCAAAGCCAGCGTCACAGACTGATATGATGTATACTGACGTAAGGAGAGCAAGATGTAAGTGTGGGGATCGGCTGTTATCGAGGTGTCATCGAGTGCAGATCTGTCTTAGGTATCACGGCTTAACCGCATTGAAGTCTAGAGGGTGGACAACACGTTCGTCTTACTCAGAGCGGTGTCCGAACTCAATTTTCAACGTTATACGTGCCACTTTCATTGTGGCCAACTACGATTGGATACAGAATGCACGAAACCTGAAAGACACCCTAACGGATACATAGAGAGTAGTGTTTGTCTGCTGAATAATGGGAGTGCAAGGGTCTGTGTCGTCTATATGGCTGTATGTAGCACCATTAGTCTGCTTGGGGGCGGGCGTAGCTCAGATGGTCTCAGCGTGTTCGGTCAGAGGGTTTAACTGAGCTCTGTAATAAAAAAACTGAGTTAATCAATTAACAACGAACTTAAACGGATGTCTTACGACGTCCGCCCCGAGCAGATGCAACGAACCAAAGTGAACAAAATGAGACTTAAAAAAAAAAAAAGATGGTAGAGCGCTCGCTTAGTAGGCGAGAGGTACTGGGATCAATACCCAGTGCCTCCAGAATTTTTAACGCACCTACATGCGCACCTTGCCATGCAAGTGGAATAATTCTCAGCCTGCAGATGTGTCTAGGAAGATACAAGCGAATGATTAGCATCCACAATTGGCAAGCGTGCTGTTATTAGGGCGCGGGAAGCACCCTCCTCCCACGCCTACACTTTATTTAGAAACAGTACAAGTGTTCCCGTACGATTGCCAAGCCTATGTCGGAAAGATCTGCCTTGCGCCGAGTTCACGTAAATCCCACTGCACATTCCTATTCTTTGCGTGCAGTCGGCTGCTACTGGTGTTGCTAGTTGTGACTGCTGATAACAGATGCCGTAGCAATCAATTCATGGAGCGAGTTGTATGTTTTGCGATAGTCTGTCTCTGACAAGCAAGCACATGTGACATAGGTGCGAACACAGGAAGCTAGCAGACCCTCGCTGCCTGCAGACACCGAGCAACCACACTAGGAGGGCGGCCTAAGCCGTAGGCAAAATGTGCTCATTCGCTTTGGCGCGACGTCGAACTATATAATGCTGTCACTAGCGTGAGCGTCGTGGAAAGTCGGAAAAGTCGGCGGCGTGGGTGAGTGCCAAGTTTGGGGAGCGTTTTGTAGTATGCGCAGTGCAATGGAGACGCGGAAACTTGTTGTGGCCCAGTGTTTTGCAGTTGGACGACAAGATTGGTACACAGTAGTAAAGAGCGAGGCACTGAGTTGGCATGAATAATGGAGTGCACAATGGGGCTCGAGGTGTGTTAGTTACCTCAGGTGCTGTATGATTGCCGACAAGGAGTGAAAACGGAGCAATGTGTGACGGCTCTTTCAATTTAAGACGTTAAAAACAGACGGAATTTGCATTTGTAATACCAGAGCATCGAAACTACTTGGAACTTTTGTGTATATGAACGTGTCCGCGCCTTTGTACTCTGCTCCCTTCACCGCTACAAACCAACCAACCATCGTGTCCGTGCGCATCAGAGTCGCAAAGAATGGGGAATAGCGCAGTTAGGTCGTGCATGTGGCGTAGCTCAGTTGGTAGAATGTTCGCTTCGCATTTGAAAGGTGCAGGGTTCAAGCCGCTGCGCCTCCATTTTTTGTGGTCAGTGCATGGTAAGTGTTGGACGCGGCGAACCTAAAGGCACGCTAGATGTTGCAAAGCCAGCGTCACAGACTGATATGATGTATACTGACGTAAGGAGAGCAAGATGTAAGTGTGGGGATCGGCTGTTATCGAGGTGTCATCGAGTGCAGATCTGTCTTAGGTATCACGGCTTAACCTCATTGAAGTCTAGAGGGAGGATAATACGTTCGTCTTACTCAGAGCGGTGTCCGAACTCTATTTTCAACGTTATACGTGCCACTTTCATTGTGGCCAACTACGATTCGATACAGAATGCACGAAACCTGAAAGGCACCCTAACGGATACATAGAGAGTAGTGTTTGTCTGCTGAATAATGGGAGTGCAAGGGTCTGTGTCGTCTATATGGCTGTATGTAGCCCCATTAATCTTCGGGGGGGCGCACGTAGCTCAGATGGTAGAGCGCTCGCTTAGTATGCGAGAGGTACTGAGATCAATACCCAGTGCCTCCAGAATTTTTAACACACCTACATGCGCACCTTGCCATGCAAGTGGAATAATTCTCAGCCTGCAGATGCGTCTAGGAAGATACAAGCGAATGATTAGCATCCACAATTGGCAAGCGTGCTGTTATTAGTGCGCGGGAAGCACCCTCCTCCCACGCCTACACTTTATTTAGAAACAGTACAAGTGTTCCCGTACGATTGTCAAGCCTATGTCGGAAAGATCTGCCTTGCGCCGAGTTCACGTAAATCCCACTGCACATTCCTATTCTTTGCGTGCAGTCGGCTGCTACTGGTGTTGCTAGTTGTGACTGCTGATAACAGATGCCGTAGCAATCAATTCATGGAGTGAGTTGTATGTTTTGCTATAGTCTGTCTCTGACAAGCAAGCACAGGTGACATAGGTGCGAACACAGGAACCTAGCAGACCCTCGCTGCCTGCAGACACCGAGCAGCCACACTAGGAGGGCGGCCTAAGCCGTAGGCGAAATGTGCTCATTCGCTTTGGCGCGACGTCGAACTATAAATAATGCTGTCACTAGCGTGAGCGTTGCGTGAGCGTTGTGGAAAGTCGGAAAAGTCGGCTGCGTGGGTGAGTGCCAAGTTTGGGGAGCGTTTTGTAGTATGCGCAGTGCAATGGAGACGCGGAAACTTGTTGTGGCCCAGTGTTTTGCAGTTGGACGACAAGATTGGTACACAGTAGTAAAGAGCGAGGCACTGAGTTGGCATGAATAATGGAGTGCACAATGGGGCTCGAGATGTGTTTGTTACCTCAGGTGCTGTATGATTGTCGACAAGGAGTGAAAACGGAGCAATTTGTGACGGCTCTTTCAATTTAAGACGTTAAAAACAGACGGAATTTGCAATTGTAATACCAGAGCATCGAAACTACTTGGAACGTTTGTGTATATGAACGTGTCCGCGCCTTTGTACTCTGCTCCCTTCACCGCTACAAACCAACCAACCATCGTGTCCGTGCGCATCAGAGTCGCAAAGAATGGGGAATAGCGCAGTTTGGTCGTGCATGTGGCGTAGCTCAGATGGTAGAGCGTTCGCTTCGCATGAGAAAGGTGCAGGGTTCAAGCCGCGGCGCCTCCATTTTTTGTGGTCAGTGCATGGTAAGTGTTGGTCACGGCGAACCTAAAGGCACGCTAGATGTTGCAAAGCCAGCGTCACAGACTGATATGATGTATACTGACGTAAGGAGAGCAAGATGTAAGTGTGGGGATCGGCTGTTATCGAGGTGTCATCGAGTGCAGATCTGTCTTAGGTATCACGGCTTAACCGCATTGAAGTCTAGAGGGTGGACAACACGTTCGTCTTACTGAGAGTGGTGTCCGAACTCAATTTTCAACGTTATACGTGCCACTTTCATTGTGGCCAACTACGATTGGATACAGAATGCACGAAACCTGAAAGACACCCTAACGGATACATAGAGGGTAGTGTTTGTCTGCTAAATAATGGGAGTGCAAGGGTCTGTGTCGTCTATATGGCTGTATGTAGCACCATTAGTCTGCTTGGGGGCGGGCGTAGCTCAGATGGTCTCAGCGTGTTCGGTCAGAGGGTTTAACTGAGCTCTGTAATAAAAAAAACTGAGTTAATCAATTAACAACGAACTTAAACGGATGTCTTACGACGTCCGCCCCGAGCAGATGCAACGAACCAAAGTGAACAAAATGAGACTTAAAAAAAAAAAAGATGGTAGAGCGCTCGCCTAGTAGGCGAGAGGTACTGGGATCAATACCCAGTGCCTCCAGAATTTTTAACGCACCTACATGCGCACCTTGCCATGCAAGTGGAATAATTCTCAGCCTGCAGATGTGTCTAGGAAGATACAAGCGAATGATTAGCATCCACAATTGGCAAGCGTGCTGTTATTAGTGCGCGGGAAGCACCCTCCTCCCACGCCTACACTTTATTTAGAAACAGTACAAGTGTTCCCGTACGATTGCCAAGCCTATGTCGGAAAGATCTGCCTTGCGCCGAGTTCACGTAAATCCCACTGCACATTCCTATTCTTTGCGTGCAGTCGGCTGCTACTGGTGTTGCTAGTTGTGACTGCTGATAACAGATGCCGTAGCAATCAATTCATGGAGCGAGTTGTATGTTTTGCGATAGTCTGTCTCTGACAAACAAGCACATGTGACATAGGTGCGAACACAGGAAGCTAGCAGACCCTCGCTGCCTGCAGACACCGAGCAACCACACTAGGAGGGCGGCCTAAGCCGTAGGCAAAATGTGCTCATTCGCTTTGGCGCGACGTCGAACTATATAATGCTGTCACTAGCGTGAGCGTCGTGGAACGTCGGAAAAGTCGGCTGCGTGGGTGAGTGCCAAGTTTGGGGAGCGTTTTGTAGTATGCGCAGTGCAATGGAGACGCGGAAACTTGTTGTGGCCCAGTGTTTTGCAGTTGGACGACAAGATTGGTACACAGTAGTAAAGAGCGAGGCACTGAGTTGGCATGAATAATGGAGTGCACAATGGGGCTCGAGGTGTGTTAGTTACCTCAGGTGCTGTATGATTGCCGACAAGGAGTGAAAACGGAGCAATGTGTGACGGCTCTTTCAATTTAAGACGTTAAAAACAGACGGAATTTGCATTTGTAATACCAGAGCATCGAAACTACTTGGAACTTTTGTGTATATGAACGTGTCCGCGCCTTTGTACTCTGCTCCCTTCACCGCTACAAACCAACCAACCATCGTGTCCGTGCGCATCAGAGTCGCAAAGAATGGGGAATAGCGCAGTTAGGTCGTGCATGTGGCGTAGCTCAGTTGGTAGAATGTTCGCTTCGCATTTGAAAGGTGCAGGGTTCAAGCCGCTGCGCCTCCATTTTTTGTGGTCAGTGCATGGTAAGTGTTGGACGCGGCGAACCTAAAGGCACGCTAGATGTTGCAAAGCCAGCGTCACAGACTGATATGATGTATACTGACGTAAGGAGAGCAAGATGTAAGTGTGGGGATCGGCTGTTATCGAGGTGTCATCGAGTGCAGATCTGTCTTAGGTATCACGGCTTAACCTCATTGAAGTCTAGAGGGAGGATAATACGTTCGTCTTACTCAGAGCGGTGTCCGAACTCTATTTTCAACGTTATACGTGCCACTTTCATTGTGGCCAACTACGATTGGATACAGAATGCACGAAACCTGAAAGACACCCTAACGGATACATAGAGAGTAGTGTTTGTCTGCTGAATAATGGGAGTGCAAGGGTCTGTGTCGTCTATATGGCTGTATGTAGCACCATTAGTCTACGGGGGGACGGGCGTAGCTCAGATGGTAGAGCGCTCGCTTAGTATGCGAGAGGTACTGGGATCAATACCCAGTGCTTCCAGAATTTTTAACACACCTACATGCGCACCTTTCCATGCAAGTGGAATAATTCTCAGCCTGCAGATGTGTCTAGGAAGATACAAGCGAATGATTAGCATCCACAATTGGCAAGCGTGCTGTTATTAGTGCGCGGGAAGCACCCTCCTCCCACGCCTACACTTTATTTAGAAACAGTACAAGTGTTCCCGTACGATTGTCAAGCCTATGTCGGAAAGATCTGCCTTGCGCCGAGTTCACGTAAATCCCACTGCACATTCCTATTCTTTCCGTGCAGTCGGCTGCTACTGGTGTTGCTAGTTGTGACTGCTGATAACAGATGCCGTAGCAATCAATTCATGGAGTGAGTTGTATGTCTTGCGATAGTCTGTCTCTGACAAGCAAGCACAGGTGACATAGGTGCAAACACAGGAAGCTAGCAGACCCTCGCTGCCTGCAGACACCGAGCAGCCACACTAGGAGGGCGGCCTAAGCCGTAGGCGAAATGTGCTCATTCGCTTTGGCGCGACGTCGAATTATAAATAATGCTGTCACTAGCGTGAGCGTTGCTTTAGCGTCGTGGAAAGTCGGAAAAGTCGGCTGCGTGGGTGAGTGCCAAGTTTGGGGAGCGTTTTGTAGTATGCGCAGTGCAATGGAGACGCGGAAACTTGTTGTGGCCCAGTGTTTTGCAGTTGGACGACAAGATTGGTACACAGTAGTAAAGAGCGAGGCACTGAGTTGGCATGAATAATGGAGTGCACAATGGGGCTCGAGATGTGTTTGTTACCTCAGGTGCTGTATGATTGTCGACAAGGAGTGAAAACGGAGCAATTTGTGACGGCTCTTTCAATTTAAGACGTTAAAAACAGACGGAATTTGCATTTGTAATACCAGAACATCGAAACTACTTGGGACTTTTGTGTATATGAACGTGTCCGCGCCTTTGTACTCTTCTCACTTCACCGCTACAAACCAACCAACCATCGTGTCCGTGCGCATCAGAGTCGCAAAGAATGGGGAATAGCGCAGTTTGGTCCTGCATGTGGCGTAGCTCAGTTGGTAGAGCGTTCCCTTCGCATGAGAAAGGTGCAGGGTTCAAGCCGCTGCACCTCCATTTTTTGTGGTCAGTGCATGGTAAGTGTTGGTCACGGCGAACCTAAAGGCACGCTAGATGTTGCAAAGCCAGCGTCACAGACTGATATGATGTATACTGACGCAAGGAGAGCAAGATGTAAGTGTGGGGATCGGCTGTTATCGAGGTGTCATCGAGTGCAGATCTGTCTTAGGTATCACGGCTTAACCGCATTGAAGTCTAGAGGGTGGACAACACGTTCGTCTTACTCAGAGCGGTGTCCGAACTCTATTTTCAACGTTATACGTGCCACTTTCATTGTGGCCAACTACGATTGGATACAGAATGCACGAAACCTGAAAGACACCCTAACGGATACATAGAGAGTAGTGTTTGTCTGCTGAATAATGGGAGTGCAAGGGTCTGTGTCGTCTATATGGCTGTATGTAGCACCATTAGTCTACGGGGGGACGGGCGTAGCTCAGATGGTAGAGCGCTCGCTTAGTATGCGAGAGGTACTGGGATCAATACCCAGTGCTTCCAGAATTTTTAACACACCTACATGCGCACCTTTCCATGCAAGTGGAATAATTCTCAGCCTGCAGATGTGTCTAGGAAGATACAAGCGAATGATTAGCATCCACAATTGGCAAGCGTGCTGTTATTAGTGCGCGGGAAGCACCCTCCTCCCACGCCTACACTTTATTTAGAAACAGTACAAGTGTTCCCGTACGATTGTCAAGCCTATGTCGGAAAGATCTGCCTTGCGCCGAGTTCACGTAAATCCCACTGCACATTCCTATTCTTTCCGTGCAGTCGGCTGCTACTGGTGTTGCTAGTTGTGACTGCTGATAACAGATGCCGTAGCAATCAATTCATGGAGTGAGTTGTATGTCTTGCGATAGTCTGTCTCTGACAAGCAAGCACAGGTGACATAGGTGCAAACACAGGAAGCTAGCAGACCCTCGCTGCCTGCAGACACCGAGCAGCCACACTAGGAGGGCGGCCTAAGCCGTAGGCGAAATGTGCTCATTCGCTTTGGCGCGACGTCGAATTATAAATAATGCTGTCACTAGCGTGAGCGTTGCTTTAGCGTCGTGGAAAGTCGGAAAAGTCGGCTGCGTGGGTGAGTGCCAAGTTTGGGGAGCGTTTTGTAGTATGCGCAGTGCAATGGAGACGCGGAAACTTGTTGTGGCCCAGTGTTTTGCAGTTGGACGACAAGATTGGTACACAGTAGTAAAGAGCGAGGCACTGAGTTGGCATGAATAATGGAGTGCACAATGGGGCTCGAGATGTGTTTGTTACCTCAGGTGCTGTATGATTGTCGACAAGGAGTGAAAACGGAGCAATTTGTGACGGCTCTTTCAACTTAAGACGTTAAAAACAGACGGAATTTGCATTTGTAATACCAGAACATCGAAACTACTTGGGACTTTTGTGTATATGAACGTGTCCGCGCCTTTGTACTCTTCTCACTTCACCGCTACAAACCAACCAACCATCGTGTCCGTGCGCATCAGAGTCGCAAAGAATGGGGAATAGCGCAGTTTGGTCCTGCATGTGGCGTAGCTCAGTTGGTAGAGCGTTCCCTTCGCATGAGAAAGGTGCAGGGTTCAAGCCGCTGCACCTCCATTTTTTGTGGTCAGTGCATGGTAAGTGTTGGTCACGGCGAACCTAAAGGCACGCTAGTTGTTGCAAAGCCAGCGTCACAGACTGATATGATGTATACTGACGCAAGGAGAGCAAGATGTAAGTGTGGGGATCGGCTGTTATCGAGGTGTCATCGAGTGCAGATCTGTCTTAGGTATCACGGCTTAACCGCATTGAAGTCTAGAGGGTGGACAACACGTTCGTCTTACTCAGAGCGGTGTCCGAACTCTATTTTCAACGTTATACGTGCCACTTTCATTGTGGCCAACTACGATTGGATACAGAATGCACGAAACCTGAAAGACACCCTAACGGATACATAGAGAGTAGTGTTTGTCTGCTGAATAATGGGAGTGCAAGGGTCTGTGTCGTCTATATGGCTGTATGTAGCACCATTAGTCTACGGGGGGACGGGCGTAGCTCAGATGGTAGAGCGCTCGCTTAGTATGCGAGAGGTACTGGGATCAATACCCAGTGCTTCCAGAATTTTTAACACACCTACATGCGCACCTTGCCATGCAAGTGGAATAATTCTCAGCCTGCAGATGTGTCTAGGAAGATACAAGCGAATGATTAGCATCCACAATAGGCAAGCGTGCTGTTATTAGTGCGCGGGAAGCACCCTCCTCCCACGCCTACACTTTATTTAGAAACAGTACAAGTATTCCCGTACGATTGTCATGCCTATGTCGGAAAGATCTGCCTTGCGCCGAGTTCACGTAAATCCCACTGCACATTCCTATTCTTTGCGTGCAGTCGGCTGCTACTCGTGTTGCTAGTTGTGACTGCTGATAATAGATGCCGTAGCAATCAATTCATGGAGTGAGTTGTATGTCTTGCGATAGTCTGTCTCTGACAAGCAAGCACAGGTGACATAGGTGCAAACACAGGAAGCTAGCAGACCCTCGCTGCCTGCAGACACCGAGCAGCCACACTAGGAGGGCGGCCTAAGCCGTAGGCGAAATGTGCTCATTCGCTTTGGCGCGACGTCGAATTATAAATAATGCTGTCACTAGCGTGAGCGTTGCTTTAGCGTCGTGGAAAGTCGGAAAAGTCGGCTGCGTGGGTGAGTGCCAAGTTTGGGGAGCGTTTTGTAGTATGCGCAGTGCAATGGAGACGCGGAAACTTGTTGTGGCCCAGTGTTTTGCAGTTGGACGACAAGATTGGTACACAGTAGTAAAGAGCGAGGCACTGAGTTGGCATGAATAATGGAGTGCACAATGGGGCTCGAGATGTGTTTGTTACCTCAGGTGCTGTATGATTGTCGACAAGGAGTGAAAACGGAGCAATTTGTGACGGCTCTTTCAATTTAAGACGTTAAAAACAGACGGAATTTGCATTTGTAATACCAGAACATCGAAACTACTTGGGACTTTTGTGTATATGAACGTGTCCGCGCCTTTGTACTCTTCTCACTTCACCGCTACAAACCAACCAACCATCGTGTCCGTGCGCATCAGAGTCGCAAAGAATGGGGAATAGCGCAGTTTGGTCCTGCATGTGGCGTAGCTCAGTTGGTAGAGCGTTCCCTTCGCATGAGAAAGGTGCAGGGTTCAAGCCGCTGCACCTCCATTTTTTGTGGTCAGTGCATGGTAAGTGTTGGTCACGGCGAACCTAAAGGCACGCTAGATGTTGCAAAGCCAGCGTCACAGACTGATATGATGTATACTGACGCAAGGAGAGCAAGATGTAAGTGTGGGGATCGGCTGTTATCGAGGTGTCATCGAGTGCAGATCTGTCTTAGGTATCACGGCTTAACCGCATTGAAGTCTAGAGGGTGGACAACACGTTCGTCTTACTCAGAGCGGTGTCCGAACTCTATTTTCAACGTTATACGTGCCACTTTCATTGTGGCCAACTACGATTGGATACAGAATGCACGAAACCTGAAAGACACCCTAACGGATACATAGAGAGTAGTGTTTGTCTGCTGAATAATGGGAGTGCAAGGGTCTGTGTCGTCTATATGGCTGTATGTAGCACCATTAGTCTACGGGGGGACGGGCGTAGCTCAGATGGTAGAGCGCTCGCTTAGTATGCGAGAGGTACTGGGATCAATACCCAGTGCTTCCAGAATTTTTAACACACCTACATGCGCACCTTTCCATGCAAGTGGAATAATTCTCAGCCTGCAGATGTGTCTAGGAAGATACAAGCGAATGATTAGCATCCACAATTGGCAAGCGTGCTGTTATTAGTGCGCGGGAAGCACCCTCCTCCCACGCCTACACTTTATTTAGAAACAGTACAAGTGTTCCCGTACGATTGTCAAGCCTATGTCGGAAAGATCTGCCTTGCGCCGAGTTCACGTAAATCCCACTGCACATTCCTATTCTTTCCGTGCAGTCGGCTGCTACTGGTGTTGCTAGTTGTGACTGCTGATAACAGATGCCGTAGCAATCAATTCATGGAGTGAGTTGTATGTCTTGCGATAGTCTGTCTCTGACAAGCAAGCACAGGTGACATAGGTGCAAACACAGGAAGCTAGCAGACCCTCGCTGCCTGCAGACACCGAGCAGCCACACTAGGAGGGCGGCCTAAGCCGTAGGCGAAATGTGCTCATTCGCTTTGGCGCGACGTCGAATTATAAATAATGCTGTCACTAGCGTGAGCGTTGCTTTAGCGTCGTGGAAAGTCGGAAAAGTCGGCTGCGTGGGTGAGTGCCAAGTTTGGGGAGCGTTTTGTAGTATGCGCAGTGCAATGGAGACGCGGAAACTTGTTGTGGCCCAGTGTTTTGCAGTTGGACGACAAGATTGGTACACAGTAGTAAAGAGCGAGGCACTGAGTTGGCATGAATAATGGAGTGCACAATGGGGCTCGAGATGTGTTTGTTACCTCAGGTGCTGTATGATTGTCGACAAGGAGTGAAAACGGAGCAATTTGTGACGGCTCTTTCAACTTAAGACGTTAAAAACAGACGGAATTTGCATTTGTAATACCAGAACATCGAAACTACTTGGGACTTTTGTGTATATGAACGTGTCCGCGCCTTTGTACTCTTCTCACTTCACCGCTACAAACCAACCAACCATCGTGTCCGTGCGCATCAGAGTCGCAAAGAATGGGGAATAGCGCAGTTTGGTCCTGCATGTGGCGTAGCTCAGTTGGTAGAGCGTTCCCTTCGCATGAGAAAGGTGCAGGGTTCAAGCCGCTGCACCTCCATTTTTTGTGGTCAGTGCATGGTAAGTGTTGGTCACGGCGAACCTAAAGGCACGCTAGTTGTTGCAAAGCCAGCGTCACAGACTGATATGATGTATACTGACGCAAGGAGAGCAAGATGTAAGTGTGGGGATCGGCTGTTATCGAGGTGTCATCGAGTGCAGATCTGTCTTAGGTATCACGGCTTAACCGCATTGAAGTCTAGAGGGTGGACAACACGTTCGTCTTACTCAGAGCGGTGTCCGAACTCTATTTTCAACGTTATACGTGCCACTTTCATTGTGGCCAACTACGATTGGATACAGAATGCACGAAACCTGAAAGACACCCTAACGGATACATAGAGAGTAGTGTTTGTCTGCTGAATAATGGGAGTGCAAGGGTCTGTGTCGTCTATATGGCTGTATGTAGCACCATTAGTCTACGGGGGGACGGGCGTAGCTCAGATGGTAGAGCGCTCGCTTAGTATGCGAGAGGTACTGGGATCAATACCCAGTGCTTCCAGAATTTTTAACACACCTACATGCGCACCTTGCCATGCAAGTGGAATAATTCTCAGCCTGCAGATGTGTCTAGGAAGATACAAGCGAATGATTAGCATCCACAATAGGCAAGCGTGCTGTTATTAGTGCGCGGGAAGCACCCTCCTCCCACGCCTACACTTTATTTAGAAACAGTACAAGTATTCCCGTACGATTGTCATGCCTATGTCGGAAAGATCTGCCTTGCGCCGAGTTCACGTAAATCCCACTGCACATTCCTATTCTTTGCGTGCAGTCGGCTGCTACTCGTGTTGCTAGTTGTGACTGCTGATAATAGATGCCGTAGCAATCAATTCATGGAGTGAGTTGTATGTTTTGCGATAGTCTGTCTCTGACAAGCAAGCACAGGTGACATAGGTGCGAACACAGGAAGCTAGCAGACCCTCGCTGCCTGCAGACACCGAGCAGCCACACTAGGAGGGCGGCCTAAGCCGTAGGCGAAATGTGCTCATTCGCTTTGGCGCGACGTCGAACTATAAATAATGCTGTCACTAGCGTGAGCGTTGCTTGAGCGTCGTGGAAAGTCGGAAAAGTCGGCTGCGTGGGTGAGTGCCAAGTTTGGGGAGCGTTTTGTAGTATGCGCAGTGCAATGGAGACGCGGAAACTTGTTGTGGCCCAGTGTTTTGCAGTTGGACGACAAGATTGGTACACAGTAGTAAAGAGCGAGGCACTGAGTTGGCATGAATAATGGAGTGCACAATGGGGCTCGAGATGTGTTTGTTACCTCAGGTGCTGTATGATTGTCGACAAGGAGTGAAAACGGAGCAATTTGTGACGGCTCTTTCAAATTAAGACGTTAAAAACAGACGGAATTTGCATTTGTAATACCAGAGCATCGAAACTACTTGGAACTTTTGTGTATATGAACGTGTCCGCGCCTTTGTACTCTGCTCCCTTCACCGCTACAAACCAACCAACCATCGTGTCCGTGCGCATCAGAGTCGCAAAGAATGGGGAATAGCGCAGTTCGGTCGTGCATGTGGCGTAGCTCAGTTGGTAGAACGTTCGCTTCGCATTTGAAAGGTGCAGGGTTCAAGCCGCTGCGCCTCCATTTTTTGTGGTCAGTGCATGGTAAGAGTTGGTCGCGGCGAACGTAAAGGCACGCAAGAGGTTGCAAAGCCAGCGTCACAGACTGATATGATGTATACTGACGTAAGGAGAGCAAGATGTAAGTGTGGGGATCGGCTGTTATCGAGGTGTCATCGAGTGCAGATCTGTCTTAGGTATCACGGCTTAACCTCATTGAAGTCTAGAGGGTGGACAACACGTTCGTCTTACTCAGAGCGGAGTCCGAACTCTATTTTCAACGTTATACGTGCCACTTTCATTGTGGCCAACTACGATTGGATACAGAATGCACAAAAACCTGAAAGACACCCAAACGGATACATAGAGAGTAGTGTTTGTCTGCTGAATAATGGGAGTGCAAGGGTCTGTGTCGTCTATATGGCTGTATGTAGCACCATTAGTCTACGCGGGGGCGGGCGTAGCTCAGATGGTAGAGCGCTCGCTTAGTATGCGAGAGGTACTGGGATCAATACCCAGTGCCTCCAGAATTTTTAACACACCTACATGCGCACCTTGCCATGCAAGTGGAATAATTCTCAGCCTGCAGATGTGTCTAGGAAGATACAAGCGAATGATTAGCATCCACAATTGGCAAGCGTGCTGTTATTAGTGCGCGGGAAGCACCCTCCTCCCACGCCTACACTTTATTTAGAAACAGTACAAGTGTTCCCGTACGATTGTCAAGCCTATGTCGGAAAGATCTGCCTTGCGCCGAGTTCACGTAAATCCCACTGCACATTCCTATTCTTTGCGTGCAGTCGGCTGCTACTGGTGTTGCTAGTTGTGACTGCTGATAACAGATGCCATAGCAATCAATTCATGGAGTGAGTTGTATGATTTGCGATAGTCTGTCTCTGACAAGCAAGCACAGGTGACATAGGTGCGAACTCAGGAAGCTAGCAGACCCTCGCTGCCTGCAGACACCGAGCAGCCACACTAGGAGGGCGGCCTAAGCCGTAGGCGAAATGTGCTCATTCGCTTTGGCGCGACGTCGAACTATAAATAATGCTGTCACTAGCGTGAGTGTTGCGTGAGCGTCGTGGAAAGTCGGAAAAGTCGGCTGCGTGGGTGAGTGCCAAGTTTGGGGAGCGTTTTGTAGTATGCGCAGTGCAATGGAGACGAGGAAACTTGCTGTGGCCCAGTGTTTTGCATTTGGACGACAAGATTGGTACACAGTAGTAAAGAGCGAGGCACTGAGTTGGCATGAATAATGGAGTGCACAATGGGGCTCGAGATGTGTTTGTTACCTCAGGTGCTGTATGATTGTCGACAAGGAGTGAAAACGAGCAATTTGTGACGGCTCTTTCAATTTAAGACGTTAAAAACAGACGGAATTTGCATTTGTAATACCAGAGCATCGATACTACTTGGAACTTTTGTGTATATGAATGTGTCCGCGCCTTTGTACTCTGCTCCCTTCACCGCTACAAACCAACCAACCATCGTGTCCGAGCGCATCAGAGTCGCAAAGAATGGGGAATAGCGCAGTTTGGTCGTGCATGTGGCGTAGCTCAGTTGGTAGAACGTTCGCTTCGCATTTGAAAGGTGCAGGGTTCAAGCCGCTGCGCCTCCATTTTTTGTGGTCAGTGCATGGTAAGTGTTGGTCGCGGCGAACCTAAAGGCACGCAAGATGTTGCAAAGCCAGCGTCACAGACTGATATGATGTCTACTGACGTAAGGAGAGCAAGATGTAAGTGTGGGGATCGGCTGTTATCGAGGTGTCATCGAGTGCAGATCTGTCTTAGGTATCACGGCTTAACCTCATTGAAGTCTAGAGGGTGGACAACACGTTCGTCTTACTCAGAGTGGTGTCCGAACTCTATTTTCAACGTTATACGTGCCACTTTCATTGTGGCCAACTACGATTCGATACAGAATGCACGAAACCTGAAAGACACCCTAACGGATACATAGAGAGTAGTGTTTGTCTGCTGAATAATGGGAGTGCAAGGGTCTGTGTCGTCTATATGGCTGTATGTAGCACCATTAGTCTACGGGTGGACGGGCGTAGCTCAGATGGTAGAGCGCTCGCTTAGTATGCGAGAGGTACTGGGATCAATACCCAGTGCTTCCAGAATTTTTAACACACCTACATGCGCACCTTGCCATGCAAGTGGAATAATTCTCAGCCTGCAGATGTGTCTAGGAAGATACAAGCGAATGATTAGCATCCACAATTGGCAAGCGTGCTGTTATTAGTGCGCGGGAAGCAACCTCCTCCCACGCCTACACTTTATTTAGAAACAATACAAGTGTTCCCGTACGATTGTCAAGCCTATGTCGGAATGATCTGCCTTGCGCCGAGTTCACGTAAATCCCACTGCACATTCCTATTCTTTGCGTGCAGTCGGCTGCTACTGGTGTTGCTAGTTGTGACTGCTGATAATAGATGCCGTAGCAATCAATTCATGGAGTGAGTTGTATGTTTTGCGATAGTCTGTCTCTGACAAGCAAGCACAGGTGACATAGGTGCGAACACAGGAAGCTAGCAGACCCTCGCTGCCTGCAGACACCGAGCAGCCACACTAGGAGGGCGGCCTAAGCCGTAGGCGAAATGTGCTCATTCGCTTTGGCGCGACGTCGAACTATAAATAATGCTGTCACTAGCGTGAGCGTTGCTTGAGCGTCGTGGAAAGTCGGAAAAGTCGGCTGCGTGGGTGAGTGCCAAGTTTGGGGAGCGTTTTGTAGTATGCGCAGTGCAATGGAGACGCGGAAACTTGTTGTGGCCCAGTGTTTTGCAGTTGGACGACAAGATTGGTACACAGTAGTAAAGGGCGAGGCACTGAGTTGGCATGAATAATGGAGTGCACAATGGGGCTCGAGATGTGTTTGTTACGTCAGGTGCTGTATGATTGTCGACAAGGAGTGAAAACGGAGCAATTTGTGACGGCTCTTTCAAGTTAAGACGTTAAAAACAGACGGAATTTGCATTTGTAATACCAGAGCATCGAAACTACTTGGAACTTTTGTGTATATGAACGTGTCCGCGCCTTTGTACTCTGCTCCCTTCACCGCTACAAACCAACCAACCATCGTGTCCGTGCGCATCAGAGTCGCAAAGAATGGGGAATAGCGCAGTTTGGTCGTGCATGTGGCGTAGCTCAGTTGGTAGAACGTTCGCTTCGCTTTTGAAAGGTGCAGGGTTCAAGCCGCTGCGCCTCTATTTTTTGTGGTCAGTGCATGGTAAGTGTTGGTCGCGGCGAACCTAAAGGCACGCAAGATGTTGCAAAGCCAGCGTCACAGACTGATATGATGTATACTGACGTAAGGAGAGCAAGATGTAAGTGTGGGGATCGGCTGTTATCGAGGTGTCATCGAGTGCATATCTGTCTTAGGTATCACGGCTTAACCTCATTGAAGTCTAGAGGGTGGACAACACGTTCGTCTTACTCAGAGTGGTGTCCGAACTCTATTTTCAACGTTATACGTGCCACTTTCATTGTGGCCAACTACGATTCGATACAGAATGCACGAAACCTGAAAGACACCCTAACGGATACATAGAGAGTAGTGTTTGTCTGCTGAATAATGGGAGTGCAAGGGTCTGTGTCGTCTATATGGCTGTATGTAGCACCATTAGTCTACGGGGGGACGGGCGTAGCTCAGATGGTAGAGCGCTCGCTTAGTATGCGAGAGGTACTGGGATCAATACCCAGTGCTTCCAGAATTTTTAACACACCTACATGCGCACCTTGCCATGCAAGTGGAATAATTCTCAGCCTGCAGATGTGTCTAGGAAGATACAAGCGAATGATTAGCATCCACAATTGGCAAGCGTGCTGTTATTAGTGCGCGGGAAGCACCCTCCTCCCACGCCTACACTTTATTTAGAAACAGTACAAGTGTTCCCGTACGATTGTCAAGCCTATGTCGGAAAGATCTGCCTTGCGCCGAGTTCACGTAAATCCCACTGCACATTCCTATTCTTTGCGTGCAGTCGGCTGCTACTGGTGTTGCTAGTTGTGACTGCTGATAATAGATGCCGTAGCAATCAATTCATGGAGTGAGTTGTATGTTTTGCGATAGTCTGTCTCTGACAAGCAAGCACAGGTGACATAGGTGCGAACACAGGAAGCTAGCAGACCCTCGCTGCCTGCAGACACCGAGCAGCCACACTAGGAGGGCGGCCTAAGCCGTAGGCGAAATGTGCTCATTCGCTTTGGCGCGACGTCGAACTATAAATAATGCTGTCACTAGCGTGAGCGTTGCTTGAGCGTCGTGGAAAGTCGGAAAAGTCGGCTGCGTGGGTGAGTGCCAAGTTTGGGGAGCGTTTTGTAGTATGCGCAGTGCAATGGAGACGCGGAAACTTGTTGTGGCCCAGTGTTTTGCAGTTGGACGACAAGATTGGTACACAGTAGTAAAGAGCGAGGCACTGAGTTGGCATGAATAATGGAGTGCACAATGGGGCTCGAGATGTGTTTGTTAACTCAGGTGCTGTATGATTGTCGACAAGGAGTGAAAACGGAGCAATTTGTGACGGCTCTTTCAAATTAAGACGTTAAAAACAGACGGAATTTGCATTTGTAATACCAGAGCATCGAAACTACTTGGAACTTTTGTGTATATGAACGTGTCCGCGCCTTGGTACTCTGCTCCCTTCACCGCTACAAACCAACCAACCATCGTGTCCGTGCGCATCAGAGTCGCAAAGAATGGGGAATAGCGCAGTTTGGTCGTGCATGTGGCGTAGCTCAGTTGGTAGAACGTTCGCTTCGCATTTGAAAGGTGCAGGGTTCAAGCCGCTGCGCCTCCATTTTTTGTGGTCAGTGCATGGTAAGTGTTGGTCGCGGCGAACCTAAAGGCACGCAAGATGTTGCAAAGCCAGCGTCACAGACTGATATGATGTATACTGACGTAAGGAGAGCAAGATGTAAGTGTGGGGATCGGCTGTTATCGAGGTGTCATCGAGTGCAGATCTGTCTTAGGTATCACTGCTTAACCTCATTGAAGTCTAGAGGGTGGACAACACGTTCGTCTTACTCAGAGCGTAGTCCGAACTCTATTTTCAACGTTATACGTGCCACTTTCATTGTGGCCAACTACGATTGGATACAGAATGCACGAAACCTGAAAGACACCCTAACGGATACATAGAGAGTAGTGTTTGTCTGCTGAATAATGGGAGTGCAAGGGTCTGTGTCGTCTATATGGCTGTATGTAGCACCATTAGTCTACGGGGGAGCGGGCGTAGCTCAGATGGTAGAGCGCTCGCTTAGTATGCGAGAGGTACTGGGATCAATACCCAGTGCCTCCAGAATTTTTAACACACCTACATGCGCACCTTGCCATGCAAGTGGAATAATTCTCAGCCTGCAGATGTGTCTAGGAAGATACAAGCGAATGATTAGCATCCACAATTGGCAAGCGTGCTATTATTAGTGCGCGGGAAGCACCCTCCTCCCACGCCTACACTTTATTTAGAAACAGTACAAGTGTTCCCGTACGATTGTCAAGCCTATGTCGGAAAGATCTGCCTTGCGCCGAGTTCACGTAAATCCCACTGCACATTCCTATTCTTTGCGTGCAGTCGGCTGCTACTGGTGTTGCTAGTTGTGACTGCTGATAACAGATGCCATAGCAATCAATTCATGGAGTGAGTTGTATGTTTTGCGATAGTCTGTCTCTGACAAGCAAGCACAGGTGACATAGGTGCGAACTCAGGAAGCTAGCAGACCCTCGCTGCCTGCAGACACCGAGCAGCCACACTAGGAGGGCGGCCTAAGCCGTAGGCGAAATGTGCTCATTCGCTTTGGCGCGACGTCGAACTATAAATAATGCTGTCACTAGCGTGAGTGTTGCGTGAGCGTCGTGGAAAGTCGGAAAAGTCGGCTGCGTGGGTGAGTGCCAAGTTTGGGGAGCGTTTTGTAGTATGCGCAGTGCAATGGAGACGAGGAAACTTGCTGTGGCCCAGTGTTTTGCATTTGGACGACAAGATTGGTACACAGTAGTAAAGAGCGAGGCACTGAGTTGGCATGAATAATGGAGTGCACAATGGGGCTCGAGATGTGTTTGTTACCTCAGGTGCTGTATGATTGTCGACAAGGAGTGAAAACGGAGCAATTTGTGACGGCTCTTTCAAGTTAAGACGTTAAAAACAGACGGAATTTGCATTTGTAATACCAGAGCATCGAAACTACTTGGAACTTTTGTGTATATGAATGTGTCCGCGCCTTTGTACTCTGCTCCCTTCACCGCTACAAACCAACCAACCATCGTGTCCGTGCGCATCAGAGTCGCAAAGAATGGGGAATAGCGCAGTTTGGTCGTGCATGTGGTGTAGCTCAGTTGGTAGAACGTTCGCTTCGCATTTGAAAGGTGCAGGGTTCAAGCCGCTGCGCCTCCATTTTTTGTGGTCAGTGCATGGTAAGTGTTGGTCGCGGCGAACCTAAAGGCACGCAAGATGTTGCAAAGCCAGCGTCACAGACTGATATGATGTATACTGACGTAAGGAGAGCAAGATGTAAGTGTGGGGATCGGCTGTTATCGAGGTGTCATCGAGTGCAGATCTGTCTTAGGTATCACGGCTTAACCTCATTGAAGTCTAGAGGGTGGACAACACGTTCGTCTTACTCAGAGTGGTGTCCGAACTCTATTTTCAACGTTATACGTGCCACTTTCATTGTGGCCAACTACGATTGGATACAGAATGCTCGAAACCTGAAAGACACCCTAACGGATACATAGAGAGTAGTGTTTGTCTGCTGAATAATGGGAGTGCAAGGGTCTGTGTCGTCTATATGGCTGTATGTAGCACCATTAGTCTACGGGGGGACGGGCGTAGCTCAGATGGTAGAGCGCTCGCTTAGTATGCGAGAGGTACTGGGACCAATACCCAGTGCTTCCAGAATTTTTAACACACCTACATGCGCACCTTGCCATGCAAGTGGAATATTTCTCAGCCTGCAGATGTGTCTAGGAAGATACAAGCGAATGATTAGCATCCACAATTGGCAAGCGTGCTGTTATTAGTGCGCGGGAAGCACCCTCCTCCCACGCCTACACTTTATTTAGAAACAATACAAGTGTTCCCGTACGATTGTCAAGCCTATGTCGGAATGATCTGCCTTGCGCCGAGTTCACGTAAATCCCACTGCACATTCCTATTCTTTGCGTGCAGTCGGCTGCTACTGGTGTTGCTAGTTGTGACTGCTGATAATAGATGCCGTAGCAATCAATTCATGGAGTGAGTTGTATGTTTTGCGATAGTCTGTCTCTGACAAGCAAGCACAGGTGACATAGGTGCGAACACAGGAAGCTAGCAGACCCTCGCTGCCTGCAGACACCGAGCAGCCACACTAGGAGGGCGGCCTAAGCCGTAGGCGAAATGTGCTCATTCGCTTTGGCGCGACGTCGAACTATAAATAATGCTGTCACTAGCGTGAGCGTTGCTTGAGCGTCGTGGAAAGTCGGAAAAGTCGGCTGCGTGGGTGAGTGCCAAGTTTGGGGAGCGTTTTGTAGTATGCGCAGTGCAATGGAGACGCGGAAACTTGTTGTGGCCCAGTGTTTTGCAGTTGGACGACAAGATTGGTACACAGTAGTAAAGAGCGAGGCACTGAGTTGGCATGAATAATGGAGTGCACAATGGGGCTCGAGATGTGTTTGTTACCTCAGGTGCTGTATGATTGTCGACAAGGAGTGAAAACGGAGCAATTTGTGACGGCTCTTTCAAATTAAGACGTTAAAAACAGACGGAATTTGCATTTGTAATACCAGAGCATCGAAACTACTTGGAACTTTTGTGTATATGAACGTGTCCGCGCCTTTGTACTCTGCTCCCTTCACCGCTACAAACCAACCAACCATCGTGTCCGTGCGCATCAGAGTTGCAAAGAATGGGGAATAGCGCAGTTCGGTCGTGCATGTGGCGTAGCTCAGTTGGTAGAACGTTCGCTTCGCATTTGAAAGGTGCAGGGTTCAAGCCGCTGCGCCTCCATTTTTTGTGGTCAGTGCATGGTAAGTGTTGGTCGCGGCGAACCTAAAGGCACGCAAGATGTTGCAAAGCCAGCGTCACAGACTGATATGATGTATACTGACGTAAGGAGAGCAAGATGTAAGTGTGGGGATCGGCTGTTATCGAGGTGTCATCGAGTGCAGATCTGTCTTAGGTATCACGGCTTAACCTCATTGAAGTCTAGAGGGTGGACAACCCGTTCGTCTTACTCAGAGCGGAGTCCGAACTCTATTTTCAACGTTATACGTGCCACTTTCATTGTGGCCTACTACGATTGGATACAGAATGCACGAAACCTGAAAGACACCCTAACGTATACATAGAGAGTAGTGTTTGTCTGCTGAATAATGGGAGTGCAAGGGTCTGTGTCGTCTATATGGCTGTATAAAGCACCATTAGTCTACGGGGGGGCGGGCGTAGCTCAGATGGTAGAGCGCTCGCTTAGTATGCGAGAGGTACTGGGATCAATACCCAGTGCCTCCAGAATTTTTAACACACCTACATGCGCACCTTGCCATGCAAGTGGAATAATTCTCAGCCTGCAGATGTGTCTAGGAAGATACAAGCGAATGATTAGCATCCACAATTGGCAAGCGTGCTATTATTAGTGCGCGGGAAGCACCCTCCTCCCACGCCTACACTTTATTTAGAAACAGTACAAGTGTTCCCGTACGATTGTCAAGCCTATGTCGGAAAGATCTGCCTTGCGCCGAGTTCACGTAAATCCCACTGCACATTCCTATTCTTTGCGTGCAGTCGGCTGCTACTGGTGTTGCTAGTTGTGACTGCTGATAACAGATGCCATAGCAATCAATTCATGGAGTGAGTTGTATGTTTTGCGATAGTCTGTCTCTGACAAGCAAGCACAGGTGACATAGGTGCGAACACAGGAAGCTAGCAGACCCTCGCTGCCTGCAGACACCGAGCAGCCACACTAGGAGGGCGGCCTAAGCCGTAGGCGAAATGTGCTCATTCGCTTTGGCGCGACGTAAAACTATAAATAATGCTGTCACTAGCGTGAGCGTTGCTTGAGCGTCGTGGAAAGTCGGAAAAGTCGGCTGCGTGGGTGAGTGCCAAGTTTGGGGAGCGTTTTGTAGTATGCGCAGTGCAATGGAGACGCGGAAACTTGTTGTGGCCCAGTGTTTTGCAGTTGGACGACAAGATTGGTACACAGTAGTAAAGGGCGAGGCACTGAGTTGGCATGAATAATGGAGTGCACAATGGGGCTCGAGATGTGTTTGTTACCTCAGGTGCTGTATTATTGTCGACAAGGAGTGAAAACGGAGCAATTTGTGACGGCTCTTTCAATTTAAGACGTTAAAAACAGACGGAATTTGCATTTGTAATACCAGAGCATCGAAACTACTTGGAACTTTTGTGTATATGAACGTGTCCGCGCCTTTGTACTCTGCTCCCTTCACCGCTACAAACCAACCAACCATCGTGTCCGTGCGCATCAGAGTCGCAAAGAATGGGGAATAGCGCAGTTTGGTCGTGCATGTGGCGTAGCTCAGTTGGTAGAACGTTCGCTTCGCATGTGAAAGGTGCAGGGTTCAAGCCGCTGCGCCTCTATTTTTTGTGGTCAGTGCATGGTAAGTGTTGGTCGCGGCGAACCTAAAGGCACGCAAGATGTTGCAAAGCCAGCGTCACAGACTGATATGATGTATACTGACGTAAGGAGAGCAAGATGTAAGTGTGGGGATCGGCTGTTATCGAGGTGTCATCGAGTGCAGATCTGTCTTAGGTATCACGGCTTAACCTCATTGAAGTCTAGAGGGTGGACAACACGTTCGTATTACTCAGAGCGGTGTCCGAACTCTATTTTCAACGTTATACGTGCCACTTTCATTGTGGCCAACTACGATTCGATACAGAATGCACGAAACCTGAAAGACACCCTAACGGATACATAGAGAGTAGTGTTTGTCTGCTGAATAATGGGAGTGCAAGGGTCTGTGTCGTCTATATGGCTGTATGTAGCACCATTAGTCTACGGGGGGGCGGGCGTAGCTCAGATGGTAGAGCGCTCGCTTAGTATGCGAGAGGTACTGGGATCAATACCCAGTGCCTCCAAATTTTTTAACACACCTACATGCGCACCTTGCCATGCAAGTGGAATAATTCTCAGCCTGCAGATGTGTCTAGGAAGATACAAGCGAATGATTAGCATCCACAATTGGCAAGCGTGCTGTTATTAGTGCGCGGGAAGCACCCTCCTCCCACGCCTACACTTTATTTAGAAACAGTACAAGTGTTCCCGTACGATTGTCAAGCCTATGTCGGAAAGATCTGCCTTGCGCCGAGTTCACTTAAATCCCACTGCACATTCCTATTCTTTGCGTGCAGTCGGCTGCTACTGGTGTTGCTATTTGTGACTGCTGATAATAGATGCCGTAGCAATCAATTCATGGAGTGAGTTGTATGTTTTGCGATAGTCTGTCTCTGACAAGCAAGCACAGGTGACATAGGTGCGAACACAGGAAGCTAGCAGACCCTCGCTGCCTGCAGACACCGAGCAGCCACACTAGGAGGGCGGCCTAAGCCGTAGGCGAAATGTGCTCATTCGCTTTGGCGCGACGTCGAACTATAAATAATGCTGTCACTAGCGTGAGCGTTGCGTGAGCGTCGTGGAAAGTCGGAAAAGTGGGCTGCGTGGGTGAGTGCCAAGTTTGGGGAGCGTTTTGTAGTATGCGCAGTGCAATGGAGACGCGGAAACTTGTTGTGGCCCAGTGTTTTGCAGTTGGACGACAAGATTGGTACACAGTAGTAAAGAGCGAGGCACTGAGTTGGCATGAATAATGGAGTGCACAATGGGGCTCGAGATGTGTTTGTTACCTCAGGTGCTGTATGATTGTCGCCAAGGAGTGAAAACGGAGCAATTTGTGACGGCTCTTTCAATTTAAGACGTTAAAAACAGACGGAATTTGCATTTGTAATACCAGAGCATCGAAACTACTTGGAACTTTTGTGTATATGAACGTGTCCGCGCCTTTGTACTCTGCTCCCTTCACCGCTACAAACCAACCAACCATCGTGTCCGTGCGCATCAGAGTCGCAAAGAATGGGGAATAGCGCAGTTTGGTCGTGCATGTGGCGTAGCTCAGTTGGTAGAACGTTCGCATCGCATTTGAAAGGTGCAGGGTTCAAGCCGCTGCGCCTCCATTTTTTGTGGTCAGTGCATGGTAAGTGTTGGTCGCGGCGAACCTAAAGGCACGCAAGAAGTTGCAAAGCCAGCGTCACAGACTGATATGATGTATAATGACGTAAGGAGAGCAAGATGTAAGTGTGGGGATCGGCTGTTATCGAGGTGTCATCGAGTGCAGATCTGTCTTAGGTATCACGGGGTAACCTCATTGAAGTCTAGAGGGTTGACAACACGTTCGTCTTACTCAGAGCGGTGTCCGAACTCTATTTTCAACGTTATACGTGCCACTTTCATTGCGGCCAACTACGAGTGGATACAGAATGCACGAAACCTGAAAGACACCCTAACGGGTACATAGAGAGTAGTGTTTGTCTGCTGAATAATGGGAGTGCAAGGGTCTGTGTCGTCTATATGGCTGTATGCAGCACGGTTAGTCTACGGGGGGGGCGGGCGTAGCTCAGATGGTAGAGCGCTCGCTTAGTATGCGAGAGGTACTGGGATCAATACCCAGTGCCTCCAGAATTTTTAACACACCTACATGCGCACCTTGCCATGCAAGTGGAATAATTCTCAGCCTGCAGATGTGTCTAGGAAGATACAAGCGAATGATTAGCATACACAATTGGCAAGCGTGCTGTTATTAGTGCGCGGGAAGCACCCTCCTCCCACGCCTACAGTTTATTTAGAAACAGTACAAGTGTTCCCGTACGATTGTCAAGCCTATGTCGGAAAGATCTGCCTTGCGCCGAGTTCACGTAAATCCCACTGCACATTCCTATTCTTTGCGTGCAGTCGGCTGCTACTGGTGTTGCTAGTTGTGACTGCTGATAATAGATGCCGTAGCAATCAATTCATGGAGTGAGTTGTATGTTTTGCGATAGTCTGTCTCTGACAAGCAAGCACAGGTGACATAGGTGCGAACACAGGAAGCTAGCAGACCCTCGCTGCCTGCAGACACCGAGCAGCCACACTAGGAGGGCGGCCTAAGCCGTAGGCGAAATGTGCTCATTCGCTTTGGCGCGACGTCGAACAATAAATAATGCTGTAACTAGCGTGAGCGTTGCTTGAGCGTCGTGGAAAGTCGGAAAAGTCGGCTGCGTTGGTGAGTGCCAAGTTTGGGGAGCGTTTTGTAGTATGCGCAGTGCAATGGAGACGCGGAAACTTGTTGTGGCCCAGTGTTTTGCAGTTGGACGACAAGATTGGTACACAGTAGTAAAGAGCGAGGCACTGAGTTGGCATGAATAATGGAGTGCACAATGGGGCTCGAGATGTGTTTGTTACCTCAGGTGCTGTATGATTGTCGACAAGGAGTGAAAACGGAGCAATTTGTGACGGCTCTTTCAATTTAAGACGTTAAAAACAGACGGAATTTGCATTTGTAATACCAGAGCATCGAAACTACTTGGAACTTTTGTGTATATGAACGTGTCCGCGCCTTTGTACTCTGCTCCCTTCACCGCTACAAACCAACCAACCATCGTGTCCGTGCGCATCAGAGTGGCAAAGAATGGGGAATAGCGCAGTTTGGTCGTGCATGTGGCGTAGCTCAGTTGGTAGAACGTTCGCTTCGCGTTTGAAAGGTGCAGGGTTCATGCCGCTGCGCCTCCATTTTTTGTGGTCAGTGCATGGTAAGTGTTGGTCGCGGCGAACCTAAAGGCACGCAAGATGTTGCAAAGCCAGCGTCACAGACTGATATGATGTATACTGACGTAAGGAGAGCAAGATGTAAGTGTGGGGATCGGCTGTTATCGAGGTGTCATCGAGTGCAGATCTGTCTTAGGTATCACGGCTTAACCTCATTGAAGTCTAGAGGGTGGACAACACGTTCGTCTTACTCAGAGCGGAGTCCGAACTCTATTTTCAACGTTATACGTGCCACTTTCATTGTGGCCAACTACGATTGGATACAGAATGCACGAAACCTGAAAGACACCCTAACGGATACATAGAGAGTAGTGTTTGTCTGCTGAATAATGGGAGTGCAACGGTCTGTGTCGTCTATATGGCTGTATGTAGCACCATTAGTCTACGGGGGGCGGGCGTAGCTCAGATGGTAGAGCGCTCGCTTAGTATGCGAGAGGTACTGGGATCAATACCCAGTGCCTCCAGAATTTTTAACACACCTACATGCGCACCTTGCCATGCAAGTGGAATAATTCTCAGCCTGCAGATGTGTCTAGGAAGATACAAGCGAATGATTAGCATCCACAATTCGCAAGCGTGCTATTATTAGTGCGCGGGAAGCACCCTCCTCCAACGCCTACAATTTATTTAGAAACAGTACAAGTGTTCCCGTACGATTGTCAAGCCTATGTCGGAAAGATCTGCCTTGCGCCGAGTTCACGTAAATCCCACTGCACATTCCTATTCTTTGCGTGCAGTCGGCTGCTACTGGTGTTGCTAGTTGTGACTGCTGATAACAGATGCCATAGCAATCAATTCATGGAGTGAGTTGTATGTTTTGCGATAGTCTGTCTCTGACAAGCAAGCACAGGTGACATAGGTGCGAACTCAGGAAGCTAGCAGACCCTCGCTGCCTGCAGACACCGAGCAGCCACACTAGGAGGGCGGCCTAAGCCGTAGGCGAAATGTGCTCATTCGCTTTGGCGCGACGTCGAACTATAAATAATGCTGTCACTAGCGTGAGTGTTGCGTGAGCGTCGTGGAAAGTCGGAAAAGTCGGCTGCGTGGGTGAGTGCCCAGTTTGGGGAGCGTTTTGTAGTATGCGCAGTGCAATGGAGACGAGGAAACTTGCTGTGGCCCAGTGTTTTGCAGTTGGACGACAAGATTGGTACACAGTAGTAAAGAGCGAGGCACTGAGTTGGCATGAATAATGGAGTGCACAATGGGGCTCGAGATGTGTTTGTTACCTCAGGTGCTGTATGATTGTCGACAAGGAGTGAAAACGAGCAATTTGTGACGGCTCTTTCAATTTAAGACGTTAAAAACAGACGGAATTTGCATTTGTAATACCAGAGCATCGAAACTACTTGGAACTTTTGTGTATATGAATGTGTCCGCGCCTTTGTACTCTGCTCCCTCACCGCTACAAACCAACCAACCATCGTGTCCGTGCGCATCAGAGTCGCAAAGAATGGGGAATAGCGCAGTTTGGTCGTGCATGTGGCATAGCTCAGTTGGTATAACGTTCGCTTCGCATTTGAAAGGTGCAGGGTTCAAGCCGCTGCGCCTCCATTTTTTGTGGTCAGTGCATGGTAAGTGTTAGTCGCGGCGAACCTAAAGGCACGCAAGATGTTGCAAAGCCAGCGTCACAGACTGATATGATGTATACTGACGTAAGGAGAGCAAGATGTAAGTGTGGGGATCGGCTGTTATCGAGGTGTCATCGAGTGCAGATCTGTCTTAGGTATCACGGCTTAACCTCATTGAAATCTAGAGGGTGGACAACACGTTCGTCTTACTCAGAGCGGTGTCCGAACTCTATTTTCAACGTTATACGTGCCACTTTCATTGCGGCCAACTACGATTGGATACAGAATGCACGAAACCTGAAAGACACCCTAACGGATACATAGAGAGTAGTGTTTGTCTGCTGAATAATGGGAGTGCAAGGGTCTGTGTCGTCTATATGGCTGTATGTAGCACCATTAGTCTTCGGGGGGGCGGGCGTAGCTCAGATGGTAGAGCGCTCTCTTAGTATGCGAGAGGTACTGGGATCAATACCCAGTGCCTCCAGAATTTTTAACACACCTACATGCGCACCTTGCCATGCAAGTGGAATAATTCTCAGCCTGCAGATGTGTCTAGGAAGATACAAGCGAATGATTAGCATCCACAATTGGCAAGCGTGCTGTTATTAGTGGGCGGGAAGCACCCTCCTCCCACGCCTACACTTTATTTAGAAACAGTACAAGTGTTCCCGTAAGATTGTCAAGCCTATGTCGGAAAGATCTGCCTTGCGCCGAGTTCACGTAAATCCCACTGCACATTCCTATTCTTTGCGTGCAGTCGGCTGCTACTGGTGTTGCTAGTTGTGACTGCTGATAACAGATGCCGTAGCAATCAATTCATGGAGTGAGTTGTATGTTTTGCGATAGTCTGTCTCTGACAAGCAAGCACAGGTGACATAGGTGCGAACACAGGAAGCTAGCTGACCCTCGCTGCCTGCAGACACCGAGCAGCCACACTAGGAGGGCGGCCTAAGCCGTAGGCGAAATGTGCTCATTCGCTTTGGCGCGACGTCGAACTATAAATAATGCTGTCACTAGCGTGAGCGTTGCTTGAGCGTCGTGGAAAGTCGGAAAAGTCGGCTGCGTGGGTGAGTGCCAAGTTTGGGGAGCGTTTTGTAGTATGCGCAGTGCAATGGAGACGCGGAAACTTTTTGTGGCCCAGTGTTTTGCAGTTGGACGACAAGATTGGTACACAGTAGTAAAGAGCGAGGCACTGAGTTGGCATGAATAATGGAGTGCACAATGGGGCTCGAGATGTGTTTGTTACATCAGGTGCTGTATGATTGTCGACAAGGAGTGAAAACGGAGCAATTTGTGACGGCTCTTTCAATTTAAGACGTTAAAAACAGACGGAATTTGCATTTGTAATACCAGAGCATCGAAACTACTTGGAACTTTTGTGTATATGAACGTGTCCGCGCCTTTGTACTCTGCTCCCTTCACCGCTACAAACCAACCAACCATCGTGTCCGTGCGCATCAGAGTCGCAAAGAATGGGGAATAGCGCAGTTTGGTCGTGCATGTGGCGTAGCTCAGTTGGTAGAGCGTTCGCTTCGCATGTGAAAGGTGCAGGGTTCAAGCCGCGGCGCCTCCATTTTTTGTGGTCAGTGCATGGTAAGTGTTGGTCGCGGCGAACCTAAAGGCACGCAAGATGTTGCAAAGCCAGCGTCACAGACTGATATGATGTATACTGACGTAAGGAGAGCAAGATGTAAGTGTGGGGATCGGCTGTTATCGAGGTGTCATCGAGTGCAGATCTGTCTTAGGTATCACGGCTTAACCTCATTGAATTCTAGAGGGTGGACAACACGTTCGTCTTACTCAGAGCGGTGTCCGAACTCTATTTTCAACGTTATACGTGCCACTTTCATTGCGGCCAACTACGATTGGATACAGAATGCACGAAACCTGAAAGACACCCTAACGGATACATAGAGAGTAGTGTTTGTCTGCTGAATAATGGGAGTGCAAGGGTCTGTGTCGTCTATATGGCTGTATGTAGCACCATTAGTCTACGGGGGGGCGGGCGTAGCTCAGATGGTAGAGCGCTCGCTTAGTATGCGAGAGGTACTGGGATCAATACCCAGTGCCTCCAGAATTTTTAACACACCTACATGCGCACCTTGCCATGCAAGTGGAATAATTCTCAGCCTCAAGATGTGTCTAGGAAGATACAAGCGAATGATTAGCATCCACAATTGGCAAGCGTGCTGTTATTAGTGCGCGGGAAGCACCCTCCTCCCACGCCTACACTTTATTTAGAAACAGTACAAGTGTTCCCGTACGATTGTCAAGCCTATGTCGGAAAGATCTGCCTTGCGCCGAGTTCACGTAAATCCCACTGCACATTCCTATTCTTTGCGTGCAGTCGGCTGCTACTGGTGTTGCTAGTTGTGACTGCTGATAATAGATGCCGTAGCAATCAATTCATGGAGTGAGTTGTATGTTTTGCGATAGTCTGTCTCTGACAAGCAAGCACAGGTGACATAGGTGCGAACACAGGAAGCTAGCAGACCCTCGCTGCCTGCAGACACCGAGCAGCCACACTAATAGGGCGGCCTAAGCCGTAGGCGAAATGTGCTCATTCGCTTTGGCGCGACGTCGAACTATAAATAATGCTGTCACTAGCGTGAGCGTTGCTTGAGCGTCGTGGAAAGTCGGAAAAGTCGGCTGCGTGGGTGAGTGCCAAGTTTGGGGAGCGTTTTGTAGTATGCGCAGTGCAATGGAGACGCGGAAACTTGTTGTGGCCCAGTGTTTTGCAGTTGGACGACAAGATTGGTACACAGTAGTAAAGAGCGAGGCACTGAGTTGGCATGAATAATGGAGTGCACAATGGGGCTCGAGATGTGTTTGTTACCTCAGGTGCTGTATGATTGTCGACAAGGAGTGAAAACGGAGCAATTTGTGACGGCTCTTTCAATTTAAGACGTTAAAAACAGACGGAATTAGCATTTGTAATACCAGAGCATCGAAACTACTTGGAACTTTTTTACATATGAACGTGTCCGCGGCTTTGTACTCTGCTCCCTTCACCGCTACAAACCAACCAACCATCGTGTCCGTGCGCATCAGAGTCGCAAAGAATGGGGAATAGCGCAGTTTGGTCGTGCATGTGGCGTAGCTCAGTTGGTAGAACGTTCGCTTCGCATGTGAAAGGTGCAGGGTTCAAGCCGCTGCGCCTCCATTTTTTGTGGTCAGTGCATGGTAAGTGTTGGTCGCGGCGAACCTAAAGGCACGCAAGATGTTGCAAAGCCAGCGTCACAGACTGATATGATGTATACTGACGTAAGGAGAGCAAGATTTAAGTGTGGGGATCGGCTGTTATCGAGGTGTCATCGAGTGCAGATCTGTCTTAGGTATCACGGCTTAACCTCATTGAAGTCTAGAGGGTGGACAACACGTTCGTCTTACTCAGAGCGGTGTCCGAACTCTATTTTCAACGTTATACGTGCCACTTTCATTGTGGCCAACTACGATTGGATACATAATGCACGAAACCTGAAAGACACCCTAACGGATACATAGAGAGTAGTGTTTGTCTGCTGAATAATGGGAGTGCAAGGGTCTGTGTCGTCTATATGGCTGTATGTAGCACCAATAGTCTACGGGGGGGTAGGCGTAGCTCAGATGGTAGAGCGCTAGCTTAGTATGCGAGAGGTACGGGGATCAATACCCAGTGCCTCCAGAATTTTTAACACACCTACATGCGCACCTTGCCATGCAAGTGGAATAATTCTCAGCCTGCAGATGTGTCTAGGAAGATACAAGCGAATGATTAGCATCCACAATTGTCAAGCGTGCTGTTATTAGTGCCCGGGAAGCACCCTCCTCCCACGCCTACACTTTATTTAGAAACAGTACAAGTGTTCCCGTACGATTGTCAAGCCTATGTCGGAAAGATCTGCCTTGCGCCGAGTTCACGTAAATCCCACTGCACATTCCTATTCTTTGCGTGCAGTCGGCTGCTACTGGTGTTGCTAGTTGTGACTGCTGATAATAGATGCCGTAGCAATCAATTCATGGAGTGAGTTGTATGTTTTGCGATAGTCTGTCTCTGACAAGCAAGCACAGGTGACATAGGTGCGAACACAGGAAGCTAGCAGACCCTCGCTGCCTGCAGACACCGAGCAGCCACACTAGGAGGGCGGCCTAAGCCGTAGGCGAAATGTGCTCATTCGCTTTGGCGCGACGTCGAACTATAAATAATGCTGTCACTACCGTGAGCGTCGTGAAAAGTCGGAAAAGTCGGCTGCGTGGGTGAGTGCCAAGTTTGGGGAGCGTTTTGTAGTATGCGCAGTGCAATGGAGACACGGAAACTTGTTGTGGCCCAGTGTTTTGCAGTTGGACGACAAGATTGGTACACAGTAGTAAAGAGCGAGGCACTGAGTTGGCATGAATAATGGAGTGCACAATGGGGCTCGAGATGTGTTTGTTACCTCAGGTGCTGTATGATTGTCGACAAGGAGTGAAAACGGAGCTATTTGTGACGGCTCTTTCAATTTAAGACGTTAAAAACAGACGGAATTTGCATTTGTAATACCAGAGCATCGAAACTACTTGGAACTTTTGTGTATATGAACGTGTCCGCGCCTTTGTACTCTGCTCCCTTCACCGCTACAAACCAACCAACCATCGTGTCCGTGCGCATCAGAGTCGCAAAGAATGGGGAATAACGCAGTTTGGTCGTGCATGTGGCGTAGCTCAGTTGGTAGAACGTTCGCTTCGCATTTGAAAGGTGCAGGGCTCAAGCCGCTGCGCCTCCATTTTTTGTGGTCAGTGCATGGTAAGTGTTGGTCGCGGCGAACCTAAAGGCACGCAAGATGTTGCAAAGCCAGCGTCACAGACTGATATGATGTACACTGACGTAAGGAGAGCTAGATGTAAGTGTGGGGATCGGCTGTTTTCGAGGTGTCATCGAGTGCAGATCTGTCTTAGGTATCACGGCTTAACCTCATTGAAGTCTAGAGGGTGGACAACACCTTCGTCTTACTCAGAGCGGAGTCCGAACTCTATTTTCAACGTTATACGTGCCACTTTCATTGTGACCAACTACGATTCGACACAGAATGCACAAAAACTGAAAGACACCCTAACGGATACATAGAGAGTAGTGTTTGTCTGCTGAATAATGGGAGTGCCAGGGTCTGTGTCGTCTATATGGCTGTATGTAGCACCATTAGTCTACGGGAGTACGGCCGTAGCACAGATGGTAGAGCGCTCGCTTAGTATGCGAGAGGTACTGGGATCAATACCCAGTGCTTCCAGAATTTTTAACACACCTACATGCGCACCTTGCCATGCAAGTGGAATAATTCTCAGCCAGAAGATGTGTCTAGGAAGATACAAGCGAATGATTAGCATCCACAATTGTCAAGCGTGCTGTTATTAGTGGGCGGGAAGCACCCTCCTCCCACGCCTACACTTTATTTAGAAACAGTACAAGTGTTCCCGTACGATTGTCAAGCCTATGTCGGAATGATCTGCCTTGCGCCGAGTTCACGTAAATCCCACTGCACATTCCTATTCTTTGCGTGCAGTCGGCTGCTACTGGTGTTGCTAGTTGTGACTGCTGATAATAGATGCCGTAGCAATCAATTCATGGAGTAAGTTGTATGTTTTGCGATAGTCTGTCTCTGACAAGCAAGCACAGGTGACATAGGTGCGAACACAGGAAGCTAGCAGACCCTCGCTGCCTGCAGACACCGAGCAGCCACACTAGGAGGGCGGCCTAAGCCGTAGGCGAAATGTGCTCATTCGCTTTGGCGCGACGTCGAACTATAAATACTGCTGTCACTACCGTGAGCGTCGTGAAAAGTCGGAAAAGTCGGCTGCGTGGGTGAGTGCCAAGTTTGGGGAGCGTTTTGTAGTATGCGCAGTGCAATGGAGACGCGGAAACTTGTTGTGGCCCAGTGTTTTGCAGTTGGACGACAAGATTGGTACACAGTAGTAAAGAGCGAGGCACTGAGTTGGCATGAATAATGGAGTGCACAATGGGGCTCGAGATGTGTTTGTTACATCAGGTGCTGTATGATTGTCGACAAGGAGTGAAAACGGAGCTATTAGTGACGGCTCTTTCAATTTAAGACGTTAAAAACAGACGGAATTTGCATTTGTAATACCAGAGCATCGAAACTACTTGGAACTTTTGTGTATATGAACGTGTCCGCGCCTTTGTACTCTGCTCCCTTCACCGCTACAAACCAACCAACCACCGTGTCCGTGCGCATCAGAGTCGCAAAGAATGGGGAATAACGCAGTTTGGTCGTGCATGTGGCGTAGCTCAGTTGGTAGAACGTTCGCTTCGCATTTGAAAGGTGCAGGGCTCAAGCCGCTGCGCCTCCATTTTTTGTGGTCAGTGCATGGTAAGTGTTGGTCGCGGCGAACCTAAAGGCACGCAAGATGTTGCAAAGCCAGCGTCACAGACTGATATGATGTACACTGACGTAAGGAGAGCAAGATGTAAGTGTGGGGATCGGCTGTTATCGAGGTGTCATCGAGTGCAGATCTGTCTTAGGTATCACGGCTTAACCTCATTGAAGTCTAGAGGGTGGACAACACGTTCGTTTTACTCAGAGCGGTGTCCGAACTCTATTTTCAACGTTATACGTGCCACTTTCATTGTGGCCAACTACGATTGGATACAGAATGCACGAAACCTGAAAGACACCCTAACGGATACATAGAGAGTAGTGTTTGTCTGCTGAATAATGGGAGTGCAAGGGTCTGTGTCGTCTATATGGCTGTATGTAGCACCATTAGTCTACGGGGGGGCGTGCGTAGCTCAGATGGTAGGGCGCCCGCTTAGTATGCGAGAAGTACTGCGATCAATACCCAGTGCCTCCAGAATTTTTAACACACCTACATGCGCATCTTGCCATGCAAGTGGAATAATTCTCAGCCTGCAGATGTGTCTAGGAAGATACAGCCAAATGATTAGCATCCACAATTGGCAAGCGTGCTGTTATTAGTGCGCGGGAAGCACCCTCCTCCCACGCCTACACTTTATTTAGAAACAGTACAAGTGTTCCCGTACGATTGTCAAGCCTATGTCGGAAAGATCTGCCTTGCGCCGAGTTCACGTAAATCCCACTGCATATTCCTATTCTTTGCGTGCAGTCGGCTGCTACTGGTGTTGCTAGTTGTGACTGCTGATAATAGATGCCGTAGCAATCAATTCATGGAGTGAGTTGTATGTTTTGCGATAGTCTGTCTCTGACAAGCAAGCACAGGTGACATAGGTGCGAACACAGGAAGCTAGCAGACCCTCGCTGTCTGCAGACACCGAGCAGCCACACTAGGAGGGCGGCCTAAGCCGTAGGCGAAATGTGCTCATTCGCTTTGGCGCGACGTCGAACTATAAATAATGCTGTCACTAGCGTGAGCGTTGTGTGAGCGTCGTGGAAAGTCGGAAAAGTCGGCTGCGTGGGTGAGTGCCAAGTTTGGGGAGCGTTTTGTAGTATGCGCAGTGCAATGGAGACGCGGAAACTTGTTGTGGCCCAGTGTTTTGCAGTTGGACGACAAGATTGGTACACAGTAGTAAAGAGCGAGGCACTGAGTTGGCATGAATAAAGGAGTGCACAATGGGGCTCGAGATGTGTTTGTTACCTCTGGTGCTGTATGATTGTCGACAAGGAGTTAAAACGGAGCAATTTGTGACGGCTCTATCAATTTAAGACGTTAATAACAGACGGAATTTGCAATTGTAATACCAGAGCATCGAAACTACTTGGAACTTTTGTGTATATGAACGTGTCCGCGCCTTTGTACTCTGCTCCCTTCACCGCTACAAACCAACCAACCATCGTGTCCGTGCGCATCAGAGTCGCAAAAAAATGGGGAATAGCGCAGTTTGGTCGTGCATGTGGCGTAGCTCAGTTGGTCATTCTCGCTCCGCGCGTCGGGCGACTAGGTCGTGCTCGTAGTTCCGCCTCTACCGTAGCGCAGCGTGTTTTCCTCCTGTCAGTTTAGTGCCGTGTTGGTCTCCGTGCGCGTCGCATCGCTGGTTGTCGGCTGGTGTTTGGTGTTCGTGCGGCCCTTCCTGTCGCGGCGTCGTCTCTCGCCGTGATGTCCACCATGGTTCCCACGAAAGTTTCGCGTACAGGTACATTCAGTTTTACCTTTGACAAATCCACGCGTCACGTCCAGCCCGGTTCTTTGGAGATACATGACTGGTTAGTCGATACAGTTAAGGTCACTACTGATCAGGTGCATACCGCATATTTCGACAGCGAATTATATGTGTTTTTTGTTAAGTTTCTTGACCCGCTCCAGGTTGATAGGCTACTTTCTCGTCATGGTTCTCAGGTACCCTTTACGCACCGTGATGGTTCCACTAGTATGGTTCTCTTGGCAAATGCAGAAGTGATATATACGAATGTTCGGGTATTTAACCTTCCGCCCGAGGTTGACGACTCTTTTCTGAAGTCCGTTTTGCTTCCTTATGGGGACGTACGCCATATTCGAAAGGAACGCTGGTCTGCTCAGCACCGATTACAGGTATATAGTGGTATTCGGTCGGTGGAAATGGTGGTCAAAAAACCTATTCCTTCTCACCTACAGGTATGTGGTTATAGGGTCCATATCACGTACAGTGGCCAGGAAGGAACATGTTATTATTGTAATGAAACTGGTCATTTCCGTACTAATTGTCCGCGGCGTGTGGTGGTATTAAAACCTACATACGAACAGCGTAAAAAATTGACTTTAGCTGATCTTCTCCCGCAAGGATCTCGGACTGAATCGCTCACTGTTACTGAGGGACGCAGTGATCCGTTGCCCGACAACGGCCGTGATTTTCCCCCGTTGTCCTTGAGTAGGGATGTTGCTGCCCTAAATTCCGATGTTCCCGCGCTGATTTCTCACAACAAGCGTCGGCGAACACAGGATGATGCGGCTGATGAATCTTCCTTATTGGCTCGCCCTTCCGATGGGCCTCCGGTAAAGGACTCTCTTTCTCAGTCGGAAATCGTGGATGAGGAAGCCACAGGTGCTATCACGCCTTTGCAGAAGCTCCCTGACACCTTATCTGACGTTGTTCCTGCTACCGCGGCAGCCTCTTCGGAGACGCCCGTGACGGAACCTGCTTCTGGTTGCCACGTGTCTTCTCCGGTGCTCTCTGACACTTCTCCTATTGACTCTGTTTCGCATCCCCCTTCTGGAATTTCTGTCGCCCCCTCTGGGTCACAGCCTCCTCCCATCAAACAACTGATTGATTCTCCAGAGCCAGTGGATAAGGTTGTTATTCACCAACTGTCCCACCGTGAACCCATGTCTGCGGACGAGTGGGATGTAGAGGCCTCTCTCTCGCAATCTGACACGGAATGTCTACATGATGCTCCAACGCAGCCGAACGCTGCACCGTCGGCACCGCGGAGCCGCAGTCGAATCCGTAAACAGCCACGGAGAGCCGCGTCACGGCCGAAGAAAAAGCAGAGGGAAGATGAGGGTTCTGTTTCGTAGTTTTTCTCTCTGTGGTTCAGCGCTTGTTTCTGGTATGATTACTTGTATGCTGCTCCGTCACCTGACGGCTCTCTACCGATCTTTGTTTTTCTTTCTAGGTTGAAGTTCCATGCAAGCATATACATTTCTTACTCTGAATATTAACAGAATATGTTCTGAGCTTCGGCTCGCCGCTTTGCGACAGTTTATCTATCAGTCTGGGGCAGATGTTGTTTTTTTACAGGAAGTCCTATTCGACCAGTTTTCCATTCCTGGGTTCTCGACGTTTTTTAATGTCGCTTCCGAACTTTCTACGGGCACTGCCTTGTTTTATAGAGAAGGCATTCCGTTGATGAATTTCGAAGTACTCGACAGTGGAAGGGGGATCGGGTGCACGTTTTATGATCTCAGTTTACTCCTTCTTTATGCCCCTTCTGGTTCGGGTTGTACTACCGCACGCTCGAGTTTCTATAAAGAAGAAGTCATTTACCTGCTTCGTAAATCCCCGACAAAGATAATTTTAGGTGGGGACTTCAATTGTATTCTACGGCCGGTAGATCAGTCTCCTAATTTTAATTTCAGTAAAGAACTCGACGACCTTGTGCGCTCCTTGCACCTGCGTGACGTGTGGGTTTCTCGCTATCCTACACTTGTGCGACATACCTACTTTACTCCCACGTCTAGCAGTCGCCTCGATCGCTTTTACCTTTCCGATTCCTTGTGTGGGCAACTTCTGGCTGTTGATGTGATACCAGCCTGTTTTACTGATCATTGCGCTGTAGCCGTTACGTTTAATTACGAGCGACAACCGGTAAAATTGTTTCGTCCTCCTTGGATGCTCAATATCGCGTATTTGCAGGATACCTCCCTTGGTATCGTCCTGGAGGACATTTGGACTCGTTGTTCTCGTACTATGGACCGGTACCCGTCTGTCGTGGCATGGTGGACACTGTATGCAAAACCACACATCCGTAGGGCTCTCATGCGTTTTGGGGCTGCGAAGGTGGCAGAAGATCGACGAACGCAAGAATTTTACTATTCTGTCTTACGTCAACTGTACGATAGTGCTACGCATGCTCCCCTCCGGGTTACTGATATACAGCGCATCAAAGCCAAATTGCTGCAGCTCAAACGCATTCAAATGGAGGGCCTGCGGACGAGGTCTCAACCACGTTCCCTTCTACAAGAGGAACTGACGTCACTATACCATCTAGTCCGTTTACGGTCGCGCCGGAAACGTGGGTGCCTTGCCTCCCTCACAACCGCTGACGGCCGCGTGTTCACCTCTCACCGTGACATTTCTGACTTCGTTTACACCTATTTTACTGATCTGTACGATACTCATGTCCCGGCGGAAACCTCTCTTGACGACTTTACCTCCTTGCTGCCTCGCGTCGTCACTCCTCAATTAAACGACGCCTTTCTGCGTCCCTTTCAGAAGGATGACATATATGATGTTGTTGCAGGATCGCAGTCCCGCAAGTCGCCTGGATTAGATGGTATTCCTAAGGAGTTCTATGTTCAATTTTGGCCGCTCATTGGTGACACCTTAACGTCAATGGTAAATGAAGTGATGCGGGGAGTCTCACTTCCTGCTCCTTTTCAGGAAGGCAGAATGGTCCTCCTCCCGAAATCCACAGGTCGACCTGCAATTGATTCCCTCCGTCCTATTACTCTCCTTAACTTTGATTATAAACTTGTCGCTCGAGCAATTAATATCCGTCTCTCTAAGCTGCTCGATACCATTATTGCCGCCCACCAAAGCTGTGTGCCTGGACGCACGATACTGACTTCCGTTCTCGAATGTCGCGATGTAATCTCGGTGGCGGCTGCCGCTAATATCCCAGGCGCTTTGCTTTTTCTTGATTTCCAAAAAGCGTTCGATCGCGTCAGCCATGATTTTTTATCGAGAGTGCTCACCGCTGTCGGCTTTAACAATGATGCTCGACAAGTCTTAACTAATCTTTTTACCGGTATCAGTGTCTCGGTGATTGTGAACGGTCACCCTACCCCCCGGATATCGATCAGACGGGGGTTACCCCAGGGAAGCCCCTTATCCATGTCACTTTTTGTTCTATCCTTAGAGCCCTTACTTCGCCATCTCACCATGCACTTACGTGGCTGGAATATATTGGGGGAAATTTTTGCAGTCCGTGCATACGCCGATGACGTCATGGTTTTAGTACGACATGCCGAGGATATACCGCGGCTTAAGGATACCTTGGATTCATTTTGTGGTCTTGCTGGTGCTTGCATTAATGATCGCAAATGCACGTTCCTGCCGTTGAGAGGCTTTGATCATGTCGTCATTCCTTGGGCGACGGTTGTCGATCGCCATAAGACCTTGGGGATCATAGTGGATCGTAATCCGATCAAAATGGCGGCACTAAATTGGCGTGAGGTTACGAGTCGTGTTCACGGGGCGATCCTTGAACATGAACGCCGTTCCCTTAGCCTCCTTCACAAGGCACGGGTTTTAGAGACCTATGTCTTCAGTAAAATATACTACGTTGCGCAGGTCTTCCCGCTTCCCGCGATGATGGCCCGCAGGCTGAAACAGCTGTCTAGTCGATTTCTGTGGCGCCGCCATGTCTTCCGTGTCCGGTATGAAGTTGTGGCCAGGCCTCGGAAGCTTGGAGGATTGGGTCTTTCAGATATCAAAGTGAAGACGTCCATCTTATTTGCCCGCCGCAATGTTTTAACCTGTACGCGGGCTCCGCATTCAGTCACCTCTCGTTTACTTTCCCGCCTCCGGCCGGCCAGTCTGACCCCTCCTGTTGATGTTGGACGGATTAATCCTAAATTGCGGCACATTCGTGAATACTTTGTACTTGTCGGTATTCTGGGTGCTGATATACTTTCTATGACGCATATTACTACCAACATGCTACAAATCCGTTGGGGTACAGCATGTTTCCCTTCTTCTGTTGAACTTGCTTACCCGTCAACGTCATGGAAAACGGTCTGGTCTCATCTTAGTCTTCCCATTTTGCCGATGGAGATTGTATCAACGTGGTATAAGGTCATTTACCGTCTGATACCTACTGGTGATCGTCTTTTTCGTATTGGCCTTCGTCCGACTGATCAGTGTGAGGAATGTCATCAAACTGACACCTTACTTCACAGGCTAGTTGCTTGCGGACGGGATCATTGGCTCTGGGTCCGCCGTCAATTAGCTTTTCTTACTAGAGGGCCTGAAACCGCATTCCCAGACGACATCTTCTTACATCCGGACATCTCTTATTTTCCTCAGACGAAAACGAACACGATTGTCTGGCTCTTGGGTTACTATGTTCATTACGTCATTGAAGGCGGTAATGACCCAGATCCCCGCGTTTTTCACCATTATTTGTCAACTGCGCATTGGAAATGGCAACGGTTACCACAATACCGAACGCTTTTTGCGAATATGCTTTTTCTTGTGTTTAACCGTCAAGGGGTTGGTTAAGTTCCCCCTGTGATTCCTGTTTCTTCCCTGAGCTCGAGTCCCCTCCCTTGTTGTATTTTTTCGTATTTTTTTTTCTCTCTCTCTTTTGCATGTATATATATACACCCAAAATTCATACGGGTGGGGTAACGGGTTGGTCTTCCCCTTCAGAAGAAATGTTTTATTTGTGTTTCACCTAATTTGTTGATTTTCCTTTTGCAGCTAATATTAAATGATGATTTGACTATGGTTGTCTGAATTCTCGTGAAATATACCAAGTCAATATGATAAAAAAAGTTGGTAGAACGTTCGCTTCGCATGTGAAAGGTGCAGGGTTCAAGCCGCTGCGCCTCCATTTTTTGTGGTCAGTGTATGGTAAGTGTTGGTCGCGGCGAACCTAAAGGCACGCAAGATGTTGCAAAGCCAGCGTCACAGACTGATATGATGTATACTGACGTAAGGAGAGCAAGATGTAAGTGTGGGGATCGGCTGTTATCGAGGTGTCATCGAGTGCAGATCTGTCTTAGGTATCACGGCTTAACCTCATTGAAGTCTAGAGGGTGGACAACACGTTCGTCTTACTCAGAGCGGTGTCCGAACTCTATTTTCAACGTTATACGTGCCACTTTCATTGTGGCCAACTACGATTGGATACAGAATGCACGAAACCTGAAAGACACCCTAACGGATACATAGAGAGTAGTGTTTGTCTGCTGAATAATGGGAGTGCAAGGGTCTGTGTCGTCTATATGGCTGTATGTAGCACCATTAGTCTACGGGGGGGCGGGCGTAGCTCAGATGGTAGAGCGCTCGCTTAGTATGAGAGAGGTACTGGGATCAATACCCAGTGCCTCCAGAATTTTTAACACACCTACATGCGCATCTTGCCATGCAAGTGGAATAATTCTCAGCCTGCAGATGTGTCTAGGAAGATACAAGCGAATGATTAGCATCCACAATTGGCAAGCGTGCTGTTATTAGTGCGCGGGAAGCACCCTCCTCCCACGCCTACACTTTATTTAGAAACAGTACAAGTGTTCCCGTACGATTGTCAAGCCTATGTCGGAAAGATCTGCCTTGCGCCGAGTTCACGTAAATCCCACTGCACATTCCTATTCTTTGCGTGCAGTCGGCTGCTACTGGTGTTGATAGTTGTGACTGCTGATAACAGATGCCGTAGCAATCAATTCATGGAGTGAGTTGTATGTTTTGCGATAGTCTGTCTCTGACAAGCAAGCACAGGTGACATAGGTGCGAACACAGGAAGCTAGCAGACCCTCGCTGCCTGCAGACACCGAGCAGCCACACTAGGAGGGCGGCCTAAGCCGTAGGCGAAATGTGCTCATTCGCTTTGGCGCGACGTCGAACTATAAATAATGCTGTCACTAGCGTGAGCGTTGTGTGAGCGTCGTGGAAAGTCGGAAAAGTCGGCTGCGTGGGTGAGTGCCAAGTTTGGGGAGCGTTTTGTAGTATGCGCAGTGCAATGGAGACGCGGAAACTTGTTGTGGCCCAGTGTTTTGCAGTTGGACGACAAGATTGGTACACAGTAGTAAAGAGCGAGGCACTGAGTTGGCATGAATAATGGAGTGCACAATGGGGCTCGAGATGTGTTTGTTACCTCAGGTGCTGTATGATTGTCAACAAGGAGTGAAAACGGAGCAATTTGTGACGGCTCTTTCAATTTAAGACGTTAAAAACAGACGGAAATTGCAATTGTAATACCAGAGCATCGAAACTACTTGGAACTTTTGTGTATATGAACGTGTCCGCGCCTTTGTACTCTGCTCCCTTCACCGCTACAAACCAACCAACCATCGTGTCCGTGCGCATTAGAGTCGCAAAGAATGGGGAATAGCGCAGTTTGGTCGTGCATGTGGCGTAGCTCAGTTGGTAGAACGTTCGCTTCGCATGTGAAAGGTGCACGGTTCAAGCCGCTGCGCCTCCATTTTTTGTGGTCAGTGTATGGTAAGTGTTGGTCGCGGCGAACCTAAAGGCACGCAAGATGTTGCAAAGCCAGCGTCACAGACTGATATGATGTATACTGACGTAAGGAGAGCAAGATGTAAGTGTGGGGATCGGCTGTTATCGAGGTGTCAACGAGTGCAGATCTGTCTTAGGTATCACGGCTTAACCTCATTGAAGTCTAGAGGGTGGACAACACGTTCGTCTTACTCAGAGCGGTGTCCGAACTCTATTTTCAACGTTATACGTGCCACTTTCATTGTGGCCAACTACGATTGGATACAGAATGCACGAAACCTGAAAGACACCCTAACGGATACATAGAGAGTAGTGTTTGTCTGCTGAATAATGGGAGTGCAAGGGTCTGTGTCGTCTATATGGCTGTATGTAGCACCATTAGTCTACGAGGGGGGCGGGCGTAGCTCAGATGGTAGAGCGCTCGCTTAGTATGCGAGAGGTACTGGGATCAATACCCAGTGCCTCCAGAATTTTTAACACACCTACATGCGCACCTTGCCATGCAAGTGGAATAATTCTCAGCCTGCAGATGTGTCTAGGAAGATACAAGCGAATGATTAGCATCCACAATTGGCAAGCGTGCTGTTATTAGTGCGCGGGAAGCACCCTCCTCCCACGCCTACACTTTACTTAGAAACAGTACAAGTGTTCCTGTAAGATTCTCAAGCCTATGTCGGAAAGATCTGCCTTGCGCCGAGTTCACGTAAATCCCACTGCACATTCCTATTCTTTGCGTGCAGTCGGCTGCTACTGGTGTTGCTAGTTGTGACTGCTGATAATAGATGCCGTAGCAATCAATTCATGGAGTGAGTTGTATGTTTTGCGATAGTCTGTCTCTGACAAGCAAGCACAGGTGACATAGGTGCGAACACAGGAAGCTAGCAGACCCTCGCTGCCTGCAGACACCGAGCAGCCACACTAGGAGGGCGGCCTATGCCGTAGGCGAAATGTGCTCATTCGCTTTGGCGCGACGTCGAACTATAAATAATGCTGTCACTAGCGTGAGCGTTGCGTGAGCGTCGTAGAAAGTCGGCTGCGTGGGTGAGTGCCAAGTTTGGGGAGCGTTTTGTAGTATGCGCAGTGCAATGGAGACGCGGAAACTTGTTGTGGCCCAGTGTTTTGCAGTTGGACGACAAGATTGGTACACAGTAGTAAAGAGCGAGGCACTGAGTTGGCATGAATAATGGAGTGCACAATGGGGCTCGAGATGTGTTTGTTACCTCAGGTTCTGTATGATTGTCGACAAGGAGTGAAAACGGAGCAATTTGTGACGGCTCTTTCAATTTAAGACGTTAAAAACAGACGGAATTTGCATTTGTAATACCAGAGCATCGAAACTACTTGGAACTTTTGTGTATATGAACGTGTCCGCGCCTTTGTACTCTGCTCCCTTCACCGCTACAAACCAACCAACCATCGTGTCCGTGCGCATCAGAGTCGCAAAGAATGGGGAATAACGCAGTTTGGTCGTGCATGTGGCGTAGCTCAGTTGGTAGAACGTTCGCTTCGCATTTGAAAGATGCAGGGCTCAAGCCGCTGTGCCTCCATTTTTTGTGGTCAGTGCATGGTAAGTGTTGGTCGCGGCGAACCTAAAGGCACGCAAGATGTTGCAAAGCCAGCGTCACAGACTGATATGATGTATACTAACGTAAGGAGAGCAAGATGTAAGTGTGGGGATCGGCTGTTATCGAGGTGTCATCGAGTGCAGATCTGTCTTAAGTATCACGGCTTAACCTCATTGAAGTCTAGAGGGTGGACAACACGTTCTTCTTACTCAGAGCGGTGTCCGAACTCTATTTTCGACGTTATACGTGCCACTTTCATTGTGGCCAACTACGATTCGATACAGAATGCACGAAACCTGAAAGACACCCTAAAGGATACATAGAGAGTAGTGTTTGTCTGCTGAATAATGGGAGTGCCAGGGTCTGTGTCGTCTATATGGCTGTATGTAGCACCATTAGTCTACGGGGGGACGGGCGTAGCTCAGATGGTGGAGCGCTCGCTTAGTATGCGAGAGGTACTGGGATCAATACCCAGTGCTTCCAGAATTTTTAAAAACCTACATGCGCACCTTGCCATGCAAGTGGAATAATTCTCAGCCTGCAGATGTGTCTAGGAAGATACAAGCGAATGATTAGCATCCACAATTGGCAAGTGTGCTGTTATTAGTGCGCGGGAAGCACCCTCCTCCCACGCCTACACTTTATTTAGAAACAGTACAAGTGTTCCCGTACGATTGTCAAGCCTATGTCGGAAAGATCTGCCTTGCGCCGAGTTCACGTAAATCCCACTGCACATTCCTATTCTTTGCGTGCAGTCGGCTGCTACTGGTGTTGCTAGTTGTGACTGCTGATAACAGATGCCATAGCAATGAATTCATGGAGTGAGTTGTATGTTTTGCGATAGTCTGTCTCTGACAAGCAAGCACAGGTGACATAGGTGCGAACACAGGAAGCTAGCAGACCCTCGCTGCCTGCAGACACCGAGCAGCCACACTAGGAGGGCGGCCTAAGCCGTAGGCGAAATGTGCTCATTCGCTCTGGCGCGACGTCGAACTATAAATAATGCTGTCACTAGCGTGAGCGTTGCGTGAGCGTCGTGGAAAGTCGGAAAAGTCGGCGGCGTGGGTGAGTGCCAAGTTTGGGGAGCGTTTTGTAGTATGCGCAGTGCAATGGAGACGCGGAAACTTGTTGTGGCCCAGTGTTTTGCAGTTGGACGACAAGATTGGTACACAGTAGTAAAGAGCGAGGCACTGAGTTGGCATGAATAATGGAGTGCACAATGGGGCTCGAGATGTGTTTGTTACCTCAGGTGCTGTATGATTGTCGACAAGGAGTGAAAACGGAGCAATTTGTGACGGCTCTTTCAATTTAAGACGTTAAAAACAGACGGAATTTGCATTTGTAATACCAGAGCATCGAAACTACTTGGAACTTTTGTGTATATGAACGTGTCCGCGCCTTTGTACTCTGCTCCCTTCACCGCTACAAACCAACCAACCATCGTGTCCGTGCGCATCAGAGTCGCAAAGAATGGGGAATAGCGCAGCTTGGTCGTGCATGTGACGTAGCTCAGTTGGTAGAGCGTTCGTTTCGCATGTGAAACGTGCAGGGTTCAAGCCGCGGCGTCTCCATTTTTTGTGGTCAGTGCATGGTAAGTGTTGGTCGCGGCGAACCTAAAGGCACGCAAGATGTTGCAAAGCCAGCGTCACAGACTGATATGATGTATACTGACGTAAGGAGAGCAAGATGTAAGTGTGGGGACCGGCTGTTATCGAGGTGTCAACGAGTGCAGATCTGTCTTAGGTATCACGGCTTAACCTCATTGAAGTCTAGAGGGTGGACAACACGTTCGTCTTACTCAGAGCGGTGTCCGAACTCTATTTTCAACGTTATACGTGCCACTTTCATTGTGGCCAACTACGATTGGATACAGAATGCACGAAACCTGAAAGACACCCTAACGGATACATAGAGAGTAGTGTTTGTCTGCTGAATAATGGGAGTGCAAGGGTCTGTGTCGTCTATATGGCTGTATGTAGCACCATTAGTCTACGGGGGGGCGGGCGTAGCTCAGATGGTAGAGCACTCGCTTAGTATGCGAGAGGTACTGGGATCAATACCCAGTGCCTCCAGAATTTTTAACACACCTACATGCGCATCTTGCCATGCAAGTGGAATAATTCTCAGCCTGCAGATGTGTCTAGGAAGATACAATCGAATGATTAGCATCCACAATTGGCAAGCGTGCTGTTATTAGTGCGCGGGAAGCACCCTCCTCCCACGTCTACACTTTATTTAGAAACAGTACAAGTGTTCCCGTACGATTGTCAAGCCTATGTCGGAAAGATCTGCCTTGCGCCGAGTTCACGTAAATCCCACTGCACATTCCTATTCTTTGCGTGCAGTCGGCTGCTACTGGTGTTGCTAGTTGTGACTGCTGATAATAGATGCCGTAGCAATCAATTCATGGAGTGAGTTGTATGTTTTGCGATAGTCTGTCTCTGACAAGCAAGCACAGGTGACATAGGTGCGAACACAGGAAGCTAGCAGAACCTCGCTGCCTGCAGACACCGAGCAGCCACACTAGGAGGGCGGCCTAAGCCGTAGGCGAAATGTGCTCATTCGCTTTGGCGCGACGTCGAACTATAAATAATGCTGTCACTAGCGTGAGCGTTGTGTGAGCGTCGTGGAAAGTCGGAAAAGTCGGCTGCGTGGGTGAGTGCCAAGTTTGGGGAGCGTTTTGTAGTATGCGCAGTGCAATGGAGACGCGGAAACCTTTTGTGGCCCAGTGTTTTGCAGTTGGACGACAAGGTTGGTACACAGTAGTAAAGAGCGAGGCACTGAGTTGGCATGAATAATGGAGTGCACAATGGGGCTCGAGATGTGTTTGTTACCTCAGGTGCTGTATGATTGTCGACAAGGAGTGAAAACTGAGCAATTTGTGACGGCTCTTTCAATTTAAGACGTTAAAAACAGACGGAATTTGCAATTGTAATACCAGAGCATCGAAACTACTTGGAACTTTTGTGTATATGAACGTGTCCGCGCCTTTGTACTCTGCTCCCTTCACCGCTACAAACCAACCAACCATCGTGTCCGTGCGCATCAGAGTCGCAAAGAATGGGGAATAACGCAGTTTGGTCGTGCATGTGGCGTAGCTCAGTTGGTAGAACGTTCGCCTCGCATTTGAAAGGTGCAGGGCTCAAGCCGCTGTGCCTCCATTTTTTGTGGTCAGTGCATGGTAAGTGATGGTCGCGGCGAACCTAAAGGCACGCAAGATGTTGCAAAGCCAGCGTCACAGACTGATATGATGTATACTAACGTAAGGAGAGCAAGATGTAAGTGTGGGGATCGGCTGTTATCGAGGTGTCATCGAGTGCAGATCTGTCTTAAGTATCACGGCTTAACCTCATTGAAGTCTAGAGGGTGGACAACACGTTCGTCTTACTCAGAGCGGTGTCCGAACTCTATTTTCGACGTTATACGTGCCACTTTCATTGTGGCCAACTACGATTCGATACAGAATGCACGAAACCTGAAAGACACCCTAAAGGATACATAGAGAGTAGTGTTTGTCTGCTGAATAATGGGAGTGCCAGGGTCTGTGTCGTCTATATGGCTGTATGTAGCACCATTAGTCTACGGGGGGACGGGCGTAGCTCAGATGGTAGAGCGCTCGCTTAGTATGCGATAGGTACTGGGATCAATACCCAGTGCTTCCAGAATTTTTAACAAACCTACATGCGCACCTTGCCATGCAAGTGGAATAATTCTCAGCCTGCAGATGTGTCTAGGAAGATACAAGCGAATGATTAGCATCCACAATTGGCAAGTGTGCTGTTATTAGTGCGCGGGAAGCACCCTCCTCCCACGCCTACACTTTATTTAGAAACAGTACAAGTGTTCCCGTACGATTGTCAAGCCTATGTCGGAAAGATCTGCCTTGCGCCGAGTTCACGTAAATCCCACTGCACATTCCTATTCTTTGCGTGCAGTCGGCTGCTACTGGTGTTGCTAGTTGTGACTGCTGATAACAGATGCCATAGCAATGAATTCATGGAGTGAGTTGTATGTTTTGCGATAGTCTGTCTCTGACAAGCAAGCACAGGTGACATAGGTGCGAACACAGGAAGCTAGCAGACCCTCGCTGCCTGCAGACACCGAGCAGCCACACTAGGAGGGCGGCCTAAGCCGTAGGCGAAATGTGCTCATTCGCTCTGGCGCGACGTCGAACTATAAATAATGCTGTCACTAGCGTGAGCGTTGCGTGAGCGTCGTGGAAAGTCGGAAAAGTCGGCGGCGTGGGTGAGTGCCAAGTTTGGGGAGCGTTTTGTAGTATGCGCAGTGCAATGGAGACGCGGAAACTTGTTGTGGCCCAGTGTTTTGCAGTTGGACGACAAGATTGGTACACAGTAGTAAAGAGCGAGGCACTGAGTTGGCATGAATAATGGAGTGCACAATGGGGCTCGAGATGTGTTTGTTACCTCAGGTGCTGTATGATTGTCGACAAGGAGTGAAAACGGAGCAATTTGTGACGGCTCTTTCAATTTAAGACGTTAAAAACAGACGGAATTTGCATTTGTAATACCAGAGCATCGAAACTACTTGGAACTTTTGTGTATATGAACGTGTCCGCGCCTTTGTACTCTGCTCCCTTCACCGCTACAAACCAACCAACCATCGTGTCCGTGCGCATCAGAGTCGCAAAGAATGGGGAATAGCGCAGCTTGGTCGTGCATGTGACGTAGCTCACTTGGTAGAGCGTTCGCTTCGCATGTGAAACGTGCAGGGTTCAAGCCGCGGCGCCTCCATTTTTTGTGGTCAGTGCATGGTAAGTGTTGGTCGCGGCGAACCTAAAGGCACGCAAGATGTTGCAAAGCCAGCGTCACAGACTGATATGATGTATACTGACGTAAGGAGAGCAAGATGTAAGTGTGGGGACCGGCTGTTATCGAGGTGTCATCGAGTGCAGATCTGTCTTAGGTATCACGGCTTAACCTCATTGAAGTCTAGAGGGTGGACAACACGTTCGTCTTACTCAGAGCGGTGTCCGAACTCTATTTTCGACGTTATACGTGCCACTTTCATTGTGGCCAACTACGATTCGATACAGAATGCACGAAACCTGAAAGACACCCTAACGGATACATAGAGAGTAGTGTTTGTCTGCTGAATAATGGGAGTGCAAGGGTCTGTGTCGTCTATATGGCTGTATGTAGCACCATTAGTTTTCTTGGGGGCGGGCGTAGCTGAGATGGTAGAGCGCTCGCTTAGTATTCGAGAGGTACTGGGATCAATACCCAGTGCCTCCAGAATTTTTAACACACCTACATGCGCACCTTGCCATGCAAGTGGAATAATTCTCAGCCTGAAGATGTGTCTAGGAAGATACAAGCGAATGATTAGCATCCACAATTGGCAAGCGTTCTGTTATTAGTGCGCGGGAAGCACCCTCCTCCCACGCCTACACTTTATTTAGAAACAGTACAAGTGTTCCCGTAAGATTCTCAAGCTTATGTCGGAAAGATCTGCCTTGCGCCGAGTTCACGTAAATCCCACTGCACATTCCTATTCTTTGCGTGCAGTCGGCTGCTACTGGTGTTGCTGGTTGTGACTGCTGATAACAGATGCCGTAGCAATCAATTCATGGAGTCAGTTGTATGTTTTGCGATAGTCTGTCTCTGACAAGCAAGCACAGGTGACATAGGTGCGAACACAGGAAGCTAGCAGACCCTCGCTGCCTGCAGACACCGAGCAGCCACACTAAGTGGGCGGCCTAAGCCGTAGGCGAAATGTGCTCATTCGCTTTGGCGCGACGTCGAACTATAAATAATGCTGTCACTAGCGTGAGCGTCGTGGAAAGTAGGAAAAGTCGGCTGCGTGGGTGAGTGCCAAGTTTGGGGAGCGTTTTGTAGTATGCGCAGTGCAATGGAGACTTGGAAACTTGTTGTGGCCCAGTGTTTTGCAGTTGGACGACAAGATTAGTACACAGTAGTAAAGAGCGAGGCACTGAGTTGGCATGAATAATGGAGTGCACAATGGGGCTCGAGTTGTGTTTCTTACCTCAGGTGCTGTATGATTGTCGACAAGGAGTGAAAACGGAGCAATTAGTGACGGCTCTTTCAATTTAAGACGTTAAAAACAGACGGAATTTGCATTTGTAATACCAGAGCATCGAAACTACTTGGAACTTTTGTGTATATGAACGTGTCCGCGCCTTTGTACTCTGCTCCCTTCACCGCTACAAACCAACCAACCATCGTGTCCGTGCGCATCAGAGTCGCAAAGAATGGCTAATAGCGCAGTTTGGTCGTGCATGTGGCGTAGCTCAGTTGGTAGAACGTTCGCTTCGCATGTGAAAGGTGCAGGGTTCAAGCCGCGGAGCCTCCATTTTTTGTGGTCAGTGCATGGTAAGTGTTGGTCGCGGCGAACCTAAAGGCACGCAAGATGTTGCAAAGCCAGCGTCACAGACTGATATGATGTATACTGACGTAAGGAGAGCAAGATGTAAGTGTGGGGACCGGCTGTTATCGAGGTGTCATCGAGTGCAGATCTGTCTTAGGTATCACGGCTTAACCTCATTGAGGTCTAGAGGGTGGACAACACGTTCGTCTTACTCAGAGCGGTGTCCGAACTCTATTTTCGACGTTATACGTGCCACTTTCATTGTGGCCAACTACGATTCGATACAGAATGCACGAAACCTGAAAGACACCCTAACAGATACATAGAGAGTAGTGTTTGTCTGCTGAATAATGGGAGTGCAAGGGTCTGTGTCGTCTTTATGGCTGTATGTAGCACCATTAGTTTTCTTGGGGGCGGGCGTAGCTGAGATGGTAGAGCGCTCGCTTAGTATTCGAGAGGTACTGGGATCAATACCCAGTGCCTCCAGAATTTTTAACACACCTACATGCGCACCTTGCCATGCAAGTGGAATAATTCTCAGCCTGAAGATGTGTCTAGGAAGATACAAGCGAATGATTAGCATCCACAATTGGCAAGCGTGCTGTTATTAGTGGGCGGGAAGCACCCTCCTCCCACGCCTACACTTAATTTAGAAACAGTACAAGTGTTCCCGTAAGATTCTCAAGCCTATGTCGGAAAGATCTGCCTTGCGCCGATTTCACGTAAATCCCACTGCACATTCCTATTCTTTGAGTGCAGTCGGCTGCTACTGGTGTTGCTAGTTGTGACTGCTGATAACAGATGCCGTAGCAATCAATTCATGGAGTGAGTTGTATGTTTCGCGATAGTCTGTCTCTGACAAACAAGCACAGGTGACATAGGTGCGAACACAGGAAGCTAGCAGACCCTCGCTGCCTGCAGACACCGAGCAGCCACACTAAGTGGGCGGCCTAAGCCGTAGGCGAAATGTGCTCATTCGATTTGGCGCGACGTCGAACTATAAATAATGCTGTCACTAGCGTGAGCGTTGCGTGAGCGTCGTGGAAAGTCGGAAAAGTCGGCTGCGTGGGTGAGTGCTAAGTTTGGGGAGCGTTTTGTAGTATGCGCAGTGCAATGGAGACGCGGAAACTTGTTGTGGCCCAGTGTTTTGCAGTTGGACGACAAGATTAGTACACAGTAGTAAAGTGCGAGGCACTGAGTTGGCATGAATAATGGAGTGCACAATGGAGCTCGAGATGTGTTTGTTACCTCAGGTGCTGTATGATTGTCGACAAGGAGTGAAAACGGAGCAATTAGTGACGGCTCTTTCAATGTAAGACGTTAAAAACAGACGGAATTTGCATTTGTAATACCAGAGCATCGAAACTACTTGGAACTTTTGTGTATATGAACGTGTCCGCGCCTTTGTACTCTGCTCCCTTCACCGCTACAAACCAACCAACCATCGTGTCCGTGCGCATCAGAGTCGCAAAGAATGGGTAATAGCGCAGTTTGGTCGTGCATGTGGCGAAGCTCAGTTGGTAGAGCGTTCGCTTCGCATGTGAAAGGTGCCTGGTTCAAGCCGCGGCGCCTCCATTTTTTGTGGTCAGTGCATGGTAAGTGTTGGTCGCGGCGAACCTAAAGGCACGCAAGATGTTGCAAAGCCAGCGTCACAGACTGATATGATGTATACTGACGTAAGGAGAGCAAGATGTAAGTGTGGGGACCGGCTGTTATCGAGGTGTCATCGAGTGCAGATCTGTCTTAGGTATCACGGCTTAACCTCATTGAAGTCTAGAGGGTGGACTACACGTTCGTCTTACTCAGAGCGGTGTCCGAACTCTATTTTCGACGTTATACGTGCCACTTTCATTGTGGCCAACTACGATTCGATACAGAATGCACGAAACCTGAAAGACACCCTAACAGATACATAGAGAGTAGTGTTTGTCTGCTGAATAATGGGAGTGCAAGGGTCTGTGTCGTCTATATGGCTGTATGTAGCACCATTAGTCTTCGGGGGGGGCGGGCGTAGCTCAGATGGTAGAGCGCTCGCTTAGTATGCGAGAGGTACTGCGATCAATACCCAGTGCCTCCAGAATTTTTAACACACCTACATGCGCACCTTGCCATGCAAGTGGAATAATTCTCAGCCTGAAGATGTGTCTAGGAAGATACAAGCGAATGATTAGCATCCACAATTGGCAAGCGTGCTGTTATTAGTGCGCGGGAAGCACCCTCCTCCCACGCCTACACTTTATTTAGAAACAGTACAAGTGTTCCCGTAAGATTCTCAAGCCTATGTCGGAAAGATCTGCCTTGCGCCGAGTTCACGTAAATCCCACTGCACATTCCTATTCTTTGCGTGCAGTCGGCTGCTACTGGTGTTGCTAGTTGTGACTGCTGATAACAGATGCCGTAGCAATCAATTCATGGAGTGAGTTGTATGTTTCGCGATAGTCAGTCTCTGACAAACAAGCACAGGTGACATAGGTGCGAACACAGGAAGCTAGCAGACCCTCGCTGCCTGCAGACACCGAGCAGCCACACTAAGTGGGCGGCCTAAGCCGTAGGCGAAATGTGCTCATTCGATTTGGCGCGACGTCGAACTATAAATAATGCTGTCACTAGCGTGAGCGTCGTGGAAAGTCGGAAAAGTCGGCTGCGTGGGTGAGTGCCAAGTTTGGGGAGCGTTTTGTAGTATGCGCAGTGCAATGGAGACGCGGAAACTTGTTGTGGCCCAGTGTTTTGCAGTTGGACGACAAGATTAGTACACAGTAGTAAAGAGCGAGGCACTGAGTTGGCATGAATAATGGAGTGCACAATGGAGCTCGAGATGTGTTTGTTACCTCAGGTGCTGTATGATTGTCGACAAGGAGTGAAAACGGAGCAATTAGTGACGGCTCTTTCAATGTAAGACGTTAAAAACAGACGGAATTTGCATTTGTAATACCAGAGCATCGAAACTACTTGGAACTTTTGTGTATATGAACGTGTCCGCGCCTTTGTACTCTGCTCCCTTCACCGCTACAAACCAACCAACCATCGTGTCCGTGCGCATCAGAGTCGCAAAGATTGGGTAATAGCGCAGTTTGGACGTGCATGTGGCGTAGCTCAGTTGGTAGAGCGTTCGCTTCGCATGTGAAAGGTGCCTGGTTCAAGCCGCGGCGCCTCCATTTTTTGTGGTCAGTGCATGGTAAGTGTTGGTCGCGGCGAACCTAAAGGCACGCAAGATGTTGCAAAGCCAGCGTCACAGACTGATATGATGTATACTGACGTAAGGAGAGCAAGATGTAAGTGTGGGGACCGGCTGTTATCGAGGTGTCATCGAGTGCAGATCTGTCTTAGGTATCACGGCTTAACCTCATTGAAGTCTAGAGGGTGGACTACACGTTCGTCTTACTCAGAGAGGTGTCCGAACTCTATTTTCGACGTTATACGTGCCACTTTCATTGTGGCCAACTACGATTCGATACAGAATGCACGAAACCTGAAAGACACCCTAACAGATACATAGAGAGTAGTGTTTGTCTGCTGAATAATGGGAGTGCAAGGGTCTGTGTCGTCTATATGGCTGTATGTAGCACCATTAGTCTTCGGGGGGGGCGGGCGTAGCTCAGATGGTAGAGCGCTCGCTTAGTATGCGAGAGGTACTGCGATCAATACCCAGTGCCTCCAGAATTTTTAACACACCTACATGCGCACCTTGCCATGCAAGTGGAATAATTCTCAGCCTGAAGATGTGTCTAGGAAGATACAAGCGAATGATTAGCATCCACAATTGGCAAGCGTGCTGTTATTAGTGCGCGGGAAGCACCCTCCTCCCACGCCTACACTTAATTTAGAAACAGTACAAGTGCCATGCAAGTGGAATAATTCTCAGCCAGAAGATGTGTCTAGGAAGATGCAAGCGAATGATTAGCATCCACAATTGGCAAGCGTGCTGTTATTAGTGCGCGGGAAGCACCCTCCTCCCACGCCTACACTTTATTTAGAAACAGTACAAGTGTTCCCGTAAGATTCTCAAGCCTATGTCGGAAAGATCTGCCTTGCGCCGAGTTCACGTAAATCCCACTGCACATTCCTATTCTTTGCGTGCAGTCGGCTGCTACTGGTGTTGCTAGTTGTGACTGCTGATAACAGATGCCGCAGCAATCAATTCATGGAGTGAGTTGTATGTTTCGCGATAGTCTGTCTCTGACAAACAAGCACAGGTGACATAGGTGCGAACACAGGAAGCTAGCAGACCCTCGCTGCCTGCAGACACCGAGCAGCCACACTAAGTGGGCGGCCTAAGCCGTAGGCGAAATGTGCTCATTCGATTTGGCGCGACGTCGAACTATAAATAATGCTGTCACTAGCGTGAGCGTCGTGGAAAGTCGGAAAAGTCGGCTGCGTGGGTGAGTGCCAAGTTTGGGGAGCGTTTTGTAGTATGCGCAGTGCAATGGAGACGCGGAAACTTGTTGTGGCCCAGTGTTTTGCAGTTGGACGACAAGATTAGTACACAGTAGTAAAGAGCGAGGCACTGAGTTGGCATGAATAATGGAGTGCACAATGGGGCTCGAGATGTGTTTGTTACCTCAGGTGCTGTATGATTGTCGACAAGGAGTGAAAACGGAGCAATTAGTGACGGCCCTTTCAATGTAAGACGTTAAAAACAGACGGAATTTGCATTTGTAATACCAGAGCATCGAAACTACTTGGAACTTTTGTGTATATGAACGAGTCCGCGCCTTTGTACTCTGCTCCCTTCACCGCTACAAACCAACCAACCATCGTGTCCGTGCGCATCAGAGTCGCAAAGAATGGGTAATAGCGCACTTTGGTCGTGCATGTGGCGTAGCTCAGTTGGTAGAGCGTTCGCTTCGCATGTGAAAGGTGCCTGGTTCAAGCCGCGGCGCCTCCATTTTTTGTGGTCAGTGCATGGTAAGTGTTGGTCGCGGCGAACCTAAAGGCACGCAAGATGTTGCAAAGCCAGCGTCACAGACTGATATGATGTATACTGACGTAAGGAGAGCAAGATGTAAGTGTGGGGACCGGCTGTTATCGAGGTGTCATCGAGTGCAGATCTGTCTTAGGTATCACGGCTTAACCTCATTGAAGTCTAGAGGGTGGACAACACGTTCGTCTTACTCAGAGCGGTGTCCGAACTCTATTTTCGACGTTATACGTGCCACTTTCATTGTGGCCAACTACGATTCGATACAGAATGCACGAAACCTGAAAGACACCCTAACAGATACATAGAGAGTAGTGTTTGTCTGCTGAATAATGGGAGTGCAAGGGTCTGTGTCGTCTATATGGCTGTATGTAGCACCATAAGTCTTTGGGGGGGCGGGCGTAGCTCAGATGGTAGAGCGCTCGCTTAGTATGCGAGAGGTACTGCGATCAATACCCAGTGCCTCCAGAATTTTTAACACACCTACATGCGCACCTTGCCATGCAAGTGGAATAATTCTCAGCCTGAAGATGTGTCTAGGAAGATACAAGCGAATGATTAGCATCCACAATTGGCAAGCGTGCTGTTATTAGTGCGCGGGAAGCACCCTCCTCCCACGCCTACACTTAATTTAGAAACAGTACAAGTGTTCCCGTAAGATTCTCGAGCCTATGTCGGAAAGATCTGCCTTGCGCCGAGTTCACGTAAATCCCACTGCACATTCCTATTCTTTGCGTGCAGTCGGCTGCTACTGGTGTTGCTAGTTGTGACTGCTGATAACAGATGCCGTAGCAATCAATTCATGGAGTGAGTTGTATGTTTCGCGATAGTCTGTCTCTGACAAGCAAGCACAGGTGACATAGGTGCGAACACAGGAAGCTAGCAGACCCTCGCTGCCTGCAGACACCGAGCAGCCACACTAAGTGGGCGGCCTAAGCCGTAGGCGAAATGTGCTCATTCGATTTGGCGCGACGTCGAACTATAAATAATGCTGTCACTAGCGTGAGCGTCGTGGAAAGTCGGAAAAGTCGGCTGCGTGGGTGAGTGCCAAGTTTGGGGAGCGTTTTGTAGTAAGCGCAGTGCAATGGAGACGCGGAAACTTGTTGTGGCCCAGTGTTTTGCAGTTGGACGACAAGATTAGTACACAGTAGTAAAGAGCGAGGCACTGAGTTGGCATGAATAATGGAGTGCACAATGGGGCTCGAGATGTGTTTGTTACCTCAGGTGCTGTATGATTGTCGACAAGGAGTGAAAACGGAGCAATTTGTGACGGCTCTTTCAATTTAAGACGTTAAAAACAGACGGAATTTGCATTTGTAATACCAGAGCATCGAAACTACTTGGAACTTTTGTGTATATGAACGTGTCCGCGCCTTTGTACTCTGCTCCCTTCACCGCTACAAACCAACTAACCATCGTGTCCGTGCGCATCAGTGTCGCAAAGAATGGGTAATAGCGCAGTTTGGTCGTGCATGTGGCGTAGCTCAGTTGGTAGAGCGTTCGCTTCGCATGTGAAAGGTGCAGGGTTCAAGCCGCGGCGCCTCCATTTTTTGTGGTCAGTGCATGGTAAGTGTTGGTCGCGGCGAACCTAAAGGCACGCAAGATGTTGCAAACCCAGCGTCACAGACTGATATGATGTATACTGACGTAAGGAGAGCAAGATGTAAGTGTGGGGACCGGCTGTTATCGAGGTGTCATCGAGTGCAGATCTGTCTTAGGTATCACGGCTTAACCTCATTGAGGTCTAGAGGGTGGACAACACGTTCGTCTTACTCAGAGCGGTGTCCGAACTCTATTTTCGACGTTATACGTGCCACTTTCATTGTGGCCAACTACGATTCGATACAGAATGCACGAAACCTGAAAGACACCCTAACAGATACATAGAGAGTAGTGTTTGTCTGCTGAATAATGGGAGTGCAAGGGTCTGTGTCGTCTATATGACTGTATGTAGCACTATTAGTCTTCGGGGGGGCGGGCGTAGCTCACATGGTAGAGCGCTCGCTTAGTATGCGAGAGGTACTGGGATCAATACCCAGTGCCTCCATAATTTTTAACACACCTACATGCGCACCTTGCCATGCAAGTGGAATAATTCTCAGCCAGAAGATGTGTCTAGGAAGATACAAGCGAATGATTAGCATCCACAATTGGCAAGCGTGCTGTTATTAGTGCGCGGGAAGCACCCTCCTCCCACGCCTACACTTTATTTAGAAACAGTACAAGTGCCATGCAAGTGGAATAATTCTCAGCCAGAAGATGTGTCTAGGAAGATACAAGCGAATGATTAGCATCCACAATTGGCAAGCGTGCTGTTATTAGTGCGCGGGAAGCACCCTCCTCCCACGCCTACACTTTATTTAGAAACAGTACAAGTGTTCCCGTAAGATTCTCAAGCCTATGTCGGAAAGATCTGCCTTGCGCCGAGTTCACGTAAATCCCACTGCACATTCCTATTCTTTGCGTGCAGTCGGCTGCTACTGGTGTTGCTAGTTGTGACTGCTGATAACAGATGCCGCAGCAATCAATTCATGGAGTGAGTTGTATGTTTCGCGATAGTCTGTCTCTGACAAACAAGCACAGGTGACATAGGTGCGAACACAGGAAGCTAGCAGACCCTCGCTGCCTGCAGACACCGAGCAGCCACACTAAGTGGGCGGCCTAAGCCGTAGGCGAAATGTGCTCATTCGATTTGGCGCGACGTCGAACTATAAATAATGCTGTCACTAGCGTGAGCGTTGCGTGGAAAGTCGGAAAAGTCGGCTGCGTGGGTGAGTGCCAAGTTTGGGGAGCGTTTTGTAGTATGCGCAGTGCAATGGAGACGCGGAAACTTGTTGTGGCCCAGTGTTTTGCAGTTGGACGACAAGATTAGTACACAGTAGTAAAGAGCGAGGCACTGAGTTGGCATGAATAATGGAGTGCACAATGGGGCTCGAGATGTGTTTGTTACCTCAGGTGCTGTATGATTGTCGACAAGGAGTGAAAACGAAGCAATTTGTGACGGCTCTTTCAATTTAAGACGTTAAAAACAGACGGAATTTGCATTTGTAATACCAGAGCATCGAAACTACTTGGAACTTTTGTGTATATGAACGTGTCCGCGCCTTTGTACTCTGCTCCCTTCACCGCTATAAACCAAACAACCATCGTGTCCGTGCGCATCAGAGCCGCAAATAATGGGTAATAGCGCAGTTTGGTCGTGCATGTGGCGTAGCTCAGTTGGTAGAGCGTTCGCTTCGCATGTGAAAGGTGCAGGGTTCAAGCCGCGGCGCCTCCATTTTTTGTGGTCAGTGCATGGTAAGTGTTGGTCGCGGCGAACCTAAAGGCACGCAAGATGTTGCAAAGCCAGCGTCACAGACTGATATGATGTATACTGACGTAAGGAGAGCAAGATGTAAGTGTGGGGACCGGCTGTTATCGAGGTGTCATCGAGTGCAGATCTGTCTTAGGTATCACGGCTTAACCTCATTGAAGTCTAGAGGGTGGACAACACGTTCGTCTTACTCAGAGCGGTGTCCGAACTCTATTTTCGACGTTATACGTGCCACTTTCATTGTGGCCAACTACGATTCGATACAGAATGCACGAAACCTGAAAGACACCCTAACAGATACATAGAGAGTAGTGTTTGTCTGCTGAATAATGGGAGTGCAAGGGTCTGTGTCGTCTATATGGCTGTATGTAGCACCATTAGTCTTCGGGGGGGCGGGCGTAGCTCAGATGGTAGAGCGCTCGCTTAGTATGCGAGAGGTAGTGGGATCAATACCCAGTGCCTCCAGAATTTTTAACACACCTACATGCGCACCTTGCCATGCAAGTGGAATAATTCTCAGCCAGAAGATGTGTCTAGGAAGATACAAGCGAATGATTAGCATCCACAATTGGCAAGCGTGCTGTTATTAGTGCGCGGGAAGCACCCTCCTCCCACGCCTACACTTAATTTAGAAACAGTACAAGTGCCATGCAAGTGGAATAATTCTCAGCCAGAAGACGTGTCTAGGAAGATACAAGCGAATGATTAGCATCCACAATTGGCAAGCGTGCTGTTATTAGTGCGCGGGAAGCACCCTCCTCCCACGCCTACACTTTATTTAGAAACAGTACAAGTGTTCCCGTAAGATTCTCAAGCCTATGTCGGAAAGATCTGCCTTGCGCCGAGTTCACGTAAATCCCACTGCACATTCCTATTCTTTGCGTGCAGTCGGCTGCTACTGGTGTTGCTAGTTGTGACTGCTGATAACAGATGCCGCAGCAATCAATTCATGGAGTGAGTTGTATGTTTCGTGATAGTCTGTCTCTGACAAACAAGCACAGGTGACATAGGTGCGAACACAGGAAGCTAGCAGACCCTCGCTGCCTGCAGACACCGAGCAGCCACACTAAGTGGGCGGCCTAAGCCGTAGGCGAAATGTGCTCATTCGATTTGGCGCGACGTCGAACTATAAATAATGCTGTCACTAGCGTGAGCGTTGCGTGGAAAGTCGGAAAAGTCGGCTGCGTGGGTGAGTGCCAAGTTTGGGGAGCGTTTTGTAGTATGCGCAGTGCAATGGAGACGCGGAAACTTGTTGTGGCCCAGTGTTTTGCAGTTGGACGACAAGATTAGTACACAGTAGTAAAGAGCGAGGCACTGAGTTGGCATGAATAATGGAGTGCACAATGGGGCTCGAGATGTGTTTGTTACCTCAGGTGCTGTATGATTGTCGACAAGGAGTGAAAACGGAGCAATTTGTGACGGCTCTTTCAATTTAAGACGTTAAAAACAGACGGAATTTGCATTTGTAATACCAGAGCATCGAAACTACTTGGAACTTTTGTGTATATGAACGTGTCCGCGCCTTTGTACTCTGCTCCCTTCACCGCTACAAACCAACCAACCATCGTGTCCGTGCGCATCAGAGCCGCAAAGAATGGGTAATAGCGCAGTTTGGTCGTGCATGTGGCGTAGCTCAGTTGGTAGAGCGTTCGCTTCGCATGTGAAAGGTGCAGGGTTCAAGCCGCGGCGCCTCCATTTTTTGTGGTCAGTGCATGGTAAGTGTTGGTCGCGGCGAACCTAAAGGCACGCAAGATGTTGCAAAGCCAGCGTCACAGACTGATATGATGTATACTGACGTAAGGAGAGCAAGATGTAAGTGTGGGGACCGGCTGTTATCGAGGTGTCATCGAGTGCAGATCTGTCTTAGGTATCACGGCTTAACCTCATTGAAGTCTAGAGGGTGGACAACACGTTCGTCTTACTCAGAGCGGTGTCCGAACTCTATTTTCGACGTTATACGTGCCACTTTCATTGTGGCCAAATACGATTCGATACAGAATGCACGAAACCTGAAAGACACCCTAACAGATACATAGAGAGTAGTGTTTGTCTGCTGAATAATGGGAGTGCAAGGGTCTGTGTCGTCTATATGGCTGTATGTAGCACCATTAGTCTTCGGGGGGGCGGGCGTAGCTCAGATGGTAGAGCGCTCGCTTAGTATGCGAGAGGTAGTGGGATCAATACCCAGTGCCTCCAGAATTTTTAACACACCTACGTGCGCACCTTGCCATGCAAGTGGAATAATTCTCAGCCAGAAGATGTGTCTAGGAAGATACAAGCGAATGATTAGCATCCACAATTGGCAAGCGTGCTGTTATTAGTGCGCGGGAAGCACCCTCCTCCCACGCCTACACTTAATTTAGAAACAGTACAAGTGTTCCCGTAAGATTCTCAAGCCTATGTCGGAAAGATCTGCCTTGCGCCGAGTTCACGTAAATCCCACTGCACATTCCTATTCTTTGCGTGCAGTCGGCTGCTACTGGTGTTGCTAGTTGTGACTGCTGATAACAGATGCCGTAGCAATCAATTCATGGAGTGAGTTGTATGTTTCGCGATAGTCTGTCTCTGACAAGCAAGCACAGGTGACATAGGTGCGAACACAGGAAGCTAGCAGACCCTCGCTGCCTGCAGACACCGAGCAGCCACACTAAGTGGGCGGCCTAAGCCGTAGGCGAAATGTGCTCATTCGATTTGGCGCGACGTCGAACTATAAATAATGCTGTCACTAGCGTGAGCGTCGTGGAAAGTCGGAAAAGTCGGCTGCGTGGGTGAGTGCCAAGTTTGGGGAGCGTTTTGTAGTAAGCGCAGTGCAATGGAGACGCGGAAACTTGTTGTGGCCCAGTGTTTTGCAGTTGGACGACAAGATTAGTACACAGTAGTAAAGAGCGAGGCACTGAGTTGGTATGAATAATGGAGTGCACAATGGGGCTCGAGATGTGTTTGTTACCTCAGGTGCTGTATGATTGTCGACAAGGAGTGAAAACGGAGCAATTTGTGACGGCTCTTTCAATTTAAGACGTTAAAAACAGACGGAATTTGCATTTGTAATACCAGAGCATCGAAACTACTTGGAACTTTTGTGTATATGAACGTGTCCGCGCCTTTGTACTCTGCTCCCTTCACCGCTACAAACCAACCAACCATCGTGTCCGTGCGCATCAGAGTCGCAAAGAATGGGTAATAGCGCAGTTTGGTCGTGCATGTGGCGTAGCTCAGTTGGTAGAGCGTTCGCTTCGCATGTGAAAGGTGCAGGGTTCAAGCCGCGGCGCCTCCATTTTTTGTGGTCAGTGCATGGTAAGTGTTGGTCGCGGCGAACCTAAAGGCACGCAAGATGTTGCAAAGCCAGCGTCACAGACTGATATGATGTATACTGACGTAAGGAGAGCAACATGTAAGTGTGGGGACCGGCTGTTATCGAGGTGTCATCGAGTGCAGATCTGTCTTAGGTATCACGGCTTAACCTCATTGAGGTCTAGAGGGTGGACAACACGTTCGTCTTACTCAGAGCGGTGTCCGAACTCTATTTTCGACGTTATACGTGCCACTTTCATTGTGGCCAACTACGATTCGATACAGAATGCACGAAACCTGAAAGACACCCTAACAGATACATAGAGAGTAGTGTTTGTTTGCTGAATAATGGGAGTGCAAGGGTCTGTGTCGTCTATATGACTGTATGTAGCACCATTAGTCTTCGGGGGGGCGGGCGTAGCTCACATGGTAGAGCGCTCGCTTAGTATGCGAGAGGTACTGGGATCAATACCCAGTGCCTCCAGAATTTTTAACACACCTACATGCGCACCTTGCCATGCAAGTGGAATAATTCTCAGCCAGAAGATGTGTCTAGGAAGATACAAGCGAATGATTAGCATCCACAATTGGCAAGCGTGCTGTTATTAGTGCACGGGAAGCACCCTCCTCCCACGCCTACACTTAATTTAGAAACAGTACAAGTGCCATGCAAGTGGAATAATTCTCAGCCAGAAGATGTGTCTAGGAAGATACAAGCGAATGATTAGCATCCACAATTGGCAAGAGTGCTGTTATTAGTGCGCGGGAAGCACCCTCCTCCCACGCCTACACTTTATTTCGAAACAGTACAAGTGTTCCCGTAAGATTCTCAAGCCTATGTCGGAAAGATCTGCCTTGCGCCGAGTTCACGTAAATCCCACTGCACATTCCTATTCTTTGCGTGCAGTCGGCTGCTACTGGTGTTGCTAGTTGTGACTGCTGATAACAGATGCCGCAGCAATCAATTCATGGAGTGAGTTGTATGTTTCGCGATAGTCTGTCTCTGACAAACAAGCACAGGTGACATAGGTGCGAACACAGGAAGCTAGCAGACCCTCGCTGCCTGCAGACACCGAGCAGCCACACTAAGTGGGCGGCCTAAGCCGTAGGCGAAATGTGCTCATTCGATTTGGCGCAACGTCGAACTATAAATAATGCTGTCACTAGCGTGAGCGTTGCGTGGAAAGTCGGAAAAGTCGGCTGCGTGGGTGAGTGCCAAGTTTGGGGAGCGTTTTGTAGTATGCGCAGTGCAATGGAGACGCGGAAACTTGTTGTGGCCCAGTGTTTTGCAGTTGGACGACAAGATTAGTACACAGTAGTAAAGAGCGAGGCACTGAGTTGGCATGAATAATGGAGTGCACAATGGGGCTCGAGATGTGTTTGTTACCTCAGGTGCTGTATGATTATCGACAAGGAGTGAAAACGAAGCAATTTGTGACGGCTCTTTCAATTTAAGACGTTAAAAACAGACGGAATTTGCATTTGTAATACCAGAGCATCGAAACTACTTGGAACTTTTGTGTATATGAACGTGTCCGCGCCTTTGTACTCTGCTCCCTTCACCGCTACAAACCAAACAACCATCGTGTCCGTGCGCATCAGAGCCGCAAAGAATGGGTAATAGCGCAGTTTGGTCGTGCATGTGGCGTAGCTCAGTTGGTAGAGCGTTCGCTTCGCATGTGAAAGGTGCAGGGTTCAAGCCGCGGCGCCTCCATTTTTTGTGGTCAGTGCATGGTAAGTGTTGGTCGCGGCGAACCTAAAGGCACGCAAGATGTTGCAAAGCCAGCGTCACAGACTGATATGATGTATACTGACGTAAGGAGAGCAAGATGTAAGTGTGGGGACCGGCTGTTATCGAGGTGTCATCGAGTGCAGATCTGTCTTAGGTATCACGGCTTAACCTCATTGAAGTCTAGAGGGTGGACAACACGTTCGTCTTACTCAGAGCGGTGTCCGAACTCTATTTTCGACGTTATACGTGCCACTTTCATTGTGGCCAACTACGATTCGATACAGAATGCACGAAACCTGAAAGACACCCTAACAGATACATAGAGAGTAGTGTTTGTCTGCTGAATAATGGGAGTGCAAGGGTCTGTGTCGTCTATATGGCTGTATGTAGCACCATTAGTCTTCGGGGGGGGCGGGCGTAGCTCAGATGGTAGAGCGCTCGCTTAGTATGCGAGAGGTAGTGGGATCAATACCCAGTGCCTCCAGAATTTTTAACACACCTACATGCGCACCTTGCCATGCAAGTGGAATAATTCTCAGCCAGAAGATGTGTCTAGGAAGGTACAAGCGAATGATTAGCATCCACAATTGGCAAGCGTGCTGTTATTAGTGCGCGGGAAGCACCCTCCTCCCACGCCTACACTTAATTTAGAAACAGTACAAGTGCCATGCAAGTGGAATAATTCTCAGCCAGAAGATGTGTCTAGGAAGATACAAGCGAATGATTAGCATCCACAATTGGCAAGCGTGCTGTTATTAGTGCGCGGGAAGCACCCTCCTCCCACGCCTACACTTTATTTAGAAACAGTACAAGTGTTCCCGTAAGATTCTCAAGCCTATGTCGGAAAGATCTGCCTTGCGCCGAGTTCACGTAAATCCCACTGCACATTCCTATTCTTTGCGTGCAGTCGGCTGCTACTGGTGTTGCTAGTTGTGACTGCTGATAACAGATGCCGCAGCAATCAATTCATGGAGTGAGTTGTATGTTTCGCGATAGTCTGTCTCTGACAAACAAGCACAGGTGACATAGGTGCGAACACAGGAAGCTAGCAGACCCTCGCTGCCTGCAGACACCGAGCAGCCACACTAAGTGGGCGGCCTAAGCCGTAGGCGAAATGTGCTCATTCGATTTGGCGCGACGTCGAACTATAAATAATGCTGTCACTAGCGTGAGCGTTGCGTGGAAAGTCGGAAAAGTCGGCTGCGTGGGTGAGTGCCAAGTTTGGGGAGCGTTTTGTAGTATGCGCAGTGCAATGGAGACGTGGAAACTTGTTGTGGCCCAGTGTTTTGCAGTTGGACGACAAGATTAGTACACAGTAGTAAAGAGCGAGGCACTGAGTTGGCATGAATAATGGAGTGCACAATGGGGCTCGAGATGTGTTTGTTACCTCAGGTGCTGTATGATTGTCGACAAGGAGTGAAAACGGAGCAATTTGTGACGGCTCTTTCAATTTAAGACGTTAAAAACAGACGGAATTTGCATTTGTAATACCAGAGCATCGAAACTACTTGGAACTTTTGTGTATATGAACGTGTCCGCGCCTTTGTACTCTGCTCCCTTCACCGCTACAAACCAACCAACCATCGTGTCCGTGCGCATCAGAGCCGCAAAGAATGGGTAATAGCGCAGTTTGGTCGTGCATGTGGCGTAGCTCAGTTGGTAGAGCGTTCGCTTCGCATTTGAAAGGTGCAGGGTTCAAGCCGCGGCGCCTCCATTTTTTGTGGTCAGTGCATGGTAAGTGTTGGTCGCGGCGAACCTAAAGGCACGCAAGATGTTGCAAAGCCAGCGTCACAGACTGATATGATGTATACTGACGTAAGGAGAGCAAGATGTAAGTGTGGGGACCGGCTGTTATCGAGGTGTCATCGAGTGCAGATCTGTCTTAGGTATCACGGCTTAACCTCATTGAAGTCTAGAGGGTGGACAACACGTTCGTCTTACTCAGAGCGGTGTCCGAACTCTATTTTCGACGTTATACGTGCCACTTTCATTGTGGCCAACTACGATTCGATACAGAATGCACGAAACCTGAAAGACACCCTAACAGATACATAGAGAGTAGTGTTTGTCTGCTGAATAATGGGAGTGCAAGGGTCTGTGTCGTCTATATGGCTGTATGTAGCACCATTAGTCTTCGGGGGGGGCGGGCGTAGCTCAGATGGTAGAGCGCTCGCTTAGTATGCGAGAGGTAGTGGGATCAATACCCAGTGCCTCCAGAATTTTTAACACACCTACATGCGCACCTTGCCATGCAAGTGGAATAATTCTCAGCCAGAAGATGTGTCTAGGAAGGTACAAGCGAATGATTAGCATCCACAATTGGCAAGCGTGCTGTTATTAGTGCGCGGGAAGCACCCTCCTCCCACGCCTACACTTAATTTAGAAACAGTACAAGTGCCATGCAAGTGGAATAATTCTCAGCCAGAAGATGTGTCTAGGAAGATACAAGCGAATGATTAGCATCCACAATTGGCAAGCGTGCTGTTATTAGTGCGCGGGAAGCACCCTCCTCCCACGCCTACACTTTATTTAGAAACAGTACAAGTGTTCCCGTAAGATTCTCAAGCCTATGTCGGAAAGATCTGCCTTGCGCCGAGTTCACGTAAATCCCACTGCACATTCCTATTCTTTGCGTGCAGTCGGCTGCTACTGGTGTTGCTAGTTGTGACTGCTGATAACAGATGCCGCAGCAATCAATTCATGGAGTGAGTTGTATGTTTCGCGATAGTCTGTCTCTGACAAACAAGCACAGGTGACATAGGTGCGAACACAGGAAGCTAGCAGACCCTCGCTGCCTGCAGACACCGAGCAGCCACACTAAGTGGGCGGCCTAAGCCGTAGGCGAAATGTGCTCATTCGATTTGGCGCGACGTCGAACTATAAATAATGCTGTCACTAGCGTGAGCGTTGCGTGGAAAGTCGGAAAAGTCGGCTGCGTGGGTGAGTGCCAAGTTTGGGGAGCGTTTTGTAGTATGCGCAGTGCAATGGAGACGTGGAAACTTGTTGTGGCCCAGTGTTTTGCAGTTGGACGACAAGATTAGTACACAGTAGTAAAGAGCGAGGCACTGAGTTGGCATGAATAATGGAGTGCACAATGGGGCTCGAGATGTGTTTGTTACCTCAGGTGCTGTATGATTGTCGACAAGGAGTGAAAACGGAGCAATTTGTGACGGCTCTTTCAATTTAAGACGTTAAAAACAGACGGAATTTGCATTTGTAATACCAGAGCATCGAAACTACTTGGAACTTTTGTGTATATGAACGTGTCCGCGCCTTTGTACTCTGCTCCCTTCACCGCTACAAACCAACCAACCATCGTGTCCGTGCGCATCAGAGCCGCAAAGAATGGGTAATAGCGCAGTTTGGTCGTGCATGTGGCGTAGCTCAGTTGGTAGAGCGTTCGCTTCGCATTTGAAAGGTGCAGGGTTCAAGCCGCGGCGCCTCCATTTTTTGTGGTCAGTGCATGGTAAGTGTTGGTCGCGGCGAACCTAAAGGCACGCAAGATGTTGCAAAGCCAGCGTCACAGACTGATATGATGTATACTGACGTAAGGAGAGCAAGATGTAAGTGTGGGGACCGGCTGTTATCGAGGTGTCATCGAGTGCAGATCTGTCTTAGGTATCACGGCTTAACCTCATTGAAGTCTAGAGGGTGGACAACACGTTCGTCTTACTCAGAGCGGTGTCCGAACTCTATTTTCGACGTTATACGTGCCACTTTCATTGTGGCCAACTACGATTCGATACAGAATGCACGAAACCTGAAAGACACCCTAACAGATACATAGAGAGTAGTGTTTGTCTGCTGAATAATGGGAGTGCAAGGGTCTGTGTCGTCTATATGGCTGTATGTAGCACCATTAGTCTTCGGGGGTGGCGGGCGTAGCTCAGATGGTAGAGCGCTCGCTTAGTATGCGAGAGGTAGTGGGATCAATACCCAGTGCCTCCAGAATTTTTAACACACCTACATGCGCACCTTGCCATGCAAGTGGAATAATTCTCAGCCAGAAGATGTGTCTAGGAAGATACAAGCGAATGATTAGCATCCACAATTGGCAAGCGTGCTGTTATTAGTGCGCGGGAAGCACCCTCCTCCCACGCCTACACTTAATTTAGAAACAGTACAAGTGTTCCCGTAAGATTCTCAAGCCTATGTCGGAAAGATCTGCCTTGCGCCGAGTTCACGTAAATCCCACTGCACATTCCTATTCTTTGCGTGCAGTCGGCTGCTACTGGTGTTGCTAGTTGTGACTGCTGATAACAGATGCCGTAGCAATCAATTCATGGAGTGAGTTGTATGTTTTGCGATAGTCTGTCTCTGACAAGCAAGCACAGGTGACATAGGTGCGAACACAGGAAGCTAGCAGACCCTCGCTGCCTGCAGACACCGAGCAGCCACACTAAGTGGGCGGCCTAAGCCATAGGCGAAATGTGCTCATTCGATTTGGCGCGACGTCGAACTATAAATAATGCTGTCACTAGCGTGAGCGTTGCGTGGAAAGTCGGAAAAGTCGGCTGCGTGGGTGAGTGCCAAGTTTGGGGAGCGTTTTGTAGTATGCGCAGTGCAATGGAGACGCGGAAACTTGTTGTGGCCCAGTGTTTTGCAGTTGGACGACAAGATTAGTACACAGTAGTAAAGAGCGAGGCACTGAGTTGGCATGAATAATGGAGTGCACAATGGGGCTCGAGATGTGTTTGTTACCTCAGGTGCTGTATGATTGTCGACAAGGAGTGAAAACGGAGCAATTTGTGACGGCTCTTTCAATTTAAGACGTTAAAAACAGACGGAATTTGCATTTGTAATACCAGAGCATCGAAACTACTTGGAACTTTTGTGTATATGAACGTGTCCGCGCCTTTGTACTCTGCTCCCTTCACCGCTACAAACCAACCAACCATCGTGTCCGTGCGCATCAGAGTCGCAAAGAATGGGTAATAGCGCAGTTTGGTCGTGCATGTGGCGTAGCTCAGTTGGTAGAGCGTTCGCTTCGCATGTGAAAGGTGCAGGGTTCAAGCCGCGGCGCCTCCATTTTTTGTGGTCAGTGCATGGTAAGTGTTGGTCGCGGCGAACCTAAAGGCACGCAAGATGTTGCAAAGCCAGCGTCACAGACTGATATGATGTATACTGACGTAAGGAGAGCAACATGTAAGTGTGGGGACCGGCTGTTATCGAGGTGTCATCGAGTGCAGATCTGTCTTAGGTATCACGGCTTAACCTCATTGAGGTCTAGAGGGTGGACAACACGTTCGTCTTACTCAGAGCGGTGTCCGAACTCTATTTTCGACGTTATACGTGCCACTTTCATTGTGGCCAACTACGATTCGATACAGAATGCACGAAACCTGAAAGACACCCTAACAGATACATAGAGAGTAGTGTTTGTTTGCTGAATAATGGGAGTACAAGGGTCTGTGTCGTCTATATGACTGTATGTAGCACCATTAGTCTTCGGGGGGGGCGGGCGTAGCTCACATGGTAGAGCGCTCGCTTAGTATGCGAGAGGTACTGGGATCAATACCCAGTGCCTCCAGAATTTTTAACACACCTACATGCGCACCTTGCCATGCAAGTGGAATAATTCTCAGCCAGAAGATGTGTCTAGGAAGATACAAGCGAATGATTAGCATCCACAATTGGCAAGCGTGCTGTTATTAGTGCGCGGGAAGCACCCTCCTCCCACGCCTACACTTAATTTAGAAACAGTACAAGTGCCATGCAAGTGGAATAATTCTCAGCCAGAAGATGTGTCTAGGAAGATACAAGCGAATGATTAGCATCCACAATTGGCAAGAGTGCTGTTATTAGTGCGCGGGAAGCACCCTCCTCCCACGCCTACACTTTATTTCGAAACAGTACAAGTGTTCCCGTAAGATTCTCAAGCCTATGTCGGAAAGATCTGCCTTGCGCCGAGTTCACGTAAATCCCACTGCACATTCCTATTCTTTGCGTGCAGTCGGCTGCTACTGGTGTTGCTAGTTGTGACTGCTGATAACAGATGCCGCAGCAATCAATTCATGGAGTGAGTTGTATGTTTCGCGATAGTCTGTCTCTGACAAACAAGCACAGGTGACATAGGTGCGAACACAGGAAGCTAGCAGACCCTCGCTGCCTGCAGACACCGAGCAGCCACACTAAGTGGGCGGCCTAAGCCGTAGGCGAAATGTGCTCATTCGATTTGGCGCAACGTCGAACTATAAATAATGCTGTCACTAGCGTGAGCGTTGCGTGGAAAGTCGGAAAAGTCGGCTGCGTGGGTGAGTGCCAAGTTTGGGGAGCGTTTTGTAGTATGCGCAGTGCAATGGAGACGCGGAAACTTGTTGTGGCCCAGTGTTTTGCAGTTGGACGACAAGATTAGTACACAGTAGTAAAGAGCGAGGCACTGAGTTGGCATGAATAATGGAGTGCACAATGGGGCTCGAGATGTGTTTGTTACCTCAGGTGCTGTATGATTATCGACAAGGAGTGAAAACGAAGCAATTTGTGACGGCTCTTTCAATTTAAGACGTTAAAAACAGACGGAATTTGCATTTGTAATACCAGAGCATCGAAACTACTTGGAACTTTTGTGTATATGAACGTGTCCGCGCCTTTGTACTCTGCTCCCTTCACCGCTACAAACCAAACAACCATCGTGTCCGTGCGCATCAGAGCCGCAAAGAATGGGTAATAGCGCAGTTTGGTCGTGCATGTGGCGTAGCTCAGTTGGTAGAGCGTTCGCTTCGCATGTGAAAGGTGCAGGGTTCAAGCCGCGGCGCCTCCATTTTTTGTGGTCAGTGCATGGTAAGTGTTGGTCGCGGCGAACCTAAAGGCACGCAAGATGTTGCAAAGCCAGCGTCACAGACTGATATGATGTATACTGACGTAAGGAGAGCAAGATGTAAGTGTGGGGACCGGCTGTTATCGAGGTGTCATCGAGTGCAGATCTGTCTTAGGTATCACGGCTTAACCTCATTGAAGTCTAGAGGGTGGACAACACGTTCGTCTTACTCAGAGCGGTGTCCGAACTCTATTTTCGACGTTATACGTGCCACTTTCATTGTGGCCAACTACGATTCGATACAGAATGCACGAAACCTGAAAGACACCCTAACAGATACATAGAGAGTAGTGTTTGTCTGCTGAATAATGGGAGTGCAAGGGTCTGTGTCGTCTATATGGCTGTATGTAGCACCATTAGTCTTCGGGGGGGGCGGGCGTAGCTCAGATGGTAGAGCGCTCGCTTAGTATGCGAGAGGTAGTGGGATCAATACCCAGTGCCTCCAGAATTTTTAACACACCTACATGCGCACCTTGCCATGCAAGTGGAATAATTCTCAGCCAGAAGATGTGTCTAGGAAGGTACAAGCGAATGATTAGCATCCACAATTGGCAAGCGTGCTGTTATTAGTGCGCGGGAAGCACCCTCCTCCCACGCCTACACTTAATTTAGAAACAGTACAAGTGCCATGCAAGTGGAATAATTCTTAGCCAGAAGATGTGTCTAGGAAGATACAAGCGAATGATTAGCATCCACAATTGGCAAGCGTGCTGTTATTAGTGCGCGGGAAGCACCCTCCTCCCACGCCTACACTTTATTTAGAAACAGTACAAGTGTTCCCGTAAGATTCTCAAGCCTATGTCGGAAAGATCTGCCTTGCGCCGAGTTCACGTAAATCCCACTGCACATTCCTATTCTTTGCGTGCAGTCGGCTGCTACTGGTGTTGCTAGTTGTGACTGCTGATAACAGATGCCGCAGCAATCAATTCATGGAGTGAGTTGTATGTTTCGCGATAGTCTGTCTCTGACAAACAAGCACAGGTGACATAGGTGCGAACACAGGAAGCTAGCAGACCCTCGCTGCCTGCAGACACCGAGCAGCCACACTAAGTGGGCGGCCTAAGCCGTAGGCGAAATGTGCTCATTCGATTTGGCGCGACGTCGAACTATAAATAATGCTGTCACTAGCGTGAGCGTTGCGTGGAAAGTCGGAAAAGTCGGCTGCGTGGGTGAGTGCCAAGTTTGGGGAGCGTTTTGTAGTATGCGCAGTGCAATGGAGACGTGGAAACTTGTTGTGGCCCAGTGTTTTGCAGTTGGACGACAAGATTAGTACACAGTAGTAAAGAGCGAGGCACTGAGTTGGCATGAATAATGGAGTGCACAATGGGGCTCGAGATGTGTTTGTTACCTCAGGTGCTGTATGATTGTCGACAAGGAGTGAAAACGGAGCAATTTGTGACGGCTCTTTCAATTTAAGACGTTAAAAACAGACGGAATTTGCATTTGTAATACCAGAGCATCGAAACTACTTGGAACTTTTGTGTATATGAACGTGTCCGCGCCTTTGTACTCTGCTCCCTTCACCGCTACAAACCAACCAACCATCGTGTCCGTGCGCATCAGAGCCGCAAAGAATGGGTAATAGCGCAGTTTGGTCGTGCATGTGGCGTAGCTCAGTTGGTAGAGCGTTCGCTTCGCATGTGAAAGGTGCAGGGTTCAAGCCGCGGCGCCTCCATTTTTTGTGGTCAGTGCATGGTAAGTGTTGGTCGCGGCGAACCTAAAGGCACGCAAGATGTTGCAAAGCCAGCGTCACAGACTGATATGATGTATACTGACGTAAGGAGAGCAAGATGTAAGTGTGGGGACCGGCTGTTATCGAGGTGTCATCGAGTGCAGATCTGTCTTAGGTATCACGGCTTAACCTCATTGAAGTCTAGAGGGTGGACAACACGTTCGTCTTACTCAGAGCGGTGTCCGAACTCTATTTTCGACGTTATACGTGCCACTTTCATTGTGGCCAACTACGATTCGATACAGAATGCACGAAACCTGAAAGACACCCTAACAGATACATAGAGAGTAGTGTTTGTCTGCTGAATAATGGGAGTGCAAGGGTCTGTGTCGTCTATATGGCTGTATGTAGCACCATTAGTCTTCGGGGGGGGCGGGCGTAGCTCAGATGGTAGAGCGCTCGCTTAGTATGCGAGAGGTAGTGGGATCAATACCCAGTGCCTCCAGAATTTTTAACACACCTACATGCGCACCTTGCCATGCAAGTGGAATAATTCTCAGCCAGAAGATGTGTCTAGGAAGATACAAGCGAATGATTAGCATCCACAATTGGCAAGCGTGCTGTTATTAGTGCGCGGGAAGCACCCTCCTCCCACGCCTACACTTAATTTAGAAACAGTACAAGTGTTCCCGTAAGATTCTCAAGCCTATGTCGGAAAGATCTGCCTTGCGCCGAGTTCACGTAAATCCCACTGCACATTCCTATTCTTTGCGTGCAGTCGGCTGCTACTGGTGTTGCTAGTTGTGACTGCTGATAACAGATGCCGTAGCAATCAATTCATGGAGTGAGTTGTATGTTTTGCGATAGTCTGTCTCTGACAAGCAAGCACAGGTGACATAGGTGCGAACACAGGAAGCTAGCAGACCCTCGCTGCCTGCAGACACCGAGCAGCCACACTAAGTGGGCGGCCTAAGCCATAGGCGAAATGTGCTCATTCGATTTGGCGCGACGTCGAACTATAAATAATGCTGTCACTAGCGTGAGCGTTGCGTGGAAAGTCGGAAAAGTCGGCTGCGTGGGTGAGTGCCAAGTTTGGGGAGCGTTTTGTAGTATGCGCAGTGCAATGGAGACGCGGAAACTTGTTGTGGCCCAGTGTTTTGCAGTTGGACGACAAGATTAGTACACAGTAGTAAAGAGCGAGGCACTGAGTTGGCATGAATAATGGAGTGCACAATGGGGCTCGAGATGTGTTTGTTACCTCAGGTGCTGTATGATTGTCGACAAGGAGTGAAAACGGAGCAATTTGTGACGGCTCTTTCAATTTAAGACGTTAAAAACAGACGGAATTTGCATTTGTAATACCAGAGCATCGAAACTACTTGGAACTTTTGTGTATATGAACGTGTCCGCGCCTTTGTACTCTGCTCCCTTCACCGCTACAAACCAACCAACCATCGTGTCCGTGCGCATCAGAGCCGCAAAGAATGGGTAATAGCGCAGTTTGGTCGTGCATGTGGCGTAGCTCAGTTGGTAGAGCGTTCGCTTCGCATGTGAAAGGTGCAGGGTTCAAGCCGCGGCGCCTCCATTTTTTGTGGTCAGTGCATGGTAAGTGTTGGTCGCGGCGAACCTAAAGGCACGCAAGATGTTGCAAAGCCAGCGTCACAGACTGATATGATGTATACTGACGTAAGGAGAGCAAGATGTAAGTGTGGGGACCGGCTGTTATCGAGGTGTCATCGAGTGCAGATCTGTCTTAGGTATCACGGCTTAACCTCATTGAAGTCTAGAGGGTGGACAACACGTTCGTCTTACTCAGAGCGGTGTCCGAACTCTATTTTCGACGTTATACGTGCCACTTTCATTGTGGCCAAATACGATTCGATACAGAATGCACGAAACCTGAAAGACACCCTAACAGATACATAGAGAGTAGTGTTTGTCTGCTGAATAATGGGAGTGCAAGGGTCTGTGTCGTCTATATGGCTGTATGTAGCACCATAAGTCTTTGGGGGGGCGGGCGTAGCTCAGATGGTAGAGCGCTCGCTTAGTATGCGAGAGGTACTGCGATCAATACCCAGTGCCTCCAGAATTTTTAACACACCTACATGCGCACCTTGCCATGCAAGTGGAATAATTCTCAGCCTGAAGATGTGTCTAGGAAGATACAAGCGAATGATTAGCATCCACAATTGGCAAGCGTGCTGTTATTAGTGCGCGGGAAGCACCCTCCTCCCACGCCTACACTTTATTTAGAAACAGTACAAGTGTTCCCGTAAGATTCTCAAGCCTATGTCGGAAAGATCTGCCTTGCGCCGAGTTCACGTAAATCCCACTGCACATTCCTATTCTTTGCGTGCAGTCGGCTGCTACTGGTGTTGCTAGTTGTGACTGCTGATAACAGATGCCGTAGCAATCAATTCATGGAGTGAGTTGTATGTTTCGCGATAGTCTGTCTCTGACAAGCAAGCACAGGTGACATAGGTGCGAACACAGGAAGCTAGCAGACCCTCGCTGCCTGCAGACACCGAGCAGCCACACTAAGTGGGCGGCCTAAGCCGTAGGCGAAATGTGCTCATTCGATTTGGCGCGACGTCGAACTATAAATAATGCTGTCACTAGCGTGAGCGTCGTGGAAAGTCGGAAAAGTCGGCTGCGTGGGTGAGTGCCAAGTTTGGGGAGCGTTTTGTAGTAAGCGCAGTGCAATGGAGACGCGGAAACTTGTTGTGGCCCAGTGTTTTGCAGTTGGACGACAAGATTAGTACACAGTAGTAAAGAGCGAGGCACTGAGTTGGCATGAATAATGGAGTGCACAATGGGGCTCGAGATGTGTTTGTTACCTCAGGTGCTGTATGATTGTCGACAAGGAGTGAAAACGGAGCAATTTGTGACGGCTCTTTCAATTTAAGACGTTAAAAACAGACGGAATTTGCATTTGTAATACCAGAGCATCGAAACTACTTGGAACTTTTGTGTATATGAATGTGTCCGCGCCTTTGTACTCTGCTCCCTTCACCGCTACAAACCAACCAACCATCGTGTCCGTGCGCATCAGAGTCGCAAAGAATGGGTAATAGCGCAGTTTGGTCGTGCATGTGGCGTAGCTCAGTTGGTAGAGCGTTCGCTTCGCATGTGAAAGGTGCAGGGTTCAAGCCGCGGCGCCTCCATTTTTTGTGGTCAGTGCATGGTAAGTGTTGGTCGCGGCGAACCTAAAGGCACGCAAGATGTTGCAAACCCAGCGTCACAGACTGATATGATGTATACTGACGTAAGGAGAGCAAGATGTAAGTGTGGGGACCGGCTGTTATCGAGGTGTCATCGAGTGCAGATCTGTCTTAGGTATCACGGCTTAACCTCATTGAGGTCTAGAGGGTGGACAACACGTTCGTCTTACTCAGAGCGGTGTCCGAACTCTATTTTCGACGTTATACGTGCCACTTTCATTGTGGCCAACTACGATTCGATACAGAATGCACGAAACCTGAAAGACACCCTAACAGATACATAGAGAGTAGTGTTTGTCTGCTGAATAATGGGAGTGCAAGGGTCTGTGTCGTCTATATGGCTGTATGTAGCACCATTAGTCTTCGGGGGGGCGGGCGTAGCTCAGATGGTAGAGCGCTCGCTTAGTATGCGAGAGGTAGTGGGATCAATACCCAGTGCCTCCAGAATTTTTAACACACCTACATGCGCACCTTGCCATGCAAGTGGAATAATTCTCAGCCAGAAGATGTGTCTAGGAAGATACAAGCGAATGATTAGCATCCACAATTGGCAAGCGTGCTGTTATTAGTGCGCGGGAAGCACCCTCCTCCCACGCCTACACTTAATTTAGAAACAGTACAAGTGCCATGCAAGTGGAATAATTCTCAGCCAGAAGATGTGTCTAGGAAGATACAAGCGAATGATTAGCATCCACAATTGGCAAGCGAGCTGTTATTAGTGCGCGGGAAGCACCCTCCTCCCACGCCTACACTTTATTTAGAAACAGTACAAGTGTTCCCGTAAGATTCTCAAGCCTATGTCGGAAAGATCTGCCTTGCGCCGAGTTCACGTAAATCCCACTGCACATTCCTATTCTTTGCGTGCAGTCGGCTGCTACTGGTGTTGCTAGTTGTGACTGCTGATAACAGATGCCGCAGCAATCAATTCATGGAGTGAGTTGTATGTTTCGCGATAGTCTGTCTCTGACAAACAAGCACAGGTGACATAGGTGCGAACACAGGAAGCTAGCAGACCCTCGCTGCCTGCAGACACCGAGCAGCCACACTAAGTGGGCGGCCTAAGCCGTAGGCGAAATGTGCTCATTCGATTTGGCGCGACGTCGAACTATAAATAATGCTGTCACTAGCGTGAGCGTTGCGTGGAAAGTCGGAAAAGTCGGCTGCGTGGGTGAGTGCCAAGTTTGGGGAGCGTTTTGTAGTATGCGCAGTGCAATGGAGACGCGGAAACTTGTTGTGGCCCAGTGTTTTGCAGTTGGACGACAAGATTAATACACAGTAGTAAAGAGCGAGGCACTGAGTTGGCATGAATAATGGAGTGCACAATGGGGCTCGAGATGTGTTTGTTACCTCAGGTGCTGTATGATTGTCGACAAGGAGTGAAAACGAAGCAATTTGTGACGGCTCTTTCAATTTAAGACGTTAAAAACAGACGGAATTTGCATTTGTAATACCAGAGCATCGAAACTACTTGGAACTTTTGTGTATATGAACGTGTCCGCGCCTTTGTACTCTGCTCCCTTCACCGCTACAAACCAAACAACCATCGTGTCCGTGCGCATCAGAGTCGCAAAGAATGGGTAATAGCGCAGTTTGGTCGTGCATGTGGCGTAGCTCAGTTGGTAGAGCGTTCGCTTCACATGTGAAAGGTGCAGGGTTCAAGCCGCGGCGCCTCCATTTTTTGTGGTCAGTGCATGGTAAGTGTTGGTCGCGGCGAACCTAAAGGCACGCAAGATGTTGCAAAGCCAGCGTCACAGACTGATATGATGTATACTGACGTAAGGAGAGCAAGATGTAAGTGTGGGGACCGGCTGTTATCGAGGTGTCATCGAGTGCAGATCTGTCTTAGGTATCACGGCTTAACCTCATTGAAGTCTAGAGGGTGGACAACACGTTCGTCTTACTCAGAGCGGTGTCCGAACTCTATTTTCGACGTTATACGTGCCACTTTCATTGTGGCCAACTACGATTCGATACAGAATGCACGAAACCTGAAAGACACCCTAACAGATACATAGAGAGTAGTGTTTGTCTGCTGAATAATGGGAGTGCAAGGGTCTGTGTCGTCTATATGGCTGTATGTAGCACCATTAGTCTTCGGGGGGGCGGGCGTAGCTCAGATGGTAGAGCGCTCGCTTAGTATGCGAGAGGTAGTGGGATCAATACCCAGTGCCTCCAGAATTTTTAACACACCTACATGCGCACCTTGCCATGCAAGTGGAATAATTCTCAGCCAGAAGATGTGTCTAGGAAGATACAAGCGAATGATTAGCATCCACAATTGGCAAGCGTGCTGTTATTAGTGCGCGGGAAGCACCCTCCTCCCACGCCTACACTTAATTTAGAAACAGTACAAGTGCCATGCAAGTGGAATAATTCTCAGCCAGAAGATGTGTCTAGGAAGATACAAGCGAATGATTAGCATCCACAATTGGCAAGCGAGCTGTTATTAGTGCGCGGGAAGCACCCTCCTCCCACGCCTACACTTTATTTAGAAACAGTACAAGTGTTCCCGTAAGATTCTCAAGCCTATGTCGGAAAGATCTGCCTTGCGCCGAGTTCACGTAAATCCCACTGCACATTCCTATTCTTTGCGTGCAGTCGGCTGCTACTGGTGTTGCTAGTTGTGACTGCTGATAACAGATGCCGCAGCAATCAATTCATGGAGTGAGTTGTATGTTTCGCGATAGTCTGTCTCTGACAAACAAGCACAGGTGACATAGGTGCGAACACAGGAAGCTAGCAGACCCTCGCTGCCTGCAGACACCGAGCAGCCACACTAAGTGGGCGGCCTAAGCCGTAGGCGAAATGTGCTCATTCGATTTGGCGCGACGTCGAACTATAAATAATGCTGTCACTAGCGTGAGCGTTGCGTGGAAAGTCGGAAAAGTCGGCTGCGTGGGTGAGTGCCAAGTTTGGGGAGCGTTTTGTAGTATGCGCAGTGCAATGGAGACGCGGAAACTTGTTGTGGCCCAGTGTTTTGCAGTTGGACGACAAGATTAATACACAGTAGTAAAGAGCGAGGCACTGAGTTGGCATGAATAATGGAGTGCACAATGGGGCTCGAGATGTGTTTGTTACCTCAGGTGCTGTATGATTGTCGACAAGGAGTGAAAACGAAGCAATTTGTGACGGCTCTTTCAATTTAAGACGTTAAAAACAGACGGAATTTGCATTTGTAATACCAGAGCATCGAAACTACTTGGAACTTTTGTGTATATGAACGTGTCCGCGCCTTTGTACTCTGCTCCCTTCACCGCTACAAACCAAACAACCATCGTGTCCGTGCGCATCAGAGCCGCAAAGAATGGGTAATAGCGCAGTTTGGTCGTGCATGTGGCGTAGCTCAGTTGGTAGAGCGTTCGCTTCACATGTGAAAGGTGCAGGGTTCAAGCCGCGGCGCCTCCATTTTTTGTGGTCAGTGCATGGTAAGTGTTGGTCGCGGCGAACCTAAAGGCACGCAAGATGTTGCAAAGCCAGCGTCACAGACTGATATGATGTATACTGACGTAAGGAGAGCAAGATGTAAGTGTGGGGACCGGCTGTTATCGAGGTGTCATCGAGTGCAGATCTGTCTTAGGTATCACGGCTTAACCTCATTGAAGTCTAGAGGGTGGACAACACGTTCGTCTTACTCAGAGCGGTGTCCGAACTCTATTTTCGACGTTATACGTGCCACTTTCATTGTGGCCAACTACGATTCGATACAGAATGCACGAAACCTGAAAGACACCCTAACAGATACATAGAGAGTAGTGTTTGTCTGCTGAATAATGGGAGTGCAAGGGTCTGTGTCGTCTATATGGCTGTATGTAGCACCATTAGTCTTCGGGGGGGCGGGCGTAACTCAGATGGTAGAGCGCTCGCTTAGTATGCGAGAGGTAGTGGGATCAATACCCAGTGCCTCCAGAATTTTTAACACACCTACATGCGCACCTTGCCATGCAAGTGGAATAATTCTCAGCCAGAAGTTGTGTCTAGGAAGATACAAGCGAATGATTAGCATCCACAATTGGCAAGCGTGCTGTTATTAGTGCGCGGGAAGCACCCTCCTCCCACGCCTACACTTAATTTAGAAACAGTACAAGTGCCATGCAAGTGGAATAATTCTCAGCCAGAAGATGTGTCTAGGAAGATACAAGCGAATGATTAGCATCCACAATTGGCAAGCGTGCTGTTATTAGTGCGCGGGAAGCACCCTCCTCCCACGCCTACACTTTATTTAGAAACAGTACAAGTGTTACCGTAAGATTCTCAAGCCTATGTCGGAAAGATCTGCCTTGCGCCGAGTTCACGTAAATCCCACTGCACATTCCTATTCTTTGCGTGCAGTCGGCTGCTACTGGTGTTGCTAGTTGTGACTGCTGATAACACATGCCGTAGCAATCAATTCATGGAGTGAGTTGTATGTTTCGCGATAGTCTGTCTCTGACAAACAAGCACAGGTGACATAGGTGCGAACACAGGAAGCTAGCAGACCCTCGCTGCCTGCAGACACCGAGCAGCCACACTAAGTGGGCGGCCTAAGCCGTAGGCGAAATGTGCTCATTCGATTTGGCGCGACGTCGAACTATAAATAATGCTGTCACTAGCGTGAGCGTTGCGTGGAAAGTCGGAAAAGTCGGCTGCGTGGGTGAGTGCCAAGTTTGGGGAGCGTTTTGTAGTATGCGCAGTGCAATGGAGACGCGGAAACTTGTTGTGGCCCAGAGTTTTGCAGTTGGACGACAAGATTAGTACACAGTAGTAAAGAGCGAGGCACTGAGTTGGCATGAATAATGGAGTGCACAATGGGGCTCGAGATGTGTTTGTTACCTCAGGTGCTGTATGATTGTCGACAAGGAGTGAAAACGGAGCAATTTGTGACGGCTCTTTCAATTTAAGACGTTAAAAACAGACGGAATTTGCATTTGTAATACCAGAGCATCGAAACTACTTGGAACTTTTGTGTATATGAACGTGTCCGCGCCTTTGTACTCTGCTCCCTTCACCGCTACAAACCAACCAACCATCGTGTCCGTGCGCATCAGAGCCGCAAAGAATGGGTAATAGCGCAGTTTGGTCGTGCATGTGGCGTAGCTCAGTTGGTAGAGCGTTCGCTTCGCATGTGAAAGGTGCAGGGTTCAAGCCGCGGCGCCTCCATTTTTTGTGGTCAGTGCATGGTAAGTGTTGGTCGCGGCGAACCTAAAGGCACGCAAGATGTTGCAAAGCCAGCGTCACAGACTGATATGATGTTTACTGACGTAAGGAGAGCAAGATGTAAGTGTGGGGACCGGCTGTTATCGAGGTGTCATCGAGTGCAGATCTGTCTTAGGTATCACGGCTTAACCTCATTGAAGTCTAGAGGGTGGACAACACGTTCGTCTTACTCAGAGCGGTGTCCGAACTCTATTTTCGACGTTATACGTGCCACTTTCATTGCGGCCAAATACGATTCGATACAGAATGCACGAAACCTGAAAGACACCCTAACAGATACATAGAGAGTAGTGTTTGTCTGCTGAATAATGGGAGTGCAAGGGTCTGTGTCGTCTATATGGCTGTATGTAGCACCATAAGTCTTTGGGGGGGCGGGCGTAGCTCAGATGGTAGAGCGCTCGCTTAGTATGCGAGAGGTACTGCGATCAATACCCAGTGCCTCCAGAATTTTTAACACACCTACATGCGCACCTTGCCATGCAAGTGGAATAATTCTCAGCCTGAAGATGTGTCTAGGAAGATACAAGCGAATGATTAGCATCCACAATTGGCAAGCGTGCTGTTATTAGTGCGCGGGAAGCACCCTCCTCCCACGCCTACACTTAATTTAGAAACAGTACAAGTGTTCCCGTAAGATTCTCAAGCCTATGTCGGAAAGATCTGCCTTGCGCCGAGTTCACGTAAATCCCACTGCACATTCCTATTCTTTGCGTGCAGTCGGCTGCTACTGGTGTTGCTAGTTGTGACTGCTGATAACAGATGCCGTAGCAATCAATTCATGGAGTGAGTTGTATGTTTCGCGATAGTCTGTCTCTGACAAGCAAGCACAGGTGACATAGGTGCGAACACAGGAAGCTAGCAGACCCTCGCTGCCTGCAGACACCGAGCAGCCACACTAAGTGGGCGGCCTAAGCCGTAGGCGAAATGTGCTCATTCGATTTGGCGCGACGTCGAACTATAAATAATGCTGTCACTAGCGTGAGCGTCGTGGAAAGTCGGAAAAGTCGGCTGCGTGGGTGAGTGCCAAGTTTGGGGAGCGTTTTGTAGTAAGCGCAGTGCAATGGAGACGCGGAAACTTGTTGTGGCCCAGTGTTTTGCAGTTGGACGACAAGATTAGTACACAGTAGTAAAGAGCGAGGCACTGAGTTGGTATGAATAATGGAGTGCACAATGGGGCTCGAGATGTGTTTGTTACCTCAGGTGCTGTATGATTGTCGACAAGGAGTGAAAACGGAGCAATTTGTGACGGCTCTTTCAATTTAAGACGTTAAAAACAGACGGAATTTGCATTTGTAATACCAGAGCATCGAAACTACTTGGAACTTTTGTGTATATGAACGTGTCCGCGCCTTTGTACTCTGCTCCCTTCACCGCTACAAACCAACCAACCATCGTGTCCGTGCGCATCAGAGTCGCAAAGAATGGGTAATAGCGCAGTTTGGTCGTGCATGTGGCGTAGCTCAGTTGGTAGAGCGTTCGCTTCGCATGTGAAAGGTGCAGGGTTCAAGCCGCGGCGCCTCCATTTTTTGTGGTCAGTGCATGGTAAGTGTTGGTCGCGGCGAACCTAAAGGCACGCAAGATGTTGCAAACCCAGCGTCACAGACTGATATGATGTATACTGACGTAAGGAGAGCAAGATGTAAGTGTGGGGACCGGCTGTTAACGAGGTGTCATCGAGTGCAGATCTGTCTTAGGTATCACGGCTTAACCTCATTGAGGTCTAGAGGGTGGACAACACGTTCGTCTTACTCAGAGCGGTGTCCGAACTCTATTTTCGACGTTATACGTGCCACTTTCATTGTGGCCAACTACGATTCGATACAGAATGCACGAAACCTGAAAGACACCCTAACAGATACATAGAGAGTAGTGTTTGTTTGCTGAATAATGGGAGTGCAAGGGTCTGTGTCGTCTATATGACTGTATGTAGCACCATTAGTCTTCGGGGGGGCGGGCGTAGCTCACATGGTAGAGCGCTCGCTTAGTATGCGAGAGGTACTGGGATCAATACCCAGTGCCTCCAGAATTTTTAACACACCTACATGCGCACCTTGCCATGCAATTGGAATAATTCTCAGCCAGAAGATGTGTCTAGGAAGATACAAGCGAATGATTAGCATCCACAATTGGCAAGCGTGCTGTTATTAGTGCGCGGGAAGCACCCTCCTCCCACGCCTACACTTAATTTAGAAACAGTACAAGTGCCATGCAAGTGGAATAATTCTCAGCCAGAAGATGTGTCTAGGAAGATACAAGCGAATGATTAGCATCCACAATTGGCAAGCGTGCTGTTATTAGTGCGCGGGAAGCACCCTCCTCCCACGCCTACACTTTATTTAGAAACAGTACAAGTGTTCCCGTAAGATTCTCAAGCCTATGTCGGAAAGATCTGCCTTGCGCCGAGTTCACGTAAATCCCACTGCACATTCCTATTCTTTGCGTGCAGTCGGCTGCTACTGGTGTTGCTAGTTGTGACTGCTGATAACAGATGCCGCAGCAATCAATTCATGGAGTGAGTTGTATGTTTCGCGATAGTCTGTCTCTGACAAACAAGCACAGGTGACATAGGTGCGAACACAGGAAGCTAGCAGACCCTCGCTGCCTGCAGACACCGAGCAGCCACACTAAGTGGGCGGCCTAAGCCGTAGGCGAAATGTGCTCATTCGATTTGGCGCGACGTCGAACTATAAATAATGCTGTCACTAGCGTGAGCGTTGCGTGGAAAGTCGGAAAAGTCGGCTGCGTGGGTGAGTGCCAAGTTTGGGGAGCGTTTTGTAGTATGCGCAGTGCAATGGAGACGCGGAAACTTGTTGTGGCCCAGTGTTTTGCAGTTGGACGACAAGATTAGTACACAGTAGTAAAGAGCGAGGCACTGAGTTGGCATGAATAATGGAGTGCACAATGGGGCTCGAGATGTGTTTGTTACCTCAGGTGCTGTATGATTATCGACAAGGAGTGAAAACGAAGCAATTTGTGACGGCTCTTTCAATTTAAGACGTTAAAAACAGACGGAATTTGCATTTGTAATACCAGAGCATCGAAACTACTTGGAACTTTTGTGTATATGAACGTGTCCGCGCCTTTGTACTCTGCTCCCTTCACCGCTACAAACCAAACAACCATCGTGTCCGTGCGCATCAGAGCCGCAAAGAATGGGTAATAGCGCAGTTTGGTCGTGCATGTGGCGTAGCTCAGTTGGTAGAGCGTTCGCTTCGCATGTGAAAGGTGCAGGGTTCAAGCCGCGGCGCCTCCATTTTTTGTGGTCAGTGCATGGTAAGTGTTGGTCGCGGCGAACCTAAAGGCACGCAAGATGTTGCAAAGCCAGCGTCACAGACTGATATGATGTATACTGACGTAAGGAGAGCAAGATGTAAGTGTGGGGACCGGCTGTTATCGAGGTGTCATCGAGTGCAGATCTGTCTTAGGTATCACGGCTTAACCTCATTGAAGTCTAGAGGGTGGACAACACGTTCGTCTTACTCAGAGCGGTGTCCGAACTCTATTTTCGACGTTATACGTGCCACTTTCATTGTGGCCAACTACGATTCGATACAGAATGCACGAAACCTGAAAGACACCCTAACAGATACATAGAGAGTAGTGTTTGTCTGCTGAATAATGGGAGTGCAAGGGTCTGTGTCGTCTATATGGCTGTATGTAGCACCATTAGTCTTCGGGGGGGGCGGGCGTAGCTCAGATGGTAGAGCGCTCGCTTAGTATGCGAGAGGTAGTGGGATCAATACCCAGTGCCTCCAGAATTTTTAACACACCTACATGCGCACCTTGCCATGCAAGTGGAATAATTCTCAGCCAGAAGATGTGTCTAGGAAGATACAAGCGAATGATTAGCATCCACAATTGGCAAGCGTGCTGTTATTAGTGCGCGGGAAGCACCCTCCTCCCACGCCTACACTTAATTTAGAAACAGTACAAGTGCCATGCAAGTGGAATAATTCTCAGCCAGAAGATGTGTCTAGGAAGATACAAGCGAATGATTAGCATCCACAATTGGCAAGCGCGCTGTTATTAGTGCGCGGGAAGCACCCTCCTCCCACGCCTACACTTTATTTAGAAACAGTACAAGTGTTCCCGTAAGATTCTGAAGCCTATGTCGGAAAGATCTGCCTTGCGCCGAGTTCACGTAAATCCCACTGCACATTCCTATTCTTTGCGTGCAGTCGGCTGCTACTGGTGTTGCTAGTTGTGACTGCTGATAACAGATGCCGCAGCAATCAATTCATGGAGTGAGTTGTACTTTTCGCGATAGTCTGTCTCTGACAAACAAGCACAGGTGACATAGGTGCGAACACAGGAAGCTAGCAGACCCTCGCTGCCTGCAGACACCGAGCAGCCACACTAAGTGGGCGGCCTAAGCCGTAGGCGAAATGTGCTCATTCGATTTGGCGCGACGTCGAACTATAAATAATGCTGTCACTAGCGTGAGCGTTGCGTGGAAAGTCGGAAAAGTCGGCTGCGTGGGTGAGTGCCAAGTTTGGGGAGCGTTTTGTAGTATGCGCAGTGCAATGGAGACGTGGAAACTTGTTGTGGCCCAGTGTTTTGCAGTTGGACGACAAGATTAGTACACAGTAGTAAAGAGCGAGGCACTGAGTTGGCATGAATAATGGAGTGCACAATGGGGCTCGAGATGTGTTTGTTACCTCAGGTGCTGTATGATTGTCGACAAGGAGTGAAAACGGAGCAATTTGTGACGGCTCTTTCAATTTAAGACGTTAAAAACAGACGGAATTTGCATTTGTAATACCAGAGCATCGAAACTACTTGGAACTTTTGTGTATATGAACGTGTCCGCGCCTTTGTACTCTGCTCCCTTCACCGCTACAAACCAACCAACCATCGTGTCCGTGCGCATCAGAGCCGCAAAGAATGGGTAATAGCGCAGTTTGGTCGTGCATGTGGCGTAGCTCAGTTGGTAGAGCGTTCGCTTCGCATGTGAAAGGTGCAGGGTTCAAGCCGCGGCGCCTCCATTTTTTGTGGTCAGTGCATGGTAAGTGTTGGTCGCGGCGAACCTAAAGGCACGCAAGATGTTGCAAAGCCAGCGTCACAGACTGATATGATGTATACTGACGTAAGGAGAGCAAGATGTAAGTGTGGGGACCGGCTGTTATCGAGGTGTCATCGAGTGCAGATCTGTCTTAGGTATCACGGCTTAACCTCATTGAAGTCTAGAGGGTGGACAACACGTTCGTCTTACTCAGAGCGGTGTCCGAACTCTATTTTCGACGTTATACGTGCCACTTTCATTGTGGCCAACTACGATTCGATACAGAATGCACGAAACCTGAAAGACACCCTAACAGATACATAGAGAGTAGTGTTTGTCTGCTGAATAATGGGAGTGCAAGGGTCTGTGTCGTCTATATGGCTGTATGTAGCACCATTAGTCTTCGGGGGGGGGGGGGGGGGGCGGGCGTAGCTCAGATGGTAGAGCGCTCGCTTAGTATGCGAGAGGTAGTGGGATCAATACCCAGTGCCTCCAGAATTTTTAACACACCTACATGCGCACCTTGCCATGCAAGTGGAATAATTCTCAGCCAGAAGATGTGTCTAGGAAGATACAAGCGAATGATTAGCATCCACAATTGGCAAGCGTGCTGTTATTAGTGCGCGGGAAGCACCCTCCTCCCACGCCTACACTTAATTTAGAAACAGTACAAGTGTTCCCGTAAGATTCTCAAGCCTATGTCGGAAAGATCTGCCTTGCGCCGAGTTCACGTAAATCCCACTGCACATTCCTATTCTTTGCGTGCAGTCGGCTGCTACTGGTGTTGCTAGTTGTGACTGCTGATAACAGATGCCGTAGCAATCAATTCATGGAGTGAGTTGTATGTTTTGCGATAGTCTGTCTCTGACAAGCAAGCACAGGTGACATAGGTGCGAACACAGGAAGCTAGCAGACCCTCGCTGCCTGCAGACACCGAGCAGCCACACTAAGTGGGCGGCCTAAGCCATAGGCGAAATGTGCTCATTCGATTTGGCGCGACGTCGAACTATAAATAATGCTGTCACTAGCGTGAGCGTTGCGTGGAAAGTCGGAAAAGTCGGCTGCGTGGGTGAGTGCCAAGTTTGGGGAGCGTTTTGTAGTATGCGCAGTGCAATGGAGACGCGGAAACTTGTTGTGGCCCAGTGTTTTGCAGTTGGACGACAAGATTAGTACACAGTAGTAAAGAGCGAGGCACTGAGTTGGCATGAATAATGGAGTGCACAATGGGGCTCGAGATGTGTTTGTTACCTCAGGTGCTGTATGATTGTCGACAAGGAGTGAAAACGGAGCAATTTGTGACGGCTCTTTCAATTTAAGACGTTAAAAACAGACGGAATTTGCATTTGTAATACCAGAGCATCGAAACTACTTGGAACTTTTGTGTATATGAACGTGTCCGCGCCTTTGTACTCTGCTCCCTTCACCGCTACAAACCAACCAACCATCGTGTCCGTGCGCATCAGAGCCGCAAAGAATGGGTAATAGCGCAGTTTGGTCGTGCATGTGGCGTAGCTCAGTTGGTAGAGCGTTCGCTTCGCATGTGAAAGGTGCAGGGTTCAAGCCGCGGCGCCTCCATTTTTTGTGGTCAGTGCATGGTAAGTGTTGGTCGCGGCGAACCTAAAGGCACGCAAGATGTTGCAAAGCCAGCGTCACAGACTGATATGATGTATACTGACGTAAGGAGAGCAAGATGTAAGTGTGGGGACCGGCTGTTATCGAGGTGTCATCGAGTGCAGATCTGTCTTAGGTATCACGGCTTAACCTCATTGAAGTCTAGAGGGTGGACAACACGTTCGTCTTACTCAGAGTGGTGTCCGAACTCTATTTTCGACGTTATACGTGCCACTTTCATTGTGGCCAAATACGATTCGATACAGAATGCACGAAACCTGAAAGACACCCTAACAGATACATAGAGAGTAGTGTTTGTCTGCTGAATAATGGGAGTGCAAGGGTCTGTGTCGTCTATATGGCTGTATGTAGCACCATAAGTCTTTGGGGGGGCGGGCGTAGCTCAGATGGTAGAGCGCTCGCTTAGTATGCGAGAGGTACTGCGATCAATACCCAGTGCCTCCAGAATTTTTAACACACCTACATGCGCACCTTGCCATGCAAGTGGAATAATTCTCAGCCTGAAGATGTGTCTAGGAAGATACGAGCGAATGATTAGCATCCACAATTGGCAAGCGTGCTGTTATTAGTGCGCGGGAAGCACCCTCCTCCCACGCCTACACTTAATTTAGAAACAGTACAAGTGTTCCCGTAAGATTCTCAAGCCTATGTCGGAAAGATCTGCCTTGCGCCGAGTTCACGTAAATCCCACTGCACATTCCTATTCTTTGCGTGCAGTCGGCTGCTACTGGTGTTGCTAGTTGTGACTGCTGATAACAGATGCCGTAGCAATCAATTCATGGAGTGAGTTGTATGTTTCGCGATAGTCTGTCTCTGACAAGCAAGCACAGGTGACATAGGTGCGAACACAGGAAGCTAGCAGACCCTCGCTGCCTGCAGACACCGAGCAGCCACACTAAGTGGGCAGCCTAAGCCGTAGGCGAAATGTGCTCATTCGATTTGGCGCGACGTCGAACTATAAATAATGCTGTCACTAGCGTGAGCGTCGTGGAAAGTCGGAAAAGTCGGCTGCGTGGGTGAGTGCCAAGTTTGGGGAGCGTTTTGTAGTAAGCGCAGTGCAATGGAGACGCGGAAACTTGTTGTGGCCCAGTGTTTTGCAGTTGGACGACAAGATTAGTACACAGTAGTAAAGAGCGAGGCACTGAGTTGGCATGAATAATGGAGTGCACAATGGGGCTCGAGATGTGTTTGTTACCTCAGGTGCTGTATGATTGTCGACAAGGAGTGAAAACGGAGCAATTTGTGACGGCTCTTTCAATTTAAGACGTTAAAAACAGACAGAATTTGCATTTGTAATACCAGAGCATCGAAACTACTTGGAACTTTTGTGTATATGAACGTGTCCGCGCCTTTGTACTCTGCTCCCTTCACCGCTACAAACCAACCAACCATCGTGTCCGTGCGCATCAGAGTCGCAAAGAATGGGTAATAGCGCAGTTTGGTCGTGCATGTGGCGTAGCTCAGTTGGTAGAGCGTTCGCTTCGCATGTGAAAGGTGCAGGGTTCAAGCCGCGGCGCCTCAATTTTTTGTGGTCAGTGCATGGTAAGTGTTGGTCGCGGCGAACCTAAAGGCACGCAAGATGTTGCAAAGCCAGCGTCACAGACTGATATGATGTATACTGACGTAAGGAGAGCAAGATGTAAGTGTGGGGACCGGCTGTTATCGAGGTGTCATCGAGTGCAGATCTGTCTTAGGTATCACGGCTTAACCTCATTGAGGTCTAGAGGGTGGACAACACGTTCGTCTTACTCAGAGCGGTGTCCGAACTCTATTTTCGACGTTATACGTGCCACTTTCATTGTGGCCAACTACGATTCGATACAGAATGCACGAAACCTGAAAGACACCCTAACAGATACATAGAGAGTAGTGTTTGTCTGCTGAATAATGGGAGTGCAAGGGTCTGTGTCGTCTATATGACTGTATGTAGCACCATTAGTCTTCGGGGGGGCGGGCGTAGCTCACATGGTAGAGCGCTCGCTTAGTATGCGAGAGGTACTGGGATCAATACCCAGTGCCTCCAGAATTTTTAACACACCTACATGCGCACCTTGCCATGCAAGTGGAATAATTCTCAGCCAGAAGATGTGTCTAGGAAGATACAAGCGAATGATTAGCATCCACAATTGGCAAGCGTGCTGTTATTAGTGCGCGGGAAGCACCCTCCTCCCACGCCTACACTTAATTTAGAAACAGTACAAGTGCCATGCAAGTGGAATAATTCTCAGCCAGAAGATGTGTCTAGGAAGATACAAGCGAATGATTAGCATCCACAATTGGCAAGCGTGCTGTTATTAGTGCGTGGGAAGCACCCTCCTCCCACGCCTACACTTTATTTAGAAACAGTACAAGTGTTCCCGTAAGATTCTCAAGCCTATGTCGGAAAGATCTGCCTTGCGCCGAGTTCACGTAAATCCCACTGCACATTCCTATTCTTTGCGTGCAGTTGGCTGCTACTGGTGTTGCTAGTTGTGACTGCTGATAACAGATGCCGCAGCAATCAATTCATGGAGTGAGTTGTATGTTTCGCGATAGTCTGTCTCTGACAAACAAGCACAGGTGACATAGGTGCGAACACAGGAAGCTAGCAGACCCTCGCTGCCTGCAGACACCGAGCAGCCACACTAAGTGGGCGGCCTAAGCCGTAGGCGAAATGAGCTCATTCGATTTGGCGCGACGTCGAACTATAAATAATGCTGTCACTAGCGTGAGCGTTGCGTGGAAAGTCGGAAAAGTCGGCTGCGTGGGTGAGTGCCAAGTTTGGGGAGCGTTTTGTAGTATGCGCAGTGCAATGGAGACGCGGAAACTTGTTGTGGCCCAGTGTTTTGCAGTTGGACGACAAGATTAGTACACAGTAGTAAAGAGCGAGGCACTGAGTTGGCATGAATAATGGAGTGCACAATGGGGCTCGAGATGTGTTTGTTACCTCAGGTGCTGTATGATTGTCGACAAGGAGTGAAAACGGAGCAATTTGTGACGGCTCTTTCAATTTAAGACGTTAAAAACAGACGGAATTTGCATTTGTAATACCAGAGCATCGAAACTACTTGGAACTTTTGTGTATATGAACGTGTCCGCGCCTTTGTACTCTGCTCCCTTCACCGCTACAAACCAACCAACCATCGTGTCCGTGCGCATCAGAGCCGCAAAGAATGGGTAATAGCGCAGTTTGGTCGTGCATGTGGCGTAGCTCAGTTGGTAGAGCGTTCGCTTCGCATGTGAAAGGTGCAGGGTTCAAGCCGCGGCGCCTCCATTTTTTGTGGTCAGTGCATGGTAAGTGTTGGTCGCGGCGAACCTAAAGGCACGCAAGATGTTGCAAAGCCAGCGTCACAGACTGATATGATGTATACTGACGTAAGGAGAGCAAGATGTAAGTGTGGGGACCGGCTGTTATCGAGGTGTCATCGAGTGCAGATCTGTCTTAGGTATCACGGCTTAACCTCATTGAAGTCTAGAGGGTGGACAACACGTTCGTCTTACTCAGAGCGGTGTCCGAACTCTATTTTCGACGTTATACGTGCCACTTTCATTGTGGCCAAATACGATTCGATACAGAATGCACGAAACCTGAAAGACACCCTAACAGATACATAGAGAGTAGTGTTTGTCTGCTGAATAATGGGAGTGCAAGGGTCTGTGTCGTCTATATGGCTGTATGTAGCTCCATTAGTCTTCGGGGGGGCGGGCGTAGCTCAGATGGTAGAGCGCTCGCTTAGTATGCGAGAGGTAGTGGGATCAATACCCAGTGCCTCCAGAATTTTTAACACACCTACATGCGCACCTTGCCATGCAAGTGGAATAATTCTCAGCCAGAAGATGTGTCTAGGAAGATACAAGCGAATGATTAGCATCCACAATTGGCAAGCGTGCTGTTATTAGTGCGCGGGAAGCACCCTCCTCCCACGCCTACACTTAATTTAGAAACAGTACAAGTGTTCCCGTAAGATTCTCAAGCCTATGTCGGAAAGATCTGCCTTGCGCCGAGTTCACGTAAATCCCACTGCACATTCCTATTCTTTGCGTGCAGTCGGCTGCTACTGGTGTTGCTAGTTGTGACTGCTGATAACAGATGCCGTAGCAATCAATTCATGGAGTGAGTTGTATGTTTTGCGATAGTCTGTCTCTGACAAGCAAGCACAGGTGACATAGGTGCGAACACAGGAAGCTAGCAGACCCTCGCTGCCTGCAGACACCGAGCAGCCACACTAAGTGGGCGGCCTAAGCCATAGGCGAAATGTGCTCATTCGATTTGGCGCGACGTCGAACTATAAATAATGCTGTCACTAGCGTGAGCGTTGCGTGGAAAGTCGGAAAAGTCGGCTGCGTGGGTGAGTGCCAAGTTTGGGGAGCGTTTTGTAGTATGCGCAGTGCAATGGAGACGCGGAAACTTGTTGTGGCCCAGTGTTTTGCAGTTGGACGACAAGATTAGTACACAGTAGTAAAGAGCGAGGCACTGAGTTGGCATGAATAATGGAGTGCACAATGGGGCTCGAGATGTGTTTGTTACCTCAGGTGCTGTATGATTGTCGACAAGGCGTGAAAACGTAGCAATTTGTGACGGCTCTTTCAATTTAAGACGTTAAAAACAGACGGAATTTGCATTTGTAATACCAGAGCATCGAAACTACTTGGAACTTTTGTGTATATGAACGTGTCCGCGCCTTTGTACTCTGCTCCCTTCACCGCTACAAACCAACCAACCATCGTGTCCGTGCGCATCAGAGCCGCAAAGAATGGGTAATAGCGCAGTTTGGTCGTGCATGTGGCGTAGCTCAGTTGGTAGAGCGTTCGCTTCGCATGTGAAAGGTGCAGGGTTCAAGCCGCGGCGCCTCCATTTTTTGTGGTCAGTGCATGGTAAGTGTTGGTCGCGGCGAACCTAAAGGCACGCAAGATGTTGCAAAGCCAGCGTCACAGACTGATATGATGTATACTGACGTAAGGAGAGCAAGATGTAAGTGTGGGGACCGGCTGTTATCGAGGTGTCATCGAGTGCAGATCTGTCTTAGGTATCACGGCTTAACCTCATTGAAGTCTAGAGGGTGGACAACACGTTCGTCTTACTCAGAGCGGTGTCCGAACTCTATTTTCGACGTTATACGTGCCACTTTCATTGTGGCCAAATACGATTCGATACAGAATGCACGAAACCTGAAAGACACCCTAACAGATACATAAAGAGTAGTGTTTGTCTGCTGAATAATGGGAGTGCAAGGGTCTGTGTCGTCTATATGGCTGTATGTAGCACCATTAGTCTTCGGGGGGGCGGGCGTAGCTCAGATGGTAGAGCGCTCGCTTAGTATGCGAGAGGTAGTGGGATCAATACCCAGTGCCTCCAGAATTTTTAACACACCTACATGCGCACCTTGCCATGCAAGTGGAATAATTCTCAGCCAGAAGATGTGTCTAGGAAGATACAAGCGAATGATTAGCATCCACAATTGGCAAGCGTGCTGTTATTAGTGCGCGGGAAGCACCCTCCTCCCACGCCTACACTTAATTTAGAAACAGTACAAGTGTTCCCGTAAGATTCTCAAGCCTATGTCGGAAAGATCTGCCTTGCGCCGAGTTCACGTAAATCCCACTGCACATTCCTATTCTTTGCGTGCAGTCGGCTGCTACTGGTGTTGCTAGTTGTGACTGCTGATAACAGATGCCGTAGCAATCAATTCATGGAGTGAGTTGTATGTTTTGCGATAGTCTGTCTCTGACAAGCAAGCACAGGTGACATAGGTGCGAACACAGGAAGCTAGCAGACCCTCGCTGCCTGCAGACACCGAGCAGCCACACTAAGTGGGCGGCCTAAGCCGTAGGCGAAATGTGCTCATTCGATTTGGCGCGACGTCGAACTATAAATAATGCTGTCACTAGCGTGAGCGTTGCGTGAGCGTCGTGGAAAGTCGGAAAAGTCGGCTGCGTGGGTGAGTGCCAAGTTTGGGGAGCGTTTTGTAGTATGCGCAGTGCAATGGAGACGCGGAAACTTGTTGTGGCCCAGTGTTTTGCAGTTGGACGACAAGATTAGTACACAGTAGTAAAGAGCGAGGCACTGAGTTGGCATGAATAATGGAGTGCACAATGGGGCTCGAGATGTGTTTGTTACCTCAGGTGCTGTATGATTGTCGACAAGGAGTGAAAACGGAGCAATTTGTGACGGCTCTTTCAATTTAAGACGTTAAAAGCAGACGGAATTTGCATTTGTAATACCAGAGCATCGAAACTACTTGGAACTTTTGTGTATATGAACGTGTCCGCGCCTTTGTACTCTGCTCCCTTCACCGCTACAAACCAACCAACCATCGTGTCCGTGCGCATCAGAGTCGCAAAGAATGGGTAATAGCGCAGTTTGGTCGTGCATGTGGCGTAGCTCAGTTGGTAGAGCGTTCGCTTCGCATGTGAAAGGTGCAGGGTTCAAGCCGCGGCGCCTCCATTTTTTGTGGTCAGTGCATGGTAAGTGTTGGTCGCGGCGAACCTAAAGGCACGCAAGATGTTGCAAAGCCAGCGTCACAGACTGATATGATGTATACTGACGTAAGGAGAGCAAGATGTAAGTGTGGGGACCGGCTGTTATCGAGGTGTCATCGAGTGCAGATCTGTCTTAGGTATCACGGCTTAACCTCATTGAAGTCTAGAGGGTGGACAACACGTTCGTCTTACTCAGAGCGGTGTCCGAACTCTATTTTCGACGTTATACGTGCCACTTTCATTGTGGCCAACTACGATTCGATACAGAATGCACGAAACCTGAAAGACACCCTAACAGATACATAGAGAGTAGTGTTTGTCTGCTGAATAATGGGAGTGCAAGGGTCTGTGTCGTCAATATGGCTGTATGTAGCACCATTAGTCTTCGGGGGGGGCGGGCGTAGCTCACATGGTAGAGCGCTCGCTTAGTATGCGAGAGGTAGTGGGATCAATACCCAGTGCCTCCAGAATTTTTAACACACCTACATGCGCACCTTGCCATGCAAGTGGAATAATTCTCAGCCAGAAGATGTGTGTAGGAAGATACAAGCGAATGATTAGCATCCACAATTGGCAAGCGTGCTGTTATTAGTGCGCGGGAAGCACCCTCCTCCCACGCCTACACTTAATTTAGAAACATTACAAGTGTTCCCGTAAGATTCTCAAGCCTATGTCGGAAAGATCTGCCTTGCGCCGAGTTCACGTAAATCCCACTGCACATTCCTATTCTTTGCGTGCAGTCGGCTGCTACTGGTGTTGCTAGTTGTGACTGCTGATAACAGATGCCGTAGCAATCAATTCATGGAGTGAGTTGTATGTTTTGCGATAGTCTGTCTCTGACAAGCAAGCACAGGTGACATAGGTGCGAACACAGGAAGCTAGCAGACCCTCGCTGCCTGCAGACACCGAGCAGCCACACTAAGTGGGCGGCCTAAGCCGTAGGCGAAATGTGCTCATTCGATTTGGCGCGACGTCGAACTATAAATAATGCTGTCACTAGCGTGAGCGTTGCGTGAGCGTCGTGGAACGTCGGAAAAGTCGGCTGCGTGGGTGAGTGCCAAGTTTGGGGAGCGTTTTGTAGTATGCGCAGTGCAATGGAGACGCGGAAACTTGTTGTGGCCCAGTGTTTTGCAGTTGGACGACAAGATTAGTACACAGTAGTAAAGAGCGAGGCACTGAGTTGGCATGAATAATGGAGTGCACAATGGGGCTCGAGATGTGTTTGTTACCTCAGGTGCTGTATGATTGTCGACAAGGAGTGAAAACGGAGCAATTTGTGACGGCTCTTTCAATTTAAGATGTTAAAAACAGACGGAATTTGCATTTGTAATACCAGAGCATCGAAACTACTTTGAACTTTTGTGTATATGAACGTGTCCGCGCCTTTGTACTCTGCTCCCTTCACCGCTACAAACCAACCAACCATCGTGTCCGTGCGCATCAGAGTCGCAAAGAATGGGTAATAGCGCAGTTTGGTCGTGCATGTGGCGTAGCTCAGTTGGTAGAGCGTTCGCTTCGCATGTGAAGGGTGCAGGGTTCAAGCCGCGGCGCCTCCATTTTTTGTGGTCAGTGCATGGTAAGTGTTGGTCGCGGCGAACCTAAAGGCACGCAAGATGTTGCAAAGCCAGCGTCACAGACTGATATGATGTATACTGACGTAAGGAGAGCAAGATGTAAGTATGGGGACCGGCTGTTATCGAGGTGTCATCGAGTGCAGATCTGTCTTAGGTATCACGGCTTAACCTCATTGAAGTCTAGAGGGTGGACAACACGTTCGTCTTACTCAGAGCGGTGTCCGAACTCTATTTTCGACGTTATACGTGCCACTTTCATTGTGGCCAACTACGATTCGATACAGAATGCACGAAACCTGAAAGACACCCTAACAGATACATAGAGAGTAGTGTTTGTCTGCTGAATAATGGGAGTGCAAGGGTCTGTGTCGTCAATATGGCTGTATGTAGCACCATTAGTCTTCGGGGGGGCGGGCGTAGCTCACATGGTAGAGCGCTCGCTTAGTATGCGAGAGGTACTGGGATCAGTACCCAGTGCCTCCAGAATTTTTAACACACCTACATGCGCACCTTGCCATGCAAGTGGAATAATTCTCAGCCAGAAGATGTGTCTAGGAAGATACAAGCGAATGATTAGCATCCACAATTGGCAAGCGTGCTGTTATTAGTGCGCGGGAAGCACCCTCCTCCCACGCCTACACTTAATTTAGAAACAGTACAAGTGTTCCCGTAAGATTCTCAAGCCTATGTCGGAAAGATCTGCCTTGCGCCGAGTTCACGTAAATCCCACTGCACATTCCTATTCTTTGCGTGCAGTCGGCTGCTACTGGTGTTGCTAGTTGTGACTGCTGATAACAGATGCCGTAGCAATCAATTCATGGAGTGAGTTGTATGTTTTGCGATAGTCTGTCTCTGACAAGCAAGCACAGGTGACATAGGTGCGAACACAGGAAGCTAGCAGACCCTCGCTGCCTGCAGACACCGAGCAGCCACACTAAGTGGGCGGCCTAAGCCGTAGGCGAAATGTGCTCATTCGATTTGGCGCGACGTCGAACTATAAATAATGCTGTCACTAGCGTGAGCGTTGCGTGAGCGTCGTGGAAAGTCGGAAAAGTCGGCTGCGTGGGTGAGTGCCAAGTTTGGGGAGCGTTTTGTAGTATGCGCAGTGCAATGGAGACGCGGAAACTTGTTGTGGCCCAGTGTTTTGCAGTTGGACGACAAGATTAGTACACAGTAGTAAAGAGCGAGGCACTGAGTTGGCATGAATAATGGAGTGCACAATGGGGCTCGAGATGTGTTTGTTACCTCAGGTGCTGTATGATTGTCGACAAGGAGTGAAAACGGAGCAATTTGTGACGGCTCTTTCAATTTAAGACGTTAAAAACAGACGGAATTTGCATTTGTAATACCAGAGCATCGAAACTACTTGGAACTTTTGTGTATATGAACGTGTCCGCGCCTTTGTACTCTGCTCCCTTCACCGCTACAAACCAACCAACCATCGTGTCCGTGCGCATCAGAGTCGCAAAGAATGGTGAATAGCGCAGTTTGGTCGTGCATGTGGCGTAGCTCAGTTGGTAGAGCGTTCGCTTCGCATGTGAAAGGTGCAGGGTTCAAGCCGCGGCGCCTCCATTTTTTGTGGTCAGTGCATGGTAAGTGTTGGTCGCGGCGAACCTAAAGGCACGCAAGATGTTGCAAATCCAGCGTCACAGACTGATATGATGTATACTGACGTAAGGAGAGCAAGATGTAAGTGTGGGGACCGGCTGTTATCGAGGTGTCATCGAGTGCAGATCTGTCTTAGGTATCACGGCTTAAGCTCATTGAAGTCTAGAGGGTGGACAACACGTTCGTCTTACTCAGAGCGGTGTCCGAACTCTATTTTCGACGTTATACGTGCCACTTTCATTGTGGCCAACTACGATTCGATACAGAATGCACGAAACCTGAAAGACACCCTAACAGATACATAGAGAGTAGTGTTTGTCTGCTGAATAATGGGAGTGCAAGGGTCTGTGTCGTCAATATGGCTGTATGTAGCACCATTAGTCTTCGGGGGGGCGGGCGTAGCTCACATGGTAGAGCGCTCGCTTAGTATGCGAGAGGTAGTGGGATCAATACCCAGTGCCTCCAGAATTTTTAACACACCTACATGCGCACCTTGCCATGCAAGTGGAATAATTCTCAGCCAGAAGATGTGTCTAGGAAGATACAAGCGAATGATTAGCATCCACAATTGGCAAGCGTGCTGTTATTAGTGCTCGGGAAGCACCCTCCTCCCACGCCTACACTTAATTTAGAAACAGTACAAGTGTTCCCGTAAGATTCTCAAGCCTATGTCGGAAAGATCTGCCTTGCGCCGAGTTCACGTAAATCCCACTGCACATTCCTATTCTTTGCGTGCAGTCGGCTGCTACTGGTGTTGCTAGTTGTGACTGCTGATAACAGATGCCGTAGCAATCAATTCATGGAGTGAGTTGTATGTTTTGCGATAGTCTGTCTCTGACAAGCAAGCACAGGTGACATAGGTGCGAACACAGGAAGCTAGCAGACCCTCGCTGCCTGCAGACACCGAGCAGCCACACTAAGTGGGCGGCCTAAGCCGTAGGCGAAATGTGCTCATTCGATTTGGCGCGACGTCGAACTATAAATAATGCTGTCACTAGCGTGAGCGTCGTGGAAAGTCGGAAAAGTCGGCTGCGTGGGTGAGTGCCAAGTTTGGGGAGCGTTTTGTAGTATGCGCAGTGCAATGGAGACGCGGAAACTTGTTGTGGCCCAGTGTTTTGCAGTTGGACGACAAGATTAGTACACAGTAGTAAAGAGCGAGGCACTGAGTTGGCATGAATAATGGAGTGCACAATGGGGCTCGAGATGTGTTTGTTACCTCAGGTGCTGTATGATTGTCGACAAGGAGTGAAAACGGAGCAATTTGTGACGGCTCTTTCAATTTAAGACGTTAAAAGCAGACGGAATTTGCATTTGTAATACCAGAGCATCGAAACTACTTGGAACTTTTGTGTATATGAACGTGTCCGCGCCTTTGTACTCTGCTCCCTTCACCGCTACAAACCAACCAACCATCGTGTCCGTGCGCATCAGAGTCGCAAAGAATGGTGAATAGCGCAGTTTGGTCGTGCATGTGGCGTAGCTCAGTTGGTAGAGCGTTCGCTTCGCATGTGAAAGGTGCAGGGTTCAAGCCGCGGCGCATCCATTTTTTGTGGTCAGTGCATGGTAAGTGTTGGTCGCGGCGAACCTAAAGGCACGCAAGATGTTGCAAAGCCAGCGTCACAGACTGATATGATGTATACTGACGTAAGGAGAGCAAGATGTAAGTGTGGGGACCGGCTGTTATCGAGGTGTCATCGAGTGCAGATCTGTCTTAGGTATCACGGCTTAACCTCATTGAAGTCTAGCGGGTGGACAACACGTTCGTCTTACTCAGAGCGGTGTCCGAACTCTATTTTCGACGTTATACGTGCCACTTTCATTGTGGCCAACTACGATTCGATACAGAATGCACGAAACCTGAAAGACACCCTAACAGATACATAGAGAGTAGTGTTTGTCTGCTGAATAATGGGAGTGCAAGGGTCTGTGTCGTCAATATGGCTGTATGTAGCACCATTAGTCTACGGGGGGGCGGGCGTAGCTCACATGGTAGAGCGCTCGCTTAGTATGCGAGAGGTACTGGGATCAATACCCAGTGCCTCCAGAATTTTTAACACACCTACATGCGCACCTTGCCATGCAAGTGGAATAATTCTCAGCCAGAAGATGTGTCTAGGAAGATACAAGCTAAAGATTAGCATCCACAATTGGCAAGCGTGCTGTTATTAGTGCGCGGGAAGCACCCTCCTCCCACGCCTACACTTAATTTAGAAACAGTACAAGTGTTCCCGTAAGATTCTCAAGCCTATGCCGGAAAGATCTGCCTTGCGCCGAGTTCACGTAAATCCCACTGCACATTCCTATTCTTTGCGTGCAGTCGGCTGCTACTGGTGTTGCTAGTTGTGACTGCTGATAACAGATGCCGTAGCAATCAATTCATGGAGTGAGTTGTATGTTTTGCGATAGTCTGTCTCTGACAAGCAAGCACAGGTGACATAGGTGCGAACACAGGAAGCTAGCAGACCCTCGCTGCCTGCAGACACCGAGCAGCCACACTAAGTGGGCGGCCTAAGGCGTAGGCGAAATGTGCTCATTCGATTTGGCGCGACGTCGAACTATAAATAATGCTGTCACTAGCGTGAGCGTCGTGGAAAGTCGGAAAAGTCGGCTGCGTGGGTGAGTGCCAAGTTTGGGGAGCGTTTTGTAGTATGCGCAGTGCAATGGAGACGCGGAAACTTGTTGTGGCCCAGAGTTTTGCAGTTGGACGACAAGATTAGTACACAGTAGTAAAGAGCGAGGCACTGAGTTGGCATGAATAATGGAGTGCACAATGGGGCTCGAGATGTGTTTGTTACCTCAGGTGCTGTATGATTGTCGACAAGGAGTGAAAACGGAGCAATTTGTGACGGCTCTTTCAATTTAAGACGTTAAAAACAGACGGAATTTGCATTTGTAATACCAGAGCATCGAAACTACTTGGAACTTTTGTGTATATGAACGTGTCCGCGCCTTTGTACTCTGCTCCCTTCACCGCTACAAACCAACCAACCATCGTGTCCGTGCGCATCAGAGTCGCAAAGAATGGGGAATAGCGCAGTTTGGTCGTGCATGTGGCGTAGTTCAGTTGGTAGAGCGTTCGCTTCGCATGTGAAAGGTGCAGGGTTCAAGCCGATGCGGCTCCATTTTTTGTGGTCAGTGCATGGTAAGTGTTGGTCGCGGCGAACCTAAAGGCACGCAAGATGTTGCAAAGCCAGCGTCACAGACTGATATGATGTATACTGACGTAAGGAGAGCAAGATGTAAGTGTGGGGACCGGCTGTTATCGAGGTGTCATCGAGTGCAGATCTGTCTTAGGTATCACGGCTTAACCTCATTGAAGTCTAGAGGGTGGACAACACGTTCGTCTTACTCAGAGCGGTGTCCGAACTCTATTTTCGACGTTATACGTGCCACTTTCATTGTGGCCAACTACGATTCGATACAGAATGCACGAAACCTGAAAGACACCCTAACAGATACATAGAGAGTAGTGTTTGCCTGCTGAATAATGGGAGTGCAAGGTTCTGTGTCGTCAATATGGCTGTATGTAGCACCATTAGTCTTCGGGGGGGCGGGCGTAGCTCACATGGTAGAGCGCTCGCTTAGTATGCGAGAGGTACTGGGATCAATACCCAGTGCCTCCAGAATTTTTAACACACCTACATGCGCACCTTGCCATGCAAGTGGAATAATTCTCAGCCAGAAGATGTGTCTAGGAAGATACAAGCGAATGATTAGCATCCACAATTGGCAAGCGTGCTGTTATTAGTGCGCGGGAAGCACCCTCCTCCCACGCCTACACTTAATTTAGAAACAGTACAAGTGTTCCCGTAAGATTCTCAAGCCTATGTCGGAAAGATCTGCCTTGCGCCGAGTTCACGTAAATCCCACTGCACATTCCTATTCTTTGCGTGCAGTCGGCTGCTGCTGGTGTTGCTAGTTGTGACTGCTGATAACAGATGCCGTAGCAATCAATTCATGGAGTGAGTTGTATGTTTTGCGATAGTCTGTCTCTGACAAGCAAGCACAGGTGACATAGGTGCGAACACAGGAAGCTAGCAGACCCTCGCTGCCTGCAGACACCGAGCAGCCACACTAAGTGGGCGGCCTAAGCCGTAGGCGAAATGTGCTCATTCGATTTGGCGCGACGTCGAACTATAAATAATGCTGTCACTAGCGTGAGCGTCGTGGAAAGTCGGAAAAGTCGGCTGCGTGGGTGAGTGCCAAGTTTGGGGAGCGTTTTGTAGTATGCGCAGTGCAATGGAGACGCGGAAACTTGTTGTGGCCCAGTGTTTTGCAGTTGGACGACAAGATTAGTACACAGTAGTAAAGAGCGAGGCACTGAGTTGGCATGAATAATGGAGTGCACAATGGGGCTCGAGATGTGTTTGTTACCTCAGGTGCTGTATGATTGTCGACAAGGAGTGAAAACGGAGCAATTTGTGACGGCTCTTTCAATTTAAGACGTTAAAAACAGACGGAATTTGCATTTGTAATACCAGAGCATCGAAACTACTTGGAACTTTTGTGTATATGAACGTGTCCGCGCCTTTGTACTCTGCTCCCTTCACCGCTACAAACCAACCAACCATCGTGTCCGTGCGCATCAGAGTCGCAAAGAATGGGGAATAGCGCAGTTTGGTCGTGCATGTGGCGTAGCTCAGTTGGTAGAGCGTTCGCTTCGCATGTGAAAGGTGCAGGGTTCAAGCCGCGGCGCTTCCATTTTTTGTGGTCAGTGCATGGTAAGTGTTGGTCGCGGCGAACCTAAAGGCACGCAAGATGTTGCAAAGCCAGCGTCACAGACTGATATGATGTATACTGACGTAAGGAGAGCAAGATGTAAGTGTGGGGACCGGCTGTTATCGAGGTGTCATCGAGTGCAGATCTGTCTTAGGTATCACGGCTTAACCTCATTGAAGTCTAGAGGGTGGACAACACGTTCGTCTTACTCAGAGCGGTGTCCGAACTCTATTTTCGACGTTATACGTGCCACTTTCATTGTGGCCAACTACGATTCGATACAGAATGCACGAAACCTGAAAGACACCCTAACGGATACATAGAGAGTAGTGTTTGTCTGCTGAATAATGGGAGTGCAAGGGTCTGTGTCGCCTATATGGCTGTATGTAGCACCATTAGTCTTCGGGGGGGGGGGGGGGGGGAGGTGGTGGCTCAGATGGTAGAGCGCTCGCTTCGTATGCGAGAGGTACTGGGATCTATACCCAGTGCCTCCAGAATTTTTAACACACCTACATGCGCACCTTGCCATGCAAGTGGAATAATTCTCAGCCTGAAGATGTGTCTAGGAAGATACAAGCGAATGATTAGCATCCACAATTGGCAAGCGTGCTGTTATTAGTGCGCGGGAAGCACCCTCCTCCCACCCCTACACTTTATTTAGAAACAGTACAAGTGTTCCCGTAAGATTCTCAAGCCTATGTCGGAAAGATCTGCCTTGCGCCGATTTCACGTAAATCCCACTGCACATTCCTATTCTTTGCGTGCAGTCGGCTGCTACTGGTGTTGCTAGTTGTGACTGCTGATAACAGATGCCGTAGCAATCAATTCATGGAGTGAGTTGTATGTTTTGCGATAGTCTGTCTCTGACAAGCAAGCGCAGGTGACATAGGTGCAAACACAGGAAGCTAGCAGACCCTCGCTGCCTGCTGACACCGAGCAGGCACACTAGGAGGGCGGCCTAAGCCGTAGGCGAAATGTGCTCATTCGCTTTGGCGCGACGTCGAACTATAAATAATGCTGTCACTAGCGTGAGCGTCGTGGAAAGTCGGAAAAGTCGGCTGCGTGGGTGAGTGCCAAGTTTGGGGAGCGTTTTGTAGTATGCGCAGTGCAATGGAGACGCGGAAACTTGTTGTGGCCCAGTGTTTTGCAGTTGGACGACAAGATTAGTACACAGTAGTAAAGAGCGAGGCACTGAGTTGGCATGAATAATGGAGTGCACAATGGGGCTCGAGATGTGTTTGTTACCTCAGGTGCTGTATGATTGTCGACAAGGAGTGAAAACGGAGCAATTTGTGACGGCTCTTTCAATTTAAGACGTTAAAAACAGACGGAATTTGCATTTGTAATACCAGAGCATCGAAACTACTTGGAACTTTTGTGTATATGAACGTGTCCGCGCCTTTGTACTCTGCTCCCTTCACCGCTGCAAACCAACCAACCATCGTGTCCGTGCGCATCAGAGTCGCAAAGAATGGGGAATAGCGCTGCTTGGTCGTGCATGTGGCGTAGCTCAGTTGGTAGAGCGTTCGCTTCGCATGTGAAAGGTGCAGGGTTCAAGCCGCGGTGCATCCATTTTTTGTGGTCAGTGCATGGTAAGTGTTGGTCGCGGCGAACCTAAAGGCACGCAAGATGTTGCAAAGCCAGCGTCACAGACTGATATGATGTATACTGACGTAAGGAGAGCAAGATGTAAGTGTGGGGACCGGCTATTATCGAGGTGTCATCGAGTGCAGATCTGTCTTAGGTATCATGGCTTAACCTCATTGAAGTCTAGAGGGTGGACAACATGTTCGTCTTACTCAGAGCGGTGTCCGAACTCTATTTTCGACGTTATACGTGCCACTTTCATTGTGGCCAACTACGATTCGATACAGAATGCACGAAACCTGAAAGACACCCTAACGGATACATAGAGAGTAGTGTTTGTCTGCTGAATAATGGGAGTGCAAGGGTCTGTGTCGTCTATATGGCTGTATGTAGCACCATTAGTCTTCGGGGAGGCGGGCGTAGCTCAGATGGTAGAGGTACTGGGATCAATACCCAGTGCCTCCAGAATTTTTAACACATCTACATGCGCACCTTGCCATGCAAGTGGAATAATTCTCAGCCTGCAGATGTGTCTAGGAAGATACAAGCGAATGATTAGCATCCACAATTGGCAAGCGTGCTGTTATTAGTGCGCGGGAAGCACCCTCCTCCCACGCCTACACTTTATTTAGAAACAGTACAAGTGTTGCCGTAAGATTGTCAAGCCTATGTCGGAAATATCTGCCTTGCGCCGAGTTCACGTAAATCCCACTGCACATTCCTATTCTTTGCGTGCAGTCGGCTGCTACTGGTGTTGCTAGTTGTGACTGCTGATAACAGATGCCGTAGCAATCAATTCATGGAGTGAGTTGTATGTTTTGCGATAGTCTGTCTCTAACAAGCAAGCGCAGGTGACATAGGTGCGAACACAGGAAGCTAGCAGACCCTCGCTGCCTGCAGACACCGAGCAGGCTCACTAGGAGGGCGGCCTAAGCCGTAGGCGAAATGTGCTCATTGGCTTTGGCGCGACGTCGAACTATAAATAATGCTGTCACTAGCGTGAGCGTCGTGGAAAGTCGGAAAAGTCGGCTGCGTGGGTGAGTGCCAAGTTTGGGGAGCGTTTTGTAGTATGCGCAGTGCAATGGAGACGCGGAAACTTGTTGTGGCCCAGTGTTTTGCAGTTGGACGACAAGATTAGTACACAGTAGTAAAGAGCGAGGCACTGAGTTGGCATGAATAATGGAGTGCACAATGGGGCTCGAGATGTGTTTGTTACCTCAGGTGCTGTATGATTGTCGACAAGGAGTGAAAACGGAGCAATTTGTGACGGCTCTTTCAATTTAAGACGTTAAAAACAGACGGAATTTGCATTTGTAATACAAGAGCATCGAAACTACTTGGAACTTTTGTGTATATGAACGCGTCCGCGCCTTTGTACTCTGCTCCCTTCACCGCTAGAAACCAACCAACCATCGGGTCCGTGCGCATCAGAGTCGCAAAGAATGGGGAATAGCGCAGTTTGGTCGTGCATGTGGCGTAGCGCAGTTGGTAGAGCGTTCGCTTCGCATGTGAAAGGTGCAGGGTTCAAGCCGCGGCGCCTACATTTTTTGTGGTCAGTGCATGGTAAGTGTTGGTCGCGGCGAACCTAAAGGCACGCAAGATGTTGCAAAGCCAGCGTCACAGACTGATATGATGTATACTGACGTAAGGAGAGCAAGATGTAAGTGTGGGGACCGGCTGTTATCGAGGTGTCATCGAGTGCAGATCTGTCTTAGGTATCACGGCTTAACCTCATTGAAGTCTAGAGGGTGGACAACATGTTCGTCTTACTCAGAGCGGTGACCGAACTCTATTTTCGACGTTATACGTGCCACTTTCATTGTGGCCAACTACGATTCGATACAGAATGCACGTAACCTGAAAGACACCCTAACGGATACATAGAGAGTAGTGTTTGTCTGCTGAATAATGGGAGTGCAAGGGTCTGTGTCGTCTATATGGCTGTATGTAGCACCATTAGTCTTCGGAGGGGCGGGCGTAGCTCAGATGCAAGAGCGCTCGCTTAGTATGCGAGAGGTACTTTGATCAATACCCAGTGCCTCCAGAATTTTTAACACACCTACATGCGCACCTTGCCATGCAAGTGGAATAATTCTCAGCCTGAAGATGTGTCTAGGAAGATACAAGCGAATGATTAGCATCCACAATTGGCAAGCGTGCTGTTATTAGTGCGTGGGAAGCACCCTCCTCCCACGCCTACACTTTATTTAGAAACAGTACAAGTGTTCCCGTAAGATTCTCAAGCCTATGTCGGAAAGATCTGCCTTGCGCCGAGTTCACGTAAATCCCACTGCACATTCCTATTCTTTGCGTGCAGTCGGCTGCTACTGGTGTTGCTAGTTGTGACTGCTGATAACAGATGCCGTAGCAATCAATTCATGGAGTGAGTTGTATGTTTTGCGATAGTCTGTCTCTGACAAGCAAGCGCAGGTGACATAGGTGCGAACACAGGAAGCTAGCAGACCCCCGCTGCCTGCAGACACCGAGCAGGCACACTAGGGGGGCGGCCTAAGCCGTAGACATAATGTGCTCATTCGCTTTGGCGCGACGTCGAACTATAAATAATGCTGTCACTAGCGTGAGCGTTGCGTGAGCGTCGTGGAAAGTCGGAAAAGTCGGCTGCGTGGGTGAGTGCCAAGTTTGGGGAGCGTTTTGTAGTATGCGCAGTGCAATGGAGACGCGGAAACTTGTTGTGGCCCAGTGTTTTGCTTGTGGAGCGTTTTGTAGTATGCGCAGTGCAATGGAGACGCGGAAACTTGTTGTGGCCCAGTGTTTTGCAGTTGGACGACAAGATTAGTACACAGTAGTAAAGAGCGAGGCACTGAGTTGGCATGAATAATGGAGTGCACAATGGGGCTCGAGATGTGTTTGTTACCTCAGGTGCTGTATGATTGTCGACAAGGAGTGAAAACGGAGCAATTTGTGACGTCTATTTCAATTTAAGACTTTAAAAACATACGGAATTTGCATTTGTAATACCAGAGCATCGAAACTACTTGGAACTTTTGTGTATATGAACGTGTCCGCGCCTTTGTACTCTGCTCCCTTCTCCGCTACAAAGCAACCAACCATCGTGTCCGTGCGCATCAGAGTCGCGAAGAATGGGGAATAGCGCAGTTTGGTCGTGCATGTGGCGTAGCTCAGTTGGTAGAGCGTTCGCTTCGCATGTGAAAGGTGCAGGGTTCAAGCCGCGGCGCCTCCATTTTATTGTGGTCAGTGCATTGTAAGTGTTGGTCGCGGCGAACCTAAAGGCACGCAAGATGTTGCAAAGCCAGCGTCACAGACTGATATGATGTATACTGACGTAAGGAGAGCAAGATGTAAGTGTGGGGACCGGCTGTTATCGAGGTGTCATCGAGTGCAGATCTGTCTTAGGTATCACGGCTTAACCTCATTGAAGTCTAGAGGGTGGACAACACGTTCGTCTTACTCAGGCGGTGTCCGAACTCTATTTTCGACGTATACGTGCCACTTTCATTGTGGCCAACTACGATTCGATACAGAATGCACGAAACCTGAAAGACACCCTAACGGATACATAGAGAGTAGTGTTTGTCTGCTGAATAATGGGAGTGCAAGGGTCTGTGTCGTCTATATGGCTGTATGTAGCACCATTAGTCGTCGGGGAGGCGGGCGTAGCTCAGATGGTAGAGGTACTGGGATCAATACCCAGTGCCTCCAGAATTTTTAACACACCTACATGCGCACCTTGCCATGCAAGTGGAATAATTCTCAGCCTGAAGATGTGTCTAGGAAGATACAAGCGAATGATTAGCATCCACAATTGGCAAGCGTGCTGTTATTAGTGCGCGGGATGCACCCTCCTCCCACGCCTACACTTTATTTAGAAACAGTACAAGTGTTCCCGTAAGATTCTCAAGCTTATGTCGGAAAGATCTGCCTTGCGCCGAGTTCACGTAAATCCCACTGCACATTCCTATTCTTTGCGTGCAGTCGGCTGCTACTGGTGTTGCTAGTTGTGACTGCTGATAACAGATGCCGTAGCAATCAATTCATGGAATGAGTTGTATGTTTTGCGATAGTCTGTCTCTGACAAGCAAGCACAGGTGACATAGGTGCGAACACAGGAAGCTAGCAGACCCTCGCTGCCTGCTGACACCGAGCAACCACACTAGGAGGGTGGCCTAAGCCGTAGGCGAAATGTGCTCATTCGATTTGGCGCGACGTCGAACTATAAATAATGCTGTCACTAGCGTGAGCGTCGTGGAAAGTCGGAAAAGTCGGCTGCGTGGGTGAGTGCCAAGTTTGGGGAGCGTTTTGTAGTATGCGCAGTGCAATGGAGACGCGGAAACTTGTTGTGGCCCAGTGTTTTGCAGTTGGACGACAAGATTAGTACACAGTAGTAAAGATCGAGACACTGAGTTGGCGTGAATAATGGAGTGCACAATGGGGCTCGAGATGTGTTTGTTACCTCAGGTGCTGTATGATTGTCGACAAGGGGTGAAAACGGAGCAATTTGTGACGGCTCTTTCAATTTAAGACGTTAAAAACAGACGGAATTTGCATTTGTAATACCAGAGCATCGAAACTACTTGGAACTTTTGTGTATATGAACGTGTCCGCGCCTTTGTACTCTGCTCCCTTCACCGCTACAAACCAACCAACCATTGTGTCCGTGCGCATCAGAGTCGCAAAGAATGGGGAATAGCGCTGTTTGGTCGTGCATGTGGCGTAGCTCAGTTGGTAGAGCGTTCCCTTCGCATGTGAAAGGTGCAGGGTTCAAGCCGCGGCGCCTCCATTTTATTGTGGTCAGTGCATTGTAAGTGTTGGTCGCGGGGAACCTAAAGGCACGCAAGATGTTGCAAAGCCAGCGTCACAGACTGATGTGATGTATACTGACGTAAGGAGAGCAAGATGTAAGTGTGGGGACCGGCTGTTATCGAGGTGTCATCGAGTGCAGATCTGTCTTAGGTATCACGGCTTAACCTCATTGAAGTCTAGAGGGTAGACAACACGTTCGTCTTACTCAGAGCGGTGTCCGAACTCTATTTTCGACGTTATACGTGCCACTTTCATTGTGGCCAACTACGATTCGATACAGAATGCACGAAACCTGAAAGACACCCTAACGGATACATAGAGAGTAGTGTTTGTCTGCTGAATAATGGGAGTGCAAGGGTCTGTGTCGTCCAAATGCCTGTATGTAGCACCATTGGTCTTCGGGGAGGCGGGCGTAGCTCAGATGGTAGAGCGCTCGCTTAGTATGCTAGAGGTACTGGGATCAATACCCAGTGCCTCCAGAATTTTTAACACACCTACATGCGCACCTTGCCAAGCAAGTGGAATAATTCTCAGCCTGAAGATGTGTCTAGGAAGATACAAGCGAATGATTAGCATCCACAATTGGCAAGCGTGCTGTTATTAGTGCGCGGGAAGCACCCTCCTCCCACGCCTACACCTTATTTAGAAACAGTACAAGTGTTCCCGTAAGATTCTCAAGCCTATGTCGGAAAGATCTGCCTTGCGCCGAGTTCACGTAAATCCCACTGCACATTCCTATTCTTTGCGTGCAGTCGGCTGCTACTGGTGTTGCTAGTTGTGACTGCTGATAACAGATGCCGTAGCAATCAATTCATGGAGTGAGTTGTATGTTTTGCGATAGTCTGTCTCTGACAAGCAAGCGCAGGTGACATAGGTGCAAACACAGGAAGCTAGCAGACCCTCGCTGCCTGCTGACACCGAGCAGGCACACTAGGAGGGCGGCCTAAGCCGTAGGCGAAATGTGCTCATTCGCTTTGGCGCGACGTCGAACTATAAATAATGCTGTCACTAGCGTGAGCGTCGTGGGAAGTCGGAAAAGTCGGCTGCGTGGGTGAGTGCCAAGTTTGGGGAGCGTTTTGTAGTATGCGCAGTGCAATGGAGACGCGGAAACTTGTTGTGGCCCAGTGTTTTGCAGTTGGACGACAAGATTAGTACACAGTAGTAATGAGCGAGGCACTGAGTTGGCATGAATAATGGAGTGCACAAGGGGCTCGTGATGTGTTTGTTACCTCAGGTGCTGTATGATTGTCGACAAGGAGTGAAAACGGAGCAATTTGTGACGGCTCTTTCAATTTAAGACGTTAAAAACAGACGGAATTTGCATTTGTAATACCAGAGCATCGAAACTACTTGGAACTTTTGTGTATATGAACGTGTCCGCGCCTTTGTACTCTGCTCCCTTCACCGCTACAAACCAACCAACCATCGTGTCCGTGCGCATCAGAGTCGCAAAGAATGGGAAATAGCGCTGTTTGGTCGTGCATGTGGCGTAGCTCAGTTGGTAGAGCGTTCGCTTCGCATATGAAAGGTGCAGGGTTCAAGCCGCGGCGCCTCCATTTTTTTGTGGTCAGTGCATTGTAAGTGTTGGTTGCGGGGAACCTAAAGGCACGCAAGATGTTGCAAAGCCAGCGTCACAGACTGATATGATGTATACTGACGTAAGGAGAGCAAGATGTAAGTGTGCGGACAGGCTGTTATCGAGGTGTCATCGAGTGCAGATCTGTCTTAGGTATCACAGCTTAACCTCATTGAAGTCTAGAGGGTGGACAACACGTTCGTCTTACTCAGAGCGGTGTCCGAACTCTATTTTCGACGTTATACGTGCCACTTTCATTGTGGCCAACTACGATTCGATACAGAATGCACGAAACCTGAAAGACACCCTAACGGATACATAGAGAGTAGTGTTTGTCTGCTGAATAATGGGAGTGCAAGGGTCTGTGTCGTCTATATGGCTGTTTGTAGCACCATTAGTCTTTGGGGTTGCGGGCGTAGCTCAGATGGTAGAGCGTTCGCTTAATATGCGAGGGGTACTGGGATCAATACCCAGTGCCTCCAGAATTTTTAACACACCTACATGCGCACCTTGCCATGCAAGTGGAATAATTCTCAGCCTGCAAATGTGTCTAGGAAGATACAAGCGAATGATTAGCATCCACAATTGGCAAGCGTGCTGTTATTAGTGCGCGGGAAGCACCCTCCTCCCACGCCTACACTTTATTTAGAAACAGTACAAGTGTTCCCGTAAGATTCTCAAGCCTATGTCGGAAAGATCTGCCTTGCGCCGAGTTCACGTAAATCCCACTGCACATTCCTATTCTTTGCGTGCAGTCGGCTGCTACTGGTGTTGCTAGTTGTGACTGCTGATAACAGATGCCGTAGCAATCAATTCATGGAGTGAGTTGTATGTTTTGCGATAGTCTGTCTCTGACAAGCAAGCACAGGTGACATAGGTGCGAACACAGGAAGCTAGCAGACCCTCGCTGCCTGCAGACACCGAGCAACCACACTAGGAGGGTGGCCTAAGCCGTAGGCGAAATGTGCTCATTCGCTTTGGCGCGACGTCGAACTATAAATAATGCTGTCACTAGCGTGAGCGTCGTGGGAAGTCGGAAAAGTCGGCTGCGTGGGTGAGTGCCAAGTTTGGGGAGCGTTTTGTAGTATGCGCAGTGCAATGGAGACGCGGAAACTTGTTGTGGCCCAGTGTTTTGCAGTTGGACGACAAGATTAGTACACAGTAGTAAAGAGCGAGGCTCTGAGTTGGCATGAATAATGGAGTGCACAATGGGGCTCGAGATGTGTTTGTTACCTCAGGTGCTGTATGATTGTCGACAAGGAGTGAAAACGGAGCAATTTGTGACGGCTCTTTCAATTTAAGACGTTAAAAACAGACGGAATTTGCATTTGTAATACCAGAGCATCGAAACTACTTGGAACTTTTGTGTATATGAACGTGTCCGCGCCTTTGTACTCTGCTCCCTTCACCGCTACAAACCAACCAACCATCCTGTCCGTGCGCATCAGAGTCGCAAAGAATGGGGAATAGCGCAGTTTGGTCATGCATGTGGCGTAGCTCAGTTCGTAGAGCGTTCGCTTCGCATGTGAAAGTTGCAGGGTTCAAGCCGCGGCGCCTCCATTTTTTGTGGTCAGTGCATGGTAAGTGTTGGTCGCGGCGAACCTAAAGGCACGCAAGATGTTGCAAAGCCAGCGTCACAGACTGACATGATGTATACTGACGTAAGGAGAGCAAGATGTAAGTGTGGGGACCGGCTGTTATCGAGGTGTCATCGAGTGCAGATCTGTCTTAGGTATCACGGCTTAAGCTCATTGAAGTCTAGAGGGTGGACAACACGTTCGTCTTACTCAGAGCGGTGTCCGAACTCTATTTTCCACGTTATACGTGCCACTTTCATTGTGGCCAACTGCGATTCGATACAGAATGCACGAAACCTGAAAGACACCCTAACGGATACATAGAGAGTAGTGTTTGTCTGCTGAATAATGGGAGTGCAAGGGTCTGTGTCGTCTATATGGCTGTATGTAGCACCATTAGCCTTCGGGGGGGTGGGCGTAGCTCAGATGGTAGAGCGCTCGCTTAGTATGCGAGAGGTGCTGGGATCAATACCCAGGGCCTCCAGCATTTTTAACACACCTACATGCGCACCTTGCCATGCAAGTGGAATAATTCTCAGCCTGAAGATGTGTCTAGGAAGATACAAGCGAATGATTAGCATCCACAGTTGGCAAGCGTGCTGTTATTTGTGCGCGGGAAGCACCCTCCTCCCACGCCTACACTTTATTTAGAAACAGTACAAGTGTTCCCGTAAGATTCTCAAGCCCATGTCGGAAAGATCTGCCTTGCGCCGAGTTCACGTAAATCCCACTGCACATTCCTATTCTTTGCGTGCAGTCGGCTGCTACTGGTGTTGCTAGTTGTGACTGCTGATAACAGATGCCGTAGCAATCAATTCATGGAGTGAGTTGTATGTTTTGCGATAGTCTGTCTCTGACAAGCAAGCGCAGGTGACATAGGTGCGAACACAGGAAGCTAGCAGACCCTCGCTGCCTGCAGACACCGAGCAGCCACACTAGGAGGGCGGCCTAAGCCGTAGGCGAAATGTGCTCATTCGCTTTGGCGCGACGTCGAACTATAAATAATGCTGTCACTAGCGTGAGCGTCGTGGAAAGTCGGAAAAGTCGGCTGCGTGGGTGAGTGCCAAGTTTGGGGAGCGTTTTGTAGTATGCGCAGTGCAATGGAGACGCGGAAACTTGTTTTGGCCCAGTGTTTTGCAGTTGGACGACAAGATTAGTACACAGTAGTAAAGAGCGAGGCTCTGAGTTGGCATGAATAATGGAGTGCACAATGGGGCTCGAGATGTGTTTGTTACCTCAGGTGCTGTATGATTGTCGACAAGGAGTGAAAACGGAGCAATTTGTGACGGCTCTTTCAATTTAAGACGTTAAAAACAGACGGAATTTGCATTTGTAATACCAGAGCATCGAAACTACTTGGAACTTTTGTGTATATGAACGTGTCCGCGCCTTTGTACTCTGCTCCCTTCACCGCTACAAACCAACCAACCATCGTGTCCGTGCGCATCAGAGTTGCAAAGAATGGGGAATAGCGCTGTTTGGTCATGCATGTGACGTAGCTCAGTTCGTAGAGCGTTCGCTTCGCATGTGAAAGGTGCAGGGTTCAAGCCGCGGCGCCTCCATTTTTTGTGGTCAGTGCATGGTAAGTGTTGGTCGCGGGGAACCTAAAGGCACGCAAGATGTTGCAAAGCCAGCGTCACAGACTGATATGATGTATACTGACGTAAGGAGAGCAAGATGTAAGTGTGGGGACCGGCTGTTATCGAGGTGTCATCGAGTGCAGATCTGTCTTAGGTATCACGGCTTAACCTCATTGAAGTCTAGAGGGTGGACAACACGTTCGTCTTACTCAGAGCGGTGTCCGAACTCTATTTTCCACGTTATACGTGCCACTTTCATTGTGGCCAACTACGATTCGATACAGAATGCACGAAACCTGAAAGACACCCTAACGGATACATAGAGAGTAGTGTTTGTCCGCTGAATAATGGGAGTGCAAGGGTCTGTGTCGTCTATATGGCTGTATGTAGCACCATTAGCCTTCGGGTTGGCGGGCGTAGCTCAGATGGTAGAGCGCTCGCTTAGTATGCGAGAGGTGCTGGGATCAATACCCAGTGCCTCCAGAATTTTTAACACACCTACATGCGCACCTTGCCATGCAAGTGGAATAATTCTCAGCCTGAAGATGTGTCTAGGAAGATACAAGCGAATGATTAGCATCCACAGTTGGCAAGCGTGCTGTTATTAGTGCGCGGGAAGCACCCTCCTCCCACGCCTACACTTTATTTAGAAACAGTACAAGTGTTCCCGTAAGATTGTCAAGCCCATGTCGGAAAGATCTGCCTTGCGCCGAGTTCACGTAAATCCCACTGCACATTCCTATTCTTTGCGTGCAGTCGGCTGCTACTGGTTTTGCTAGTTGTGACTGCTGATAACAGATGCCGTAGCAATCAATTCATGGAGTGAGTTGTATGTTTTGCGATAGTCTGTCTCTGACAAGCAAGCGCAGGTGACATAGGTGCGAACACAGGAAGCTAGCAGACCCTCGCTGCCTGCAGACACCGAGCAGCCACACTAGGAGGGCGGCCTAAGCCGTAGGCGAAATGTGCTCATTCGCTTTGGCGCGACGTCGAACTATAAATAATGCTGTTACTAGCGTGAGCGTCGTGGAAAGTCGGAAAAGTCGGCTGCGTGGGTGAGTGCCAAGTTTGGGGAGCGTTTTGTAGTATGCGCAGTGCAATGGAGACGCGGAAACTTGTTGTGGCCCAGTGTTTTGCAGTTGGACGACAAGATTAGTACACAGTAGTAAAGAGCGAGGCTCTGAGTTGGCATGAATAATGGAGTGCACAATGGGGCTCGAGATGTGTTTGTTACCTCAGGTGCTGTATGATTGTCGACAAGGAGTGAAAACGGAGCAATTTGTGACGGCTCTTTCAATTTAAGACGTTAAAAACAGACGGAATTTGCATTTGTAATACCAGAGCATCGAAACTACTTGGAACTTTTGTGTATATGAACGTGTCCGCGCCTTTGTACTCTGCTCCCTTCACCGCTACAAACCAACCAACCATCGTGTCCGTGCGCATCAGAGTCGCAAAGAATGGGGAATAGCGCAGTTTGGTCGTGCATGTGGCGTAGCTCAGTTGGTAGAGCGTTCACTTCACATGTGAAAGGTGCAGGGTTCAGGACGCGGCGCCTCCATTTTTTGTGGTCAGTGCATGGTAAGTGTTGGTCGCGGCGAACCTAAAGGCACGCAAGATGTTGCAAAGCCAGCGTCACAGACTGATATGATGTATACTGACGTAAGGAGAGCAAGATGTAAGTGTGGGGACCGGCTGTTATCGAGGTGTCATCGAGTGCAGATCTGTCTTAGGTATCACGGCTTAACCTCATTGAAGTCTAGAGGGTGGACAACACGTTCGTCTTACTCAGAGCGGTGTCCGAACTCTATTTTCGACGTTATACGTGCCACTTTCATTGTGGCCAACTACGATTCGATACAGAATGCACGAAACCTGAAACACACCCTAACGGATACATAGAGAGTAGTGTTTGTCTGCTGAATAATGGGAGTGCAAGGGTCTGTGTCGTCTATATGACTGTATGTAGCACCAACAGTCTTCGGGGGGGCGGGCGTAGCTCAGATGGTAGAGCGGTCGCTTAGTATGCGAGAGGTACTGGGATCAATACCCAGTGCCTCCAGAATTTTTAACACACCTACATGCGCACCTTACCATGCAAGTGGAATAATTCTCAGCCTGCAGATGTGACTAGGAAGATACAAGCGAATGATTAGCATCCACAATTGGCAAGCGTGCTGTTATTAGTGCGCGGGAAGCACCCTCCTCCCACGCCTATACTTTATTTAGAAACAGTACAAGTGTTCCCGTAAGATTGTCAAGCCTATGTCGGAAAGATCTGCCTTGCGCCGAGGTCACGTGAATGCCACTGCACATTCCTATTCTTTGCGTGCAGTCGGCTGCTACTGGTGTTGCTAGTTGTGGCTGCTGATAACAGATGCCGTAGCAATCAATTCATGGAGTGAGTTGTATGTTTTGCGATAGTCTGTCTCTGACAAGCAAGCACAGGTGACATAGGTGCGAACACAGGATGCTAGCAGACCCTCGCTGCCTGCAGACATCGAGCAGCCACACTAGGAGGGCGGCCTAAGCCGTAGGCGAAATGTGCTCATTCGCTTTGGCGTGACGTCGAACTATAAATAATGCTGTCACTAGCGTGAGCGTCGTGGAAAGTCGGAAAAGTCGGCTGCGTGGGTGAGTGCCAAGTTTGGGGAGCGTTTTGTAGTATGCGCAGTGCAATGGAGACGCGGAAACTTGTTGTGGCCCAGTGTTTTGCAGTTGGACGACAAGATTAGTACACAGTAGTAAAGAGCGAGGCACTGAGTTGGCATGAATAATGGAGTGCACAATGGGGCTCGAGATGTGTTTGTTACCTCAGGTGCTGTATGATTGTCGACAAGGAGTGAAAACGGAGCAATTTGTGACGGCTCTTTCAATTTAAGACGTTAAAAACAGACGGAATTTGCATTTGTAATACCAGAGCATCGAAACTACTCTGAACTTTTGTGTATATGAACGTGTCCGCGCCTTTGTACTCTGCTCCCTTCACCGCTACAAACCAACCAACCATCGTGGCCGTGCGCATCAGAGTTGCAAACAATGGGGAATAGCGCAGTTTGGTCGTGCATGTGGCGTAGCTCAGTTGGTAGAGAGTTCGCTTCGCATGTGAAAGGTGCAGGGTTCAAGCCGCGGCGCCTCTATTTTTTTTGGTCAGTGCATGGTAAGTGTTGGTCGCGGCGAACCTAAAGGCACGCAAGATGTTGCAAAGCCAGCGTCACAGACTGATATGATGTATACTGACGTAAGGAGAGCAATATGTAAGTGTGGGGACCGGCTGTTATCGAGGTGTCATCGAGTGCAGATCTGTCTTAGGTATCACGGCTTAACCTCATTGAAGTCTAGAGGGTGGACAACACGTTCGTCTTACTCAGAGCGGTGTCCGAACTCTATTTTCGACGTTATACGTGCCACTTTCATTGTGGCCAACTACGATTCGATATAGAATGCACGAAACCTGAAAGACACCCTAACGGATACATAGAGAGTAGTATTTGTCTGCTGAATAATGGGAGTGCAAGGGCCTGTGTCGTCTATATGGCTGTATGTAGCACCATTAGTCTTTGGGGTTGTGGGCGTAGCTCTGATGGTAGAGCGCTCGCTTAGTATGCGAGAGTTACTGGGATCAATACCCAGTGCCTCCAGAATTTTTAACACACCTACATGCGCACCTTGCCATGCAAGTGGAATAATTCTCAGCCTGCAGATGTGTCTAGGAAGATACAAGCGAATGATTAGCATCCACAATTGGCAAGCGTGCTGTTATTAGTGCGCGGGAAGCACCCTCCTCCCACGCCTACACTTTATTTAGAAACAGTACAAGTGTTCCCGTAAGATTCTCAAGCCTATGTCGGAAAGATCTGCCTTGCGCCGAGTTCACGTAAATCCCACTGCACATTCCTATTCTTTGCGTGCAGTCGGCTGCTACTGGTGTTGCTAGTTGTGACTGCTGATAACAGATGCCGTAGCAATCAATTCATGGAGTGAGTTGTATGTTTTGCGATAGTCTGTCTCTGACAATCAAGCACAGGTGACATAGGTGCGAACACAGGAAGCTAGCAGACCCTCGCTGCCTGCAGACACCGAGCAGCCACACTAGGAGGGCGGCCTAAGCCGTAGGCGAAATGTGCTCATTCACTTTGGCGCGACGTCGAACTATAAATAATGCTGTCACTAGCGTGAGCGTTGCTTGAGCGTCGTGGAAAGTCGGAAAAGTCGGCTGCGTGGGTGAGTGCCAAGTTTGGGGAGCGTTTTGTGGTATGCGCAGTGCAATGGAGACGCGGAAACTTGTTGTGGCCCAGTGTTTTGCAGTTGGACTACAAGATTAGTACACAGTAGTAAAGAGCGAGGCACTGAGTTGGCATGAATAATGGAGTGCACAATGGGGCTCGAGATGTGTTTGTTACCTCAGGTGCTGTATTATTGTCGACAAGGAGTGAAAACGGAGCAATTTGTGACGGCTCTTTCAATTTAAGACGTTAAAAACAGACGGAATTTGCATTTGTAATACCAGAGCATCGAAACTACTTGGAACTTTTGTGTATATGAACGTGTCCGCGCCTTTGTACTCTGCTCCCTTCACCGCTACAAACCAACCAACCATCGTGTCCGTGCGCATCAGAGTCGCAAAGAATGGGGAATAGCGCAGTTTGGTCGTGCATGTGGCGTAGCTCAGTTGGTAGAGCGTTCGCTTCGCATGTGAAAGGTGCAGGGTTCAAGCCGCGGCGCCTCCATTTTTTGTGGTCAGTGCATGGTAAGTGTTGGTCGCGGCGAACCTAAAGGCACGCAAGATGTTGCAAAGCCAGCGTCACAGACTGATATGATGTATACTGACGTAAGGAGAGCAAGATGTAAGTGTGGGGACCGGCTGTTATCGAGGTGTCATCGAGTGCAGATATGTCTTAGGTATCACGGCTTAACCTCATTGAAGTCTAGAGGGTGGACAACACGTTCGTCTTACTCAGAGCGGTGTCCGAACTCTATTTTCGACGTTATACGTGCCACTTTCATTGTGGCCAACTACGATTCGATACAGAATGCACGAAACCTGAAAGACACCCTAACGGATACATAGAGAGTAGTGTTTGTCTGCTGAATAATGGGAGTGCAAGGGTCTGTGTCGTCTATACGGCTGTATGTAGCACCATCAATCTTCGGGGGGGCGGGCGTAGCTCAATTGGTAGAGCGCTCGCTTAGTATGCGCGAGAGGTACTGGGATCAATACCCAGTGCCTCCAGAATTTTTAACACACCTACATGCGCACCTTGCCATGCAAGTGGAATAATTCTCAGCCTGCAGATGTGTCTAGGAAGATACAAGCGAATGATTAGCATCCACAATTGGCAAGCGTGCTGTTATTAGTGCGCGGGAAGCACCCTCCTTCCACGCCTACACTTTATTTAGAAACAGTACAAGTGTTCCCGTAAGATTGTCAAGCGTATGTCGGAAAGATCTGCCTTGCGCCGAGTTCACGTAAATCCCACTGCACATTCCTATTCTTTGCGTGCAGTCGGCTGCTACTGGTGTTGCTAGTTGTGACTGCTGATAACAGATGCCGTAGCAATCAATTCATGGAGTGAGTTGTATGTTTTGCGATAGTCTGTCGCTGACAAGCAAGCACAGGTGACATAGGTGCGAAAACAGGGAGCTAGCAGACCCTCGCTGCCTGCAGACACCGAGCAGCCACACTAGGAGGGCGGCCTAAGCCGTAGGCGAAATGTGCTCATTCGCTTTGACGCGACGTCGAACTATAAATAATGCTGTCACTAGCGTGAGCGTCGTGGAAAGTCGGAAAAGTCGGCTGCGTGGGTGAGTGCCAAGTTTGGGGAGCGTTTTGTAGTATGCGCAGTGCAATGGAGACGCGGAAACTTGTGTGGCCCAGTGTTTTGCAGTTGGACGACAAGATTAGTACACAGTAGTAAAGAGCGAGGCACTGAGTTGGCATGAATAATGGAGTGCACAATGGGGCTCGAGATGTGGTTGTTACCTCAGGTGCTGTATGATTGTCGACAAGGAGTGAAAACGGAGCAATTTGTGACGGCTCTTTCAATTTAAGACGTTAAAAACAGACGGAATTTGCATTTGTAATACCAGAGCATCGAAACTACTTGGAACTTTTGTGTATATGAACGTGTCCGCGCCTTTGTACTCTGCTCCCTTCACCGCTACAAACCAACCAACCATCGTGTCCGTGCGCATCAGAGTCGCAAAGAATGGGGAATAGCGCAGTTTGGTCGTGCATGTGGCGTAGCTCAGTTGGTAGAGCGTTCGCTTCGCATGTGAAAGGTGCAGGGTTCAAGCCGCGGCGCCTCCATTTTTTGTGGTCAGTGCATGGTAAGTGTTGGTCGCGGCGAACCTAAAGGCACGCAAGATGTTGCAAAGCCAGCGTCACAGACTGATATGATGTATACTGACGTAAGGAGAGCAAGATGTAAGTGTGGGGACCGGCTGTTATCGAGGTGTCATCGAGTGCAGATCTGTCTTAGGTATCACGGCTTAAGCTCATTGAAGTCTAGAGGGTGGACAACACGTTCGTCTTACTCAGAGCGGTGTCCGAACTCTATTTTCGACGTTATACGTGCCACTTTCATTGTGGCCAACTACGATTCGATACAGAATGCACGAAACCTGAAATACACCCAAACAGATACATAGGGAGTAGTGTTTGTCTGCTGAATAATGGGAGTGCAAGGGTCTGTGTCGTCTATATGGCTGTATGTAGCACCATTAGTCTTCGTGGGGGGCGGGCGTAGCTCAGATGGTAGAGCGGTCGCTTAGTATGCGAGAGGTACTGGGATCAATACCCAGTGCCTCCAGAATTTTTAACACACCTGCATGCGCACCTTGCCATGCAAGTGGAATATTTCTCAGCCTGCAGATGTGTCTAGGAAGATACAAGCGAATGATTAGCATCCACAATTGGCAAGCGTGCTGTTATTAGTGCGCGGGAAGCACCCTCCTCCCACGCCACCACTTAATTTAGAAACAGTACAAGTGTTCCCGTACGATTCTCAAGCCTATGTCGGAAAGATCTGCCTTGCGCCGAGTTCACGTAAATCCCACTGCACATTCCCATTCTTTGCGTGCAGTCGGCTGCTACTGGTGTTGCTAGTTGTGACTGCTGATAACAGATGCCGTAGCAATCAATTCATGGAGTGAGTTGTATGTTTTGCGATAGTCTGTCTCTGACAAGCAAGCACAGGTGACATAGGTGCGAACACAGGGAGCTAGCAGACCCTCGCTGCCTGCAGACACCGAGCAGCCACACTAGGAGGGCGGCCTAAGCCGTAGGCGAAATGTGCTCATTCGCTTTGGCGCGACGTCGAACTATAAATAATGCTGTCACTAGCGTGAGCGTCGTGGAAAGTCGGAAAAGTCGGCTGCGTGGGTGAGTGCCAAGTTTGGGGAGCGTTTTGTAGTATGCGCAGTGCAATGGAGACGCGGAAACTTGTGTGGCCCAGTGTTTTGCAGTTGGACGACAAGATTAGTACACAGTAGTAAAGAGCGAGGCACTGAGTTGGCATGAATAATGGAGTGCACAATGGGGCTCGAGATGTGTTTGTTACCTCAGGTGCTGTATGATTGTCGACAAGGAGTGAAAACGGATCAATTTGTGACGGCTCTTTCAATTTCAGACGTTAAAAACAGACGGAATTTGCATTTGTAATACCAGAGCATCGAAACTACTTGGAACTTTTGTGTATATGAACGTGTCCGCGCCTTTGTACTCTGCTCCCTTCACCGCTACAAACCAACCAACCGTCGTGTCCGTGCGCATCAGAGTCGCAAAGAATGGGGAATAGCGCAGTTTGGTCGTGCATGTGGCGTAGCTCAGTTGGTGCATTCTGGCTTTAGCCGTCGCCGCGGTCGGACGTGCTTGTTGTTTACTCCGCGTACGTTAGCGCTATCGCCGGTGTTTGGTGTTTACGTGAAGTTCGCTGTACATTTTCGCTGTTATTTTTTGAGTGGTGTCTCTGATAAGTGTTTTTATAGTGCTTTCGTCCGTTCCACGTCTCGTGCTTCGCCGCAATTTCGGTTGTTGCCGGAATTTCGTCGGAACCGACGACCATGTCTGACACCGTCAGGAAGAATACTTTAGTCTTCTCGTTCGAGAAAGAAACACGGCCGGTCCAACCCACTGCGCTGGAAATCCACGATTGGCTGACTGAGGTAATCGGTATAAATTCTGACTCTGTTCATACCACGCAATTAGATGCTGAAAAATACTGTGTTTTTGTTAAATTTCTGAACTCAGTGACAGTCGATAAGTTGCTTGCAAAATGGGGTAATTCCGTCGAATTTGTTCATCGAGACGGTTCAAAAAGTAATGTCTCTGTACGAAAAGCTGATATCATGTACACCAATGTCAGGATTTTGAATGTTCCAATTGAAATTGATAATCAGTTGATCAAGGACGCTCTATCTAAATATGGCGAAGTTAAATCTATCTATAACGAAAGATGGTCGAAGCTATACAAGATACAGTGTTTTAATGGCATTAGATCCGTTGAAATGGAGGTGAAAGCCAACATTCCGTCCCATATATCCGTTGCAGGCCATAAAGCACATGTTGTGTATTCTGGTCAGGAGCGCACGTGCAATATTTGCAATGAGACAGGTCATTTCCGACAAGATTGTCCGCGCCGTGTTTTTGTTCTTCGGAACAATCTAACACAGCGTCAAAAACTGACCCTCAGCGATGTCTTACCAAATAGCACTTCCCTTCTTTCGGTTAACGACAGTGGTGCATGTACTTCTGCAGTGCCCGCCATACCTACTACGGAGTTCCCTCCCCTGAGCGTCATTACATCACACCCTTCTGTTCCCGATTGCGATCTCCAGAATAAGAAGCGACCGTTGGAAATGACCGATGACGGCTCGGACGGCGAGTCCGCCCGTAATTCGCCTTCCACCCGCAAGCAGAAGCAGTGTAATGCGGATGTGCTCGAGGAAACAAACAGTACATGTATTGACGTGACGACAGCCGCTAAGGCAACCCGGCCGCTGTCGGCGGCTGAACGGGTACAAACGGTCCACGGAGGGGACGCAGTAACGATTGTCGCGGAGACGGAAGAGGCGCACTCCGAAGCACAAGAGGTGACGGAGCGGAACCCAACTCAAGAATTTACAGACCCACAAACCGCCGACTCAGTCAGTGCTCTGGAGCTAGTGACGGAAGAACAAGGAAATGGCACTCGTAAACAGGACGCTGTTGAGACAGCTTCGGTCACAACGGTGGTAAAGATAGACAATCCGAATGACGGCGCGTTGAACCAAGATGTCCGAAGACGCCGACTCAAACTGCAACCTAATCTCAAAGCTTCCCGTAACCAAAGCAAACAACAACCAGCACAAGAGGAAGCGACGGCCAAGAACGTCTTGTATGAAATCATCACGGAAAGACCTAAGGAGGTACCTTCAAGTGACATTAGTGATGCAAAGCCCCTCGGTAAAACTAAAACCCGAGATGTTCGGAATCCTGCACCAAAATGAGGCTGTAAGATGAAAAAAAAAAAGGATTTTGTTGAACCAGTTTCATTTCTAATTGTACTACTGTCTTAGTCATATTTCAGAGGAACCAGATGAAGTGTTTACCGAGCTTCAAATACTGACTATTCTTTTAGATGTTTGTTTAAGCAGAGTCGTTTCTCCCTTCTAGGAGCTGCACATCTCTTTTTTTTTTTTTATTAATATTTTGTTATCTTCTTAATCACTTATTTACTTTTTATGCAAACTAAATGTCCCAGGCATATACAATTACGACTATCAATATTAACAGGATTACATCCGTGACTAAAGTTAAAGCGCTCAAGGATTATTTATATGAGTCAGGGACGGACATTGCTTTCCTACAGGAAGTAGTGCTGACTAATCTTACAGTGCCTGGATATTTGGCGATTTTAAATGTCTCACTTGACACCAACGTCGGTACAGCAATTTTAGTCAGGGAGGGGATTCCTGTCTCGGATATCGAGAGGTTGGACTCCTGCAGAGCGATAGGTATAAAAGTCTTTGGTTCTACCCTTATCAATCTGTATGCCCCTTCTGGCACATCTAATAGAATGGAAAGAGCACAGTTCTATAAAGAAGAAATCATTTATTTATTACGGAAAAACCCAAAAGATCTTATAATAGGCGGTGATTTTAATTGTGTGATAAATAAGAAAGACCAGATTCCGAATTTCAATACCTGCAATGAACTGAAGCGTTTCGTCACTGTTTTACAGCTTAAAGATGCTTGGGAAATAATGTATCCCACATTTGTGGCATTTACATTCCTAGGTCCTCACTCACGTAGCAGGATCGACAGACTCTACATATCGCAAAGTCTAGTTAGCTCCTTCATTAAAGCAGAGACGATTCCAGTTTACTTTTCTGATCATAGCTCCGTGCTAGCTTCCATCAACCTTACTGCGCAACCCACTCGCCGTTTTAGAAGTTCATGGCACCTTAATACGTCACTGATGCAGGACGACGGATTAGAAGAAAGTTTGACAGAAGCGTGGGCATTGTGCCTCCGCTCTGCAGATAGACACGTCTCAGTACTAGACTGGTGGTGCAACAGGGCAAAGCCTAAACTGAGAAAAGTTCTCATCCAGTATAGTGTACAACGATCGAAAGACTTGAAAAATTCCATAGAATTTTATTATACCATGCTGCGAAATTTATATGAGCAGGCAAACACTTCCAACGTCCGTCTGGCAGATATCAAGCAAACTAAGGCCAAATTGCTCAGTCTTAAAAGACAGCAGATGGAGGGTCTGAAATTAAAATCCAAGGCTAAGACAGTCGTGGAGGATGAACATGCTTCCTTGTACCATCTACTGAAGCACGAAAGAAACAGGAGACGCACCTTCATTGATGGACTTCAGTCTGAAACTGGCGAGACACTCACGACTCAGAGAGACATCGTCAATGCAGTGCACAAATATTACGAAGACCTATACACTGCCAACCCGGTATGTGAAGAGTCCTTCGATGAGTTCCTTAGTTACATAGCTCCACAGGTCTCGGACGAGGAAAACGAAGACCTTCTCGTTGAGTGTACTAACGAAGATATCCACAGAATCATCTGCAAATCTCCTCTGAGGAAATCGCCGGGACCGGATGGTTTGCCTGTTGAATTTTATAAACGATACTGGCCACTGATTGGTGACATGTTTACCCGAATGACGAACGAGGTGCTTCAGGGAAAGCATTTACCTGCTGTTTTTAAAGAGAGCACAATAGTACTAATCCCAAAAAATGCTGCAAAAAGAAACCTCAACAACTTTCGTCCTATCTCCCTGTTAAACTCCGATTATAAAATCATCGGCAGAATTTTAAACAACAGACTCTCACAGTTGGCCAAAAAGATAGTAAGTCCATACCAGTCCTGTGTGCCTACCAAGAGCATTTTCAAAAGCATAGCTGAATATAGAGATATAATTGCAATCACTGCTGTGACCACCATAAAATGTGCTATCATGTTTATTGACTTCCAGAAAGCATTTGATCGTGTGGATCATAGATTCCTTAGTGCCACACTGAACAAAATAGGTTTTAATGAGCGAGTCGTAAGTGTGATCAGAAATGTTGGAACAGGCATCAGCGCTTGTATATCAGTTAACTGCCAGAGGACAAAGCAGATTCAGATCAGGCGCGGCGTTCCTCAAGGAAGCCCCCTTTCCATGTTCCTATTCGTGCTTTCATTAGAACCTTTCCTCCGCAGTGTTCATGCCACTCTAACTGGCATCACATTATCTGGTCACCGAACAGTCATAAACGCCTATGCCGATGATGTCGGAGTCGTCCTGCGAAATCCCGACGACATTTTGAAATTGGAAACGCTAATTAAAAAGTACTGTAGAGTCTCCGAAGCAGGTGTCAACGCAAACAAAAGCAAACTCCTAAACCTGCGGGGTTTTCAACATACCACCTTAGCCTGGGCCACAATGGTCACCCAATGCAAAGCACTAGGAATAACACTGACACCTTGTCCGTTAAAAATGGCAGCTATCAATTGGAGAAATACGTCGGGACAACTTCTTGGAACAACAAGGGAAAACCTCCACCGTAACATGAACCAAGTTCAGAGGGTGATTTTCATTAACCACTGCATTCTCTCCAGGAGTTACTTTATAGCACAGATCTTCCCACTACCGAAAATGATTGGAAAAAAGATAATGTCTACCATTGCCAGCTATCTTTGGAGAGGGGATATATTCAGAGTCGACGCAAAAACTGCGACCTTAGATCCCAGGAATGGAGGTTTGGGGTTAGTTGACATCAGAAATAAGGCGTCTGCGCTTTTTATAAAAAGGACCGCCACTATCCTTAGCGACCACGCTGATAGCATTACAACTAAATTATTTGAAGTTGTCAGGCCTGCCAGTTTACAGGCGCCGGTGAATGTGCAAAAAATAAATAACCGGCTCCAGTACGTTCGTGTATATTTTGTGGAATTCAGCTATCTCGGCGGTGTCATCATCAACTCACGACGGATCACGGCCCGCGATATTCTGTGCCATCGAAAGAAAATGGAGGGGAGAAACAAATTGGAAAGTAAATACCCACACACTGATTGGGACGCCATATGGAAAAATATTAATATGCGTGGTCTACCATCGGACGTCAAGTCAGCGTGGTATAAAACAGTGAATGAGACCGTAAGCACCAATGAAAGGTTACATGCAATCGGCGTTAGCGACAGGAACCTATGTCTCAAATGTAAATTGATCGACACGTTAGTGCACAGATTCACGTGCGGTGGCAATCTACAACTCTGTAATTGGATTAGGGAACAACTGGCTTTTCTTACGAGATCTTCGGTGGAAAATTTTCCCCCTGTTACTTTCCTCAGGCCTCAGACTTGCTATTTTCCACCAGCAAAAAACAACTCGGTCCATTGGTTAATGGGACACTATGTGAATTACGTAATTAATCACCTGGGAAATGACAATTCCACTGATTTTTACATGTACTTGAAGTGTGCTTTTTATAACGCCCTGAAATATAAAGACCACAAGAAAAACTACGGCAATATGCTTAAAATTGTATTCGAGCGACTGGGCATTGGTTGACAAGCCAACGAGATAAACAAAAATCGTTTATTTAAGCGAAACGACGCTTAAACAAAAACAATTGGGGAGAAGTACAATTTTACAGTTTCATATTACAATCACTTATCCTCTGCTGGCAAAGAAGGCTATTTTGTTTATTGCACAGAAGAAGCCGAAGCCGAAAGCCAGTATCGCAGGGTTAAAGATAAATTGTTTTCTTATACATTCATTTTATGACTGAGAAGGAAGTCTCATTTGTTTCCATGGAAGGGAACATACTTTTTTATTATTATTATTAATCTCAAGAAGGAAAGGAGGCTATGGAATTAGTGCCTTAACATAAAATTCCTTCTTCACATTCCATGAAGATTTTTCTTTTACAATAAAAAAAATAACAAACAAACAAAAATAATAATAATAACAATAAAAAAACTAAACAGAAATTAAAAAAATAATATACAGGTTCAGGGTCCACTACTTCCTACAACTTTATTATATATTACAAAGAAGTATGCTAGGTTGCCGAGAAGCAGTGGACGAGAAAAAAAAAAAAAAAAAAAAAAAAAAAAAAAAAAAAAAAAAAAAAAAAAAAGCACTAAAGCTATAACCTTCAATCTCTATTGCCTCGGCATGACATAAATTTTTTGTTTCAAATGAAGCATCTTTTGGTTCAGGATTTCGAAGGCAAAACAGCATATATCTACGTATACACAAGATGTAAAATTTCTTATTGAAAACTATGATAAAGACACGCCTCAGCAACAGGACTGGGTGGAGACATCGCGGCCAGGCCTCGAGATTTTGACCCCTGCCCGCTTTGCCTCCGCCTGCCTCATGCTGCTTATATAAAAAAAAAAAAAAAGAGAAAAAAAAAGTGGCTAGGATACCTGGCTTTCACCCAGGAGGCCCGGGTTCGATTCCCGGTACCGGAATAATAAATAAGAAAAAAAAAAAAAGTTGGTAGACCGTTCGCTTCGCATGTGAAAGGTGCAGGGTTCAAGCCGCGGCGCCTCCATTTTTTGTGGTCAGTGCATGGTAAGTGTTGGTCGCGCCGAACCTAAAGGCACGCAAGATGTTGCAAAGCCAGCGTCACAGACTGATATGATGTATACTGACGTAAGGAGAGCAAGATGTAAGTGTGGGGACCGGCTGTTATCGAGGTGTCATCGAGTGCAGATCTGTCTTAGGTATCACGGCTTAACCTCATTGAAGTCTAGAGGGTGGACAACACGTTCGTCTTACTCAGAGCGGTGTCCGAACTCTATTTTCGACGTTATACGTGCCACTTTCATTGTGGCCAACTACGATTCGATACAGAATGCACGAAACCTGAAATACACCCAAACAGATACATAGGGAGTAGTGTTTGTCTGCTGAATAATGGGAGTGCAAGGGTCTGTGTCGTCTATATGGCTGTATGTAGCACCATTAGTCTTCGTGGGGGGCGGGCGTAGCTCCGATGGTAGAGCGCTCGCTTAGTATGCGAGAGGTACTGGGATCAATACCCAGTGCCTCCAGCATTTTTAACACACCTGCATGCGCACCTTGCCATGCAAGTGGAATATTTCTCAGCCTGCAGATGTGTCTAGGAAGATACAAGCGAATGATTAGCATCCACAATTGGCAAGCGTGCTGTTATTAGTGCGCGGGAAGCACCCTCGTCCCACGCCACCACTTAATTTAGAAACAGTACATGTGTTCCCGTAAGATTCTCAAGCCTATGTCGGAAAGATCTGCCTTGCGCCGAGTTCACGTAAATCCCACTGCACATTCCTATTCTTTGCGTGCAGTCGGCTGCTACTGGTGTTGCTAGTTGTGACTGCTGATAACAGATGCCGTAGCAATCAATTCATGGAGTGAGTTGTATGTTTTGCGATGGTCTGTCTCTGACAAGCAAGCACAGGTGACATAGGTGCGAACACAGGGAGCTAGCAGACCCTCGCTGCCTGCAGACACCGAGCAGCCACACTAAGTGGGCGGCCTAAGCCGTAGGCGAAATGTGCTCATTCGCTTTGGCGCGACGTCGAACTATAAATAATGCTGTCACTAGCGTGAGCGTTGCGTGAGCGTCGTGGAAAGTCGGAAAAGTCGGCTGCGTGGGTGAGTGCCAAGTTTGGGGAGCGTTTTGTAGTATGCGCAGTGCAATGGAGACGCGGAAACTTGTTGTGGCCCAGTGTTTTGCAGTTGGACGACAAGATTAGTACACAGTAGTAAAGAGCGAGGCACTGAGTTGGCATGAATAATGGAGAGCACAATGGGGCTCGAGATGTGTTTGTTACCTCAGGTGCTGTATGATTGTCGACAAGGAGTGAAAACGGAGCAATTTGTGACGGCTCTTTCAATTTAAGACGTTAAAAACAGACGGAATTTGCATTTGTAATACCAGAGCATCGAAACTACTTGGAACTTTTGTGTATATGAACGTGTCCGCGCCTTTGTACTCTGCTCCCTTCACCGCTACAAACCAACCAACCATCGTGTCCGTGCGCATCAGAGTCGCAAAGAATGGGGAATAGCGCAGTTTGGTCGTGCATGTGGCGTAGCTCAGTTGGTAGAGCGTTCGCTTCGCATGTGAAAGGTGCAGGGTTCAAGCCGCGGCGTCTCCATTTTTTGTGGTCAGTGCATGGTAAGTGTTGGTCGCGGCGAACCTAAAGGCACGCAAGATGTTGCAAAGCCAGCGTCACAGACTGATATGATGTATACTGACGTAAGGAGAGCAAGATGTAAGTGTGGGGACCGGCTGTTATCGAGGTGTCATCGAGTGCAGATCTGTCTTAGGTATCACGGCTTAAGCTCATTGAAGTCTAGAGGGTGGACAACACGTTCGTCTTACTCAGAGCGGTGTCCGAACTCTATTTTCGACGTTACACGTGCCACTTTCATTGTGGCCAACTACGATTCGATACAGAATGCACGAAACCTGAAAGACACCCTAACGGATACATAGAGAGTAGTGTTTGTCTGCTGAATAATGGGAGTGCAAGGGTCTGTGTCGTCTATACGGCTGTATGTAGCACCATCAATCTTCGGGTTGGCGGGCGTAGCTCAATTGGTAGAGCGCTCGCTTAGTATGCGAGAGGTATTGGGATCAATACCCAGTGCCTCCAGAATTTTTAACACACCTACATGCGCACCTTGCCATGCAAGTGGAATAATTCTCAGCCTGCAGATGTGTCTAGGAAGATACAAGCGAATGATTAGCATCCACAATTGGCAAGCGTGCTGTTATTAGTGCGCGGGAAGCACCCTCCTCCCACGCCTACACTTTATTTAGAAACAGTACAAGTGTTCCCGTAAGATTCTCAAGCCTATGTCGGAAAGATCTGCCTTGCGCCGAGTTCACGTAAATCCCACTGCACATTCCTATTCTTTGCGTGCAGTCGGCTGCTACTGGTGTTGCTAGTTGTGACTGCTGATAACAGATGCCGTAGCAATCAATTCATGGAGTGAGTTGTATGTTTTGCGATAGTCTGTCTCTGACAAGCAAGCACAGGTGACATAGGTGCGAACACAGGAAGCTAGCAGACCCTCGCTGCCTGCAGACACCGAGCAGCCACACTAGGAGGGCGGCCTAAGCCGTAGGCGAAATGTGCTCATTCGCTTTGGCGCGACGTCGAACTATAAATAATGCTGTCACTAGCGTAAGCGTCGTGGAAAGTCGGAGAAGTCGGCTGCGTGGGTGAGTGCCAAGTTTGGGGAGCGTTTTGTAGTATGCGCAGTGCAATGGAGACGCGGAAACTTGTTGTGGCCCAGTGTTTTGCAGTTGGACGACAAGATTAGTACACAGTAGTAAAGAGCGAGGCACTGAGTTGGCATGAATAATGGAGTGCACAATGGGGCTCGAGATGTGTTTGTTACCTCAGGTGCTGTATGATTGTCGACAAGGAGTGAAAACGGATCAATTTGTGACGGCTCTTTCAATTTAAGACGTTAAAAACAGACGGAATTTGCATTTGTAATACCAGAGCATCGAAACTACTTGGAACTTTTGTGTATATGAACGTGTCCGCGCCTTTGTACTCTGCTCCCTTCACCGCTACAAACCAACCAACCATCGTGTCCGTGCGCATCAGAGTCGCAAAGAATGGGGAATAGCGCAGTTTGGTCGTGCATGTGGCGTAGCTCAGTTGGTAGAGCGTTCGCTTCGCATGTGAAAGGTGCAGGGGTCAAGCCGCGGCGCCTCCATTTTTTGTGGTCAGTGCATGGTAAGTGTTGGTCGCGGCGAACCTAAAGGCACGCAAGATGTTGCAAAGCCAGCGTCACAGACTGATATGATGTATACTGACGTAAGGAGAGCAAGATGTAAGTGTGGGGACCGGCTGTTATCGAGGTGTCATCGAGTGCAGATCTGTCTTAGGTATCACGGCTTAACCTCATTGAAGTCTAGAGGGTGGACAACACGTTCGTCTTACTCAGAGCGGTGTCCGAACACTATTTTCGACGTTATACGTGCCACTTTCATTGTGGCCAACTACGATTCGATACAGAATGCACGAAACCTGAAATACACCCAAACAGATACATAGGGAGTAGTGTTTGTCTGCTGAATAATGGGAGTGCAAGGGTCTGTGTCGTCTATATGGCTGTATGTAGCACCATTAGTCTTCGTGGGGGGCGGTTGTAGCTCAGATGGTAGAGCGCTTGCTTAGTATGCGAGAGGTACTGGGATCAATACCCAGTGCCTCCAGAATTTTTAACACACCTGCATGCGCACCTTGCCATGCAAGTGGAATAATTCTCAGCCTGCAGATGTGTCTAGGAAGATACAAGCGAATGATTAGCATCCACAATTGGCAAGCGTGCTGTTATTAGTGCGCGGGAAGCACCCTCCTCCCACGCCACCACTTAATTTAGAAACAGTACAAGTGTTCCTGTAAGATTCTCAAGCCTATGTCGGAAAGATCTGCCTTGCGCCGAGTTCACGTAAATCCCACTGCACATTCCTATTCTTTGCGTGCAGTCGGCTGCTACTGGTGTTGCTAGTTGTGACTGCTGATAACAGATGCCGTAGCAATCAATTCATGGAGTGAGTTGTATGTTTTGCGATAGTCTGTCTCTGACAAGCAAGCACAGGTGACATAGGTGCGAACACAGCAAGCTAGCAGACCCTCGCTGCCGGCAGACACCGAGCAGCCACACTAGGAGGGCGGCCTAAGCCGTAGGCGAAATGTGCTCATTCGCTTTGGCGCGACGTCGAACTATAAATAATGCTGTCACTAGCGTGAGCGTCGTGGAAAGTCGGAAAAGTCGGCTGCGTGGGTGAGTGCCAAGTTTGGGGAGCGTTTTGTAGTATGCGCAGTGCAATGGAGACGCGGAAACTTGTTGTGGCCCAGTGTTTTGCAGTTGGACGACAAGATTAGTACACAGTAGTAAAGAGCGAGGCACTGAGTTGGCATGAATAATGGAGTGCACAATGGGGCTCGAGATGTGTTTGTTACCTCAGGTGCTGTATGATTGTCGACAAGGAGTGAAAACGGATCAATTTGTGACGGCTCTTTCAATTTAAGACGTTAAAAACAGACGGAATTTGCATTTGTAATACCAGAGCATCGAAACTACTTGGAACTTTTGTGTATATGAACGTGTCCGCGCCTTTCTACTCTGCTCCCTTCACCGCTACAAACCAACCAACCATCGTGTCCGTGCGCATCAGAGTCGCAAAGAATGGGGAATAGCGCAGCTTGGTCGTGCATGTGGCGTAGCTCAGTTGGTAGAGCGTTCGCGTCGCATGTGAAAGGTGCAGGGTTCAAGCTGCGGCGCCTCCATTTTTTGTGGTCAGTGCATGGTAAGTGTTGGTCGCGGCGAACCTAAAGGCACGCAAGATGTTGCAAAGCCAGCGTCACAGACTGATATGATGTATACTGACGTAAGGAGAGCAAGATGTAAGTGTGGGGACCGGCTGTTATCGAGGTGTCATCGAGTGCAGATCTGTCTTAGGTATCACGGCTTAACCTCATTGAAGTCTAGAGGGTGGACAACACGTTCGTCTTACTCAGAGCGGTGTCCGAACTCTATTATCGACGTTATACGTGCCACTTTCATTGTGGCCAACTACGATTCGATACAGAATGCACGAAACCTGAAAGACACCCTAACGGATACATAGAGAGTAGTGTTTGTCTGCTGAATAATGGGAGTGCAAGGGTCTGTGTCGTCTATATGGCTGTATGTAGCACCATTAGTCTTCGGGGGGGGGGGGGGGGGCGGGCGTAGCTCACATGGTAGAGCGCTCGCTTAGTATGCGCGAGAGGTACTGGGATCAATACCCAGTGCCTCCAGAATTTTTAACACACCTACATGCGCACCTTGCCATGCAAGTGGAATAATTCTCAGCCTGCAGATGTGTCTAGGAAGATACAAGCGAATGATTAGCATCCACAATTGGCAAGCGTGCTGTTATTAGTGCGCGGGAAGCACCCTCCTTCCACGCCTACACTTTATTTAGAAACAGTACAAGTGTTCCCGTAAGATTGTCAAGCGTATGTCGGAAAGATCTGCCTTGCGCCGAGTTCACGTAAATCCCACTGCACATTCCTATTCTTTGCGTGCAGTCGGCTGCTACTGGTGTTGCTAGTTGTGACTGCTGATAACAGATGCCGTTGCAATCAATTCATGGAGTGAGTTGTATGTTTTGCGATAGTCTGTCTCTGACAAGCAAGCACAGGTGACATAGGTGCGAACACAGGGAGCTAGCAGACCCTCGCTGCCTGCAGACACCGAGCAGCCACACTAGGAGGGCGGCCTTAGCCGTAGGCGAAATGTGCTCATTCGCTTTGGCGCGACGTCGAACTATAAATAATGCTGTCACTAGCGTGAGCGTCGTGGAAAGTCGGAAAAGTCGGCTGCGTGGGTGAGTGCCAAGTTTGGGGAGCGTTTTGTAGTATGCGCAGTGCAATGGAGACGCGGAAACTTGTTGTGGCCCAGTGTTTTGCAGTTGGACGACAAGATTAGTACACAGTAGTAAAGAGCGAGGCACTGAGTTGGCATGAATAATGGAGTGCACAATGGGGCTCGAGATGTGTTTGTTACCTCAGGTGCTGTATGATTGTCGACAAGGAGTGAAAACGGATCAATTTGTGACGGCTCTTTCAATTTAAGACGTTAAAAACAGACGGAATTTGCATTTGTAATACCAGAGCATCGAAACTACTTGGAACTTTTGTGTATATGAACGTGTCCGCGCCTTTGTACTCTGCTCCCTTCACCGCTACAAACCAACCAACCATCGTGTCCGTGCGCATCAGAGTCGCAAAGAATGGGGAATAGCGCAGTTTGGTCGTGCATGTGGCGTAGCTCATTTGGTAGAGCGTTCGCTTCGCATGTGAAAGGTGCAGGGTTCAAGCCGCGGCGCCTCCATTTTTTGTGGTCAGTGCATGGTAAGTGTTGGTCGCGGCGAACCTAAAGGCACGCAAGATGTTGCAAAGCCAGCGTCACAGACTGATATGATGTATACTGACGTAAGGAGAGCAAGATGTAAGTGTGGGGACCGGCTGTTATCGAGGTGTCATCGAGTGCAGATCTGTCTTAGGTATCACGGCTTAACCTCATTGAAGTCTAGAGGGTGGACAACACGTTCGTCTTACTCAGAGCGGTGTCCGAACTCTATTTTCGACGTTATACGTGCCACTTTCATTGTGGCCAACTACGATTCGATACAGAATGCACGAAACCTGAAAGACACCCTAACGGATACATAGAGAGTAGTGTTTGTCTGCTGAATAATGGGAGTGCAAGGGTCTTTGTCGTCTATATGGCTGTATGTAGCACGTTTAGTCTTCGGGGGGGGGCGGTCGTAGCTCAGATAGTAGAGCGCTCGCTTAGTATGCGATAGGTACTGGGATCAATACCCAGTGCCTCCAGAATTTTTTACACACCTACATGCGCACCTTGCCATGCAAGTGGAATAATTCTCAGCCTGCAGATGTGTCTAGGAAGATACAAGCGAATGATTAGCATCCACAATTGGCAAGCGTGCTGTTATTAGTGCGCGGGAAGTACCCTCCTCCCACGCCCACACTTTATTTAGAAACAGTACAAGTGTTCCCGTAAGATTCTCAAGCCTATGTCGGAAAGATCTGCCTTGCGCCGAGTTCACGTAAATCCCAATGCACATTCCTATTCTTTGCGTGCAGTCGGCTGCTACTGGTGTTGCTAGTTGTGACTGCTGATAACAGATGCCGTAGAAATCAATTCATGGAGTGAGTTGTATGTTTTGCGATAGTCTGTCTCTGACAAGCAAGCACAGGTGACATAGGTGCGAATACAGGGAGCTAGCAGACCCTCGCTGCCTGCAGACACCGAGCAGCCACACCAGGAGGGCGGCCTAAGCCGTAGGCGAAATGTGCTCATTCGCTTTGGCGCGACGTCGAACTATAAATAATGCTGTCACTAGCGTGAGCGTTGCGTGAGCGTCGTGGAAAGTCGGAAAAGTCGGCTGCGTGGGTGAGTGCCAAGTTTGGGGAGCGTTTTGTAGTATGCGCAGTGCAATGGAGACGCGGAAACTTGTTGTGGCCCAGTGTTTTGCAGTTGGACGACAAGATTAGTACACAGTAGTAAAGAGCGAGGCACTGAGTTGGCATGAATAATGGAGTGCACAATGGGGCTCGAGATGTGTTTGTTACCTCAGGTGCTGTATGATTGTCGACAAGGAGTGAAAACGGAGCAATTTGTGACGGCTCTTTCAATTTAAGACGTTAAAAACAGACGGAATTTGCATTTGTAATACCAGAGCATCGAAACTACTTGGAACTTTTGTGTATATGAACGTGTCCGCGCCTTTGTACTCTGCTCCCTTCACCGCTACAAACCAACCAACCATCGTGTCCGTGCGCATCAGAGTCGCAAAGAATGGGGAATAGCGCAGTTTGGTCGTGCATGTGGCGTAGCTCAGTTGGTAGATAATTCGCTTCGCATGTGAAAGGTGCAGGGTTCAAGCCGCGGCGCCTCCATTTTTTGTGGTCAGTGCATGGTAAGTGTTGGTCGCGGCGAACCTAAAGGCACGCAAGATGTTGCAAAGCCAGCGTCACAGACTGATATGATGTATACTGACGTAAGGAGAGCAAGATGTAAGTGTGGGGACCGGCTGTTATCGAGGTGTCATCGAGTGCAGATCTGTCTTAGGTATCACGGCTTAACCTCATTGAAGTCTAGAGGGTGGACAACACGTTCGTCTTACTCAGAGCGGTGTCCGAACACTATTTTCGACGTTATACGTGCCACTTTCATTGTGGCCAACTACGATTCGATACAGAATGCACGAAACCTGAAATACACCCAAACAGATACATAGGGAGTAGTGTTTGTCTGCTGAATAATGGGAGTGCAAGGGTCTGTGTCGTCTATATGGCTGTATGTAGCACCATTAGTCTTCGTGGGGGGCGGTTGTAGCTCAGATGGTAGAGCGCTCGCTTAGTATGCGAGAGGTACTGGGATCAATACCCAGTGCCTCCAGAATTTTTAACACACCTGCATGCGCACCTTGCCATGCAAGTGGAATAATTCTCAGCCTGCAGATGTGTCTAGGAAGATACAAGCGAATGATTAGCATCCACAATTGGCAAGCGTGCTGTTATTAGTGCGCGGGAAGCACCCTCCTCCCACGCCACCACTTAATTTAGAAACAGTACAAGTGTTCCCGTAAGATTCTCAAGCCTATGTCGGAAAGATCTGCCTTGCGCCGAGTTCACGTAAGTCCCACTGCACATTCCTATTCTTTGCGTGCAGTCGGCTGCTACTGGTGTTGCTAGTTGTGACTGCTGATAACAGATGCCGTAGCAATCAATTCATGGAGTGAGTTGTATGTTTTGCGATAGTCTGTCTCTGACAAGCAAGCACAGGTGACATAGGTGCGAACACAGCAAGCTAGCAGACCCTCGCTGCCGGCAGACACCGAGCAGCCACACTAGGAGGGCGGCCTAAGCCGTAGGCGAAATGTGCTCATTCGCTTTGGCGCGACGTCGAACTATAAATAATGCTGTCACTAGCGTGAGCGTCGTGGAAAGTCGGAAAAGTCGGCTGCGTGGGTGAGTGCCAAGTTTGGGGAGCGTTTTGTAGTATGCGCAGTGCAATGGAGACGCGGAAACTTGTTGTGGCCCAGTGTTTTGCAGTTGGACGACAAGATTAGTACACAGTAGTAAAGAGCGAGGCACTGAGTTGGCATGAATAATGGAGTGCACAATGGGGCTCGAGATGTGTTTGTTACCTCAGGTGCTGTATGATTGTCGACAAGGAGTGAAAACGGATCAATTTGTGACGGCTCTTTCAATTTAAGACGTTAAAAACAGACGGAATTTGCATTTGTAATACCAGATCATCGAAACTACTTGGAACTTTTGTGTATATGAACGTGTCCGCGCCTTTCTACTCTGCTCCCTTCACCGCTACAAACCAACCAACCATCGTGGCCGTGCGCATCAGAGTCGCAAAGAATGGGGAATAGCGCAGCTTGGTCGTGCATGTGGCGTAGCTCAGTTGGTAGAGCGTTCGCTTTGCATGTGAAAGGTGCAGGGTTCAAGCTGCGGCGCCTCCATTTTTTGTGGTCAGTGCATGGTAAGTGTTGGTCGCGGCAAACCTAAAGGCACGCAAGATGTTGCAAAGCCAGCGTCACAGACTGATATGATGTATACTGACGTAAGGAGAGCAAGATGTAAGTGTGGGGACCGGCTGTTATCGAGGTGTCATCGAGTGCAGATCTGTCTTAGGTATCACGGCTTAACCTCATTGAAGTCTAGAGGGTGGACAACACGTTCGTCTTACTCAGAGCGGTGTCCGAACTCTATTTTCGACGTTATACGTGCCACTTTCATTGTGGCCAACTACGATTCGATACAGAATGCACGAAACCTGAAAGACACCCTAACGGATACATAGAGAGTAGTGTTTGTCTGCTGAATAATGGGAGTGCAAGGGTCTGTGTCGTCTATATGGCTGTATGTAGCACCATTAGTCTTCGGGGGGGGGGGGGGGGGGGGGGCGGGCGTAGCTCACATGGTAGAGCGCTCGCTTAGTATGCGCGAGAGGTACTGGGATCAATACCCAGTGCCTCCAGAATTTTTAACACACCTACATGCGCACCTTGCCATGCAAGTGGAATAATTCTCAGCCTGCAGATGTGTCTAGGAAGATACAAGCGAATGATTAGCATCCACAATTGGCAAGCGTGCTGTTATTAGTGCGCGGGAAGCACCCTCCTTCCACGCCTACACTTTATTTAGAAACAGTACAAGTGTTCCCGTAAGATTGTCAAGCGTATGTCGGAAAGATCTGCCTTGCGCCGAGTTCACGTAAATCCCACTGCACATTCCTATTCTTTGCGTGCAGTCGGCTGCTACTGGTGTTGCTAGTTGTGACTGCTGATAACAGATTCCGTAGCAATCAATTCATGGAGTGAGTTGTATGTTTTGCGATAGTCTGTCTCTGACAAGCAAGCACAGGTGACATAGGTGCGAACACAGGGAGCTAGCAGACCCTCGCTGCCTGCAGACACCGAGCAGCCACACTAGGAGGGCGGCCTTAGCCGTAGGCGAAATGTGCTCATTCGCTTTGGCGCGACGTCGAACTATAAATAATGCTGTCACTAGCGTGAGCGTCGTGGAAAGTCGGAAAAGTCGGCTGCGTGGGTGAGTGCCAAGTTTGGGGAGCGTTTTGTAGTATGCGCAGTGCAATGGAGACGCGGAAACTTGTTGTGGCCCAGTGTTTTGCAGTTGGACGACAAGATTAGTACACAGTAGTAAAGAGCGAGGCACTGAGTTGGCATGAATAATGGAGTGCACAATGGGGCTCGAGATGTGTTTGTTACCTCAGGTGCTGTATGATTGTCGACAAGGAGTGAAAACGGATCAATTTGTGACGGCTCTTTCAATTTAAGACGTTAAAAACAGACGGAATTTGCATTTGTAATACCAGAGCATCGAAACTACTTGGAACTTTTGTGTATATGAACGTGTCCGCGCCTTTGTACTCTGCTCCCTTCACCGCTACAAACCAACCAACCATCGTGTCCGTGCGCATCAGAGTCGCAAAGAATGGGGAATAGCGCAGTTTGGTCGTGCATGTGGCGTAGCTCAGTTGGTAGAGCGTTCGCTTCGCATGTGGAAGGTGCAGGGTTCAAGCCGCGGCGCCTCCATTTTTTGTGGTCAGTGCATGGTAAGTGTTGGTCGCGCCGAACCTAAAGGCACGCAAGATGTTGCAAAGCCAGCGTCACAGACTGATATGATGTATACTGACGTAAGGAGAGCAAGATGTAAGTGTGGGGACCGGCTGTTATCGAGGTGTCATCGAGTGCAGATCTGTCTTAGGTATCACGGCTTAACCTCATTGAAGTCTAGAGGGTGGACAACACGTTCGTCTTACTCAGAGCGGTGTCCGAACACTATTTTCGACGTTATACGTGCCACTTTCATTGTGGCCAACTACGATTCGATACAGAATGCACGAAACCTGAAATACACCCAAACAGATACATAGGGAGTAGTGTTTGTCTGCTGAATAATGGGAGTGCAAGGGTCTGTGTCGTCTATATGGCTGTATGTAGCACCATTAGTCTTCGTGGGGGGCGGTTGTAGCTCAGATGGTAGAGCGCTCGCTTAGTATGCGAGAAGTACTGGGATCAATACCCAGTGCCTCCAGAATTTTTAACACACCTGCATGCGCACCTTGCCATGCAAGTGGAATAATTCTCAGCCTGCAGATGTGTCTAGGAAGATACAAGCGAATGATTAGCATCCACAATTGGCAAGCGTGCTGTTATTAGTGCGCGGGAAGCACCCTCCTCCCACGCCACCACTTAATTTAGAAACAGTACAAGTGTTCCCGTAAGATTCTCAAGCCTATGTCGGAAAGATCTGCCTTGCGCCGAGTTCACGTAAATCCCACTGCACATTCCTATTCTTTGCGTGCAGTCGGCTGCTACTGGTGTTGCTAGTTGTGACTGCTGATAACAGATGCCGTAGCAATCAATTCATGGAGTGAGTTGTATGTTTTGCGATAGTCTGTCTCTGACAAGCAAGCACAGGTGACATAGGTGCGAACACAGGAAGCTAGCAGACCCTCGCTGCCGGCAGACACCGAGCAGCCACACTAGGAGGGCGGCCTAAGCCGTAGGCGAAATGTGCTCATTCGCTTTGGCGCGACGTCGAACTATAAATAATGCTGTCACTAGCGTGAGCGTCGTGGAAAGTCGGAAAAGTCGGCTGCGTGGGTGAGTGCCAAGTTTGGGGAGCGTTTTGTAGTATGCGCAGTGTAATGGAGACGCGGAAACTTGTTGTGGCCCAGTGTTTTGCAGTTGGACGACAAGATTAGTACACAGTAGTAAAGAGCGAGGCACTGAGTTGGCATGAATAATGGAGTGCACAATGGGGCTCGAGATGTGTTTGTTACCTCAGGTGCTGTATGATTGTCGACAAGGAGTGAAAACGGATCAATTTGTGACGGCTCTTTCAATTTAAGACGTTAAAAACAGACGGAATTTGCATTTGTAATACCAGAGCATCGAAACTACTTGGAACTTTTGTGTATATGAACGTGTCCGCGCCTTTCTACTCTGCTCCCTTCACCGCTACAAACCAACCAACCATCGTGGCCGTGCGCATCAGAGTCGCAAAGAATGGGGAATAGCGCAGCTTGGTCGTGCATGTGGCGTAGCTCAGTTGGTAGAGCGTTCGCTTCGCATGTGAAAGGTGCAGGGTTCAAGCTGCGGCGCCTCCATTTTTTGTGGTCAGTGCATGGTAAGTGTTGGTCGCGGCGAACCTAAAGGCACGCAAGATGTTGCAAAGCCAGCGTCACAGACTGATATGATGTATACTGACGTAAGGAGAGCAAGATGTAAGTGTGGGGACCGGCTGTTATCGAGGTGTCATCGAGTGCAGATCTGTCTTAGGTATCACGGCTTAACCTCATTGAAGTCTAGAGGGTGGACAACACGTTCGTCTTACTCAGAGCGGTGTCCGAACTCTATTTTCGACGTTATACGTGCCACTTTCATTGTGGCCAACTACGATTCGATACAGAATGCACGAAACCTGAAAGACACCCTAACGGATACATAGAGAGTAGTGTTTGTCTGCTGAATAATGGGAGTGCAAGGGTCTGTGTCGTCTATATGGCTGTATGTAGCACCATTAGTCTTCGGGGGGGGGGGGGGGGCGGGCGTAGCTCACATGGTAGAGCGCTCGCTTAGTATGCGCGAGAGGTACTGGGATCAATACCCAGTGCCTCCAGAATTTTTAACACACCTACATGCGCACCTTGCCATGCAAGTGGAATAATTCTCAGCCTGCAGATGTGTCTAGGAAGATACAAGCGAATGATTAGCATCCACAATTGGCAAGCGTGCTGTTATTAGTGCGCGGGAAGCACCCTCCTTCCACGCCTACACTTTATTTAGAAACAGTACAAGTGTTCCCGTAAGATTGTCAAGCGTATGTCGGAAAGATCTGCCTTGCGCCGAGTTCACGTAAATCCCACTGCACATTCCTATTCTTTGCGTGCAGTCGGCTGCTACTGGTGTTGCTAGTTGTGACTGCTGATAACAGATGCCGTAGCAATCAATTCATGGAGTGAGTTGTATGTTTTGCGATAGTCTGTCTCTGACAAGCAAGCACAGGTGACATAGGTGCGAACACAGGGATCTAGCAGACCCTCGCTGCCTGCAGACACCGAGCAGCCACACTAGGAGGGCGGCCTTAGCCGTAGGCGAAATGTGCTCATTCGCTTTGGCGCGACGTCGAACTATAAATAATGCTGTCACTAGCGTGAGCGTCGTGGAAAGTCGGAAAAGTCGGCTGCGTGGGTGAGTGCCAAGTTTGGGGAGCGTTTTGTAGTATGCGCAGTGCAATGGAGTCGCGGAAACTTGTTGTGGCCCAGTGTTTTGCAGTTGGACGACAAGATTAGTACACAGTAGTAAAGAGCGAGGCACTGAGTTGGCATGAATAATGGAGTGCACAATGGGGCTCGAGATGTGTTTGTTACCTCAGGTGCTGTATGATTGTCGACAAGGAGTGAAAACGGATCAATTTGTGACGGCTCTTTCAATTTAAGACGTTAAAAACAGACGGAATTTGCATTTGTAATACCAGAGCATCGAAACTACTTGGAACTTTTGTGTATATGAACGTGTCCGCGCCTTTGTACTCTGCTCCCTTCACCGCTACAAACCAACCAACCATCGTGTCCGTGCGCATCAGAGTCGCAAAGAATGGGGAATAGCGCAGTTTGGTCGTGCATGTGGCGTAGCTCATTTGGTAGAGCGTTCGCTTTGCATGTGAAAGGTGCAGGGTTCAAGCCGCGGCGCCTCCATTTTTTGTGGTCAGTGCATGGTAAGTGTTGGTCGCGGCGAACCTAAAGGCACGCAAGATGTTGCAAAGCCAGCGTCACAGACTGATATGATGTATACTGACGTAAGGAGAGCAAGATGTAAGTGTGGGGACCGGCTGTTATCGAGGTGTCATCGAGTGCAGATCTGTCTTAGGTATCACGGCTTAACCTCATTGAAGTCTAGAGGGTGGACAACACGTTCGTCTTACTCAGAGCGGTGTCCGAACTCTATTTTCGACGTTATACGTGCCACTTTCATTGTGGCCAACTACGATTCGATACAGAATGCACGAAACCTGAAAGACACCCTAACGGATACATAGAGAGTAGTGTTTGTCTGCTGAATAATGGGAGTGCAAGGGTCTTTGTCGTCTATATGGCTGTATGTAGCACGTTTAGTCTTCGGGGGGGGCGGTCGTAGCTCAGATGGTAGAGCGCTCGCTTAGTATGCGAGAGGTACTGGGATCAATACCCAGTGCCTCCAGAATTTTTTACACACCTACATGCGCACCTTGCCATGCAAGTGGAATAATTCTCAGCCTGCAGATGTGTCTAGGAAGATACAAGCGAATGATTAGCATCCACAATTGGCAAGCGTGCTGTTATTAGTGCGCGGGAAGTACCCTCCTCCCACGCCCACACTTTATTTAGAAACAGTACAAGTGTTCCCGTAAGATTCTCAAGCCTATGTCGGAAAGATCTGCCTTGCGCCGAGTTCACGTAAATCCCAATGCACATTCCTATTCTTTGCGTGCAGTCGGCTGCTACTGGTGTTGCTAGTTGTGACTGCTGATAACAGATGCCGTAGAAATCAATTCATGGAGTGAGTTGTATGTTTTGCGATAGTCTGTCTCTGACAAGCAAGCACAGGTGACATAGGTGCGAACACAGGGAGCTAGCAGACCCTCGCTGCCTGCAGACACCGAGCAGCCACACTAGGAGGGCGGCCTAAGCCGTAGGCGAAATGTGCTCATTCGCTTTGGCGCGACGTCGAACTATAAATAATGCTGTCACTAGCGTGAGCGTTGCGTGAGCGTCGTGGAAAGTCGGAAAAGTCGGCTGCGTGGGTGAGTGCCAAGTTTGGGGAGCGTTTTGTAGTATGCGCAGTGCAATGGAGACGCGGAAACTTGTTGTGGCCCAGTGTTTTGCAGTTGGACGACAAGATTAGTACACAGTAGTAAAGAGCGAGGCACTGAGTTGGCATGAATAATGGAGTGCACAATGGGGCTCGAGATTTGTTTGTTACCTCAGGTGCTGTATGATTGTCGACAAGGAGTGAAAACGGAGCAATTTGTGACGGCTCTTTCAATTTAAGACGTTAAAAACAGACGGAATTTGCATTTGTAATACCAGAGCATCGAAACTACTTGGAACTTTTGTGTATATGAACGTGTCCGCGCCTTTGTACTCTGCTCCCTTCACCGCTACAAACCAACCAACCATCGTGTCCGTGCGCATCAGAGTCGCAAAGAATGGGGAATAGCGCAGTTTGGTCGTGCATGTGGCGTAGCTCAGTTGGTAGAGCGTTCGCTTCGCATGTGGAAGGTGCAGGGTTCAAGCCGGGGCGCCTCCATTTTTTGTGGTCAGTGCATGGCAAGTGTTGGTCGCGGCGAACCTAAAGGCACGCAAGATGTGGCAAAGCCAGCGTCACAGACTGATATGATGTATACTGACGTAAGGAGAGCAAGATGTAAGTGTGGGGACCGGCTGTTATCGAGGTGTCATCGAGTGCAGATCTGTCTTAGGTATCACGGCTTAACCTCATTGAAGTCTAGAGGGTGGACAACACGTTCGTCATACTCAGAGCGGTGTCCGAACTCTATTTTCGACGTTATACGTGCCACTTTCATTGTGGCCAACTACGATTCGATACAGAATGCACGAAACCTGAAATACACCGAAAAAGATACATAGGGAGTAGTGTTTGTCTGCTGAATAATGGGAGTGCAAGGGTCTGTGTCGTCTATATGGCTGTATGTAGCACCATCAGTTTTCTTGGGGGGCGGGCGTAGCTCAGGTGGTAGAGCGCTCGCTTAGTATGCGAGAGGTACTGGGATCAATACCCAGTGCCTCCAGAATTTTTAACACACCTGCATGCGCACCTTGCCATGCAAGTGGAATAATTCTCAGCCTGCAGATGTGTCTAGGAAGATACAAGCGAATGATTAGCATCCACAATTGGCAAGCGTGCTGTTATTAGTGCGCGGGAAGCACCCTCCTCCCACGACAACACTTTATTTAGAAACAGTACAAGTGTTCCCGTAAGATTGTCAAGCGTATGTCGGAAAGATCTGCCTTGCGCCGAGTTCACGTAAATCCCACTGCACATTCCTATTCTTTGCGTGCAGTCGGCTGCTACTGGTGTTGCTAGTTGTGACTGCTGATAACAGATGCCGTAGCAATCAATTCATGGAGTGAGTTGTATGTTTTGCGATAGTCTGTCTCTGACAAGCAAGCACAGGTGACATAGGTGCGAACACAGGAAGCTAGCAGTCCCTCGCTGCCTGCAGACACCGAGCAGCCACACTAGGAGGGCGGCCTAAGCCGTAGGCGAAATGTGCTCATTCGCTTTGGCGCGACGTCGAACTATAAATAATGCTGTCACTAGCGTGAGCGTCGTGGAAAGTCGGAAAAGTCGGCCTCGTGGGTGAGTGCCAAGTTTGGGGAGCGTTTTGTAGTATGCGCAGTGCAATGGAGACGCGGAAACTTGTTGTGGCCCAGTGTTTTGCAGTTGGACGACAAGATTAGTACACAGTAGTAAAGAGCGAGGCACTGAGTTGGCATGAATAATGGAGTGCACAATGGGGCTCGAGATGTGTTTGTTACCTCAGGTGCTGTATGATTGTCGACAAGGAGTGAAAACGGATCAATTTGTGACGGCTCTTTCAATTTAAGACGTTAAAAACAGACGGAATTTGCATTTGTAATACCAGAGCATCGAAACTACTTGGAACTTTTGTGTATATGAACGTGTCCGCGCCTTTGTACTCTGCTCCCTTCACCGCTACAAACCAACCAACCATCGTGTCCGTGCGCATCAGAGTCGCAAACAATGGGGAATAGCGCAGTTTGGTCGTGCATGTGGCGTAGCTCAGTTGGTAGAGCGTTCGCTTCGCATGTGAAAGGTGCAGGGTTCAAGCCGCGGCGCCTCCATTTTTTGTGGTCAGTGCATGGTAAGTGTTGGTCGCGGCGAACCTAAAGGCACGCAAGATGTTGCAAAGCCAGCGTCACAGACTGATATGATGTATACTGACGTAAGGAGAGCAAGATGTAAGTGTGGGGACCGGCTGTTATCGAGGTGTCATCGAGTGCAGATCTGTCTTAGGTGTCACGGCTTAACCTCATTGAAGTCTAGAGGGTGGACAACACGTTCGTCTTACTCAGAGCGGTGTCCGAACTCTATTTTCGACGTTATACGTGCCACTTTCATTGTGGCCAACTACGATTCGATACAGAATGCACGAAACCTGAAATACACCCAAACAGATACATAGGGAGTAGTGTTTGTCTGCTGAATAATGGGAGTGCAAGGGTCTGTGTCGTCTCTATGGCTGTATGTAGCACCATTAGTCTTCGTGGGGGGCGGGCGTAGCTCAGATGGTAGAGCGCTCGCTTAGTATGCGAGAGGTACTGGGATCAATACCCAGTGCCTCCGGAATTTTTAACACACCTACATGCGCACCTTGCCATGCAAGTGGAATAATTCTCAGCCTGCAGATGTGTCTAGGAAGATACAAGCGAATGATTAGCATCCACAATTGGCAAGCGTGCTGTTATTAGTGCGCGGGAAGTACCCTCCTCCCACGCCTACACTTTATTTAGAAACAGTACAAGTGTTCCCGTAAGATTGTCAAGCCTATGTCGGAAAGATCTGCCTTGCGCCGAGTTCACGTAAATCCCACTGCACATTCCTATTCTTTGCGTGCAGTCGGCTGCTACTGGTGTTGCTAGTTGTGACTGCTGATAACAGATGCCGTAGCAATCAATTCATGGAGTGAGTTGTATGTTTTGCGATAGTCTGTCTCTGACAAGCAAGCACAGGTGACATAGGTGCGAACACAGGAAGCTAGCAGACCCTCGCTGCCTGCAGACACCGAGCAGCCACACTAGGAGGGCGGCCTAAGCCGTAGGCGAAATGTTCTCATTCGCTTTGGCGCGACGTCGAACTATAAATAATGCTGTCACTAGCGTGAGCGTTGCGTGAGCGTCATGGAAAGTCGGAAAAGTCGGCTGCGTGGGTGAATGCCAAGTTTGGGGAGCGTTTTGTAGTATGCGCAGTGCAATGGAGACGCGGAAACTTGTTGTGGCCCAGTGTTTTGCAGTTGGACGACAAGATTGGTACACAGTAGTAAAGAGCGAGGCACTGAGTTGGCATGAATAATGGAGTGCACAATGGGGCTCGAGATGTGTTTGTTACCTCAGGTGCTGTATGATTGTCGACAAGGAGTGAAAACGGAGCAATTTGTGACGGCTCTTTCAATTTAAGACGTTAAAAACAGACGGAATTTGCATTTGTAATACCAGAGCATCGAAACTACTTGGAACTTTTGTGTATTTGAACGTGTCCGCGCCTTTGTACTCTGCTCCCTTCACCGCTACAAACCAACCAACCATCGTGTCCGTGCGCATTAGAGTCGCAAAGAATGGGGAATAGCGCAGTTTGGTCGTGCATGTGGTGTAGCTCAGTTGGTAGAGCGTTCGCTTCGCATGTGAAAGGTGCAGGGTTCAAGCCGCGGCGCCTCCATTTTTTGTGGTCAGTGCATGGTAAGTGTTGGTCGCGGCGAACCTAAAGGCACGCAAGATGTTGCAAAGCCAGCGTCACAGACTGATATGATGTATACTGACGTAAGGAGAGCAAGATGTAAGTGTGGGGACCGGCTGTTATCGAGGTGTCATCGAGTGCAGATCTGTCTTAGGTATCACGGCTTAACCTCATTGAAGTCTAGAGGGTGGACAACACGTTCGTCTTACTCAGAGCGGTGTCCGAACTCTATTTTCGACGTTATACGTGCCACTTTCATTGTGGCCAACTACGATTCGATACAGAATGCACGAAACCTGAAATACACCCAAACAGATACATAGGGAGTAGTGTTTGTCTGCTGAATAATGGGAGTGCAAGGGTCTGTGTCGTCTATATGGCTGTATGTAGCACCATTAGTCTTCGTGGGGGGCGGGCGTAGCTCAGATGGTAGAGCGCTCGCTTAGTATGCGAGAGCTACTGGGATCAATACCCAGTAGCTCCGGAATTTTTAACACACCTACATGCGCACCTTGCCATGCAAGTGGAATAATTCTCAGCCTGCAGATGTGTCTAGGAAGATACAAGCGAATGATTAGCATCCACAATTGGCAAGCGTGCTGTTATTAGTGCGCGGGAAGTACCCTCCTCATACGCCAACACTTTATTCAGAAACAGTACAAGTGTTCCCGTAAGATTGTCAAGCCTATGTCGGAAAGATCTGCCTTGCGCCGAGTTCACGTAAATCCCACTGCACATTCCTATTCTTTGCGTGCAGTCGGCTGCTACTGGTGTTGCTAGTTGTGACTGCTGATAACAGATGCCGTAGCAATCAATTCATGGAGTGAGTTGTATGTTTTGCGATAGTCTGTCTCTGACAAGCAAGCACAGGTGACATAGGTGCGAACACAGGAAGCTAGCAGACCCTCGCTGCCTGCAGACACCGAGCAGCCACACTAGGAGGGCGGCCTAAGCCGTAGGCGAAATGTTCTCATTCGCTTTGGCGCGACGTCGAACTATAAATAATGCTGTCACTAGCGTGAGCGTTGCGTGAGCGTCATGGAAAGTCGGAAAACTCGGCTGCGTGGGTGAATGCCAAGTTTGGGGAGCGTTTTGTAGTATGCGCAGTGCAATGGAGACGCGGAAACTTGTTGTGGCCCAGTGTTTTGCAGTTGGACGACAAGATTGGTACACAGTAGTAAAGAGCGAGGCACTGAGTTGGCATGAATAATGGAGTGCACAATGGGGCTCGAGATGTGTTTGTTACCTCAGGTGCTGTATGATTGTCGACAAGGAGTGAAAACGGAGCAATTTGTGACGGCTCTTTCAATTTAAGACGTTAAAAACAGACGGAATTTGCATTTGTAATACCAGAGCATCGAAACTACTTGGAACTTTTGTGTATATGAACGTGTCCGCGCCTTTGTACTCTGCTCCCTTCACCGCTACAAACCAATCAACCATCGTGTCCGTGCGCATCAGAGTCGCAAAGAATGGGGAATAGCGCAGTTTGGTCGTGCATGTGGCGTAGCTCAGTTGGTAGAGCGTTCGCTTCGCATGTGATAGGTGCAGGGTTCAAGCCGCGGCGCCTCCATTTTTTGTGGTCAGTGCATGGTAATTGTTGGTCGCGGCGAACCTAAAGGCACGCAAGATGTTGCAAAGCCAGCGTCACAGACTGATATGATGTATACTGACGTAAGGAGAGCAAGATGTAAGTGTGGGGACCGGCTGTTATCGAGGTGTCATCGAGTGCAGATCTGTCTTAGGTATCACGGCTTAACCTCATTGAAGTCTAGAGGGTGGACAACACGTTCGTCTTACTCAGAGCGGTGTCCGAACTCTATTTTCGACGTTATACCTGCCACTTTCATTGTGGCCAACTACGATTCGATACAGAATGCACGAAACCTGAAAGACACCCTAACGGATACATAGAGAGTAGTGTTTGTCTGCTGAATAATGGGAGTGCAAGGGTCTTTGTCGTCTATATGGCTGTATGTAGCACCATTAGATTTCTGGGGGGGGGCGGGCGTAGCTCAGATGGTAGAGCGCTCGCTTAGTATGCGAGAGGTACTGGGTTCAATACCCAGTGCCTCCAGAATTTTTAACACACCTACATGCGCACCTTGCCATGCAAGTGGAATAATTCTCAGCCTGCAGATGTGTCTAGGAAGATACAAGCGAATGATTAGCATCCACAAAGATCTGCCTTGCGCCGAGTTCACGTAAATCCCACTGCACATTCCTATTCTTTGCGTGCAGTCGGCTGCTACTGGTGTTGCTAGTTGTGACTGCTGATAAAAGATGCCGTAGCAATCAATTCATGGAGTGAGTTGTATGTTTTGCGATAGTCTGTCTCTGACAAGCAAGCACAGGTGACATAGGTGCGAACACAGGAAGCTAGCAGACCCTCGCTGCCTGCTGACACCGAGCAGCCACACTAGGAGGGCGGCCTAAGCCGTAGGCGAAATGTGCTCATTCGCTTTGGCGCGACGTCGAACTATAAATAATGCTGTCACTAGCGTGAGCGTCGTGGAAAGTCGGAAAAGTCGGCTGCGTGGGTGAGTGCCAAGTTTGGGGAGCGTTTTGTAGTATGCGCAGTGCAATGGAGACGCGGAAACTTGTTGTGGCCCAGTGTTTTGCAGTTGGACGACAAGATTAGTACACAGTAGTAAAGAGCGAGGCACTGAGTTGGCATGAATAATGGAGTGCACAATGGGGCTCGAGATGTGTTTGTTACCTCAGGTGCTGTATGATTGTCGACAAGGAGTGAAAACGGAGCAATTTGTGACGGCTCTTTCAATTTAAGACGTTAAAAACAGACGGAATTTGCATTTGTAATACCAGAGCATCGAAACTACTTGGAACTTTTGTGTATATGAACGTGTCCGCGCCTTTGTACTCTGCTCCCTTCACCGCTACAAACCAACCAACCATCGTGTCCGTGCGCATCAGAGTCGCAAAGAATGGGGAATAGCGCAGTTTGGTCGTGCATGTGGCGTAACTCAGTTGGTAGAGCGTTCGCTTCGCATGTGAAAGGTGCAGGGTTCAAGCCGCGGCGCCTCCATTTTTTGTGGTCAGTGCATGGTAAGTGTTGGTCGCGGCGAACCTAAAGGCACGCAAGATGTTGCAAAGCCAGCGTCACAGACTGATATGATGTATACTGACGTAAGGAGAGCAAGATGTAAGTGTGGGGACCGGCTGTTATCGAGGTGTCATCGAGTGCAGATCTGTCTTAGGTATCACGGCTTAACCTCATTGAAGTCTAGAGGGTGGACAACACGTTCGTCTTACTCAGAGCGGTGTCCGAACTCTATTTTCGACGTTATACGTGCCACTTTCATTGTGGCCAACTACGATTCGATACAGAATGCACGAAACCTGAAAGACACCCTAACGGATACATAGAGAGTAGTGTTTGTCTGCTGAATAATGGGAGTGCAAGGGTCTTTGTCGTCTATATGGCTGTATGTAGCACCATTAGATTTCGGGGGGGGCGGGCGTAGCTCAGATGGTAGAGCGCTCGCTTAGTATGCGAGAGGTACTGGGTTCAATACCCAGTGCCTCCAGAATTTTTAACACACCTACCTGCGCACCTTGCCATGCAAGTGGAATAATTCTCAGCCTGCAGATGTGTCTAGGAAGATACAAGCGAATGATTAGCATCCACAAAGATCTGCCTTGCGCCGAGTTCACGTAAATCCCACTGCACATTCCTATTCTTTGCGTGCAGTCGGCTGCTACTGGTGTTGCTAGTTGTGACTGCTGATAAAAGATGCCGTAGCAATCAATTCATGGAGTGAGTTGTATGTTTTGCGATAGTCTGTCTCTGACAAGCAAGCAAAGGGGACATAGGTGCGAACACAGGGAGCTAGCAGACCCTCGCTGCCTGCAGACACCGAGCAGCCACACTAGGAGGGCGGCCTAAGCCGTAGGCGAAATGTGCTCATTCGCTTTGGCGCGACGTCGAACTATAAATAATGCTGTCACTAGCGTGAGCGTCGTGGAAAGTCGGAAAAGTCGGCTGCGTGGGTGAGTGCCAAGTTTGGGGAGCGTTTTGTAGTATGCGCAGTGCAATGGAGACGCGGAAACTTGTTGTGGCCCAGTGTTTTGCAGTTGGACGACAAGATTAGTACACAGTAGTAAAGAGCGAGGCACTGAGTTGGCATGAATAATGGAGTGCACAATGAGGCTCGAGATGTGTTTGTTACCTCAGGTGCTGTATTATTGTCGACAAGGAGTGAAAACGGAGCAATTTGTGACGGCTCTTTCAATTTAAGACGTTAAAAACAGACGGAATTTGCATTTGTAATACCAGAGCATCGAAACTACTTGGAACTTTTGTGTATATGAACGTGTCCGCGCCTTTGTACTCTGCTCCCTTCACCGCTACAAACCAACCAACCATCGTGTCCGTGCGCATCAGAGTCGCAAAGAATGGGGAATAGCGCAGTTTGGTCGTGCATGTGGCGTAACTCAGTTGGTAGAGCGTTCGCTTCGCATGTGAAAGGTGCAGGGTTCAAGCCGCGGCGCCTCCATTTTTTGTGGTCAGTGCATGGTAAGTGTTGGTCGCGGCGAACCTAAAGGCACGCAAGATGTTGCAAAGCCAGCGTCACAGACTGATATGATGTATACTGACGTAAGGAGAGCAAGATGTAAGTGTGGGGACCGGCTGTTATCGAGGTGTCATCGAGTGCAGATCTGTCTTAGGTATCACGGCTTAACCTCATTGAAGTCTAGAGGGTGGACAACACGTTCGTCTTACTCAGAGCGGTGTCCGAACTCTATTTTCGACGTTATACGTGCCACTTTCATTGTGGCCAACTACGATTCGATACAGAATGCACGAAACCTGAAAGACACCCTAACGGATACATAGAGAGTAGTGTTTGTCTGCTGAATAATGGGAGTGCAAGGGTCTTTGTCGTCTATATGGCTGTATGTAGCACCATTAGATTTCGGGGGGGGGGCGGGCGTAGCTCAGATGGTAGAGCGCTCGCTTAGTATGCGAGAGGTACTGGGTTCAATACCCAGTGCCTCCAGAATTTTTAACACACCTACCTGCGCACCTTGCCATGCAAGTGGAATAATTCTCAGCCTGCAGATGTGTCTAGGAAGATACAAGCGAATGATTAGCATCCACAAAGATCTGCCTTGCGCCGAGTTCACGTAAATCCCACTGCACATTCCTATTCTTTGCGTGCAGTCGGCTGCTACTGGTGTTGCTAGTTGTGACTGCTGATAAAAGATGCCGTAGCAATCAATTCATGGAGTGAGTTGTATGTTTTGCGATAGTCTGTCTCTGACAAGCAAGCACAGGTGACATAGGTGCGAACACAGGGAGCTAGCAGACCCTCGCTGCCTGCAGACACCGAGCAGCCACACTAGGAGGGCGGCCTAAGCCGTAGGCGAAATGTGCTCATTCGCTTTGGCGCGACGTCGAACTATAAATAATGCTGTCACTAGCGTGAGCGTCGTGGAAAGTCGGAAAAGTCGGCTGCGTGGGTGAGTGCCAAGTTTGGGGAGCGATTTGTAGTATGCGCAGTGCAATGGAGACGCGGAAACTTGTTGTGGCCCAGTGTTTTGCAGTTGGACGACAAGATTAGTACACAGTAGTAAAGAGCGAGGCACTGAGTTGGCATGAATAATGGAGTGCACAATGGGGCTCGAGATGTGTTTGTTACCTCAGGTGCTGTATTATTGTCGACAAGGAGTGAAAACGGAGCAATTTGTGACGGCTCTTTCAATTTAAGACGTTAAAAACAGACGGAATTTGCATTTGTAATACCAGAGCATCGAAACTACTTGGAACTTTTGTGTATATGAACGTGTCCGCGCCTTTGTACTCTGCTCCCTTCACCGCTACAAACCAACCAACCATCGTGTCCGTGCGCATCAGAGTCGCAAAGAATGGGGAATAGCGCAGTTTGGTCGTGCATGTGGCGTAGCTCAGTTGGTAGAGCGTTCGCTTCGCATGTGAAAGGTGCAGCGTTCAAGCCGCGGCGCCTCCATTTTTTGTGGTCAGTGCATGGTAAGTGTTGGTCGCGGCGAACCTAAAGGCACGCAAGATGTTGCAAAGCCAGCGTCACAGACTGATATGATGTATACTGACGTAAGGAGAGCAAGATGTAAGTGTGGGGACCGGCTGTTATCGAGGTGTCATCGAGTGCAGATCTGTCTTAGGTATCACGGCTTAACCTCATTGAAGTCTAGAGGGTGGACAACACGTTCGTCTTACTCAGAGCGGTGTCCGAACTCTATTTTCGACGTTATACGTGCCACTTTCATTGTGGCCAACTACGATTCGATACAGAATGCACGAAACCTGAAATACACCCAAACAGATACATAGGGAGTAGTGTTTGTCTGCTGAATAATGGGAGTGCAAGGGTCTGTGTCGTCTATATGGCTGTATGTAGCACCATTAGTCTTCGTGGGGGGCGGGCGTAGCTCCGATGGTAGAGCGCTCGCTTAGTATGCGAGAGGTACTGGGATCAATAACCAGTGCCTCCAGAATTTTTAACACACCTGCATGCGCACCTTGCCATGCAAGTGGAATATTTCTCAGCCTGCAGATGTGTCTAGGAAGATACAAGCGAATGATTAGCATCCACAATTGGCAAGCGTGCTGTTATTAGTGCGCGGGAAGTACCCTCCTCCCACGCCTACACTTTATTTAGAAACAGTACAAGTGTTCCCGTAAGATTCTCAAGCCTATGTCGGAAAGATCTGCCTTGCGCCGAGTTCACGTAAATCCCACTGCACATTCCTATTCTTTGCGTGCAGTCGGCTGCTACTGGTGTTGCTAGTTGTGACTGCTGATAACAGATGCCGTAGCAATCAATTCATGGAGTGAGTTGTATGTTTTGCGATAGTCTGTCTCTGGCAAGCAAGCACAGGTGACATAGGTGCGAACACAGGGAGCTAGCAGACCCTCGCTGCCTGCAGACACCGAGCAGCCACACTAGGAGGGCGGCCTAAGCCGTAGGCGAAATGTGCTCATTCGCTTTGGCGCGACGTCGAACTATAAATAATGCTGTCACTAGCGTGAGCGTCGTGGAAAGTCGGAAAAGTCGGCTGCGTGGGTGAGTGCCAAGTTTGGGGAGCGTTTTGTAGTATGCGCAGTGCAATGGAGACGCGGAAACTTGTTGTGGCCCAGTGTTTTGCAGTTGGACGACAAGATTAGTACACAGTAGTAAAGAGCGAGGCACTGAGTTGGCATGAATAATGGAGTGCACAATGGGGCTCGAGATGTGTTTGTTACCTCAGGTGCTGTATTATTGTCGACAAGGAGTGAAAACGGAGCAATTTGTGACGGCTCTTTCAATTTAAGACGTTAAAAACAGACGGAATTTGCATTTGTAATACCAGAGCATCGAAACTACTTGGAACTTTTGTGTATATGAACGTGTCCGCGCCTTTGTACTCTGCTCCCTTCACCGCTACAAACCAACCAACCATCGTGTCCGTGCGCATCAGAGTCGCAAAGAATGGGGAATAGCGCAGTTTGGTCGTGCATGTGTCGTAGCTCAGTTGGTAGAGCGTTCGCTTCGCATGTGAAAGGTGCAGCGTTCAAGCCGCGGCGCCTCCATTTTTTGTGGTCAGTGCATGGTAAGTGTTGGTCGCGGCGAACCTAAAGGCACGCAAGATGTTGCAAAGCCAGCGTCACAGACTGATATGATGTATACTGACGTAAGGAGAGCAAGATGTAAGTGTGGGGACCGGCTGTTATCGAGGTGTCATCGAGTGCAGATCTGTCTTAGGTATCACGGCTTAACCTCATTGAAGTCTAGAGGGTGGACAACACGTTCGTCTTACTCAGAGCGGTGTCCGAACTCTATTTTCGACGTTATACGTGCCACTTTCATTGTGGCCAACTACGATTCGATACAGAATGCACGAAACCTGAAATACACCCAAACAGATACATAGGGAGTAGTGTTTGTCTGCTGAATAATGGGAGTGCAAGGGTCTGTGTCGTCTATATGGCTGTATGTAGCACCATTAGTCTTCGTGGGGGGCGGGCGTAGCTCCGATGGTAGAGCGCTCGCTTAGTATGCGAGAGGTACTGGGATCAATACCCAGTGCCTCCAGAATTTTTAACACACCTGCATGCGCACCTTGCCATGCAAGTGGAATATTTCTCAGCCTGCAGATGTGTCTAGGAAGATACAAGCGAATGATTAGCATCCACAATTGGCAAGCGTGCTGTTATTAGTGCGCGGGAAGTACCCTCCTCCCACGCCTACACTTTATTTAGAAACAGTACAAGTGTTCCCGTAAGATTCTCAAGCCTATGTCGGAAAGATCTGCCTTGCGCCGAGTTCACGTAAATCCCACTGCACATTCCTATTCTTTGCGTGCAGTCGGCTGCTACTGGTGTTGCTAGTTGTGACTGCTGATAACAGATGCCGTAGCAATCAATTCATGGAGTGAGTTGTATGTTTTGCGATAGTCTGTCTCTGGCAAGCAAGCACAGGTGACATAGGTGCGAACACAGGGAGCTAGCAGACCCTCGCTGCCTGCAGACACCGAGCAGCCACACTAGGAGGGCGGCCTAAGCCGTAGGCGAAATGTGCTCATTCGCTTTGGCGCGACGTCGAACTATAAATAATGCTGTCACTAGCGTGAGCGTCGTGGAAAGTCGGAAAAGTCGGCTGCGTGGGTGAGTGCCAAGTTTGGGGAGCGTTTTGTAGTATGCGCAGTGCAATGGAGACGCGGAAACTTGTTGTGGCCCAGTGTTTTGCAGTTGGACGACAAGATTAGTACACAGTAGTAAAGAGCGAGGCACTGAGTTGGCATGAATAATGGAGTGCACAATGGGGCTCGAGATGTGTTTGTTACCTCAGGTGCTGTATTATTGTCGACAAGGAGTGAAAACGGAGCAATTTGTGACGGCTCTTTCAATTTAAGACGTTAAAAACAGACGGAATTTGCATTTGTAATACCAGAGCATCGAAACTACTTGGAACTTTTGTGTATATGAACGTGTCCGCGCCTTTGTACTCTGCTCCCTTCACCGCTACAAACCAACCAACCATCGTGTCCGTGCGCATCAGAGTCGCAAAGAATGGGGAATAGCGCAGTTTGGTCGTGCATGTGTCGTAGCTCAGTTGGTAGAGCGTTCGCTTCGCATGTGAAAGGTGCAGCGTTCAAGCCGCGGCGCCTCCATTTTTTGTGGTCAGTGCATGGTAAGTGTTGGTCGCGGCGAACCTAAAGGCACGCAAGATGTTGCAAAGCCAGCGTCACAGACTGATATGATGTATACTGACGTAAGGAGAGCAAGATGTAAGTGTGGGGACCGGCTGTTATCGAGGTGTCATCGAGTGCAGATCTGTCTTAGGTATCACGGCTTAACCTCATTGAAGTCTAGAGGGTGGACAACACGTTCGTCTTACTCAGAGCGGTGTCCGAACTCTATTTTCGACGTTATACGTGCCACTTTCATTGTGGCCAACTACGATTCGATACAGAATGCACGAAACCTGAAATACACCCAAACAGATACATAGGGAGTAGTGTTTGTCTGCTGAATAATGGGAGTGCAAGGGTCTGTGTCGTCTATATGGCTGTATGTAGCACCATTAGTCTTCGTGGGGGGCGGGCGTAGCTCCGATGGTAGAGCGCTCGCTTAGTATGCGAGAGGTACTGGGATCAATACCCAGTGCCTCCAGAATTTTTAACACACCTGCATGCGCACCTTGCCATGCAAGTGGAATATTTCTCAGCCTGCAGATGTGTCTAGGAAGATACAAGCGAATGATTAGCATCCACAATTGGCAAGCGTGCTGTTATTAGTGCGCGGGAAGTACCCTCCTCCCACGCCTACACTTTATTTAGAAACAGTACAAGTGTTCCCGTAAGATTCTCAAGCCTATGTCGGAAAGATCTGCCTTGCGCCGAGTTCACGTAAATCCCACTGCACATTCCTATTCTTTGCGTGCAGTCGGCTGCTACTGGTGTTGCTAGTTGTGACTGCTGATAACAGATGCCGTAGCAATCAATTCATGGAGTGAGTTGTATGTTTTGCGATAGTCTGTCTCTGGCAAGCAAGCACAGGTGACATAGGTGCGAACACAGGGAGCTAGCAGACCCTCGCTGCCTGCAGACACCGAGCAGCCACACTAGGAGGGCGGCCTAAGCCGTAGGCGAAATGTGCTCATTCGCTTTGGCGCGGCGTCGAACTATAAATAATGCTGTCACTAGCGTGAGCGTTGCGTGAGCGTCGTGGAAAGTCGGAAAAGTCGGCTGCGTGGGTGAGTGCCAAGTTTGGGGAGCGTTTTGTAGTATGCGCAGTGCAATGGAGACGCGGAAACTTGTTGTGGCCCAGTGTTTTGCAGTTGGACGACAAGATTAGTACACAGTAGTAAAGAGCGAGGCACTGAGTTGGCATGAATAATGGAGTGCACAATGGGGCTCGAGATGTGTTTGTTACCTCAGGTGCTGTATGATTGTCGACAAGGAGTGAAAACGGAGCAATTTGTGACGGCTCTTTCAATTTAAGACGTTAAAAACAGACGGAATTTGCATTTGTAATACCAGAGCATCGAAACTACTTGGAACTTTTGTGTATATGAACGTGTCCGCGCCTTTGTACTCTGCTCCCTTCACCGCTACAAACCAACCAACCATCGTGTCCGTGCGCATCAGAGTTGCAAAGAATGGGGAATAGCGCAATCTGGTCGTGCATGTGGCGTAGCTCAGTTGGTAGAGCGTTCGCTTCGCATGTGAAAGGTGCAGGGTTCAAGCCGCGGCGCCTCCATTTTTTGTGGTCAGTGCATGGTAATTGTTGGTCGCGGCGAACCTAAAGGCACGCAAGATGTTGCAAAGCCAGCGTCACAGACTGATATGATGTATACTGACGTAAGGAGAGCAAGATGTAAGTGTGGGGACCGGCTGTTATCGAGGTGTCATCGAGTGCAGATCTGTCTTAGGTGTCACGGCTTAACCTCATTGAAGTCTAGAGGGTGGACAACACGTTCGTCTTACTCAGAGCGGTGTCCGAACTCTATTTTCGACGTTATACGTGCCACTTTCATTGTGGCCAACTACGATTCGATACAGAATGCACGAAACCTGAAAGACACCCTAACGGATACATAGAGAGTAGTGTTTGTCTGCTGAATAATGGGAGTGCAAGGGTCTGTGTCGTCTATATGGCTGTATGTAGCACCATTAGTCTTCGGGGGGGGGGGGGGGGAGGGGAGGCGGGCGTAGCTCAGATGGTAGAGCGCTCGCTTAGTATGCGAGAGGTACTGGGATCAATACCCAGTGCCTCCAGAATTTTTAACACACCTACATGCGCACCTTGCCATGCAAGTGGAATAATTCTCAGCCTGCAGATGTGTCTAGGAAGATACAAGCGAATGATTAGCATCCACAATTGACAAGCGTGCTGCTATTAGTGCGCGGGAAGCACCCTCCTCCCACGCCTACACTTTATTTAGAAACAGTACAAGTGTTCCCGTAAGATTCTCAAGCCTATGTCGGAAAGATCTGCCTTGCGCCGAGTTCACGTAAATCCCACTGCACATTCCTATTCTTTGCGTGCAGTCGGCTGCTACTGGTGTTGCTAGTTGTGACTGCTGATAAAAGATGCCGTAGCAATCAATTCATGGAGTGAGTTGTATGTTTTGCGATAGTCTGTCTCTGACAAGCAAGCACAGGTGACATAGGTGCGAACACAGGGAGCTAGCAGACCCTCGCTGCCTGCAGACACCGAGCAGCCACACTAGGAGGGCGGCCTAAGCCGTAGGCGAAATGTGCTCATTCGCTTTGGCGCGACGTCGAACTATAAATAATGCTGTCACTAGCGTGAGCGTCGTGGAAAGTCGGAAAAGTCGGCTGCGTGGGTGAGTGCCAAGTTTGGGGAGCGTTTTGTAGTATGCGCAGTGCAATGGAGACGCGGAAACTTGTTGTGGCCCAGTGTTTTGCAGTTGGACGACAAGATTAGTACACAGTAGTAAAGAGCGAGGCACTGAGTTGGCATGAATAATGGAGTGCACAATGGGGCTCGAGATGTGTTTGTTACCTCAGGTGCTGTATAATTGTCGACAAGGAGTGAAAACGGAGCAATTTGTGACGGCTCTTTCAATTTAAGACGTTAAAAACAGACGGAATTTGCATTTGTAATACCAGAGCATCGAAACTACTTGGAACTTTTGTGTATATGAACGTGTCCGCGCCTTTGTACTCTGCTCCCTTCACCGCTACAAACCAACCAACCATCGTGTCCGTGCGCATCAGAGTTGCAAAGAATGGGGAATAGCGCAATCTGGTCGTGCATGTGGCGTAGCTCAGTTGGTAGAGCGTTCGCTTCGCATGTGAAAGGTGCAGGGTTCAAGCCGCGGCGCCTCCATTTTTTGTGGTCAGTGCATGGTAAGTGTTGGTCGCGGCGAACCTAAAGGCACGCAAGATGTTGCAAAGCCAGCGTCACAGACTGATATGATGTATACTGACGTAAGGAGAGCAAGATGTAAGTGTGGGGACCGGCTGTTATCGAGGTGTCATCGAGTGCAGATCTGTCTTAGGTGTCACGGCTTAACCTCATTGAAGTCTAGAGGGTGGACAACACGTTCGTCTTACTCAGAGCGGTGTCCGAACTCTATTTTCGACGTTATACGTGCCACTTTCATTGTGGCCAACTACGATCCGATACAGAATGCACGAAACCTGAAAGACACCCTAACGGATACATAGAGAGTAGTGTTTGTCTGCTGAATAATGGGAGTGCAAGGGTCTGTGTCGTCTATATGGCTGTATGTAGCACCATTAGTCTTCGTGGGGGGCGGGCGTAGCTCAGATGGTAGAGCGCTCGCTTAGTATGCGAGAGGTACTGGGATCAATACCCAGTGCCTCCAGAATTTTTAACACACCTACATGCGCACCTTGCCATGCAAGTGGAATAATTCTCAGCCTGCAGATGTGTCTAGGAAGATACAAGCGAATGATTAGCATCCACAATTGACAAGCGTGCTGCTATTAGTGCGCGGGAAGCACCCTCCTCCCACGCCTACACTTTATTTAGAAACAGTACAAGTGTTCCCGTAAGATTCTCAAGCCTATGTCGGAAAGATCTGCCTTGCGCCGAGTTCACGTAAATCCCACTGCACATTCCTATTCTTTGCGTGCAGTCGGCTGCTACTGGTGTTGCTAGTTGTGACTGCTGATAAAAGATGCCGTAGCAATCAATTCATGGAGTGAGTTGTATGTTTTGCGATAGTCTGTCTCTGACAAGCAAGCACAGGTGACATAGGTGCGAACACAGGGAGCTAGCAGACCCTCGCTGCCTGCAGACACCGAGCAGCCACACTAGGAGGGCGGCCTAAGCCGTAGGCGAAATGTGCTCATTCGCTTTGGCGCGACGTCGAACTATAAATAATGCTGTCACTAGCGTGAGCGTCGTGGAAAGTCGGAAAAGTCGGCTGCGTGGGTGAGTGCCAAGTTTGGGGAGCGTTTTGTAGTATGCGCAGTGCAATGGAGACGCGGAAACTTGTTGTGGCCCAGTGTTTTGCAGTTGGACGACAAGATTAGTACACAGTAGTAAAGAGCGAGGCACTGAGTTGGCATGAATAATGGAGTGCACAATGGGGCTCGAGATGTGTTTGTTACCTCAGGTGCTGTATTATTGTCTACAAGGAGTGAAAACGGAGCAATTTGTGACGGCTCTTTCAATTTAAGACGTTAAAAACAGACGGAATTTGCATTTGTAATACCAGAGCATCGAAACTTCTTGGAACTTTTATGTATATGAACGTGTCCGCGCCTTTGTACTCTGCTCCCTTCACCGCTACAAACCAACCAACCATCGTGTCCGTGCGCATCAGAGCCGCAAAGAATGGGGAATAGCGCAGTTTGGTCGTGCATGTGGCGTAACTCAGTTGGTAGAGCGTTCGCTTCGCATGTGAAAGGTGCAGCGTTCAAGCCGCGGCGCCTCCATTTTTTGTGGTCAGTGCATGGTAAGTGTTGGTCGCGGCGAACCTAAAGGCACGCAAGATGTTGCAAAGCCAGCGTCACAGACTGATATGATGTATACTGACGTAAGGAGAGCAAGATGTAAGTGTGGGGACCGGCTGTTATCGAGGTGTCATCGAGTGCAGATCTGTCTTAGGTATCACGGCTTAACCTCATTGAAGTCTAGAGGGTGGACAACACGTTCGTCTTACTCAGAGCGGTGTCCGAACTCTATTTTCGACGTTATACGTGCCACTTTCATTGTGGCCAACTACGATTCGATACAGAATGCACGAAACCTGAAAGACACCCTAACGGATACATAGAGAGTAGTGTTTGTCTGCTGAATAATGGGAGTGCAAGGGTCTTTGTCGTCTATATGGCTGTATGTAGCACCATTAGATTTCGGGGGGGGGCGGGCGTAGCTCAGATGGTAGAGCGCTCGCTTAGTATGCGAGACGTACTGGGTTCAATACCCAGTGCCTCCAGAATTTTTAACACACCTACCTGCGCACCTTGCCATGCAAGTGGAATAATTCTCAGCCTGCAGATGTGTCTAGGAAGATACAAGCGAATGATTAGCATCCACAAAGATCTGCCTTGCGCCGAGTTCACGTAAATCCCACTGCACATTCCTATTCTTTGCGTGCAGTCGGCTGCTACTGATGTTGCTAGTTGTGACTGCTGATAACAGATGCCGTAGCAATCAATTCATGGAGTGAGTTGTATGTTTTGCGATAGTCTGTCTCTGACAAGCAAGCACAGGTGACATAGGTGCGAACACAGGAAGCTAGCAGACCCTCGCTGCCTGCAGACACCGAGCAGCCACACTAGGAGGGCGGCCTAAGCCGTAGGCGAAATGTGCTCATTCGCTTTGGCGTGACGTCGAACTATAAATAATGCTGTCACTAGCGTGAGCGTCGTGGAAAGTCGGAAAAGTCGGCTGCGTGGGTGAGTGCCAAGTTTGGGGAGCGTTTTGTAGTATGCGCAGTGCAATGGAGATGCGGAAACTTGTTGTGGCCTAGTGTTTTGCTGTTGGACGACAAGATTAGTACACAGTAGTAAAGAGCGAGGCACTGAGTTGGCATGAATAATGGAGTGCACAATGGGGCTCGAGATGTGTTTGTTACCTCAGGTGCTGTATGATTGTCAACAAGGAGTGAAAACGGAGCAATTTGTGACGGCTCTTTCAATTTAAGACGTTAAAAACAGACGGAATTTGCATTTGTAATACCAGAGCATCGAAACTACTTGGAACTTTTGTGTATATGAACGTGTCCGCGCCTTTGTACTCTGCTCCCTTCACCGCTACAAACCAACCAACCATCGTGTCCGTGCGCATCAGAGTCGCAAAGAATGGGGAATAGCGCAGTTTGGTTGTGCATGTGGCGTAGCTCAGTTGGTAGAGCGTTCGCTTCGCATGTGAAAGGTGCAGGGTTCAAGCCGCGGCGCCTCCATTTTTTGTGGTCAGTGCATGGTAAGTGTTGGTCGCGGCGAACCTAAAGGCACGCAAGATGTTGCAAAGCCAGCGTCACAGACTGATATGATGTATACTGACGTAAGGAGAGCAAGATGTAAGTGTGGGGACCGGCTGTTATCGAGGTGTCATCGAGTGCAGATCTGTCTTAGGTATCACTGCTTAACCTCATTGAAGTCTAGAGGGTGGACAACACGTTCGTCTTACTCAGAGCGGTGTCCGAACTCTATTTTCGACGTTATACGTGCCACTTTCATTGTGTCCAACTACGATTCGATACAGAATGCACGAAACCTGAAAGACACCCTAACGGATACATAGAGAGTAGTGTTTGTCTGCTGAATAATGGGAGTGCAAGGGTCTGTGTCGTCTATATGGCTGTATGTAGCACCATTAGTCTTCGGGGGGGGGGGGGGGGGGAGGGGAGGCGGGCGTAGCTCAGATGGTAGAGCGCTCGCTTAGTATGCGAGAGGTACTGGGATCAATACCCAGTGCCTCCAGAATTTTTAACACACCTACATGCGCACCTTGCCATGCAAGTGGAATAATTCTCAGCCTGCAGATGTGTCTAGGAAGATACAAGCGAATGATTAGCATCCACAATTGACAAGCGTGCTGCTATTAGTGCGCGGGAAGCACCCTCCTCCCACGCCTACACTTTATTTAGAAACAGTACAAGTGTTCCCGTAAGATTCTCAAGCCTATGTCGGAAAGATCTGCCTTGCGCCGAGTTCACGTAAATCCCACTGCACATTCCTATTCTTTGCGTGCAGTCGGCTGCTACTGGTGTTGCTAGTTGTGACTGCTGATAAAAGATGCCGTAGCAATCAATTCATGGAGTGAGTTGTATGTTTTGCGATAGTCTGTCTCTGACAAGCAAGCACAGGTGACATAGGTGCGAACACAGGGAGCTAGCAGACCCTCGCTGCCTGCAGACACCGAGCAGCCACACTAGGAGGGCGGCCTAAGCCGTAGGCGAAATGTGCTCATTCGCTTTGGCGCGACGTCGAACTATAAATAATGCTGTCACTAGCGTGAGCGTCGTGGAAAGTCGGAAAAGTCGGCTGCGTGGGTGAGTGCCAAGTTTGGGGAGCGTTTTGTAGTATGCGCAGTGCAATGGAGACGCGGAAACTTGTTGTGGCCCAGTGTTTTGCAGTTGGACGACAAGATTAGTACACAGTAGTAAAGAGCGAGGCACTGAGTTGGCATGAATAATGGAGTGCACAATGGGGCTCGAGATGTGTTTGTTACCTCAGGTGCTGTATTATTGTCTACAAGGAGTGAAAACGGAGCAATTTGTGACGGCTCTTTCAATTTAAGACGTTAAAAACAGACGGAATTTGCATTTGTAATACCAGAGCATCGAAACTTCTTGGAACTTTTGTGTATATGAACGTGTCCGCGCCTTTGTACTCTGCTCCCTTCACCGCTACAAACCAACCAACCATCGTGTCCGTGCGCATCAGAGCCGCAAAGAATGGGGAATAGCGCAGTTTGGTCGTGCATGTGGCGTAACTCAGTTGGTAGAGCGTTCGCTTCGCATGTGAAAGGTGCAGCGTTCAAGCCGCGGCGCCTCCATTTTTTGTGGTCAGTGCATGGTAAGTGTTGGTCGCGGCGAACCTAAAGGCACGCAAGATGTTGCAAAGCCAGCGTCACAGACTGATATGATGTATACTGACGTAAGGAGAGCAAGATGTAAGTGTGGGGACCGGCTGTTATCGAGGTGTCATCGAGTGCAGATCTGTCTTAGGTATCACGGCTTAACCTCATTGAAGTCTAGAGGGTGGACAACACGTTCGTCTTACTCAGAGCGGTGTCCGAACTCTATTTTCGACGTTATACGTGCCACTTTCATTGTGGCCAACTACGATTCGATACAGAATGCACGAAACCTGAAAGACACCCTAACGGATACATAGAGAGTAGTGTTTGTCTGCTGAATAATGGGAGTGCAAGGGTCTTTGTCGTCTATATGGCTGTATGTAGCACCATTAGATTTCGGGGGGGGGGGGGCGGGCGTAGCTCAGATGGTAGAGCGCTCGCTTAGTATGCGAGACGTACTGGGTTCAATACCCAGTGCCTCCAGAATTTTTAACACACCTACCTGCGCACCTTGCCATGCAAGTGGAATAATTCTCAGCCTGCAGATGTGTCTAGGAAGATACAAGCGAATGATTAGCATCCACAAAGATCTGCCTTGCGCCGAGTTCACGTAAATCCCACTGCACATTCCTATTCTTTGCGTGCAGTCGGCTGCTACTGGTGTTGCTAGTTGTGACTGCTGATAAAAGATGCCGTAGCAATCAATTCATGGAGTGAGTTGTATGTTTTGCGATAGTCTGTCTCTGACAAGCAAGCACAGGTGACATAGGTGCGAACACAGGGAGCTAGCAGACCCTCGCTGCCTGCAGACACCGAGCAGCCACACTAGGAGGGCGGCCTAAGCCGTAGGCGAAATGTGCTCATTCGCTTTGGCGCGACGTCGAACTATAAATAATGCTGTCACTAGCGTGAGCGTCGTGGAAAGTCGGAAAAGTCGGCTGCGTGGGTGAGTGCCAAGTTTGGGGAGCGTTTTGTAGTATGCGCAGTGCAATGGAGACGCGGAAACTTGTTGTGGCCCAGTGTTTTGCAGTTGGACGACAAGATTAGTACACAGTAGTAAAGAGCGAGGCACTGAGTTGGCATGAATAATGGAGTGCACAATGGGGCTCGAGATGTGTTTGTTACCTCAGGTGCTGTATTATTGTCGACAAGGAGTGAAAACGGAGCAATTTGTGACGGCTCTTTCAATTTAAGACGTTAAAAACAGACGGAATTTGCATTTGTAATACCAGAGCATCGAAACTACTTGGAACTTTTGTGTATATGAACGTGTCCGCGCCTTTGTACTCTGCTCCCTTCACCGCTACAAACCAACCAACCATCGTGTCCGTGCGCATCAGAGTCGCAAAGAATGGGGAATAGCGCAGTTTGGTCGTGCATGTGGCGTAACTCAGTTGGTAGAGCGTTCGCTTCGCATGTGAAAGGTGCAGCGTTCAAGCAGCGGCGCCTCCATTTTTTGTGGTCAGTGCATGGTAAGTGTTGGTCGCGGCGAACCTAAAGGCACGCAAGATGTTGCAAAGCCAGCGTCACAGACTGATATGATGTATACTGACGTAAGGAGAGCAAGATGTAAGTGTGGGGACCGGCTGTTATCGAGGTGTCATCGAGTGCAGATCTGTCTTAGGTATCACGGCTTAACCTCATTGAAGTCTAGAGGGTGGACAACACGTTCGTCTTACTCAGAGCGGTGTCCGAACTCTATTTTCGACGTTATACGTGCCACTTTCATTGTGGCCAACTACGATTCGATACAGAATGCACGAAACCTGAAAGACACCCTAACGGATACATAGAGAGTAGTGTCTGTCTGCTGAATAATGGGAGTGCAAGGGTCTTTGTCGTCTATATGGCTGTATGTAGCACCATTAGTCTACGGGGGGGCGGGCGTAGCTCAGATGGTAGAGCGCTCGCTTAGTATGCGAGAGGTACTGGGATCAATACCCAGTGCCTCCAGAATTTTTAACACACCTACATGCGCACCTTGCCATGCAAGTGGAATAATTCTCAGCCTGCAGATGTGTCTAGGAAGATACAAGCGAATGATTAGCATCCACAATTGGCAAGCGTGCTGTTATTAGTGCGCGGGAAGTACCCTCCTCCCACGCCTACACTTTATTTAGAAACAGTACAAGTGTTCCCGTAAGATTCTCAAGCCTATGTCGGAAAGATCTGCCTTGCGCCGAGTTCACGTAAATCCCACTGCACATTCCTATTCTTTGCGTGCAGTCAGCTGCTACTGGTGTTGCTAGTTGTGACTGCTGATAACAGATGCCGTAGCAATCAATTCATGGAGTGAGTTGTATGTTTTGCGATAGTCTGTCTCTGGCAAGCAAGCACAGGTGACATAGGTGCGAACACAGGGAGCTAGCAGACCCTCGCTGCCTGCAGACACCGAGCAGCCACACTAGGAGGGCGGCCTAAGCCGTAGGCGAAATGTGCTCATTCGCTTTGGCGCGACGTCGAACTATAAATAATGCTGTCACTAGCGTGAGCGTTGCGTGAGCGTCGTGGAAAGTCGGCTGCGTGGGTGAGTGCCAAGTTTGGGGAGCGTTTTGTAGTATGCGCAGTGCAATGGAGACGCGGAAACTTGTTGTGACCCAGTGTTTTGCAGTTGGACGACAAGATTAGTACACAGTAGTAAAGAGCGAGGCACTGAGTTGGCATGAATAATGGAGTGCACAATGGGGCTCGAGATGTGTTTGTTACCTCAGGTGCTGTATGATTGTCGACAAGGAGTGAAAACGGAGCAATTTGTGACGGCTCTTTCAATTTAAGACGTTAAAAACAGACGGAATTTGCATTTGTAATACCAGAGCATCGAAACTACTTGGAACTTTTGTGTATATGAACGTGTCCGCGCCTTTGTACTCTGCTCCCTTCACCGCTACAAACCAACCAACCATCGTGTCCGTGCGCATCAGAGTCGCAAAGAATGGGGAATAGCGCAGTTTGGTCGTGCATGTGGCGTAGCTCAGTTGGTAGAGCGTTCGCTTCGCATGTGAAAGGTGCAGCGTTCAAGCCGCGGCGCCTCCATTTTTTGTGGTCAGTGCATGGTAAGTGTTGGTCGCGGCGAACCTAAAGGCACGCAAGATGTTGCAAAGCCAGCGTCACAGACTGATATGATGTATACTGACGTAAGGAGAGCAAGATGTAAGTGTGGGGACCGGCTGTTATCGAGGTGTCATCGAGTGCAGATCTGTCTTAGGTATCACGGCTTAACCTCATTGAAGACTAGAGGGTGGACAACACGTTCGTCTTACTCAGAGCGGTGTCCGAACTCTATTTTCGACGTTATACGTGCCACTTTCATTGTGGCCAACTACGATTCGATACAGAATGCACGAAACCTGAAAGACACCCTAACGGATACATAGAGAGTAGTGTCTGTCTGCTGAATAATGGGAGTGCAAGGGTCTTTGTCGTCTATATGGCTGTTTGATGCACCACTAGTCTTCGGGGGGGTGGGCGTAGCTCAGATGGTAGAGCTCTCGCTTAGTATGCGAGAGGTACTGGGATCGATACCCAGTGCCTCCAGAATTTTTAACACACCTACACGCGCACCTTGCCATGCAAGTGGAATAATTCTCAGCCTGCAGATGTGTCTAGGAAGATACAAGCGAATGATTAGCATCCACAATTGGCAAGCGTGCTGTTATTAGTGCGCGGGAAGTACCCTCCTCCCACGCCTACACTTTATTTAGAAACAGTACAAGTGTTCCCGTAAGATTCTCAAGCCTATGTCGGAAAGATCTGCCTTGCGCCGAGTTCACGTAAATCCCACTGCACATTCCTATTCTTTGCGTGCAGTCGGCTGCTACTGGTGTTGCTAGTTGTGACTGCTGATAACATATGCCGTAGCAATCAATTCATGGAGTGAGTTGTATGTTTTGCGATAGTCTGTCTCTGGCAAGCAAGCACAGGTGACATAGGTGCGAACACAGGGAGCTAGCAGACCCTCGCTGCCTGCAGACACCGAGCAGCCACACTAGGAGGGCGGCCTAAGCCGTAGGCGAAATGTGCTCATTCGCTTTGGCGCGACGTCGAACTATAAATAATGCTGTCACTAGCGTGAGCGTTGCGTGAGCGTCGTGGAAAGTCGGAAAAGTCGGCTGCGTGGGTGAGTGCCAAGTTTGGGGAGCGTTTTGTAGTATGCGCAGTGCAATGGAGACGCGGAAACTTGTTGTGGCCCAGTGTTTTGCAGTTGGACGACAAGATTAGTACACAGTAGTAAAGAGCGAGGCACTGAGTTGGCATGAATAATGGAGTGCACAATGGGGCTCGAGATGTGTTTGTTACCTCAGGTGCTGTATGATTGTCGACAAGGAGTGAAAACGGAGCAATTTGTGACGGCTCTTTCAATTTAAGACGTTAAAAACAGACGGAATTTGCATTTGTAATACCAGAGCATCGAAACTACTTGGAACTTTTGTGTATATGAACGTGTCCGCGCCTTTGTACTCTGCTCCCTTCACCGCTACAAACCAACCAACCATCGTGTCCGTGCGCATCAGAGTTGCAAAGAATGGGGAATAGCGCAGTCTGGTCGTGCATGTGGCGTAGCTCAGTTGGTAGAGCGTTCGCTTCGCATCTGAAAGGTGCAGGGTTCAAGCTGCGGCGCCTCCATTTTTTGTGGTCAGTGCATGGTAAGTGTTGGTCGCGGCGAACCTAAAGGCACGCAAGATGTTGCAAAGCCAGCGTCACAGACTGATATGATGTATACTGACGTAAGGAGAGCAAGATGTAAGTGTGGGGACCGGCTGTTATCGAGGTGTCATCGAGTGCAGATCTGTCTTAGGTGTCACGGCTTAACCTCATTGAAGTCTAGAGGGTGGACAACACGTTCGTCTTACTCAGAGCGGTGTCCGAACTCTATTTTCGACGTTATACGTGCCACTTTCATTGTGGCCAACTACGATCCGATACAGAATGCACGAAACCTGAAAGACACCCTAACGGATACATAGAGAGTAGTGTTTGTCTGCTGAATAATGGGAGTGCAAGGGTCTGTGTCGTCTATATGGCTGTATGTAGCAGCATTAGTCTTCGGGGTGGCGGGCGTAGCTCAGATGGTAGAGCGCTCGCTTAGTATGCGAGAGGTACTGGGATCAATACCCAGTGCCTCCAGAATTTTTAACACACCTACATGCGCACCTTGCCATGCAAGTGGAATAATTCTCAGCCTGCAGATGTGTCTAGGAAGATACAAGCGAATGATTAGCATCCACAATTGGCAAGCGTGCTGTTATTAGTGCGCGGGAAGCACCCTCCTGACATGCCTACACTTTATTTAGAAACAGTACAAGTGTTCCCGTAAGATTGTCAAGCCTATGTCGGAAAGATCTGCCTCGCGCCGAGTTCACGTAAATCCCACTGCACATTCCTATTCTTTGCGTGCAGTCGGCTGCTACTGATGTTGCTAGTTGTGACTGCTGATAACAGATGCCGTAGCAATCAATTCATGGAGTGAGTTGTATGTTTTGCGATAGTCTGTCTCTGACAAGCAAGCACAGGTGACATAGGTGCGAACACAGGAAGCTAGCAGACCCTCGCTGCCTGCAGACACCGAGCAGCCACACTAGGAGGGCGGCCTAAGCCGTAGGCGAAATGTGCTCATTCGCTTTGGCGTGACGTCGAACTATAAATAATGCTGTCACTAGCGTGAGCGTCGTGGAAAGTCGGAAAAGTCGGCTGCGTGGGTGAGTGCCAAGTTTGGGGAGCGTTTTGTAGTATGCGATGTGCAGTGGAGATGCGGAAACTTGTTGTGGCCCAGTGTTTTGCTGTTGGACGACAAGATTAGTACACAGTAGTAAAGAGCGAGGCACTGAGTTGGCATGAATAATGGAGTGCACAATGGGGCTCGAGATGTGTTTGTTACCTCAGGTGCTGTATGATTGTCAACAAGGAGTGAAAACGGAGCAATTTGTGACGGCTCTTTCAATTTAAGACGTTAAAAACAGACGGAATTTGCATTTGTAATACCAGAGCATCGAAACTACTTGGAACTTTTGTGTATATGAACGTGTCCGCGCCTTTGTACTCTGCTCCCTTCACCGCTACAAACCAACCAACCATCGTGTCCGTGCGCATCAGAGTCGCAAAGAATGGGGAATAGCGCAGTTTGGTTGTGCATGTGGCGTAGCTCAGTTGGTAGAGCGTTCGCTTCGCATGTGAAAGGTGCAGCGTTCAAGCCGCGGCGCCTCCATTTTTTGTGGTCAGTGCATGGTAAGTGTTGGTCGCGGCGAACCTAAAGGCACGCAAGATGTTGCAAAGCCAGCGTCACAGACTGATATGATGTATACTGACGTAAGGAGAGCAAGATGTAAGTGTGGGGACCGGCTGTTATCGAGGTGTCATCGAGTGCAGATCTGTCTTAGGTATCACTGCTTAACCTCATTGAAGTCTAGAGGGTGGACAACACGTTCGTCTTACTCAGAGCGGTGTCCGAACTCTATTTTCGACGTTATACGTGCCACTTTCATTGTGGCCAACTACGATTCGATACAGAATGCACGAAACCTGAAAGACACCCTAACGGATACATAGAGAGTAGTGTTTGTCTGCTGAATAATGGGAGTGCAAGGGTCTGTGTCGTCTATATGGCTGTATGTAGCACCATTAGTCTTCCAGGGGCGGGGGGGGGAAGGCGTAGCTCAGATGGTAGAGCGCTCGCTTAGTATATGAGAGGTACTGGGATCAATACCCAGTGCCTCCAGAATTTTTAACACACCTACATGCGCACCTTGCCATGCAAGTGGAATAATTCTCAGCCTGCAGATGTGTCTAGGAAGATACAAGCGAATGATTAGCATCCACAATTGGCAAGCGTGCTGTTATTAGTGCGCGGGAAGTACCCTCCTCCCACGCCTACACTTTATTTAGAAACAGTACAAGTGTTCCCGTAAGATTCTCAAGCCTATGTCGGAAAGATCTGCATTGCGCCGAGTTCACGTAAATCCCACTGCACATTCCTATTCTTTGCGTGCAGTCGGCTGCTACTGGTGTTGCTAGTTGTCACTGCTGATAACAGATGCCGTAGCAATCAATTCATGGAGTGAGTTGTATGTTTTGCGATAGTCTGTCTCTGACAAGCAAGCACAGGTGACATAGGTGCGAACACAGGAAGCTAGCAGACCCTCGCTGCCTGCAGACACCGAGCAGCCACACTAGGAGGGCGGCCTAAGCCGTAGGCGAAATGTGCTCATTCGCTTTGGCGCGACGTCGAACTATAAATAATGCTGTCACTAGCGTGAGCGTCGTGGAAAGTCGGAAAAGTCGGCTGCGTGGGTGAGTGCCAAGTTTGGGGAGCGTTTTGTAGTATGCGCAGTGCAATGGAGACGCGGAAACTTGTTGTGGCCCAGTGTTTGGTGTTGGACGACAAGATTAGTACACAGTAGTACAGAGCGAGGCACTGAGTTGGCATGAATAATGGAGTGCACAATGGGGATCGAGATGTGTCTGTTACCTCAGGTGCTGTATGATTGTCGACAAGGAGTGAAAACGGAGCAATTTGTGACGGCTCTTTCAATTTAAGACGTTAAAAACAGACGGAATTTGCATTTGTAATACCAGAGCATCGAAACTACTTGGAACTTTTGTGTATATGAACGTGTCCGCGCCTTTGTACTCTGCTCCCTTCACCGCTACAAACCAAACAACCATCGTGTCCGTGCGCATCAGTGTCGCAAAGAATGGGGAATAGCGCAGTTTGGTCGTGCATGTGGCGTAGCTCAGTTGGTAGAGCGTTCGCTTCGCATGTGAAAGGTGCAGGGTTCAAGCCGCGGCGCCTCCATTTTTTGTGGTCAGTGCATGGTAAGTGTTGGTCGCAGCGAACCTAAAGGCACGCAAGATGTTGCAAAGCCGGCGTCACAGACTGATATGATGTATACTGACGTAAGGAGAGCAAGATGTAAGTGTGGGGACCGGCTGTTATCGAGGTGTCATCGAGTGCAGATCTGTCTTAGGTATCACGGCTTAACCTCATTGAAGTCTAGAGGGTGGACAACACGTTCGTCTTACTCAGAGCGGTGTCCGAACTCTATTTTCGACGTTATACGTGCCACTTTCATTGTGGCCAACTACGATTCGATACAGAATGCACGAAACCTGAAAGACACCCTAACGGATACATAGAGAGTAGTGTTTGTCTGCTGAATAATGGGAGTGCAAGGGTCTGTGTCGTCTATATGGCTGTATGTAGCACCATTAGTCTTCGGGGGCGGGGGGGCAGCGGGGTAGCTCAGATGGTAGAGCGCTCGCTTAGTATGCGAGAGGTACTGGGATCAATATCCAGTGCCTCCAGAATTTTTAACACACCTACATGCGCACCTTGCCATGCAAGTGGTATAATTCTCAGCCTGCAGATGTCTCTAGGAAGATACAAGCGAATGATTAGCTTCCACAATTGGCAAGCGTGCTGTTATTAGTGCGCGGGAAGTACCCTCCTCCCACGCCTACACTTTATTTAGAAACAGTACAAGTGTTCCCGTAAGATTCTCAAGCCTATGTCGGAAAGATCTGCCTTGCGCCGAGTTCACGTAAATCCCACTGCACATTCCTATTCTTTGCGTGCAGTCGGCTGCTACTGGTGTTGCTAGTTGTGACTGCTGATAACAGATGCCGTAGCAATCAATTCATGGAGTGAGTTGTATGTTTTGCGATAGTCTGTCTCTGACAAGCAAGCACAGGTGACAGAGGTGCGAAAACAGGGAGCTAGCAGACCCTCGCTGCCTGCAGACACCGAGCAGCCACACTAGGAGGGCGGCCTAAGCCGTAGGCGAAATGTGCTCATTCGCTTTGGCGCGACGTCGAACTATAAATAATGCTGTCACTAGCGTGAGCGTCGTGGAAAGTCGGAAAAGTCGGCTGCGTGGGTGAGTGCCAAGTTTGGGGAGCGTTTTGTAGTATGCGCAGTGCAATGGAGACGCGGAAACTTGTTGTGGCCCAGTGTTTTGCAGTTGGACGACAAGATTAGTACACAGTAGTAAAGAGCGAGGCACTGAGTTGGCATGAATAATGGAGTGCACAATGGGGCTCGAGATGTGTTTGTTACCTCAGGTGCTGTATTATTGCCGACAAGGAGTGAAAACGGAGCAATTTGTGACGGCTCTTTCAATTTAAGACGTTAAAAACAGACGGAATTTGCATTTGTAATACCAGAGCATCGAAACTACTTGGAACTTTTGTGTATATGAACGTGTCCGCGCCTTTGTACTCTGCTCCCTTCACCGCTACAAACCAACCAACCATCGTGTCCGTGCGCATCAGAGTCGCAAAGAATGGGGAATAGCGCAGTTTGGTCGTGCATGTGGCGTAGCTCAGTTGGTAGAGCATTCGCTTCGCATGTGAAAGGTGCAGGGTTCAAGCCGCGGCGCCTCCATTTTTTGTGGTGAGTGCATGGTAAGTGTTGGTCGCGGCGAACCTAAAGGCACGCAAGATGTTGCAAAGCCAGCGTCACAGACTGATATGATGTATACTGACGTAAGGAGAGCAAGATGTAAGTGTGGGGACCGGCTGTTATCGAGGTGTCATCGAGTGCAGATCTGTCTTAGGTATCACGGCTTAACCTCATTGAAGTCTAGAGGGTGGACACCACGTTCGTCTTACTCAGAGCGGTGTCCGAACTCTATTTTCGACGTTATACGTGCCACTTTCATTGTGGCCAACTACGATTCGATACAGAATGCACGAAACCTGAAAGACACCCTAACGGATACATAGAGAGTAGTGTTTGTCTGCTGAATAATGGGAGTGCAAGGGTCTGTGTCGTCTATATGGCTGTATGTAGCACCATTAGTCTTTGGGAGGGCGGCCGTAGCTCAGATGGTAGAGCGCTCGCTTAGTATGCGAGAGGTACTGGGATCAATACCCAGTGCCTCCAGAATTTTTAACACACCTACATGCGCACCTTGCCATGCAAGTGGAATAATTCTCTGCCTGCAGATGTGTCTAGGAAGATACAAGCGAATGATTAGCATCCACAATTGGCAAGCGTGCTGTTATTAGTGCGAGGGGAAGCAACCTCCTCCCACGCCTACACTTTATTTAGAAACAGTACAAGTGTTCCCGTAAGATTGTCAAGCGTATGTCGGAAAGATCTGCCTTGCGCCGAGTTCACGTAAATCCCACTGCACATTCCTATTCTTTGCGTGCAGTCGGCTGCTACTGGTGTTGCTAGTTGTGACTGCTGATAACAGATGCCGTAGCAATCAATTTATGGAGTGAGTTGTATGTTTTGCGATAGTCTGTCTCTGACAAGCAAGCACAGGTGACATAGGTGCGGACACAGGAAGCTAGCAGACCCTCGCTGCCTGCAGACACCGAGCAGCCACACTAGGAGGGCGGCCTAAGCCGTAGGCGAAATGTGCTCATTCGCTTTGGCGCGACGTCGAACTATAAATAATGCTGTCACTAGCGTGAGCGTCGTGGAAAGTCGGAAAAGTCGGCTGCGTGGGTGAGTGCCAAGTTTGGGGAGCGTTTTGTAGTATGCGCAGTGCAATGGAGACGCGGAAACTTGTTGTGGCCCAGTGTTTTGCAGGTGGACGACAAGATTAGTACACAGTAGTAAAGAGCGAGGCACTGAGTTGGCATGAATAATGGAGTGCACAATGGGGCTCGAGATGTGTTTGTTACCTCAGGTGCTGTATGATTGTCGACAAGGAGTGGAAACGGAGCAATTTGTGACGGCTCTTTCAATTTAAGACGTTAAAAACAGACGGAATTTGCATTAGTAATACCAGAGCATCGAAACTACTTGGAACTTTTGTGTATATGAACGTGTCCGCGCCTTTGTACTCTGCTCCCTTCACCGCTACAAACCAAACAACCATCGTGTCCGTGCGCATCAGAGTCGCAAAGAATGGGGAATAGCGCAGTTTGGTCGTGCATGTGTCGTAGCTCAGTTGGTAGAGCGTTCGCTTCGCATGTGAAAGGTGCAGGGTTCAAGCCGCGGCGCCTCCATTTTTTGTGGTCAGTGCATGGTAAGTGTTGGTCGCGGCGAACCTAAAGGCACGCAAGATGTTGCAAAGCCAGCGTCACAGACTGATATGATGTATACTGACGTAAGAAGAGCAAGATGTAAGTGTGGGGACCGGCTGTTATCGAGGTTTCATCGAGTGCAGATCTGTCTTAGGTATCACGGCTTAACCTCATTGAAGTCTGGAGGGTGGACAACACGTTCGTCTTACTCAGAGCGGTGTCCGAACTCTATTTTCGACGTTATACGTGCCACTTTCATTGTGGCCAACTACGATTCGATACAGAATGCACGAAACCTGAAAGACACCCTAACGGATACATAGAGAGTAGTGTTTGTCTGCTGAATAATGGGAGTGCAAGGGTCTGTGTCGTCTATATGGCTGTATGTAGCACCATTAATCTTCGGGGGGGCGGGCGTAGCTCAGATGGTAGACCGCTCGCTTAGTACGCGAGAGGTACTGGGATCAGTACCCAGTGCCTCCAGAGTTTTTAACACACCTACATGCGCACCTTGCCATGCAAGTGGAATAATTCTCAGCCTGCAGATGTGTCTAGGAAGATACAAGCGAATGATTAGCATCCACATTTGGCAAGCGTGCTGTTATTAGTGCGCGGGAAGTACCCTCCTCCCACGCCTACACTTTATTTAGAAACAGTACAAGCCTATGTCGGAAAGATCTGCCTTGCGCCGAGTTCACGTAAATCCCACTGCACATTCCTATTCTTTGCGTGCAGTCGGCTGCTACTGGTGTTGCTAGTTGTGACTGCTGATAACAGATGCCGTAGCAATCAATTCATGGAGTGAGTTGTATGTTTTGCGATAGTCTGTCTCTGACAAGCAAGCACAGGTGACAGAGGTGCGAACACAGGGAGCTAGCAGACCCTCGCTGCCTGCAGACACCGAGCAGCCACACTAGGAGGGCGGCCTAAGCCGTAGGCGAAATGTGCTCATTCGCTTTGGCGCGACGTCGAACTATAAATAATGCTGTCACTAGCGTGAGCGTCGTGGAAAGTCGGAAAAGTCGGCTGCGTGGGTGAGTGCCAAGTTTGGGGAGCGTTTTGTAGTATGCGCAGTGCAATGGAGACGCGGAAACTTGTTGTGGCCCAGTGTTTTGCAGTTGGACGACAAGATTAGTGCACAGTAGTAAAGAGCGAGGCACTGAGTTGGCATGAATAATGGAGTGCACAATGGGGCTCGAGATGTGTTTGTTACCTCAGGTGCTGTATTATTGTCGACAAGGAGTGAAAACGGAGCAATTTGTGACGGCTCTTTCAATTTAAGACGTTAAAAACAGACGGAATTTGCATTTGTAATACCAGAGCATCGAAACTACTTGGAACTTTTGTGTATATGAACGTGTCCGCGCCTTTGTACTCTGCTCCCTTCACCGCTACAACCCAACCAACCATCGTGTCCGTGCGCATCAGAGTCGCAAAGAATGGGGAATAGCGGAATTTGGTCGTGCATGTGGCGTAGCTCAGTTGGTAGAGCGTTCGCTTCGCATGTGAAAGGTGCAGGGTTCAAGCCGCGGCGCCTCCATTTTTTGTGGTGAGTGCATGGTAAGTGTTGGTCGCGGCGAACCTAAAGGCATGCAAGATGTTGCAAAGCCAGCGTCACAGACTGATATGATGTATACTGACGTAAGGAGAGCAAGATGTAAGTGTGGGGACCGGCTGTTATCGAGGTGTCATCGAGTGCAGATCTGTCTTAGGTATCACGGCTTAACCTCATTGAAGTCTAGAGGGTGGACAACACGTTCGTCTTACTCAGAGCGGTGTCCGAACTCTATTTTCGACGTTATACGTGCCACTTTCATTGTGGCCAACTACGATTCGATACAGAATGCACGAAACCTGAAAGACACCCTAACGGATACATAGAGAGTAGTGTTTGTCTGCTGAATAATGGGAGTGCAAGGGTCTGTGTCGTCTATATGGCTGTATGTAGCACCATTAGTCTTTGGGGGGGCGGGCGTAGCTCAGATGGTAGAGCGCTCGCTTAGTATGCGAGAGGTACTGGGATCAATACCCAGTGCCTCCAGAATTTTTAACACACCTACATGCGCACCTTGCCATGCAAGTGGAATAATTCTCTGCCTGCAGATGTGTCTAGGAAGATACAAGCGAATGATTAGCATCCACAATTGGCAAGCGTGCTGTTATTAGTGCGAGGGGAAGCACCCTCCTCCCACGCCTACACTTTATTTAGAAACAGTACAAGTGTTCCCGTAAGATTGTCAAGCGTATGTCGGAAAGATCTGCCTTGCGCCGAGTTCACGTAAATCCCACTGCACATTCCTATTCTTTGCGTGCAGTCGGCTGCTACTGGTGTTGCTAGTTGTGACTGCTGATAACAGATGCCGTAGCAATCAATTCATGGAGTGAGTTGTATGTTTTGCGATAGTCTGTCTCTGACAAGCAAGCACAGGTGACATAGGTGCGAACACAGGAAGCTAGCAGACCCTCGCTGCCTGCAGACACCGAGCAGCCACACTAGGAGGGCGGCCTAAGCCGTAGGCGAAATGTGCTCATTCGCTTTGGCGCGACGTCGAACTATAAATAATGCTGTCACTAGCGTGAGCGTCGTGGAAAGTCGGAAAAGTCGGCTGCGTGGGTGAGTGCCAAGTTTGGGGAGCGTTTTGTAGTATGCGCAGTGCAATGGAGACGCGGAAACTTGTTGTGGCCCAGTGTTTTGCAGTTGGACGACAAGATTAGTACACAGTAGTAAAGAGCGAGGCACTGAGTTGGCATGAATAATGGAGTGCACAATGGGGCTCGAGATGTGTTTGTTACCTCAGGTGCTGTATGATTGTCGACAAGGAGTGAAAACGGAGCAATTTGTGACGGCTCTTTCAATTTAAGACGTTAAAAACAGACGGAATTTGCATTAGTAATACCAGAGCATCGAAACTACTTGGAACTTTTGTGTATATGAACGTGTCCGCGCCTTTGTACTCTGCTCCCTTCACCGCTACAAACCAAACAACAATCGTGTCCGTGCGCATCAGAGTCGCAAAGAATGGGGAATAGCGCAGTTTGGTCGTGCATGTGTCGTAGCTCAGTTGGTAGAGCGTTCGCTTCGCATGTGAAAGGTGCAGGGTTCAAGCCGCGGCGCCTCCATTTTTTGTGGTCAGTGCATGGTAAGTGTTGGTCGCGGCGAACCTAAAGGCACGCAAGATGTTGCAAAGCCAGCGTCACAGACTGATATGATGTATACTGACGTAAGAAGAGCAAGATGTAAGTGTGGGGACCGGCTGTTATCGAGGTGTCATCGAGTGCAGATCTGTCTTAGGTATCACGGCTTAACCTCATTGAAGTCTAGAGGGTGGACAACACGTTCGTCTTACTCAGAGCGGTGTCCGAACTCTATTTTCGACGTTATACGTGCCACTTTCATTGTGGCCAACTACGATTCGATACAGAATGCACGAAACCTGAAAGACACCCTAACGGATACATAGAGAGTAGTGTTTGTCTGCTGAATAATGGGAGTGCAAGGGTCTGTGTCGTCTATATGGCTGTATGTAGCACCATTAGTCTTCGGGGGGGCGGGCGTAGCTCAGATGGTAGACCGCTCGCTTAGTACGCGAGAGGTACTGGGATCAATACCCAGTGCCTCCAGAATTTTTAACACACCTACATGCGCACCTTGCCATGCAAGTGGAATAATTCTCAGCCTGCAGATGTGTCTAGGAAGATACAAGCGAATGATTAGCATCCACATTTGGCAAGCGTGCTGTTATTAGTGCGCGGGAAGTACCCTCCTCCCACGCCTACACTTTATTTAGAAACAGTACAAGTGTTCCCGTAAGATTCTCAAGCCTATGTCGGAAAGATCTGCCTTGCGCCGAGTTCACGTAAATCCCACTGCACATTCCTATTCTTTGCGTGCAGTCGGCTGCTACTGGTGTTGCTAGTTGTGACTGCTGATAACAGATGCCGTAGCAATCAATTCATGGAGTGAGTTGTATGTTTTGCGATAGTCTGTCTCTGACAAGCAAGCATAGGTGACAGAGGTGCGAACACAGGGAGCTAGCAGACCCTCGCTGCCTGCAGACACCGAGCAGCCACACTAGGAGGGCGGCCTAAGCCGTAGGCGAAATGTGCTCATTCGCTTTGGCGCGACGTCGAACTATAAATAATGCTGTCACTAGCGTGAGCGTCGTGGAAAGTCGGAAAAGTCGGCTGCGTGGGTGAGTGCCAAGTTTGGGCAGCGTTTTGTAGTATGCGCAGTGCAATGGAGACGCGGAAACTTGTTGTGGCCCAGTGTTTTGCAGTTGGACGACAAGATTAGTACACAGTAGTAAAGAGCGAGGCACTGAGTTGGCATGAATAATGGAGTGCACAATGGGGCTCGAGATGTGTTTGTTACCTCAGGTGCTGTATTATTGTCGACAAGGAGTGAAAACGGAGCAATTTGTGACGGCTCTTTCAATTTAAGACGTTAAAAACAGACGGAATTTGCATTAGTAATACCAGAGCATCGAAAGTACTTGGAACTTTTGTGTATATGAACGTGTCCCCGCCTTTGTACTCTGCTCCCTTCACCGCTACAAACCAAACAACCATCGTGTCCGTGCGCATCAGAGTCGCAAAGAATGGGGAATAGCGCAGTTTCGTCGTGCATGTGTCGTAGCTCAGTTGGTAGAGCGTTCGCTTCGCATGTGAAAGGTGCAGGGTTCAAGCCGCGGCGCCTCCATTTTTTGTGGTCAGTGCATGGTAAGTGTTGGTCGCGGCGAACCTAAAGGCACGCAAGATGTTGCAAAGCCAGCGTCACAGACTGATATGATGTATACTGACGTAAGAAGAGCAAGATGTAAGTGTGGGGACCGGCTGTTATCGAGGTGTCATCGAGTGCAGATCTGTCTTAGGTATCACGGCTTAACCTCATTGAAGTCTAGAGGGTGGACAACACGTTCGTCTTACTCAGAGCGGTGTCCGAACTCTATTTTCGACGTTATACGTGCCACTTTCATTGTGGCCAACTACGATTCGATACAGAATGCACGAAACCTGAAAGACACCCTAACGGATACATAGAGAGTAGTGTTTGTCTGCTGAATAATGGGAGTGCAAGGGTCTGTGTCGTCTATATGGCTGTATGTAGCACCATTAGTCTTCGGGGAGGCGGGCGTAGCTCAGATGGTAGACCGCTCGCTTAGTATGCGAGAGGTACTGGGATCAATACCCAGTGCCTCCAGAATTTTTAACACACCTACATGCGCACCTTGCCATGCAAGTGGAATAATTCTCAGTCTGCAGATGTGTCTAGGAAGATACAAGCGAATGATTAGCATCCACATTTGGCAAGCGTGCTGTTATTAGTGCGCGGGAAGTACCCTCCTCCCACGCCTACACTTTATTTAGAAACAGTACAAGTGTTCCCGTAAGATTCTCACGCCTATGTCGGAATGATCTGCCTTGCGCCGAGTTCACGTAAATCCCACTGCACATTCCTATTCTTTGCGTGCAGTCGGCTGCTACTGGTGTTGCTAGTTGTGACTGCTGATAACAGATGCCGTAGCAATCAATTCATGGAGCGAGTTGTATGTTTTGCGATAGTCTGTCTCTGACAAGCAAGCACAGGTGACATAGGTGCGAACACAGGAAGCTAGCAGACCCTCGCTGCCTGCAGACACCGAGCAGCCACGCTAGGAGGGCGGCCTAAGCCGTAGGCGAAATGTGCTCATTCGCTTTGGCGCGACGTCGAACTATAAATAATGCTGTCACTAGCGTGAGCGTCGTGGAAAGTCGGAAAAGTCGGCTGCGTGGGTGAGTGCCAAGTTTGGGGAGCGTTTTGTAGTATGCGCAGTGCAATGGAGACGCGGAAACTTGTTGTGGCCCAGTGTTTTGCAGTTGGACGACAAGATTAGTACACAGTAGTAAAGAGCGAGGCACTGAGTTGGCATGAATAATGGAGTGCACAATGGGGCTCGACATGTGTTTGTTACCTCAGGTGTTGTATGATTGTCGACAAGGAGTGAAAACGGAGCAATTTGTGACGGCTCTTTCAATTTAAGACGTTAAAAACAGACGGAATTTGCATTTGTAATACCAGAGCATCGAAACTACTTGGAACTTTTGTGTATATGAACGTGTCCGCGCCTTTGTACTCTGCTCCCTTCACCGCTACAAACCAACCAACCATCGTGTCCGTGCGCATCAGAGTCGCAAAGAATGGGGAATAGCGCAGTTTGTTCGTGCATGTGCCGTAGCTCAGTTGGTAGAGCGTTCGCTTCGCATGTGAAAGGTGCAGGGTTCAAGCCGCGGCGCCTCCATTTTTTGTGGTCAGTGCATGGTAAGTGTTGGTCGCGGCGAACCTAAAGGCACGCAAGATGTTGCAAAGCCAGCGTCACAGACTGATATGATGTATACTGACGTAAGGAGAGCAAGATGTAAGTGTGGGGACCGGCTGTTATCGAGGTGTCATCGAGTGCAGATATGTCTTAGGTATCACGGCTTAACCTCATTGAAGTCTAGAGGGTGGACAACACGTTCGTCTTACTCAGAGCGGTGTCCGAACTCTATTTTCGACGTTATACGTGCCACTTTCATTGTGGCCAACTACGATTCGATACAGAATGCACGAAACCTGAAAGACACCCTAACGGATACATAGAGAGTAGTGTTTGTCTGCTGAATAATGGGAGTGCAAGGGTCTGTGTCGTCTATATGGCTGTATGTAGCACGATTAGTCTTCGGGCGGGCGTAGCTCAGATGGTAGAGCGCTCGCTTAGTATGCGAGAGGTACTGGGATCAATACCCAGTGCCTCCAGAATTTTTAACACACCTACATGCGCACCTTGCCATGCAAGTGGAATAATTCTCAGCCTGCAGATGTGTCTAGGAAGATACAAGCGAATGATTAGCATCCACAATTGGCAAGCGTGCTGTTATTAGTGCGCGGGAAGCACCCTCCTCCCACGCCTGCACTTTATTTAGAAACAGTACAAGTGTTCCCGTAAGATTCTCAAGCCTATGTCGGAATGATCTGCCTTGCGCCGAGTTCACGTAAATCCCACTGCACATTCCTATTCTTTGCGTGCAGTCGGCTGCTACTGGTGTTGCTAGTTGTGACTGCTGATAACAGATGCCGTAGCAATCAATTCATGGAGTGAGTTGTATGTTTTGCGATAGTCTGTCTCTGACAAGCAAGCACAGGTGACATAGGTGCGAACACAGGGAGCTAGCAGACCCTCGCTGCCTGCAGACACCGAGCAGCCACACTAGGAGGGCGGCCTAAGCCGTAGGCGAAATGTGCTCATTCGCTTTGGCACGACGTCGAACTATAAATAATGCTGTCACTAGCGTGAGCGTCGTGGAAAGTCGGAAAAGTCGGCTGCGTGGGTGAGTGCCAAGTTTGGGGAGCGTTTTGTAGTATGCGCAGTGCAATGGAGACGCGGAAACTTGTTGTGGCCCAGTGTTTTGCAGTTGAACGACAAGATTGGTACACAGTAGTAAAGAGCGAGGCACTGAGTTGGCATGAATAATGGAGTGCACAATGGGGCTCGAGATGTGTTTGTTACCTCAGGTGCTGTATGATTGTCGACAAGGAGTGAAAACGGAGCAATTTGTGACGGCTCTTTCAATTTAAGACGTTAAAAACAGACGGAATTTGCATTTGTAATACCAGAGCATCGAAACTACTTGGAACTTTTGTGTATATGAACGTGTCCGCGCCTTTGTACTCTGCTCCCTTCACCGCTACAAACCAAACAACCATCGTGTCCGTGCGCATCAGAGTCGCAAAGAATGGGGAATAGCGCAGTTCGGTCGTGCATGTGTCGTAGCTCAGTTGGTAGAGCGTTCGCTTCGCATGTGAAAGGTGCAGGGTTCAAGCCGCGGCGCCTCCATTTTTTGTGGTCAGTGCATGGTAAGTGTTGGTCGCGGCGAACCTAAAGGCACGCAAGATGTTGCAAAGCCAGCGTCACAGACTGATATGATGTATACTGACGTAAGAAGAGCAAGATGTAAGTGTGGGGACCGGCTGTTATCGAGGTGTCATCGAGTGCAGATCTGTCTTAGGTATCACGGCTTAACCTCATTGAAGTCTAGAGGGTGGACAACACGTTCGTCTTACTCAGAGCGGTGTCCGAACTCTATTTTCGACGTTATACGTGCCACTTTCATTGTGGCCAACTACGATTCGATACAGAATGCACGAAACCTGAAAGACACCCTAACGGATACATAGAGAGTAGTGTTTGTCTGCTGAATAATGGGAGTGCAAGGGTCTGTGTCGTCTATATGGCTGTATGAAGCACCATTAGTCTTCGGGGGGGCGGGCGTAGCTCAGATGGTAGACCGCTCGCTTAGTACGCGAGAGGTACTGGGATCAATACCCAGTGCCTCCAGAATTTTTAACACACCTACATGCGCACCTTGCCATGCAAGTGGAATAATTCTCAGCCTGCAGATGTGTCTAGGAAGATACAAGCGAATGATTAGCATCCACATTTGGCAAGCGTGCTGTTATTAGTGCGCGGGAAGTACCCTCCTCCCACGCCTACACTTTATTTAGAAACAGTACAAGTGTTCCCGTAAGATTCTCACGCCTATGTCGGAAAGATCTGCCTTGCGCCGAGTTCACGTAAATCCCACTGCACATTCCTATTCTTTGCGTGCAGTCGGCTGCTACTGGTGTTGCTAGTTGTGACTGCTGATAACAGATGCCGTAGCAATCAATTCATGGAGTGAGTTGTATGTTTTGCGATAGTCTGTCTCTGACAAGCAAGCACAGGTGACATAGGTGCGAACACAGGGAGCTAGCAGACCCTCGCTGCCTGCAGACACCGAGCAGCCACACTAGGAGGGCGGCCTAAGCCGTAGGCGAAATGTGCTCATTCGCTTTGGCGCGACGTCGAACTATAAATAATGCTGTCACTAGCGTGAGAGTCGTGGAAAGTCGGAAAAGTCGGCTGCGTGGGTGAGTGCCAAGTTTGGGGAGCGTTTTGTAGTATGCGCAGTGCAATGGAGACGCGGAAACTTGTTGTGGCCCAGTGTTTTGCAGTTGAACGACAAGATTGGTACACAGTAGTAAAGAGCGAGGCACTGAGTTGGCATGAATAATGGAGTGCACAATGGGGCTCGAGATGTGTTTGTTACCTCAGGTGCTGTATGATTGTCGACAAGGAGTGAAAACGGAGCAATTTGTGACGGCTCTTTCAATTTCAGACGTTAAAAACAGACGGAATTTGCATTTGTAATACCAGAGCATCGAAACTACTTGGAACTTTTGTGTATATGAACGTGTCCGCGCCTTTGTACTCTGCTCCCTTCACCGCTACAAACCAAACAACCATCGTGTCCGTGCGCATCAGAGTCGCAAAGAATGGGGAATAGCGCAGTTTGGTCGTGCATGTGTCGTAGCTCAGTTGGTAGAGCGTTCGCTTCGCATGTGAAAGCTGCAGGGTTCAAGCCGCGGCGCCTCCACTTTTTGTGGTCAGTGCATGGTAAGTGTTGGTTGCGGCGAACCTAAAGGCACGCAAGATGTTGCAAAGCCAGCGTCACAGACTGATATGATGTATACTGACGTAAGAAGAGCAAGATGTAAGTGTGGGGACCGGCTGTTATCGAGGTGTCATCGAGTGCAGATCTGTCTTAGGTATCACGGCTTAACCTCATTGAAGTCTAGAGGGTGGACAACACGTTCGTCTTACTCAGAGCGGTGTCCGAACTCTATTTTCGACGTTATACGTGCCACTTTCATTGTGGCCAACTACGATTCGATACAGAATGCACGAAACCTGAAAGACACCCTAACGGATACATAGAGAGTAGTGTTTGTCTGCTGAATAATGGGAGTGCAAGGGTCTGTGTCGTCTATATGGCTGTATGTAGCACCATTAGTCTTCGGGGGGGCGGGCGTAGCTCAGATGGTAGACCGCTCGCTTAGTATGCGAGAGGTACTGGGATCAATACCCAGTGCCTCCAGAATTTTTAACACACCTACATGCGCACCTTGCCATGCAAGTGGAATAATTCTCAGCCTGCAGATGTGTCTAGGAAGATACAAGCGAATGATTAGCATCCACATTTGGCAAGCGTGCTGTTATTAGTGCGCGGGAAGTACCCTCCTCCCACGCCTACACTTTATTTAGAAACAGTACAAGTGTTCCCGTAAGATTCTCACGCCTATGTCGGAAAGATCTGCCTTGCGCCGAGTTCACGTAAATCCCACTGCACATTCCTTTTCTTTGCGTGCAGTCGGCTGCTACTGGTGTTGCTAGTTGTGACTGCTGATAACAGATGCCGTAGCAATCAATTCATGGAATGAGTTGTATGTTTTGCGATAGTCTGTCTCTGACAAGCAAGCACAGGTGACATAGGTGCGAACACAGGGAGCTAGCAGACCCTCGCTGCCTGCAGACACAGAGCAGCCACACTAGGAGGGCGGCCTAAGCCGTAGGCGAAATGTGCTCATTCGCTTTGGCACGACGTCGAACTATAAATAATGCTGTCACTAGCGTGAGCGTTGCGTGTGCGTCGTGGAAAGTCGGAAAAGTCGGCTGCGTGGGTGAGTGCCAAGTTTGTGGAGCGTTTTGTAGTATGCGCAGTGCAATGGAGACGCGGAAACTTGTTGTGGCCCAGTGTTCTGCTGTTGGACGACAAGATTAGTACACAGTAGTAAAGAGCGAGGCACTGAGTTGGCATGAATAATGGAGTGCACAATGGGGCTCGAGATGTGTTTGTTACCTCAGGTGCTGTATGATTGTCGACAAGGAGTGAAAACGGAGCAATTTGTGACGGCTCTTTCAATTTAAGACGTTAAAAACAGACGGAATTTGCATTTGTAATACCAGAGCATCGAAACTACTTGGAACTTTTGTGTATATGAACGTGTCCGCGCCTTTGTACTCTGCTCCCTTCACCGCTACAAACCAAACAACCATCGTGTCCGTGCGCATCAGAGTCGCAAAGAATGGGGAATAGCGCAGTTTGGTCGTGCATGTGGCGTAGCTCAGTTGGTAGAGCGTTCGCTTCGCATGTGAAAGGTGCAGTGTTCAACCCGCGGCGCTTCCATTTTTTGTGGTCAGTGCATGGTAAGTGTTGGTCGCGGCGAACCTAAAGGCACGCAAGATGTTGCAAAGCCAGCGTCACAGACTGATATGATGTATACTGACGTAAGAAGAGCAAGATGTAAGTGTGGGGACCGGCTGTTATCGAGGTGTCATCGAGTGCAGATCTGTCTTAGGTATCACGGCTTAACCTCATTGAAGTCTAGAGGGTGGACAACACGTTCGTCTTACTCAGAGCGGTGTCCGAACTCTATTTTCGACGTTATACGTGCCACTTTCATTGTGGCCAACTACGATTCGATACAGAATGCACGAAACCTGAAAGACACCCTAACGGATACATAGAGAGTAGTGTTTGTCTGCTGAATAATGGGAGTGCAAGGGTCTGTGTCGTCTATATGGCTGTATGTAGCACCATTAGTCTTCGGGAGGGCGGGCGTAGCTCAGATGGTAGACCGCTCGTGTAGTATGCGAGAGGTACTGGGATCAATACCCAGTGCCTCCAGAATTTTTAACACACCTACATGCGCACCTTGCCATGCAAGTGGAATAATTCTCAGCCTGCAGATGTGTCTAGGAAGATACAAGCGAATGATTAGCGTCCACATTTGGCAAGCGTGCTGTTATTAGTGCGCGGGAAGTACCCTCCTCCCACGCCTACACTTTATTTAGAAACAGTACAAGTGTTCCCGTAAGATTCTCATGCCTATGTCGGAATGATCTGCCTTGCGCCGAGTTCACGTAAATCCCACTGCACATTCCTATTCTTTGCGTGCAGTCGGCTGCTACTGGTGTTGCTAGTTGTGACTGCTGATAACAGATGCCGTAGCAATCAATTCATGGAGTGAGTTGTATGTTTTGCGATAGTCTGTCTCTGACAAGCAAGCACAGGTGACATAGGTGCGAACACAGGAAGCTAGCAGACCCTCGCTGCCTGCAGACACCGAGCAGCCACACTAGGAGGGCGGCCTAAGCCGTAGGCGAAATGTGCTCATTCGCTTTGGCGCGACGTCGAACTATAAATAATGCTGTCACTAGCGGGAGCTTCGTGGAAAGTCGGAAAAGTCGGCTGCGTGGGTGAGTGCCAAGTTTGGGGAGCGTTTTGTAGTGTGCGCAGTGCAATGGAGACGTGGAAACTTGTTGTGGCCCAGTGTTTTGCTGTTGGACGACAAGATTAGTACACAGTAGTAAAGAGCGAGGCACTGAGTTGGCATGAATAATGGAGTGCACAATGGGGCTCGAGATGTGTTTGTTACCTCAGGTGCTGTATGATTGTCGACAAGGAGTGAAAACGGAGCAATTTGTGACGGCTCTTATCAATTTAAGACGTTAAAAACAGACGGAATTTGCATTTGTAATACCAGAGCATCGAAACTACTTGGAACTTTTGTGTATATGAACGTGTCCGCGCCTTTGTACTCTGCTCCCTTCACCGCTACAAACCAACCAACCATCGTGTCCGTGCGCATCAGAGTCGCAAAGAATGGGGAATAGCGCAGTTTGGTCGTGCATGTGGCGTAGCTCAGTTGGTAGAGCGTTCGCTTTGCATGTGAAAGGTGCAGGGTTCAAGCCGCGGCGCCTCCATTTTTTGTGGTGAGTGCATGGTAAGTGTTGGTCGTGGCGAACCTAAAGGCACGCAAGATGTTGCAAAGCCAGCGTCACAGACTGATATGATGTATACTGACGTAAGGAGAGCAAGATGTAAGTGTGGGGACCGGCTGTTATCGAGGTGTCATCGAGTGCAGATCTGTCTTAGGTATCACGGCTTAACCTCATTGAAGTCTAGAGGGTGGACAACACGTTCGTCTTACTCAGAGCGGTGTCCGAACTCTATTTTCGACGTTATACGTGCCACTTTCATTGTAGCCAACTACGATTCGATACAGAATGCACGAAACCTGAAAGTCACCCTAACGGATACATAGAGAGTAGTGTTTGTCTGCTGAATAATGGGAGTGCAAGGGTCTGTGTCGTCTATATGGCTGTATGTAGCACCATCAGTCTTCGGGGGGGCGGGCGTAGCTCAGATGGTAGAGCGCTCGCTTAGTATGGGAGAGGTATTGGGATCAATACCCAGTGCCTCCAGAATTATTAACACACCTACATGCGCACCTTGCCATGCAAGTGGAATAATTCTCAGCCTGCAGATGTGTCTAGGAAGATACAAGCGAATGATTAGCATCCACAATTGGCAAGCGTGCTGTTATTAGTGCGCGGGAAGCACCCTCCTCCCACGCCTACACTTTATTTAGAAACAGTACAAGTGTTCCCGTAAGATTCTCAAGCCTATGTCGGAAACACTGCACATTCCTATTCTTTGCGTGCAGTCGGCTGCTACTGGTGTTGCTAGTTGTGACTGCTGATAACAGATGCCGTAGCAATCAATTCATGGAGTGAGTTGTATGTTTTGCGATAGTCTGTCTCTGACAAGCAAGCACAGGTGACATAGGTGCGAACACAGGGAGCTAGCAGACCCTCGCTGCCTGCAGACACCGAGCAGCCACACTAGGAGGGCGGCCTAAGCCGTAGGCGAAATGTGCTCATTCGTTTTGGCGCGACGTCGAACTATAAATAATGCTGTCACTAGCGTGAGCGTCGTGGAAAGTCGGAAAAGTCGGCTGCGTGGGTAGTGCCAAGTTTGGGGAGCGTTTTGTAGTATGCGCAGTGCAATGGAGACGCGGAAACTTGTTGTGGCCCAGTGTTTTGCAGTTGGACGACCAGATTGGTACACAGTAGTAAAGAGCGAGGCACTGAGTGGCATGAATAATGGAGTGCACAATGGGGCTCGAGATGTGTTTGTTACCGCAGGTGCTGTATGATTGTCGACAAGGAGTGAAAACGGAGCAATTTGTGACGGCTCTTTCAATTTAAGACGTTAAAAACAGACGGAATTTGCATTTGTAAAACCAGAGCATCGAAACTACTTGGAACTTTTGTGTATATGAACGTGTCCGCGCCTTTGTACTCTGCTCCCTTCACCGCTACAAACCAACCAACCATCGTGTCCGTGCGCATCAGAGTCGCAAAGAATGGGGAATAGCGCAGTTTGGTCGTGCCTGTGGCGTAGCTCAGTTGGTAGAGCGATCGCTTCGCATGTGAAAGGTGCAGGGTTCAAGCCGCGGCGCTTCCATTTTTTGTGGTCAGTGCATGGTAAGTGTTGGTCGCGGCGAACCTAAAGGCACGCAAGATGTTGCAAAGCCAGCGTCACAGACTGATATGATGTATACTGACGTAAGGAGAGCAAGATGTAAGTGTGGGGACCGGCTGTTATCGAGGTGTCATCGAGTGCAGATATGTCTTAGGTATCACGGCTTAACCTCATTGAAGTCTAGAGGGTGGACAACACGTTCGTCTTACTCAGAGCGGTGTCCGAACTCTATTTTCGACGTTATACGTGCCACTTTCATTGTGGCCAACTACGATTCGATACAGAATGCACGAAACCTGAAAGACACCCTAACGGATACATAGAGGGTAGTGTTTGTCTGCTGAATAATGGGAGTGCAAGGGTCTGTGTCGTCTATATGGCTGTATGTAGCACGATTAGTCTTCGGGAGGCGGGCGTAGCTCAGATGGTAGAGCGCTCGCTTAGTATGCGAGAGGTACTGGGATCAATACCCAGTGCCTCCAGAATTTTTAACACACCTACATGCGCACCTTGCCATGCAAGTGGAATAATTCTCAGCCTGCAGATGTGTCTAGGAAGATACAAGCGAATGATTAGCATCCACAATTGGCAAGCGTGCTGTTATTAGTGCGCGGGAAGCACCCTCCTCCCACGCCTGCACTTTATTTAGAAACAGTACAAGTGTTCCCGTAAGATTCTCAAGCCTATGTCGGAAAGATCTGCCTTGCGCCGAGTTCACGTAAATCCCACTGCACATTCCTATTCTTTGCGTGCAGTCGGCTGCTACTGGTGTTGCTAGTTGTGACTGCTGATAACAGATGCCGTAGCAATCAATTCATGGAGTGAGTTGTATGTTTTGCGATAGTCTGTCTCTGACAAGCAAGCACAGGTGACATAGGTGCGAACACAGGAAGCTAGCAGACCCTCGCTGCCTGCAGACACCGAGCAGCCACACTAGGAGGGCGGCCTAAGCCGTAGGCGAAATGTGCTCATTCGCTTTGGCGCGACGTCGAACTATAAATAATGCTGTCACTAGCGGGAGCTTCGTGGAAAGTCGGAAAAGTCGGCTGCGTGGGTGAGTGCCAAGTTTGGGGAGCGTTTTGTAGTGTGCGCAGTGCAATGGAGACGTGGAAACTTGTTGTGGCCCAGTGTTTTGCTGTTGGACGACAAGATTAGTACACAGTAGTAAAGAGCGAGGCACTGAGTTGGCATGAATAATGGAGTGCACAATGGGGCTCGAGATGTGTTTGTTACCTCAGGTGCTGTATGATTGTCGACAAGGAGTGAAAACGGAGCAATTTGTGACGGCTCTTATCAATTTAAGACGTTAAAAACAGACGGAATTTGCATTTGTAATACCAGAGCATCGAAACTACTTGGAACTTTTGTGTATATGAACGTGTCCGCGCCTTTGTACTCTGCTCCCTTCACCGCTACAAACCAACCAACCATCGTGTCCGTGCGCATCAGAGTCGCAAAGAATGGGGAATAGCGCAGTTTGGTCGTGCATGTGGCGTAGCTCAGTTGGTAGAGCGTTCGCTTCGCATGTGAAAGGTGCAGGGTTCAAGCCGCGGCGCTTCCATTTTTTGTGGTCAGTGCATGGTAAGTGTTGGTCGCGGCGAACCTAAAGGCACGCAAGATGTTGCAAAGCCAGCGTCACAGACTGATATGATGTATACTGACGTAAGGAGAGCAAGATGTAAGTGTGGGGACCGGCTGTTATCGAGGTGTCATCGAGTGCAGATATGTCTTAGGTATCACGGCTTAACCTCATTGAAGTCTAGAGGGTGGACAACACGTTCGTCTTACTCAGAGCGGTGTCCGAACTCTATTTTCGACGTTATACGTGCCACTTTCATTGTAGCCAACTACGATTCGATACAGAATGCACGAAACCTGAAAGACACCCTAACGGATACATAGAGAGTAGTGTTTGTCTGCTGAATAATGGGAGTGCAAGGGTCTGTGTCGTCTATATGGCTGTATGTAGCACCATCAGTCTTCGGGGGGGCGGGCGTAGCTCAGATGGTAGAGCGCTCGCTTAGTATGGGAGAGGTATTGGGATCAATACCCAGTGCCTCCAGAATTATTAACACACCTACATGCGCACCTTGCCATGCAAGTGGAATAATTCTCAGCCTGCAGATGTGTCTAGGAAGATACAAGCGAATGATTAGCATCCACAATTGGCAAGCGTGCTGTTATTAGTGCGCGGGAAGCACCCTCCTCCCACGCCTACACTTTATTTAGAAACAGTACAAGTGTTCCCGTAAGATTCTCAAGCCTATGTCGGAAACACTGCACATTCCTATTCTTTGCGTGCAGTCGGCTGCTACTGGTGTTGCTAGTTGTGACTGCTGATAACAGATGCCGTAGCAATCAATTCATGGAGTGAGTTGTATGTTTTGCGATAGTCTGTCTCTGACAAGCAAGCACAGGTGACATAGGTGCGAACACAGGGAGCTAGCAGACCCTCGCTGCCTGCAGACACCCAGCAGCCACACTAGGAGGGCGGCCTAAGCCGTAGGCGAAATGTGCTCATTCGTTTTGGCGCGACGTCGAACTATAAATAATGCTGTCACTAGCGTGAGCGTCGTGGAAAGTCGGAAAAGTCGGCTGCGTGGGTAGTGCCAAGTTTGGGGAGCGTTTTGTAGTATGCGCAGTGCAATGGAGACGCGGAAACTTGTTGTGGCCCAGTGTTTTGCAGTTGGACGACCAGATTGGTACACAGTAGTAAAGAGCGAGGCACTGAGTGGCATGAATAATGGAGTGCACAATGGGGCTCGAGATGTGTTTGTTACCGCAGGTGCTGTATGATTGTCGACAAGGAGTGAAAACGGAGCAATTTGTGACGGCTCTTTCAATTTAAGACGTTAAAAACAGACGGAATTTGCATTTGTAAAACCAGAGCATCGAAACTACTTGGAACTTTTGTGTATATGAACGTGTCCGCGCCTTTGTACTCTGCTCCCTTCACCGCTACAAACCAACCAACCATCGTGTCCGTGCGCATCAGAGTCGCAAAGAATGGGGAATAGCGCAGTATGGTCGTGCCTGTGGCGTAGCTCAGTTGGTAGAGCGATCGCTTCGCATGTGAAAGGTGCAGGGTTCAAGCCGCGGCGCTTCCATTTTTTGTGGTCAGTGCATGGTAAGTGTTGGTCGCGGCGAACCTAAAGGCACGCAAGATGTTGCAAAGCCAGCGTCACAGACTGATATGATGTATACTGACGTAAGGAGAGCAAGATGTAAGTGTGGGGACCGGCTGTTATCGAGGTGTCATCGAGTGCAGATATGTCTTAGGTATCACGGCTTAACCTCATTGAAGTCTAGAGGGTGGACAACACGTTCGTCTTACTCAGAGCGGTGTCCGAACTCTATTTTCGACGTTATACGTGCCACTTTCATTGTGGCCAACTACGATTCGATACAGAATGCACGAAACCTGAAAGACACCCTAACGGATACATAGAGGGTAGTGTTTGTCTGCTGAATAATGGGAGTGCAAGGGTCTGTGTCGTCTATATGGCTGTATGTAGCACGATTAGTCTTCGGGAGGCGGGCGTAGCTCAGATGGTAGAGCGCTCGCTTAGTATGCGAGAGGTACTGGGATCAATACCCAGTGCCTCCAGAATTTTTAACACACCTACATGCGCACCTTGCCATGCAAGTGGAATAATTCTCAGCCTGCAGATGTGTCTAGGAAGATACAAGCGAATGATTAGCATCCACAATTGGCAAGCGTGCTGTTATTAGTGCGCGGGAAGCACCCTCCTCCCACGCCTGCACTTTATTTAGAAACAGTACAAGTGTTCCCGTAAGATTCTCAAGCCTATGTCGGAAAGATCTGCCTTGCGCCGAGTTCACGTAAATCCCACTGCACATTCCTATTCTTTGCGTGCAGTCGGCTGCTACTGGTGTTGCTAGTTGTGACTGCTGATAACAGATGCCGTAGCAATCAATTCATGGAGTGAGTTGTATGTTTTGCGATAGTCTGTCTCTGACAAGCAAGCACAGGTGACATAGGTGCGAACACAGGAAGCTAGCAGACCCTCGCTGCCTGCAGACACCGAGCAGCCACACTAGGAGGGCGGCCTAAGCCGTAGGCGAAATGTGCTCATTCGCTTTGGCGCGACGTCGAACTATAAATAATGCTGTCACTAGCGGGAGCTTCGTGGAAAGTCGGAAAAGTCGGCTGCGTGGGTGAGTGCCAAGTTTGGGGAGCGTTTTGTAGTGTGCGCAGTGCAATGGAGACGTGGAAACTTGTTGTGGCCCAGTGTTTTGCTGTTGGACGACAAGATTAGTACACAGTAGTAAAGAGCGAGGCACTGAGTTGGCATGAATAATGGAGTGCACAATGGGGCTCGAGATGTGTTTGTTACCTCAGGTGCTGTATGATTGTCGACAAGGAGTGAAAACGGAGCAATTTGTGACGGCTCTTATCAATTTAAGACGTTAAAAACAGACGGAATTTGCATTTGTAATACCAGAGCATCGAAACTACTTGGAACTTTTGTGTATATGAACGTGTCCGCGCCTTTGTACTCTGCTCCCTTCACCGCTACAAACCAACCAACCATCGTGTCCGTGCGCATCAGAGTCGCAAAGAATGGGGAATAGCGCAGTTTGGTCGTGCATGTGGCGTAGCTCAGTTGGTAGAGCGTTCGCTTCGCATGTGAAAGGTGCAGGGTTCAAGCCGCGGCGCTTCCATTTTTTGTGGTCAGTGCATGGTAAGTGTTGGTCGCGGCGAACCTAAAGGCACGCAAGATGTTGCAAAGCCAGCGTCACAGACTGATATGATGTATACTGACGTAAGGAGAGCAAGATGTAAGTGTGGGGACCGGCTGTTATCGAGGTGTCATCGAGTGCAGATATGTCTTAGGTATCACGGCTTAACCTCATTGAAGTCTAGAGGGTGGACAACACGTTCGTCTTACTCAGAGCGGTGTCCGAACTCTATTTTCGACGTTATACGTGCCACTTTCATTGTGGCCAACTACGATTCGATACAGAATGCACGAAACCTGAAAGACACCCTAACGGATACATAGAGGGTAGTGTTTGTCTGCTGAATAATGGGAGTGCAAGGGTCTGTGTCGTCTATATGGCTGTATGTAGCACGATTAGTCTTCGGGAGGCGGGCGTAGCTCAGATGGTAGAGCGCTCGCTTAGTATGCGAGAGGTACTGGGATCAATACCCAGTGCCTCCAGAATTTTTAACACACCTACATGCGCACCTTGCCATGCAAGTGGAATAATTCTCAGCCTGCAGATGTGTCTAGGAAGATACAAGCGAATGATTAGCATCCACAATTGGCAAGCGTGCTGTTATTAGTGCGCGGGAAGCACCCTCCTCCCACGCCTACACTTTATTTAGAAACAGTACAAGTGTTCCCGTAAGATTCTCAAGCCTATGTCGGAAAGATCTGCCTTGCGCCGAGTTCACGTAAATCCCACTGCACATTCCTATTCTTTGCGTGCAGTCGGCTGCTACTGGTGTTGCTAGTTGTGACTGCTGATAACAGATGCCGTAGCAATCAATTCATGGAGTGAGTTGTATGTTTTGCGATAGTCTGTCTCTGACAAGCAAGCACAGGTGACATAGGTGCGAACACAGGAAGCTAGCAGACCCTCGCTGCCTGCAGACACCGAGCAGCCACACTAGGAGGGCGGCCTAAGCCGTAGGCGAAATGTGCTCATTCGCTTTGGCGCGACGTCGAACTATAAATAATGCTGTCACTAGCGGGAGCTTCGTGGAAAGTCGGAAAAGTCGGCTGCGTGGGTGAGTGCCAAGTTTGGGGAGCGTTTTGTAGTGTGCGCAGTGCAATGGAGACGTGGAAACTTGTTGTGGCCCAGTGTTTTGCTGTTGGACGACAAGATTAGTACACAGTAGTAAAGAGCGAGGCACTGAGTTGGCATGAATAATGGAGTGCACAATGGGGCTCGAGATGTGTTTGTTACCTCAGGTGCTGTATGATTGTCGACAAGGAGTGAAAACGGAGCAATTTGTGACGGCTCTTATCAATTTAAGACGTTAAAAACAGACGGAATTTGCATTTGTAATACCAGAGCATCGAAACTACTTGGAACTTTTGTGTATATGAACGTGTCCGCGCCTTTGTACTCTGCTCCCTTCACCGCTACAAACCAACCAACCATCGTGTCCGTGCGCATCAGAGTCGCAAAGAATGGGGAATAGCGCAGTTTGGTCGTGCATGTGGCGTAGCTCAGTTGGTAGAGCGTTCGCTTCGCATGTGAAAGGTGCAGGGTTCAAGCCGCGGCGCTTCCATTTTTTGTGGTCAGTGCATGGTAAGTGTTGGTCGCGGCGAACCTAAAGGCACGCAAGATGTTGCAAAGCCAGCGTCACAGACTTATATGATGTATACTGACGTAAGGAGAGCAAGATGTAAGTGTGGGGACCGGCTGTTATCGAGGTGTCATCGAGTGCAGATATGTCTTAGGTATCACGGCTTAACCTCATTGAAGTCTAGAGGGTGGACAACACGTTCGTCTTACTCAGAGCGGTGTCCGAACTCTATTTTCGACGTTATACGTGCCACTTTCATTGTGGCCAACTACGATTCGATACAGAATGCACGAAACCTGAAAGACACCCTAACGGATACATAGAGGGTAGTGTTTGTCTGCTGAATAATGGGAGTGCAAGGGTCTGTGTCGTCTATATGGCTGTATGTAGCACGATTAGTCTTCGGGAGGCGGGCGTAGCTCAGATGGTAGAGCGCTCGCTTAGTATGCGAGAGGTACTGGGATCAATACCCAGTGCCTCCAGAATTTTTAACACACCTACATGCGCACCTTGCCATGCAAGTGGAATAATTCTCAGCCTGCAGATGTGTCTAGGAAGATACAAGCGAATGATTAGCATCCACAATTGGCAAGCGTGCTGTTATTAGTGCGCGGGAGGCACCCTCCTCCCACGCCTACACTTTATTTAGAAACAGTACAAGTGTTCCCGTAAGATTCTCAAGCCTATGTCGGAAACACTGCACATTCCTATTCTTTGCGTGCAGTCGGCTGCTACTGGTGTTGCTAGTTGTGACTGCTGATAACAGATGCCGTAGCAATCAATTCATGGAGTGAGTTGTATGTTTTGCGATAGTCTGTCTCTGACAAGCAAGCACAGGTGACATAGGTGCGAACACAGGGAGCTAGCAGACCTCAGCTGCCTGCAGACACCGAGCAGCCACACTAGGAGGGCGGCCTAAGCCGTAGGCGAAATGTGCTCATTCGTTTTGGCGCGACGTCGAACTATAAATAATGCTGTCACTAGCGTGAGCGTCGTGGAAAGTCGGAAAAGTCGGCTGCGTGGGTAGTGCCAAGTTTGGGGAGCGTTTTGTAGTATGCGCAGTGCAATGGAGACGCGGAAACTTGTTGTGGCCCAGTGTTTTGCAGTTGGACGACCAGATTGGTACACAGTAGTAAAGAGCGAGGCACTGAGTGGCATGAATAATGGAGTGCACAATGGGGCTCGAGATGTGTTTGTTACCGCAGGTGCTGTATGATTGTCGACAAGGAGTGAAAACGGAGCAATTTGTGACGGCTCTTTCAATTTAAGACGTTAAAAACAGACGGAATTTGCATTTGTAAAACCAGAGCATCGAAACTACTTGGAACTTTTGTGTATATGAACGTGTCCGCGCCTTTGTACTCTGCTCCCTTCACCGCTACAAACCAACCAACCATCGTGTCCGTGCGCATCAGAGTCGCAAAGAATGGGGAATAGCGCAGTTTGGTCGTGCCTGTGGCGTAGCTCAGTTGGTAGAGCGATCGCTTCGCATGTGAAAGGTGCAGGGTTCAAGCCGCGGCGCTTCCATTTTTTGTGGTCAGTGCATGGTAAGTGTTGGTCGCGGCGAACCTAAAGGCACGCAAGATGTTGCAAAGCCAGCGTCACAGACTGATATGATGTATACTGACGTAAGGAGAGCAAGATGTAAGTGTGGGGACCGGCTGTTATCGAGGTGTCATCGAGTGCAGATATGTCTTAGGTATCACGGCTTAACCTCATTGAAGTCTAGAGGGTGGACAACACGTTCGTCTTACTCAGAGCGGTGTCCGAACTCTATTTTCGACGTTATACGTGCCACTTTCATTGTGGCCAACTACGATTCGATACAGAATGCACGAAACCTGAAAGACACCCTAACGGATACATAGAGGGTAGTGTTTGTCTGCTGAATAATGGGAGTGCAAGGGTCTGTGTCGTCTATATGGCTGTATGTAGCACGATTAGTCTTCGGGAGGCGGGCGTAGCTCAGATGGTAGAGCGCTCGCTTAGTATGCGAGAGGTACTGGGATCAATACCCAGTGCCTCCAGAATTTTTAACACACCTACATGCGCACCTTGCCATGCAAGTGGAATAATTCTCAGCCTGCAGATGTGTCTAGGAAGATACAAGCGAATGATTAGCATCCACAATTGGCAAGCGTGCTGTTATTAGTGCGCGGGAAGCACCCTCCTCCCACGCCTGCACTTTATTTAGAAACAGTACAAGTGTTCCCGTAAGATTCTCAAGCCTATGTCGGAAAGATCTGCCTTGCGCCGAGTTCACGTAAATCCCACTGCACATTCCTATTCTTTGCGTGCAGTCGGCTGCTACTGGTGTTGCTAGTTGTGACTGCTGATAACAGATGCCGTAGCAATCAATTCATGGAGTGAGTTGTATGTTTTGCGATAGTCTGTCTCTGACAAGCAAGCACAGGTGACATAGGTGCGAACACAGGAAGCTAGCAGACCCTCGCTGCCTGCAGACACCGAGCAGCCACACTAGGAGGGCGGCCTAAGCCGTAGGCGAAATGTGCTCATTCGCTTTGGCGCGACGTCGAACTATAAATAATGCTGTCACTAGCGGGAGCTTCGTGGAAAGTCGGAAAAGTCGGCTGCGTGGGTGAGTGCCAAGTTTGGGGAGCGTTTTGTAGTGTGCGCAGTGCAATGGAGACGTGGAAACTTGTTGTGGCCCAGTGTTTTGCTGTTGGACGACAAGATTAGTACACAGTAGTAAAGAGCGAGGCACTGAGTTGGCATGAATAATGGAGTGCACAATGGGGCTCGAGATGTGTTTGTTACCTCAGGTGCTGTATGATTGTCGACAAGGAGTGAAAACGGAGCAATTTGTGACGGCTCTTATCAATTTAAGACGTTAAAAACAGACGGAATTTGCATTTGTAATACCAGAGCATCGAAACTACTTGGAACTTTTGTGTATATGAACGTGTCCGCGCCTTTGTACTCTGCTCCCTTCACCGCTACAAACCAACCAACCATCGTGTCCGTGCGCATCAGAGTCGCAAAGAATGGGGAATAGCGCAGTTTGGTCGTGCATGTGGCGTAGCTCAGTTGGTAGAGCGTTCGCTTCGCATGTGAAAGGTGCAGGGTTCAAGCCGCGGCGCTTCCATTTTTTGTGGTCAGTGCATGGTAAGTGTTGGTCGCGGCGAACCTAAAGGCACGCAAGATGTTGCAAAGCCAGCGTCACAGACTGATATGATGTATACTGACGTAAGGAGAGCAAGATGTAAGTGTGGGGACCGGCTGTTATCGAGGTGTCATCGAGTGCAGATATGTCTTAGGTATCACGGCTTAACCTCATTGAAGTCTAGAGGGTGGACAACACGTTCGTCTTACTCAGAGCGGTGTCCGAACTCTATTTTCGACGTTATACGTGCCACTTTCATTGTGGCCAACTACGATTCGATACAGAATGCACGAAACCTGAAAGACACCCTAACGGATACATAGAGGGTAGTGTTTGTCTGCTGAATAATGGGAGTGCAAGGGTCTGTGTCGTCTATATGGCTGTATGTAGCACGATTAGTCTTCGGGAGGCGGGCGTAGCTCAGATGGTAGAGCGCTCGCTTAGTATGCGAGAGGTACTGGGATCAATACCCAGTGCCTCCAGAATTTTTAACACACCTACATGCGCACCTTGCCATGCAAGTGGAATAATTCTCAGCCTGCAGATGTGTCTAGGAAGATACAAGCGAATGATTAGCATCCACAATTGGCAAGCGTGCTGTTATTAGTGCGCGGGAGGCACCCTCCTCCCACGCCTACACTTTATTTAGAAACAGTACAAGTGTTCCCGTAAGATTCTCAAGCCTATGTCGGAAAGATCTGCCTTGCGCCGAGTTCACGTAAATCCCACTGCACATTCCTATTCTTTGCGTGCAGTCGGCTGCTACTGGTGTTGCTAGTTGTCACTGCTGATAACAGATGCCGTAGCAATCAATTCATGGAGTGAGTTGTATGTTTTGCGATAGTCTGTCTCTGACAAGCAAGCACAGGTGACATAGGTGCGAACACAGGAAGCTAGCAGACCCTCGCTGCCTGCAGACACCGAGCAGCCACACTAGGAGGGCGGCCTAAGCCGTAGGCGAAATGTGCTCATTCGCTTTGGCGCGACGTCGAACTATAAATAATGCTGTCACTAGCGGGAGCTTCGTGGAAAGTCGGAAAAGTCGGCTGCGTGGGTGAGTGCCAAGTTTGGGGAGCGTTTTGTAGTGTGCGCAGTGCAATGGAGACGTGGAAACTTGTTGTGGCCCAGTGTTTTGCTGTTGGACGACAAGATTAGTACACAGTAGTAAAGAGCGAGGCACTGAGTTGGCATGAATAATGGAGTGCACAATGGGGCTCGAGATGTGTTTGTTACCTCAGGTGCTGTATGATTGTCGACAAGGAGTGAAAACGGAGCAATTTGTGACGGCTCTTATCAATTTAAGACGTTAAAAACAGACGGAATTTGCATTTGTAATACCAGAGCATCGAAACTACTTGGAACTTTTGTGTATATGAACGTGTCCGCGCCTTTGTACTCTGCTCCCTTCACCGCTACAAACCAACCAACCATCGTGTCCGTGCGCATCAGAGTCGCAAAGAATGGGGAATAGCGCAGTTTGGTCGTGCATGTGGCGTAGCTCAGTTGGTAGAGCGTTCGCTTCGCATGTGAAAGGTGCAGGGTTCAAGCCGCGGCGCTTCCATTTTTTGTGGTCAGTGCATGGTAAGTGTTGGTCGCGGCGAACCTAAAGGCACGCAAGATGTTGCAAAGCCAGCGTCACAGACTGATATGATGTATACTGACGTAAGGAGAGCAAGATGTAAGTGTGGGGACCGGCTGTTATCGAGGTGTCATCGAGTGCAGATATGTCTTAGGTATCACGGCTTAACCTCATTGAAGTCTAGAGGGTGGACAACACGTTCGTCTTACTCAGAGCGGTGTCCGAACTCTATTTTCGACGTTATACGTGCCACTTTCATTGTGGCCAACTACGATTCGATACAGAATGCACGAAACCTGAAAGACACCCTAACGGATACATAGAGGGTAGTGTTTGTCTGCTGAATAATGGGAGTGCAAGGGTCTGTGTCGTCTATATGGCTGTATGTAGCACGATTAGTCTTCGGGAGGCGGGCGTAGCTCAGATGGTAGAGCGCTCGCTTAGTATGCGAGAGGTACTGGGATCAATACCCAGTGCCTCCAGAATTTTTAACACACCTACATGCGCACCTTGCCATGCAAGTGGAATAATTCTCAGCCTGCAGATGTGTCTAGGAAGATACAAGCGAATGATTAGCATCCACAATTGGCAAGCGTGCTGTTATTAGTGCGCGGGAAGCACCCTCCTCCCACGCCTGCACTTTATTTAGAAACAGTACAAGTGTTCCCGTAAGATTCTCAAGCCTATGTCGGAAAGATCTGCCTTGCGCCGAGTTCACGTAAATCCCACTGCACATTCCTATTCTTTGCGTGCAGTCGGCTGCTACTGGTGTTGCTAGTTGTGACTGCTGATAACAGATGCCGTAGCAATCAATTCATGGAGTGAGTTGTATGTTTTGCGATAGTCTGTCTCTGACAAGCAAGCACAGGTGACATAGGTGCGAACACAGGAAGCTAGCAGACCCTCGCTGCCTGCAGACACCGAGCAGCCACACTAGGAGGGCGGCCTAAGCCGTAGGCGAAATGTGCTCATTCGCTTTGGCGCGACGTCGAACTATAAATAATGCTGTCACTAGCGGGAGCTTCGTGGAAAGTCGGAAAAGTCGGCTGCGTGGGTGAGTGCCAAGTTTGGGGAGCGTTTTGTAGTGTGCGCAGTGCAATGGAGACGTGGAAACTTGTTGTGGCCCAGTGTTTTGCTGTTGGACGACAAGATTAGTACACAGTAGTAAAGAGCGAGGCACTGAGTTGGCATGAATAATGGAGTGCACAATGGGGCTCGAGATGTGTTTGTTACCTCAGGTGCTGTATGATTGTCGACAAGGAGTGAAAACGGAGCAATTTGTGACGGCTCTTATCAATTTAAGACGTTAAAAACAGACGGAATTTGCATTTGTAATACCAGAGCATCGAAACTACTTGGAACTTTTGTGTATATGAACGTGTCCGCGCCTTTGTACTCTGCTCCCTTCACCGCTACAAACCAACCAACCATCGTGTCCGTGCGCATCAGAGTCGCAAAGAATGGGGAATAGCGCAGTTTGGTCGTGCATGTGGCGTAGCTCAGTTGGTAGAGCGTTCGCTTCGCATGTGAAAGGTGCAGGGTTCAAGCCGCGGCGCTTCCATTTTTTGTGGTCAGTGCATGGTAAGTGTTGGTCGCGGCGAACCTAAAGGCACGCAAGATGTTGCAAAGCCAGCGTCACAGACTGATATGATGTATACTGACGTAAGGAGAGCAAGATGTAAGTGTGGGGACCGGCTGTTATCGAGGTGTCATCGAGTGCAGATATGTCTTAGGTATCACGGCTTAACCTCATTGAAGTCTAGAGGGTGGACAACACGTTCGTCTTACTCAGAGCGGTGTCCGAACTCTATTTTCGACGTTATACGTGCCACTTTCATTGTGGCCAACTACGATTCGATACAGAATGCACGAAACCTGAAAGACACCCTAACGGATACATAGAGGGTAGTGTTTGTCTGCTGAATAATGGGAGTGCAAGGGTCTGTGTCGTCTATATGGCTGTATGTAGCACGATTAGTCTTCGGGAGGCGGGCGTAGCTCAGATGGTAGAGCGCTCGCTTAGTATGCGAGAGGTACTGGGATCAATACCCAGTGCCTCCAGAATTTTTAACACACCTACATGCGCACCTTGCCATGCAAGTGGAATAATTCTCAGCCTGCAGATGTGTCTAGGAAGATACAAGCGAATGATTAGCATCCACAATTGGCAAGCGTGCTGTTATTAGTGCGCGGGAAGCACCCTCCTCCCACGCCTACACTTTATTTAGAAACAGTACAAGTGTTCCCGTAAGATTCTCAAGCCTATGTCGGAAAGATCTGCCTTGCGCCGAGTTCACGTAAATCCCACTGCACATTCCTATTCTTTGCGTGCAGTCGGCTGCTACTGGTGTTGCTAGTTGTGACTGCTGATAACAGATGCCGTAGCAATCAATTCATGGAGTGAGTTGTATGTTTTGCGATAGTCTGTCTCTGACAAGCAAGCACAGGTGACATAGGTGCGAACACAGGAAGCTAGCAGACCCTCGCTGCCTGCAGACACCGAGCAGCCACACTAGGAGGGCGGCCTAAGCCGTAGGCGAAATGTGCTCATTCGCTTTGGCGCGACGTCGAACTATAAATAATGCTGTCACTAGCGGGAGCTTCGTGGAAAGTCGGAAAAGTCGGCTGCGTGGGTGAGTGCCAAGTTTGGGGAGCGTTTTGTAGTGTGCGCAGTGCAATGGAGACGTGGAAACTTGTTGTGGCCCAGTGTTTTGCTGTTGGACGACAAGATTAGTACACAGTAGTAAAGAGCGAGGCACTGAGTTGGCATGAATAATGGAGTGCACAATGGGGCTCGAGATGTGTTTGTTACCTCAGGTGCTGTATGATTGTCGACAAGGAGTGAAAACGGAGCAATTTGTGACGGCTCTTATCAATTTAAGACGTTAAAAACAGACGGAATTTGCATTTGTAATACCAGAGCATCGAAACTACTTGGAACTTTTGTGTATATGAACGTGTCCGCGCCTTTGTACTCTGCTCCCTTCACCGCTACAAACCAACCAACCATCGTGTCCGTGCGCATCAGAGTCGCAAAGAATGGGGAATAGCGCAGTTTGGTCGTGCATGTGGCGTAGCTCAGTTGGTAGAGCGTTCGCTTCGCATGTGAAAGGTGCAGGGTTCAAGCCGCGGCGCTTCCATTTTTTGTGGTCAGTGCATGGTAAGTGTTGGTCGCGGCGAACCTAAAGGCACGCAAGATGTTGCAAAGCCAGCGTCACAGACTTATATGATGTATACTGACGTAAGGAGAGCAAGATGTAAGTGTGGGGACCGGCTGTTATCGAGGTGTCATCGAGTGCAGATATGTCTTAGGTATCACGGCTTAACCTCATTGAAGTCTAGAGGGTGGACAACACGTTCGTCTTACTCAGAGCGGTGTCCGAACTCTATTTTCGACGTTATACGTGCCACTTTCATTGTGGCCAACTACGATTCGATACAGAATGCACGAAACCTGAAAGACACCCTAACGGATACATAGAGGGTAGTGTTTGTCTGCTGAATAATGGGAGTGCAAGGGTCTGTGTCGTCTATATGGCTGTATGTAGCACGATTAGTCTTCGGGAGGCGGGCGTAGCTCAGATGGTAGAGCGCTCGCTTAGTATGCGAGAGGTACTGGGATCAATACCCAGTGCCTCCAGAATTTTTAACACACCTACATGCGCACCTTGCCATGCAAGTGGAATAATTCTCAGCCTGCAGATGTGTCTAGGAAGATACAAGCGAATGATTAGCATCCACAATTGGCAAGCGTGCTGTTATTAGTGCGCGGGAAGCACCCTCCTCCCACGCCTACACTTTATTTAGAAACAGTACAAGTGTTCCCGTAAGATTCTCAAGCCTATGTCGGAAACACTGCACATTCCTATTCTTTGCGTGCAGTCGGCTGCTACTGGTGTTGCTAGTTGTGACTGCTGATAACAGATGCCGTAGCAATCAATTCATGGAGTGAGTTGTATGTTTTGCGATAGTCTGTCTCTGACAAGCAAGCACAGGTGACATAGGTGCGAACACAGGGAGCTAGCAGACCTCAGCTGCCTGCAGACACCGAGCAGCCACACTAGGAGGGCGGCCTAAGCCGTAGGCGAAATGTGCTCATTCGTTTTGGCGCGACGTCGAACTATAAATAATGCTGTCACTAGCGTGAGCGTCGTGGAAAGTCGGAAAAGTCGGCTGCGTGGGTAGTGCCAAGTTTGGGGAGCGTTTTGTAGTATGCGCAGTGCAATGGAGACGCGGAAACTTGTTGTGGCCCAGTGTTTTGCAGTTGGACGACCAGATTGGTACACAGTAGTAAAGAGCGAGGCACTGAGTGGCATGAATAATGGAGTGCACAATGGGGCTCGAGATGTGTTTGTTACCGCAGGTGCTGTATGATTGTCGACAAGGAGTGAAAACGGAGCAATTTGTGACGGCTCTTTCAATTTAAGACGTTAAAAACAGACGGAATTTGCATTTGTAAAACCAGAGCATCGAAACTACTTGGAACTTTTGTGTATATGAACGTGTCCGCGCCTTTGTACTCTGCTCCCTTCACCGCTACAAACCAACCAACCATCGTGTCCGTGCGCATCAGAGTCGCAAAGAATGGGGAATAGCGCAGTTTGGTCGTGCCTGTGGCGTAGCTCAGTTGGTAGAGCGATCGCTTCGCATGTGAAAGGTGCAGGGTTCAAGCCGCGGCGCTTCCATTTTTTGTGGTCAGTGCATGGTAAGTGTTGGTCGCGGCGAACCTAAAGGCACGCAAGATGTTGCAAAGCCAGCGTCACAGACTGATATGATGTATACTGACGTAAGGAGAGCAAGATGTAAGTGTGGGGACCGGCTGTTATCGAGGTGTCATCGAGTGCAGATATGTCTTAGGTATCACGGCTTAACCTCATTGAAGTCTAGAGGGTGGACAACACGTTCGTCTTACTCAGAGCGGTGTCCGAACTCTATTTTCGACGTTATACGTGCCACTTTCATTGTGGCCAACTACGATTCGATACAGAATGCACGAAACCTGAAAGACACCCTAACGGATACATAGAGGGTAGTGTTTGTCTGCTGAATAATGGGAGTGCAAGGGTCTGTGTCGTCTATATGGCTGTATGTAGCACGATTAGTCTTCGGGAGGCGGGCGTAGCTCAGATGGTAGAGCGCTCGCTTAGTATGCGAGAGGTACTGGGATCAATACCCAGTGCCTCCAGAATTTTTAACACACCTACATGCGCACCTTGCCATGCAAGTGGAATAATTCTCAGCCTGCAGATGTGTCTAGGAAGATACAAGCGAATGATTAGCATCCACAATTGGCAAGCGTGCTGTTATTAGTGCGCGGGAAGCACCCTCCTCCCACGCCTGCACTTTATTTAGAAACAGTACAAGTGTTCCCGTAAGATTCTCAAGCCTATGTCGGAAAGATCTGCCTTGCGCCGAGTTCACGTAAATCCCACTGCACATTCCTATTCTTTGCGTGCAGTCGGCTGCTACTGGTGTTGCTAGTTGTGACTGCTGATAACAGATGCCGTAGCAATCAATTCATGGAGTGAGTTGTATGTTTTGCGATAGTCTGTCTCTGACAAGCAAGCACAGGTGACATAGGTGCGAACACAGGAAGCTAGCAGACCCTCGCTGCCTGCAGACACCGAGCAGCCACACTAGGAGGGCGGCCTAAGCCGTAGGCGAAATGTGCTCATTCGCTTTGGCGCGACGTCGAACTATAAATAATGCTGTCACTAGCGGGAGCTTCGTGGAAAGTCGGAAAAGTCGGCTGCGTGGGTGAGTGCCAAGTTTGGGGAGCGTTTTGTAGTGTGCGCAGTGCAATGGAGACGTGGAAACTTGTTGTGGCCCAGTGTTTTGCTGTTGGACGACAAGATTAGTACACAGTAGTAAAGAGCGAGGCACTGAGTTGGCATGAATAATGGAGTGCACAATGGGGCTCGAGATGTGTTTGTTACCTCAGGTGCTGTATGATTGTCGACAAGGAGTGAAAACGGAGCAATTTGTGACGGCTCTTATCAATTTAAGACGTTAAAAACAGACGGAATTTGCATTTGTAATACCAGAGCATCGAAACTACTTGGAACTTTTGTGTATATGAACGTGTCCGCGCCTTTGTACTCTGCTCCCTTCACCGCTACAAACCAACCAACCATCGTGTCCGTGCGCATCAGAGTCGCAAAGAATGGGGAATAGCGCAGTTTGGTCGTGCATGTGGCGTAGCTCAGTTGGTAGAGCGTTCGCTTCGCATGTGAAAGGTGCAGGGTTCAAGCCGCGGCGCTTCCATTTTTTGTGGTCAGTGCATGGTAAGTGTTGGTCGCGGCGAACCTAAAGGCACGCAAGATGTTGCAAAGCCAGCGTCACAGACTGATATGATGTATACTGACGTAAGGAGAGCAAGATGTAAGTGTGGGGACCGGCTGTTATCGAGGTGTCATCGAGTGCAGATATGTCTTAGGTATCACGGCTTAACCTCATTGAAGTCTAGAGGGTGGACAACACGTTCGTCTTACTCAGAGCGGTGTCCGAACTCTATTTTCGACGTTATACGTGCCACTTTCATTGTGGCCAACTACGATTCGATACAGAATGCACGAAACCTGAAAGACACCCTAACGGATACATAGAGGGTAGTGTTTGTCTGCTGAATAATGGGAGTGCAAGGGTCTGTGTCGTCTATATGGCTGTATGTAGCACGATTAGTCTTCGGGAGGCGGGCGTAGCTCAGATGGTAGAGCGCTCGCTTAGTATGCGAGAGGTACTGGGATCAATACCCAGTGCCTCCAGAATTTTTAACACACCTACATGCGCACCTTGCCATGCAAGTGGAATAATTCTCAGCCTGCAGATGTGTCTAGGAAGATACAAGCGAATGATTAGCATCCACAATTGGCAAGCGTGCTGTTATTAGTGCGCGGGAGGCACCCTCCTCCCACGCCTACACTTTATTTAGAAACAGTACAAGTGTTCCCGTAAGATTCTCAAGCCTATGTCGGAAAGATCTGCCTTGCGCCGAGTTCACGTAAATCCCACTGCACATTCCTATTCTTTGCGTGCAGTCGGCTGCTACTGGTGTTGCTAGTTGTCACTGCTGATAACAGATGCCGTAGCAATCAATTCATGGAGTGAGTTGTATGTTTTGCGATAGTCTGTCTCTGACAAGCAAGCACAGGTGACATAGGTGCGAACACAGGAAGCTAGCAGACCCTCGCTGCCTGCAGACACCGAGCAGCCACACTAGGAGGGCGGCCTAAGCCGTAGGCGAAATGTGCTCATTCGCTTTGGCGCGACGTCGAACTATAAATAATGCTGTCACTAGCGGGAGCTTCGTGGAAAGTCGGAAAAGTCGGCTGCGTGGGTGAGTGCCAAGTTTGGGGAGCGTTTTGTAGTGTGCGCAGTGCAATGGAGACGTGGAAACTTGTTGTGGCCCAGTGTTTTGCTGTTGGACGACAAGATTAGTACACAGTAGTAAAGAGCGAGGCACTGAGTTGGCATGAATAATGGAGTGCACAATGGGGCTCGAGATGTGTTTGTTACCTCAGGTGCTGTATGATTGTCGACAAGGAGTGAAAACGGAGCAATTTGTGACGGCTCTTATCAATTTAAGACGTTAAAAACAGACGGAATTTGCATTTGTAATACCAGAGCATCGAAACTACTTGGAACTTTTGTGTATATGAACGTGTCCGCGCCTTTGTACTCTGCTCCCTTCACCGCTACAAACCAACCAACCATCGTGTCCGTGCGCATCAGAGTCGCAAAGAATGGGGAATAGCGCAGTTTGGTCGTGCATGTGGCGTAGCTCAGTTGGTAGAGCGTTCGCTTCGCATGTGAAAGGTGCAGGGTTCAAGCCGCGGCGCTTCCATTTTTTGTGGTCAGTGCATGGTAAGTGTTGGTCGCGGCGAACCTAAAGGCACGCAAGATGTTGCAAAGCCAGCGTCACAGACTGATATGATGTATACTGACGTAAGGAGAGCAAGATGTAAGTGTGGGGACCGGCTGTTATCGAGGTGTCATCGAGTGCAGATATGTCTTAGGTATCACGGCTTAACCTCATTGAAGTCTAGAGGGTGGACAACACGTTCGTCTTACTCAGAGCGGTGTCCGAACTCTATTTTCGACGTTATACGTGCCACTTTCATTGTGGCCAACTACGATTCGATACAGAATGCACGAAACCTGAAAGACACCCTAACGGATACATAGAGGGTAGTGTTTGTCTGCTGAATAATGGGAGTGCAAGGGTCTGTGTCGTCTATATGGCTGTATGTAGCACGATTAGTCTTCGGGAGGCGGGCGTAGCTCAGATGGTAGAGCGCTCGCTTAGTATGCGAGAGGTACTGGGATCAATACCCAGTGCCTCCAGAATTTTTAACACACCTACATGCGCACCTTGCCATGCAAGTGGAATAATTCTCAGCCTGCAGATGTGTCTAGGAAGATACAAGCGAATGATTAGCATCCACAATTGGCAAGCGTGCTGTTATTAGTGCGCGGGAAGCACCCTCCTCCCACGCCTGCACTTTATTTAGAAACAGTACAAGTGTTCCCGTAAGATTCTCAAGCCTATGTCGGAAAGATCTGCCTTGCGCCGAGTTCACGTAAATCCCACTGCACATTCCTATTCTTTGCGTGCAGTCGGCTGCTACTGGTGTTGCTAGTTGTGACTGCTGATAACAGATGCCGTAGCAATCAATTCATGGAGTGAGTTGTATGTTTTGCGATAGTCTGTCTCTGACAAGCAAGCACAGGTGACATAGGTGCGAACACAGGAAGCTAGCAGACCCTCGCTGCCTGCAGACACCGAGCAGCCACACTAGGAGGGCGGCCTAAGCCGTAGGCGAAATGTGCTCATTCGCTTTGGCGCGACGTCGAACTATAAATAATGCTGTCACTAGCGTGAGCGATGCGTGAGCGTCGTGGAAAGTCGGAAAAGTCGGCTGCGTGGGTGAGTGCCAAGTTTGGGGAGCGTTTTGTAGTATGCGCAGTGCAATGGAGACGCGGAAACTTGTTGTGGCCCAGTGTTTTGCAGTTGAACGACAAGATTGGTACACAGTAGTAAAGAGCGAGGCACTGAGTTGGCATGAATAATGGAGTGCACAATGGGGCTCGAGATGTGTTTGTTACCTCAGGTGCTGTATGATTGTCGACAAGGAGTGAAAACGGAGCAATTTGTGACGGCTCTTTCAATTTAAGACGTTAAAAACAGACGGAATTTGCATTTGTAATACCAGAGCATCGAAACTACTTGGAACTTTTGTGTATATGAACGTGTCCGCGCCTTTGTACTCTGCTCCCTTCACCGCTACAAACCAACCAACCATCGTGTCCGTGCGCATCAGAGTCGCAAAGAATGGGGAATAGCGCAGCTTGGTCGTGCATGTGGCGTAGCTCAGTTGGTAGAGCGTTCGCTTCGCATGTGAAAGGTGCAGGGTTCAAGCCGCGGCGCCTCCATTTTTTGTGGTCAGTGCATGGTAAGTGTTGGTCGCGGCGAACCTAAAGGCACGCAAGATGTTGCAAAGCCAGCGTCACAGACTGATATGATGTATACTGACGTAAGAAGAGCAAGATGTAAGTGTGGGGACCGGCTGTTATCGAGGTGTCATCGAGTGCAGATCTGTCTTAGGTATCACGGCTTAACCTCATTGAAGTCTAGAGGGTGGACAACACGTTCGTCTTACTCAGAGCGGTGTCCGAACTCTATTTTCGACGTTATACGTGCCACTTTCATTGTGGCCAACTACGATTCGATACAGAATGCACGAAACCTGAAAGACACCCTAACGGATACATAGAGAGTAGTGTTTGTCTGCTGAATAATGGGAGTGCAAGGGTCTGTGTCGTCTATATGGCTGTATGTAGCACCATTAGTCTTCGGGAGGGCGGGCGTAGCTCAGATGGTAGACCGCTCGTGTAGTATGCGAGAGGTACTGGGATCAATACCCAGTGCCTCCAGAATTTTTAACACACCTACATGCGCACCTTGCCATGCAAGTGGAATAATTCTCAGCCTGCAGATGTGTCTAGGAAGATACAAGCGAATGATTAGCGTCCACATTTGGCAAGCGTGCTGTTATTAGTGCGCGGGAAGTACCCTCCTCCCACGCCTACACTTTATTTAGAAACAGTACAAGTGTTCCCGTAAGATTCTCATGCCTATGTCGGAATGATCTGCCTTGCGCCGAGTTCACGTAAATCCCACTGCACATTCCTATTCTTTGCGTGCAGTCGGCTGCTACTGGTGTTGCTAGTTGTGACTGCTGATAACAGATGCCGTAGCAATCAATTCATGGAGTGAGTTGTATGTTTTGCGATAGTCTGTCTCTGACAAGCAAGCACAGGTGACATAGGTGCGAACACAGGAAGCTAGCAGACCCTCGCTGCCTGCAGACACCGAGCAGCCACACTAGGAGGGCGGCCTAAGCCGTAGGCGAAATGTGCTCATTCGCTTTGGCGCGACGTCGAACTATAAATAATGCTGTCACTAGCGGGAGCTTCGTGGAAAGTCGGAAAAGTCGGCTGCGTGGGTGAGTGCCAAGTTTGGGGAGCGTTTTGTAGTGTGCGCAGTGCAATGGAGACGTGGAAACTTGTTGTGGCCCAGTGTTTTGCTGTTGGACGACAAGATTAGTACACAGTAGTAAAGAGCGAGGCACTGAGTTGGCATGAATAATGGAGTGCACAATGGGGCTCGAGATGTGTTTGTTACCTCAGGTGCTGTATGATTGTCGACAAGGAGTGAAAACGGAGCAATTTGTGACGGCTCTTATCAATTTAAGACGTTAAAAACAGACGGAATTTGCATTTGTAATACCAGAGCATCGAAACTACTTGGAACTTTTGTGTATATGAACGTGTCCGCGCCTTTGTACTCTGCTCCCTTCACCGCTACAAACCAACCAACCATCGTGTCCGTGCGCATCAGAGTCGCAAAGAATGGGGAATAGCGCAGTTTGGTCGTGCATGTGGCGTAGCTCAGTTGGTAGAGCGTTCGCTTCGCATGTGAAAGGTGCAGGGTTCAAGCCGCGGCGCTTCCATTTTTTGTGGTCAGTGCATGGTAAGTGTTGGTCGCGGCGAACCTAAAGGCACGCAAGATGTTGCAAAGCCAGCGTCACAGACTGATATGATGTATACTGACGTAAGGAGAGCAAGATGTAAGTGTGGGGACCGGCTGTTATCGAGGTGTCATCGAGTGCAGATATGTCTTAGGTATCACGGCTTAACCTCATTGAAGTCTAGAGGGTGGACAACACGTTCGTCTTACTCAGAGCGGTGTCCGAACTCTATTTTCGACGTTATACGTGCCACTTTCATTGTGGCCAACTACGATTCGATACAGAATGCACGAAACCTGAAAGACACCCTAACGGATACATAGAGGGTAGTGTTTGTCTGCTGAATAATGGGAGTGCAAGGGTCTGTGTCGTCTATATGGCTGTATGTAGCACGATTAGTCTTCGGGAGGCGGGCGTAGCTCAGATGGTAGAGCGCTCGCTTAGTATGCGAGAGGTACTGGGATCAATACCCAGTGCCTCCAGAATTTTTAACACACCTACATGCGCACCTTGCCATGCAAGTGGAATAATTCTCAGCCTGCAGATGTGTCTAGGAAGATACAAGCGAATGATTAGCATCCACAATTGGCAAGCGTGCTGTTATTAGTGCGCGGGAAGCACCCTCCTCCCACGCCTGCACTTTATTTAGAAACAGTACAAGTGTTCCCGTAAGATTCTCAAGCCTATGTCGGAAAGATCTGCCTTGCGCCGAGTTCACGTAAATCCCACTGCACATTCCTATTCTTTGCGTGCAGTCGGCTGCTACTGGTGTTGCTAGTTGTGACTGCTGATAACAGATGCCGTAGCAATCAATTCATGGAGTGAGTTGTATGTTTTGCGATAGTCTGTCTCTGACAAGCAAGCACAGGTGACATAGGTGCGAACACAGGAAGCTAGCAGACCCTCGCTGCCTGCAGACACCGAGCAGCCACACTAGGAGGGCGGCCTAAGCCGTAGGCGAAATGTGCTCATTCGCTTTGGCGCGACGTCGAACTATAAATAATGCTGTCACTAGCGGGAGCTTCGTGGAAAGTCGGAAAAGTCGGCTGCGTGGGTGAGTGCCAAGTTTGGGGAGCGTTTTGTAGTGTGCGCAGTGCAATGGAGACGTGGAAACTTGTTGTGGCCCAGTGTTTTGCTGTTGGACGACAAGATTAGTACACAGTAGTAAAGAGCGAGGCACTGAGTTGGCATGAATAATGGAGTGCACAATGGGGCTCGAGATGTGTTTGTTACCTCAGGTGCTGTATGATTGTCGACAAGGAGTGAAAACGGAGCAATTTGTGACGGCTCTTATCAATTTAAGACGTTAAAAACAGACGGAATTTGCATTTGTAATACCAGAGCATCGAAACTACTTGGAACTTTTGTGTATATGAACGTGTCCGCGCCTTTGTACTCTGCTCCCTTCACCGCTACAAACCAACCAACCATCGTGTCCGTGCGCATCAGAGTCGCAAAGAATGGGGAATAGCGCAGTTTGGTCGTGCATGTGGCGTAGCTCAGTTGGTAGAGCGTTCGCTTCGCATGTGAAAGGTGCAGGGTTCAAGCCGCGGCGCTTCCATTTTTTGTGGTCAGTGCATGGTAAGTGTTGGTCGCGGCGAACCTAAAGGCACGCAAGATGTTGCAAAGCCAGCGTCACAGACTGATATGATGTATACTGACGTAAGGAGAGCAAGATGTAAGTGTGGGGACCGGCTGTTATCGAGGTGTCATCGAGTGCAGATATGTCTTAGGTATCACGGCTTAACCTCATTGAAGTCTAGAGGGTGGACAACACGTTCGTCTTACTCAGAGCGGTGTCCGAACTCTATTTTCGACGTTATACGTGCCACTTTCATTGTGGCCAACTACGATTCGATACAGAATGCACGAAACCTGAAAGACACCCTAACGGATACATAGAGGGTAGTGTTTGTCTGCTGAATAATGGGAGTGCAAGGGTCTGTGTCGTCTATATGGCTGTATGTAGCACGATTAGTCTTCGGGAGGCGGGCGTAGCTCAGATGGTAGAGCGCTCGCTTAGTATGCGAGAGGTACTGGGATCAATACCCAGTGCCTCCAGAATTTTTAACACACCTACATGCGCACCTTGCCATGCAAGTGGAATAATTCTCAGCCTGCAGATGTGTCTAGGAAGATACAAGCGAATGATTAGCATCCACAATTGGCAAGCGTGCTGTTATTAGTGCGCGGGAGGCACCCTCCTCCCACGCCTACACTTTATTTAGAAACAGTACAAGTGTTCCCGTAAGATTCTCAAGCCTATGTCGGAAAGATCTGCCTTGCGCCGAGTTCACGTAAATCCCACTGCACATTCCTATTCTTTGCGTGCAGTCGGCTGCTACTGGTGTTGCTAGTTGTCACTGCTGATAACAGATGCCGTAGCAATCAATTCATGGAGTGAGTTGTATGTTTTGCGATAGTCTGTCTCTGACAAGCAAGCACAGGTGACATAGGTGCGAACACAGGAAGCTAGCAGACCCTCGCTGCCTGCAGACACCGAGCAGCCACACTAGGAGGGCGGCCTAAGCCGTAGGCGAAATGTGCTCATTCGCTTTGGCGCGACGTCGAACTATAAATAATGCTGTCACTAGCGGGAGCTTCGTGGAAAGTCGGAAAAGTCGGCTGCGTGGGTGAGTGCCAAGTTTGGGGAGCGTTTTGTAGTGTGCGCAGTGCAATGGAGACGTGGAAACTTGTTGTGGCCCAGTGTTTTGCTGTTGGACGACAAGATTAGTACACAGTAGTAAAGAGCGAGGCACTGAGTTGGCATGAATAATGGAGTGCACAATGGGGCTCGAGATGTGTTTGTTACCTCAGGTGCTGTATGATTGTCGACAAGGAGTGAAAACGGAGCAATTTGTGACGGCTCTTATCAATTTAAGACGTTAAAAACAGACGGAATTTGCATTTGTAATACCAGAGCATCGAAACTACTTGGAACTTTTGTGTATATGAACGTGTCCGCGCCTTTGTACTCTGCTCCCTTCACCGCTACAAACCAACCAACCATCGTGTCCGTGCGCATCAGAGTCGCAAAGAATGGGGAATAGCGCAGTTTGGTCGTGCATGTGGCGTAGCTCAGTTGGTAGAGCGTTCGCTTCGCATGTGAAAGGTGCAGGGTTCAAGCCGCGGCGCCTCCATTTTTTGTGGTCAGTGCATGGTAAGTGTTGGTCGCGGCGAACCTAAAGGCACGCAAGATGTTGCAAAGCCAGCGTCACAGACTGATATGATGTATACTGACGTAAGGAGAGCAAGATGTAAGTGTGGGGACCGGCTGTTATCGAGGTGTCATCGAGTGCAGATATGTCTTAGGTATCACGGCTTAACCTCATTGAAGTCTAGAGGGTGGACAACACGTTCGTCTTACTCAGAGCGGTGTCCGAACTCTATTTTCGACGTTATACGTGCCACTTTCATTGTGGCCAACTACGATTCGATACAGAATGCACGAAACCTGAAAGACACCCTAACGGATACATAGAGGGTAGTGTTTGTCTGCTGAATAATGGGAGTGCAAGGGTCTGTGTCGTCTATATGGCTGTATGTAGCACGATTAGTCTTCGGGAGGCGGGCGTAGCTCAGATGGTAGAGCGCTCGCTTAGTATGCGAGAGGTACTGGGATCAATACCCAGTGCCTCCAGAATTTTTAACACACCTACATGCGCACCTTGCCATGCAAGTGGAATAATTCTCAGCCTGCAGATGTGTCTAGGAAGATACAAGCGAATGATTAGCATCCACAATTGGCAAGCGTGCTGTTATTAGTGCGCGGGAAGCACCCTCCTCCCACGCCTGCACTTTATTTAGAAACAGTACAAGTGTTCCCGTAAGATTCTCAAGCCTATGTCGGAAAGATCTGCCTTGCGCCGAGTTCACGTAAATCCCACTGCACATTCCTATTCTTTGCGTGCAGTCGGCTGCTACTGGTGTTGCTAGTTGTGACTGCTGATAACAGATGCCGTAGCAATCAATTCATGGAGTGAGTTGTATGTTTTGCGATAGTCTGTCTCTGACAAGCAAGCACAGGTGACATAGGTGCGAACACAGGAAGCTAGCAGACCCTCGCTGCCTGCAGACACCGAGCAGCCACACTAGGAGGGCGGCCTAAGCCGTAGGCGAAATGTGCTCATTCGCTTTGGCGCGACGTCGAACTATAAATAATGCTGTCACTAGCGGGAGCTTCGTGGAAAGTCGGAAAAGTCGGCTGCGTGGGTGAGTGCCAAGTTTGGGGAGCGTTTTGTAGTGTGCGCAGTGCAATGGAGACGTGGAAACTTGTTGTGGCCCAGTGTTTTGCTGTTGGACGACAAGATTAGTACACAGTAGTAAAGAGCGAGGCACTGAGTTGGCATGAATAATGGAGTGCACAATGGGGCTCGAGATGTGTTTGTTACCTCAGGTGCTGTATGATTGTCGACAAGGAGTGAAAACGGAGCAATTTGTGACGGCTCTTATCAATTTAAGACGTTAAAAACAGACGGAATTTGCATTTGTAATACCAGAGCATCGAAACTACTTGGAACTTTTGTGTATATGAACGTGTCCGCGCCTTTGTACTCTGCTCCCTTCACCGCTACAAACCAACCAACCATCGTGTCCGTGCGCATCAGAGTCGCAAAGAATGGGGAATAGCGCAGTTTGGTCGTGCATGTGGCGTAGCTCAGTTGGTAGAGCGTTCGCTTTGCATGTGAAAGGTGCAGGGTTCAAGCCGCGGCGCCTCCATTTTTTGTGGTCAGTGCATGGTAAGTGTTGGTCGTGGCGAACCTAAAGGCACGCAAGATGTTGCAAAGCCAGCGTCACAGACTGATATGATGTATACTGACGTAAGGAGAGCAAGATGTAAGTGTGGGGACCGGCTGTTATCGAGGAGTCATCGAGTGCAGATCTGTCTTAGGTATCACGGCTTAACCTCATTGAAGTCTAGAGGGTGGACAACACGTTCGTCTTACTCAGAGCGGTGTCCGAACTCTATTTTCGACGTTATACGTGCCACTTTCATTGTAGCCAACTACGATTCGATACAGAATGCACGAAACCTGAAAGACACCCTAACGGATACATAGAGAGTAGTGTTTGTCTGCTGAATAATGGGAGTGCAAGGGTCTGTGTCGTCTATATGGCTGTATGTAGCACCATCAGTCTTCGGGGGGGCGGGCGTAGCTCAGATGGTAGAGCGCTCGCTTAGTATGGGAGAGGTATTGGGATCAATACCCAGTGCCTCCAGAATTATTAACACACCTACATGCGCACCTTGCCATGCAAGTGGAATAATTCTCAGCCTGCAGATGTGTCTAGGAAGATACAAGCGAATGATTAGCATCCACAATTGGCAAGCGTGCTGTTATTAGTGCGCGGGAAGCACCCTCCTCCCACGCCTACACTTTATTTAGAAACAGTACAAGTGTTCCCGTAAGATTCTCAAGCCTATGTCGGAAACACTGCACTTTCCTATTCTTTGCGTGCAGTCGGCTGCTACTGGTGTTGCTAGTTGTGACTGCTGATAACAGATGCCGTAGCAATCAATTCATGGAGTGAGTTGTATGTTTTGCGATAGTCTGTCTCTGACAAGCAAGCACAGGTGACATAGGTGCGAACACAGGGAGCTAGCAGACCCTCGCTGCCTGCAGACACCGAGCAGCCACACTAGGAGGGCGGCCTAAGCCGTAGGCGAAATGTGCTCATTCGTTTTGGCGCGACGTCGAACTATAAATAATGCTGTCACTAGCGTGAGCGTCGTGGAAAGTCGGAAAAGTCGGCTGCGTGGGTAGTGCCAAGTTTGGGGAGCGTTTTGTAGTATGCGCAGTGCAATGGAGACGCGGAAACTTGTTGTGGCCCAGTGTTTTGCAGTTGGACGACCAGATTGGTACACAGTAGTAAAGAGCGAGGCACTGAGTGGCATGAATAATGGAGTGCACAATGGGGCTCGAGATGTGTTTGTTACCGCAGGTGCTGTATGATTGTCGACAAGGAGTGAAAACGGAGCAATTTGTGACGGCTCTTTCAATTTAAGACGTTAAAAACAGACGGAATTTGCATTTGTAAAACCAGAGCATCGAAACTACTTGGAACTTTTGTGTATATGAACGTGTCCGCGCCTTTGTACTCTGCTCCCTTCACCGCTACAAACCAACCAACCATCGTGTCCGTGCGCATCAGAGTCGCAAAGAATGGGGAATAGCGCAGTTTGGTCGTGCCTGTGGCGTAGCTCAGTTGGTAGAGCGATCGCTTCGCATGTGAAAGGTGCAGGGTTCAAGCCGCGGCGCTTCCATTTTTTGTGGTCAGTGCATGGTAAGTGTTGGTCGCGGCGAACCTAAAGGCACGCAAGATGTTGCAAAGCCAGCGTCACAGACTGATATGATGTATACTGACGTAAGGAGAGCAAGATGTAAGTGTGGGGACCGGCTGTTATCGAGGTGTCATCGAGTGCAGATATGTCTTAGGTATCACGGCTTAACCTCATTGAAGTCTAGAGGGTGGACAACACGTTCGTCTTACTCAGAGCGGTGTCCGAACTCTATTTTCGACGTTATACGTGCCACTTTCATTGTGGCCAACTACGATTCGATACAGAATGCACGAAACCTGAAAGACACCCTAACGGATACATAGAGGGTAGTGTTTGTCTGCTGAATAATGGGAGTGCAAGGGTCTGTGTCGTCTATATGGCTGTATGTAGCACGATTAGTCTTCGGGAGGCGGGCGTAGCTCAGATGGTAGAGCGCTCGCTTAGTATGCGAGAGGTACTGGGATCAATACCCAGTGCCTCCAGAATTTTTAACACACCTACATGCGCACCTTGCCATGCAAGTGGAATAATTCTCAGCCTGCAGATGTGTCTAGGAAGATACAAGCGAATGATTAGCATCCACAATTGGCAAGCGTGCTGTTATTAGTGCGCGGGAAGCACCCTCCTCCCACGCCTGCACTTTATTTAGAAACAGTACAAGTGTTCCCGTAAGATTCTCAAGCCTATGTCGGAAAGATCTGCCTTGCGCCGAGTTCACGTAAATCCCACTGCACATTCCTATTCTTTGCGTGCAGTCGGCTGCTACTGGTGTTGCTAGTTGTGACTGCTGATAACAGATGCCGTAGCAATCAATTCATGGAGTGAGTTGTATGTTTTGCGATAGTCTGTCTCTGACAAGCAAGCACAGGTGACATAGGTGCGAACACAGGAAGCTAGCAGACCCTCGCTGCCTGCAGACACCGAGCAGCCACACTAGGAGGGCGGCCTAAGCCGTAGGCGAAATGTGCTCATTCGCTTTGGCGCGACGTCGAACTATAAATAATGCTGTCACTAGCGTGAGCGATGCGTGAGCGTCGTGGAAAGTCGGAAAAGTCGGCTGCGTGGGTGAGTGCCAAGTTTGGGGAGCGTTTTGTAGTATGCGCAGTGCAATGGAGACGCGGAAACTTGTTGTGGCCCAGTGTTTTGCAGTTGAACGACAAGATTGGTACACAGTAGTAAAGAGCGAGGCACTGAGTTGGCATGAATAATGGAGTGCACAATGGGGCTCGAGATGTGTTTGTTACCTCAGGTGCTGTATGATTGTCGACAAGGAGTGAAAACGGAGCAATTTGTGACGGCTCTTTCAATTTAAGACGTTAAAAACAGACGGAATTTGCATTTGTAATACCAGAGCATCGAAACTACTTGGAACTTTTGTGTATATGAACGTGTCCGCGCCTTTGTACTCTGCTCCCTTCACCGCTACAAACCAACCAACCATCGTGTCCGTGCGCATCAGAGTCGCAAAGAATGGGGAATAGCGCAGCTTGGTCGTGCATGTGGCGTAGCTCAGTTGGTAGAGCGTTCGCTTCGCATGTGAAAGGTGCAGGGTTCAAGCCGCGGCGCCTCCATTTTTTGTGGTCAGTGCATGGTAAGTGTTGGTCGCGGCGAACCTAAAGGCACGCAAGATGTTGCAAAGCCAGCGTCACAGACTGATATGATGTATACTGACGTAAGGAGAGCAAGATGTAAGTGTGGGGACCGGCTGTTATCGAGGTGTCATCGAGTGCAGATCTGTCTTAGGTATCACGGCTTAACCTCATTGAAGTCTTGAGGGTGGACAAAAAGGTCGTCTTACTCAGAGCGGTGTCCGAACTCTATTTTCGACGTTATACGTGCCACTTTCATTGTGGCCAACTACGATTCGATACAGAATGCACGAAACCTGAAAGACACCCTAACGGATACATAGAGAGTAGTGTTTGTCTGCTGAATAATGGGAGTGCAAGGGTCTGTGTCGTCTATATGGCTGTATGTAGCACCATCAGTCTTCGGGGGGGCGGGCGTAGCTCAGATGGTAGAGCGCTCGCTTAGTATGCGAGAGGTATTGGGATCAATACCCAGTGCCTCCAGAATTATTAACACACCTACATGCGCACCTTGCCATGCAAGTGGAATAATTCTCAGCCTGCAGATGTGTCTAGGAAGATACAAGCGAATGATTAGCATCCACAATTGGCAAGCGTGCTGTTATTTGTGCGCGGGAAGCACCCTCCTCCCACGCCTACACTTTATTTAGAAACAGTACAAAGTGTTCCCGTAAGATTCTCAAGCCTATGTCGGAAAGATCTGCCTTGCGCCGAGTTCACGTAAATTCCACTGCACATTCCTATTCTTTGCGTGCAGTCGGCTGCTACTGGTGTTGCTAGTTGTGACTGCTGGTAACAGATGCCGTAGCAATCAATTCATGGAGTGAGTTGTATGTTTTGCGATAGTCTGTCTCTGACAAGTAAGCACAGGTGACATAGGTGCGAACACAGGAAGCTAGCAGACCCTCGCTGCCTGCAGACACCGAGCAGCCACACTAGGAGGGCGGCCTAAGCCGTAGGCGAAATGTGCTCATTCGCTTTGGCGCGACGTCGAACTATAAATAATGCTGTCACTAGCGTGAGCGTTGCGTGAGCGTCGTGGAATGTCGGAAAAGTCGGCTGCGTGGGTGAGTGCCAAGTTTGGGGAGCGTTTTGTAGTATGCGCAGTGCAATGGAGACGCGGGAACTTGTTGTGGCCCAGTTTTTTGCAGTTGGACGACAAGATTAGTACACAGTAGTAAAGAGCGAGGCACTGAGTTGGCATGAATAATGGAGTGCACAATGGGGCTCGAGATGTGTTTGTTACCTCAGGTGCTGTATGATTGTCGACAAGGAGTGAAAACGGAGCAATTTGTGACGGCTCTTTCAATTTAAGACGTTAAAAACAGATGGAATTTGCATTTGTAATACCAGAGCATCGAAACTACTTGGAACTTTTGTGTATATGAACGTGTCCGCGCCTTTGTACTCTGCCCCCTTCGCCGCTACAAACCTACCAACCATCGTGTCCGTGCGCATCAGAGTCGCAAAGAATGGGGAATAGCGCAGTTTGGTCGTGCATGTGGCGTAGCTCAGTTGGTAGAGCGTTCGCTTCGCATGTGAAAGGTGCAGGGTTCTAGCCGCGGCGCCTCCATTTTTTGTGGTCAGTGCATGGTAAGTGTTGGTCGCGGCGAACCTAAAGGCACGCAAGATGTTGCAAAGCCAGCGTCACAGACTGATATGATGTATTCTGACGTAATTAGAGCAAGATGTAAGTGTGGTGACCGGCTGTTATCGAGGTGTCATCGAGTGCAGATCTGTCTTAGGTATCACGGCTTAACCTCATTGAAGTCTAGAGGGTGGACAACACGTTCGTCTTACTCAGAGCGGTGTCCGAACTCTATTTTCAACGTTATACGTGCCACTTTCATTGTGGCCAACTACGATTCGATACAGAATGCACGAAACCTGAAAGACACCCTAACGGATACATAGAGAGTAGTGTTTGTCTGCTGAATAATGGGAGTGCAAGGGTCTGTGTCGTCTATATGGCTGTATGTAGCACCATTAGTCTTCGGGGGGGCGGGCGTAGCTCAGATGGTAGAGCGCTCGCTTAGTTAGTGAGAGGTACTGGAATCAATACCCAGTGCCTCCAGAATATTTAACACACCTACATGCGCACCTTGCCATGCAAGTGGAATAATTCTCAGCCAGCAGATGTGTCTAGGAAGATACAAGCGAATGATTAGCATCCACAATTTGCAAGCGTGCTGTAATTAGTGCGCGGGAAGCACCCTCCTCCCACGCCTACACTTTATTTAGAAACAGTACAAGTGTTCCCGTAAGATTCTCAAGCCTATGTCGGAAAGATCTGCCTTGCGCCGAGTTCACGTAAATATCAGTGCACAATCCTATTCTTTGCGTGCAGTCGGCTGCTACTGGTGTTGCTAGTTGTGACTGCTGATAACAGATGCTGTAGCAATCAATTCATGGAGTGAGTTGTATGTTTTGCGATAGTCTGTCTCTGACAAGCAAGCACAGGTGACATAGGTGCGAACACAGGAAGCTAGCAGACCCTCGCTGCCTGCAGACACCGAGCAGCCACACTAGGAGGGCGGCCTAAGCCGTAGGCGAAATGTGCTCATTCGCTTTGGCGCGACGTCGAACTATAAATAAAGCTGTCACTAGCGTGAGCGTTGCGTGAGCGTCGTGGAATGTCGGAAAAGTCGGCTGCGTGGGTGAGTGCCAAGTTTGGGGAGCGTTTTGTAGTATGCGCAGTGCAATGGAGACGCGGAAACTTGTTGTGGCCCAGTGTTTTGCAGTTGGACGACAAGATTAGTACACAGTAGTAAAGAGCGAGGCACAGAGTTGGCATGAATAATGGAGTGCACAATGGGGCTCGAGATGTGTTTGTTACCTCAGGTGCTGTATGATTGTCGACAAGGAGTGAAAACGGAGCAATTTGTGACGGCTCTTTCAATTTAAGACGTTAAAAACAGACGGAATTTGCATTTGTAATACCAGAGCATCGAAACTACTTGGAACTTTTGTGTATATACGAACGTGTCCGCGCCTTTGTACTCTGCTCCCTTCACCGCTACAAACCAACCAACCATCGTGTCCGTGCGCATCAGAGTCGCAAAGAATGGGGAATAGCACAGTTTGGTCGTGCATGTGGCGTAGCTCAGTTGGTAGAGCGTTCGCTTCGCGTGTGAAAGGTGCAGGGTTCAAGCCGCGGCGCCTCCATTTTTTGTGGTCAGTGCATGGTAAGTGTTGGTCGCGGCGAACCTAAAGGCACGCAAGATGTTGCAAAGCCAGCGTCACAGACTGATATGATGTATACTGACGTAAGGAGAGCAAGATGTAAGTGTGGGGACCGGCTGTTATCGAGGTGTCATCGAGTGCAGATCTGTCTTAGGTATCACGGCTTAACCTCATTGAAGTCTAGAGGGTGGACAACAAGTTCGTCTTACTCAGAGCGGTGTCCGAACTCTATTTTCGACGTTATACGTGCCACTTGACATTGAGGCCAACTACGATTCGATACAGAATGCACGAAACCTGAAAGACACCCTAACGGATACATAGAGAGTAGTGTTTGTCTGCTGAATAATGGGAGTGCAAGGGTCTGTGTCGTCTATATGGCTGTATGTAGCACCATCAGTCTTCGGGGGGGCGGGCGTAGCTCAGATGGTAGAGCGCTCGCTTAGTATGGGAGAGGTATTGGGATCAATACCCAGTGCCTCCAGAATTATTAACACACCTACATGCGCACGTTGCCATGCAAGTGGAATAATTCTCAGCCTGCAGATGTGTCTAGGAAGATACAAGCGAATGATTAGCATCCACAATTGGCAAGCGTGCTGTTATTAGTGCGCGGGAAGCACCCTCCTCCCACGCCTACACTATATTTAGAAACAGTACAAGTGTTCCCGTAAGATTCTCAAGCCTATGTCGGAAAGATCTGCCATTGCGCCGAGTTCACGTAAATCCCACTGCACATTCCTCTTCTTTGCGTGCAGTCGGCTGCTACTGGTGTTGCTAGTTGTGACTGCTGATAACAGATGCCGTAGCAATCAATTCATGGAGTGAGTTGTATGTTTTGCGATAGTCTGTCTCTGACAAGCAAGCACAGGTGACATAGGTGCGAACACAGGAAGCTAGCAGACCCTCGCTGCCTGCAGACACCGAGCAGCCACACTAGGAGGGCGGCCTAAGCCGTAGGCGAAATGTGCTCATTCGCTTTGGCGCGACGTCGAACTATAAATAATGCTGTCACTAGCGTGAGCGTTGCGTGAGCGTCATGGAAAGTCGGAAAAGTCGGCTGCGTGGGTGAGTGCCAAGTTTGGGGAGCGTTTTGTAGTATGCGCAGTGCAATGGAGACGCGGAAACTTGTTGTGGCCCAGTGTTTTGCAGTTGGACGACAAGATTAGTACACAGTAGTAAAGAGCGAGGCACTGAGTTGGCATGAATAATGGAGTGCACAATGGGGCTCGAGATGTGTTTGTTACCTCAGGTGCTGTATGATTGTCGACAAGGAGTGAAAACTGAGCAATTTGTGACGGCTCTTTCAATTTAAGACGTTAAAAACAGACGGAATTTGCATTTGTAATACCAGAGCATCGAAGCTACTTGGAACCTTTGTGTATATGAACGTGTCCGCGCCTTTGTACTCTGCTCCCTTCACCGCTACAAACCAACCAACCATCGTGTCCGTGCGCATAAGAGTCGCAAAGAATGGGGAATAGCGCAGTTTGGTCATGCATGTGGCGTAGCTCAGTTGGTAGAGCGTTCGCTTCGCATGTGAAAGGTGCAGGGTTCAAGCCGCGGCGCCTCCATTATTTGTGGTCAGTGCATGGTAAGTGTTGGTCGCGGCGAACCTGAAGGCACGCTAGATGTTGCAAAGCCAGCGTCACAGACTGATATGATGTATACTGACGTACGGAGAGCAAGATGTAAGTGTGGGGACCGGCTGTTATCGAGGTGTCATCGAGTGCAGATCTGTCTTAGGTATCACGGCTTAACCTCATTGAAGTCTAGAGGATGGAAAACACGTTCGTCTTACTCAGAGCGGTGTCCGAACTCTATTTTCGACGTTATACGTGCCACTTTCATTGTGGCCAACTACGATTCGATACAGAATGCACGAAACCTGAAAGACACCCTAACGGATACATAGAGAGTAGTGTTTGTCTGCTGAATAATGGGAGTGCAAGGGTCTGTGTCGTCTATACGGCTGTATGTAGCACCATTAGTCTTCGGGGGGGCGGGCGTAGCTCAGATGGTAGAGCGCTCGCTTAGTATGTGAGAAGTACTGGGATCAATACCCAGTGCCTCCAGAATTTTTAACACACCTACATGCGCACGTTGCCATGCAAGTGGAATAATTCTCAGCCTGCAGATGTGTCTAGGAAGATACAAGCGAATGATTAGCATCCACAATTGGCAAGCGTGCTGTTATTAGTGCGCGGGAAGCACCCTCCTCCCACGCCTACACTTTATTTAGAAACAATACAAAGTGTTCCCGTAAGATTCTCATGCCTATGTCGGAAAGATCTGCCTTGCGCCGAGTTCACGTAAATCCCACTGCACATTCCTATTCTTTGCGTGCAGTCGGCTGCTACTGGTGTTGCTAGTTGTGACTGCTGATAACAGATGCCGTAGCAATCAATTCATGGAGTGAGTTGTATGTTTTGCGATAGTCTGTCTCTGACAAGCAAGCACAGGTGACATAGGTGCGAACACAGGAAGCTAGCAGACCCTCGCTGCCTGCAGACACCGAGCAGCCACACTAGGAGGGCGGCCTAAGCCGTAGGCGAAATGTGCTCATTCGCTTTGGCGCGACGTCGAACTATAAATAATGCTGTCACTAGCGTGAGCGTCATGGAGAGTCGGAAAAGTCGGCTGCGTGGGTGAGTGCCAAGTTTGGGGAGCGTTTTGTAGTATGCGCAGTGCAATGGAGACGCGGAAACTTGTTGTGGCCCAGTGTTTTGCAGTTGGACGACAAGATTAGTACACAGTAGTAAAGAGCGAGGCACTGAGTTGGCATGAATAATGGAGTGCACAATGGGGCTCGAGATGTGTTTGTTACCTCAGGTGCTGTATGATTGTCGACAAGGAGTGAAAACGGAGCAATTTGTGACGGCTCTTTCAATTTAAGACGTTAAAAACAGACGGAATTTGCATTTGTAATACCAGAGCATCGAAACTACTTGGAACTTTTGTGTATATGAACGTGTCCGCGCCTTTGTACTCTGCTCCCTTCACCGCTACAAACCAACCAACCATCGTGTCCGTGCGCATCAGAGTCGCAAAGAATGGGGAATAGCGCAGTTTGGTCATGCATGTGGCGTAGCTCAGTTGGTAGAGCGTTCGCTTCGCATGTGAAAGATGCAGGGTTCAAGCCGCGGCGCCTCTATTTTTTGTGGTCAGTGCATGGTAAGTGTTGGTCGCGGCGAACCTAAAGGCACGCAAGATGTTGCAAAGCCAGCGTCACAGACTGATATGATGTATACTGACGTAAGGAGAGCAAGATGTAAGTGTGGTGACCGGCTGTTATCGAGGTGTCATCGAGTGCAGATCTGTCTTAGGTATCACGGCTTAACCTCATTGAAGTCTAGAGGGTGGACAACACGTTCGTCTTACTCAGAGCGGTGTCCGAACTCTATTTTCGACGTTATACGTGCCACTTTCATTGTGGCCAACTACGATTCGATACAGAATGCACGAAACCTGAAAGACACCCTAACGGATACATAGAGAGTAGTGTTTGTCTGCTGAATAATGGGAGTGCAAGGGTCTGTGTCGTCTATATGGCTGTATGTAGCACCATTAGTCTTCGGGCGGGCGGGCGTAGCTCAGATGGTAGAGCGCTCGCTTAGTATGTGAGAGGTATTGGGATCAATACCCAGTGCCTCCAGAATTTTTAACACACCTACATGCGCACCTTGCCATGCAAGTGGAATAATTCTCAGCCTGCAGATGTGTCTAGGAAGATACAAGCGAATGGTTAGCATCCACAATTTGCAAGCGTGCTGTTATTAGTGCGCGGGAAGCACCCTCCTCCCACGCCTACACTTTATTTAGAAACAGTACAAGTGTTCCCGTAAGATTCTCAAGCCTATGTCGGAAAGATCTGCCTTGCGCCGAGTTCACGTAAATATCACTGCACAATCCTATTCTTTGCGTGCAGTCGGCTGCTACTGGTGTTGCTAGTTGTGACTGCTGATAACAGATGCTGTAGCAATCAATTCATGGAGTGAGTTGTATGTTTTGCGATAGTCTGTCTCTGACAAGCAAGCACAGGTGACATAGGTGCGAACACAGGAAGCTAGCAGACCCTCGCTGCCTGCAGACACCGAGCAGCCACACTAGGAGGGCGGCCTAAGCCGTAGGCGAAATGTGCTCATTCGCTTTGGCGCGACGTCGAACTATAAATAAAGCTGTCACTAGCGTGAGCGTTGCGTGAGCGTCGTGGAATGTCGGAAAAGTCGGCTGCGTGGGTGAGTGCCAAGTTTGGGGAGCGTTTTGTAGTATGCGCAGTGCAATGGAGACGCGGAAACTTGTTGTGGCCCAGTGTTTTGCAGTTGGACGACAAGATTAGTACACAGTAGTAAAGAGCGAGGCACTGAGTTGGCATGAATAATGGAGTGCACAATGGGGCTCGAGATGTGTTTGTTACCTCAGGTGCTGTATGATTGTCGACAAGGAGTGAAAACGGAGCAATTTGTGACGGCTCTTTCAATTTAAGACGTTAAAAACAGACGGAATTTGCATTTGTAATACCAGAGCATCGAAACCACTTGGAACTTTTGTGTATATGAACGTGTCCGCGCCTTTGTACTCTGCTCCCTTCACCGCTACAAACCAACCAACCATCGTGTCCGTGCGCATCAGAGTCGCAAAGAATGGGGAATAGCGCAGTTTGGTCATGCATGTGGCGTAGCTCAGTTGGTAGAGCGTTCGCTTCGCATGTGAAAGGTGCAGGGTTCAAGCCGCGGCGCCTCTATTTTATGTGGTCAGTGCATGGTAAGTGTTGGTCGCAGCGAACCTAAAGGCACGCAAGATGTTGCAAAGCCGGCGTCACAGACTGATATGATGTATACTGACGTAAGGAGAGCAAGATGTAAGTGTGGGGACCGGCTGTTATCGAGGTGTCATCGAGTGCAGATCTGTCTTAGGTATCACGGCTTAACCTCATTGAAGTCTAGAGGGTGGACAACACGTTCGTCTTACTCAGAGCGGTGTCCGAACTCTATTTTCGACGTTATAGGTGCCACTTTCATTGTGGCCAACTACGATTCGATACAGAATGCACGAAACCTGAAAGACACCCTAACGGATACATAGAGAGTAGTGTTTGTCTGCTGAATAATGGGAGTGCAAGGGTCTGTGTCGTCTATATGGCTGTATGTAGCACCATTAGTCTTCGGGCGGGCGTAGCTCAGATGGTAGAGCGCTCGCTTAGTATGCGAGAGGTACTGGGATCAATACCCAGTGGCTCCAGAATTTTTAACACACCTACATGCGCACCTTGCCATGCAAGTGGAATAATTCTCAGCCTGCAGATGTGTCTAGGAAGATACAAGCGAATGATTAGCATCCACAATTGGCAAGCGTGATGTTATTAGTGCGCGGGAAGCACCATCCTCCCACGCCTACACTTTATTTAGAAACAGTACAAGTGTTCCCGTAAGATTCTCAAGCCTATGTCGGAAAGATCTGCCTTGCGCCGAGTTCACGTAAATCCCACTGCACATTCCTATTCTTTGCGTGCAGTCGGCTGCTACTGGTGTTGCTAGTTGTGACTGCTGATAACAGATGCCGTAGCAATCAATTCATGGAGTGAGTTGTATGTTTTGCGATAGTCTGTCTCTGACAAGCAAGCACAGGTGACATAGGTGCGAACACAGGAAGCTAGCAGACCCTCGCTGCCTGCAGACACCGAGCAGCCACACTAGGAGGGCGGCCTAAGCCGTAGGCGAAATGTGCTCATTCGCTTTGGCGCGACGTCGAACTATAAATAATGCTGTCACTAGCGTGAGCGTCGTGGAAAGTCGGAAAAGTCGGCTGCGTGGGTGAGTGCCAAGTTTGGGGAGCGTTTTGTAGTATGCACAGTGCAATGGAGACGCGGAAACTTGTTGTGGCCCAGTGTTTTGCAGTTGGACGACAAGATTAGTACACAGTAGTAAAGAGCGAGGCACTGAGTTGGCATGAATAATGGAGTGCACAATGGGGCTCGAGATGTGTTTGTTACCTCCGGTGCTGTATGATTGTCGACAAGGAGTGAAAACGGAGCAATTTGTGACGGCTCTTTCAATTTAAGACGTTAAAAACAGACGGAATTTGCATTTGTAATACCAGAGCATCGAAACTACTTGGAACTTTTGTGTATATACGAACGTGTCCGCGCCTTTGTACTCTGCTCCCTTCACCGCTACAAACCAACCAACCATCGTGTCCGTGCGCATCAGAGTCGCAAAGAATGGGGAATAGCGCAGTTTGGTCGTGCATGTGGCGTAGCTCAGTTGGTAGAGCGTTCGCTTCGCATGTGAAAGGTGCAGGGTTCAAGCCGCGGCGCCTCCATTTTTTGTGGTCAGTGCATGGTAAGTGTTGGTCGCGGCGAACCTAAAGGCACGCAAGATGTTGCAAAGCCAGCGTCACAGACTGATATGATGTATACTGACGTAAGGAGAGCAAGATGTAAGTGTGGGGACCGGCTGTTATCGAGGTGTCATCGAGTGCAGATCTGTCTTAGGTATCACGGCTTAACCTCATTGAGGTCTAGAGGGTGGACAACACGTTCGTCTTACTCAGAGCGGTGTCCGAACTCTATTTTCGACTTTATACGTGCCACTTTCATTGTGGCCAACTACGATTCGATACAGAATGCACGAAACCTGAAAGACACCCTAACGGATACATAGAGAGTAGTGTTTGTCTGCTGAATAATGGGAGTGCAAGGGTCTGTGTCGTCTATATGGCTGTATGTAGCACCATTGGTCTTCGGGGGGGCGGGCGTAGCTCAGATGGTAGAGCGCTCGCTTAGTATGCGAGAGGTACTGGGATCAATACCCAGTGCCTCCAGAATTTTTAACACACCTACATGCGCACCTTGCCATGCAAGTAGAATAATTCTCAGCCTGCAGATGTGTCTAGGAAGATACAAGCGAATGATTAGCATCCACAATTTGCAAGCGTGCTGTTAATAGTGGGCGGGAAGCACCCTCCTCCCACGCCTACACTTTATTTAGAAACAGTACAAGTGTTCCCGTAAGATTCTCAAGCCTATGTCGGAAAGATCTGCCTTGCGCCGAGTTCACGTAAATCCCACTGCACATTCCTATTCTTTGCGTGCAGTCGGCTGCTACTGGTGTTGCTAGTTGTGACTGCTGATAACAGATGCCGTAGCAATCAATTCATGGAGTGAGTTGTATGTTTTGCGATAGTCTGTCTCTGACAAGCAAGCACAGGTGACATAGGTGCGAACACAGGAAGCTAGCAGACCCTCGCTGCCTGCAGACACCGAGCAGCCACACTAGGAGGGCGGCCTAAGCCGTAGGCGAAATGTGCTCATTCGTTTTGGCGCGACGTCGAACTATAAATAATGCTGTCACTAGCGTGAGCGTTGCGTGAGCGTCATGGAAAGTCGGAAAAGTCGGCTGCGTGGGTGAGTGCCAAGTTTGGGGAACGTTTTGTAGTATGCGCAGTGCAATGGAGACGCGGAAACTTGTTGTGGCCCAGTGTTTTGCAGTTGGACGACAAGATTGGTACACAGTAGTAAAGAGCGAGGCACTGAGTTGGCATGAATAATGGAGTGCACAATGGGGCTCGAGATGTGTTTGTTACCTCAGGTGCTGTATGATTGTCGACAAGGAGTGAAAACGGAGCAATTTGTGACGGCTCTTTCAATTTAAGACATTAAAAACAGACGGAATTTGCATTTGTAATACCAGAGCATCGAAACTACTTGGAACTTTTGTGTATATGAACGTGTCCGCGCCTTTGTACTCTGCTCCCTTCACCGCTACAAACCAACCAACCATCGTGTCCGTGCGCATCAGAGTCGCAAAGAGTGGGAAATAGCGCAGTTTGGTCGTGCATGGGGCGTAGCTCAGTTGGTAGAGCGTTCGCTTCGCATGTGAAAGGTGCAGGGTTCAAGCCGCGGCGCCTCCATTTTTTGTGGTCAGTGCATGGTAAGTGTTGGTCGCGGCGAAACTAAAGGCACGCAAGATATTGCAAAGCCAGCATCACAGACTGATATGATGTATACTGACGTAAGGAGAGCAAGATGTAAGTGTGGGGACCGGCTGTTATCGAGGTGTCATCGAGTGCAGATCTGTCTTAGGTATCACGGCTTAACTCATTGAAGTCTAGAGGGTGGACAACACGTTCGTCTTACTCAGAGCGGTGTCCCAACTCTATTTTCGACGTTATACGTGCCACTTTCATTGTGGCCAACTACGATTCGATACAGAATGCACGAAACCTGAAAGACACCCTAACGGATACATAGAGAGTAGTGTTTGTCTGCTGAATAATGGGAGTGCAAGGGTCTGTGTCGTCTATATGGCTGTATGTAACACCATTAGTCTTCGGAGGGCCGGGCGTAGCTCAGATGGTAGAGCGCTCGCTTAGTATGCGAGAGGTACTGGGATCAATACCCAATGCCTCCAGAATTTTTAACACACCTACATGCGCACCTTGCCATGCAAGTGGAATAATTCTCAGCCTGCAGATGTGTCTAGGAAGATACAAGCGAATGATTAGCATCCACAATTTGCAAGCGTGCTGTTATTAGTGCGCGGGAAGCACCCTCCTCCCACGCCTACACTTTATTTAGAAACAGTACAAGTGTTCCCGTAAGATTCTCAAGCCTATGTCGGAAAGATCTGCCTTGCGCCGAGTTCACGTAAATCCCACTGCACATTCCTATTCTTTGCGTGCAGTCGGCTGCTACTGGTGTTGCTAGTTGTGACTGCTGATAACAGATGCCGTAGCAATCAACTCATGGAGTGAGTTGTATGTTTTGCGATAGTCTGTCTCTGACAAGCAAGCACAGGTGACATAGGTGCGAACACAGGAAGCTAGCAGACCCTCGCTGCCTGCAGACACCGAGCAGCCACACTAGGAGGGCGGCCTAAGCCGTAGGCGAAATGTGCTCATTCGCTTTGGCGCGACGTCGAACTATAAATAATGCTGTCACTAACGTGAGCGTCGTGGAAAGTCGGAAAAGTCGGCTGCGTGGGTGAGTGCCAAGTTTGGGGAGCGTTTTGTAGTATGCGCAGTGAAATGGAGACGCGGAAACTTGTTGTGGCCCAGTGTTTTGCAGTTGAACGACAAGATTGGTACACAGTAGTAAAGAGCGAGGCACTGAGTTGGCATGAATAATGGAGTGCACAATGGGGCTCGAGATGTGTTTGTTACCTCAGGTTCTGTATGATTGGCGACAAGGAGTGAAAACGGAGCAATTTGTGACGGCTCTTTCAATTTAAGACGTTAAAAACAGACGGAATTTGCATTTGTAATACCAGAGCATCGAAACTACTTGGAAATTTTGTGTATATGAACGTGTCCGCGCCTTTGTACTCTGCTCCCTTCACCGCTACAAACCAACCAACCCTCGTGTCCGTGCGCATCAGAGTCGCAAACAATGGGGAATAGCGCAATTTGGTCGTGCATGTGTCGTAGCTCAGTTGGTAGAGCGTTCGCTTCGCATGTGAAAGGTGCAGGGTTCAAGCTGCGGCGCCTCTATTTTTTGTGGTCAGTGCATGGTAAGTGTTGGTCGCGGCGAACCTAAAGGCACGCAAGATGTTGCAAAGCCAGCGTCACAGACTGATATGATGTATACTGACGTAAGGAGAGCAAGATGTAAGTGTGGGGACCGGCTGTTATCGAGGTGTCATCGAGTGCAGATCTGTCTTAGGTATCACGGCTTAACCTCATTGAAGTCTAGAGGGTGGACAACTCGTTCGTCTTACTCAGAGCGGTGTCCGAACTCTATTTTCGACGTTATACGTGCCACTTTCATTGTGGCCAACTACGATTCGATACAGAATGCACGAAACCTGAAAGACACCCTAACGGATACAGAGAGAGTAGTGTTTGTCTGCTGAATAATGGGAGTGCAAGGGTCTGTGTCGTCTATATGGCTGTATGTAGCACCATTAGTCTTCGGGGGGGCGGGCGTAGCTCAGATGGTAGAGCGCTCGCTTAGTATGCGAGAGGTACTGGGATCAATACCCAGTGCCTACAGAATTTTTAACACACCTACATGCGCATCTTGCCATGCAAGTGGAATAATTCTCAGCCTGCAGATGTGTCTAGGAAGATACAAGCGAATGATTAGCATCCATAATTGGCAAGCGTGCTGTTATTAGTGCGCGGGAAGCAACCTTCTCCCACGCCTACACTTAATTTAGAAACAGTACAAGTGTTCCCGTAAGATTCTCAAGCCTATGTCGGAAAGATCTGCCTTGCGCCGAGTTCACGTAAATCCCAATGCACATTCCTATTCTTTGCGTGCAGTCGGCTGCTACTGGTGTTGCTAGTTGTGACTGCTGATAACAGATGCCGTAGCAATCAATTCATGGAGTGAGTTGTTTGTTTTGCGATAGTCTGTCTCTGACAAGCAAGCACAGGTGACATAGGTGCGAACACAGGAAGCTAGCAGACCCTCGCTGCCTGCAGACACCGAGCAGCCACACTAGGAGGGCGGCCTAAGCCGTAGGCGAAATGTGCTCATTCGTTTTGGCGCGACGTCGAACTATAAATAATGCTGTCACTAGCGTGAGCGTCGTGGAAAGTCGGAAAAGTCGGCTGCGTGGGTGAGTGCCAAGTTTGGGGAGCGTTTTGTAGTATGCGCAGTGAAATGGAGACGCGGAAACTTGTTGTGGCCCAGTGTTTTGCAGTTGAACGACAAGATTGGTACACAGTAGTAAAGAGCGAGGCACTGAGTTGGCATGAATAATGGAGTGCACAATGGGGCTCGAGATGTGTTTGTTACCTCAGGTGCTGTATGATTGTCGACAAGGAGTGAAAACGGAGCAATTTGTGACGGCTCTTTCAATTTAAGACGTTAAAAACAGACGGAATTTGCATTTGTAATACCAGAGCATCGAAACTACTTGGAACTTTTGTGTATATGAACGTGTCGGCGCCTTTGTACTCTGCTCCCTTCACCGCTACAAACCAACCAACCATCGTGTCCGTGCGCATCAGAGTCGCAAAGAATGGGGAATAGCGCAGTTTGGTCGTGCATGTGGCGTAGCTCAGTTGGTAGAGCGGTCGCTTCGCATGTGAAAGGTGCAGGGTTCAAGCCGCGGCGCCTCCATTTTTTGTGGTCAGTGCATGGTAAGTGTTGGTCGCGGCGAACCTAAAGGCACGCAAGATGTTGCAAAGCCAGCGTCACAGACTGATATGATGTATACTGACGTAAGGAGAGCAAGATGTAAGTGTGGGGACCGGCTGTTATCGAGGTGTCATCGAGTGCAGATCTGTCTTAGGTATCACGGCTTAACCTCATTGAAGTCTAGAGGGTGGACAACACGTTCGTCTTACTCAGAGCGGTGTCCGAACTCTATTTTCGACGTTATACGTGCCACTTTCATTGTGGCCAACTACGATTCGATACAGAATGCATGAAACCTGAAAGACACCCTAACAGATACATAGAGAGTAGTGTTTGTCTGCTGAATAATGGGAGTGCAAGGGTCTGTATCGTCTATTAGCTGTATGTAGCACCATTAGTCTTCGGAGGGGCGGGCGTAGCTCAGATGGTAGAGCGCTTGCTTAGTATGCGAGAGGTACTGGGATCAATACCCAGTGCCTTCAGAATTTTTAACACACCTACATGCGCACCTTGCCATGCAAGTGGAATAATTCTCAGCCTGAAGATGTGTCTAGGAAGATACAAGCGAATGATTAGCATCCACAATTGGCAAGCGTGCTGTTATTAGTGCTCGGGAAGCACCCTCCTCCCACGCCTACACTTTATTTAGAAACAGTACAAGTGTTCCCGTAAGATTCTCAAGCCTATGTCGGAAAGATCTGCCTTGCGCCGAGTTCACGTAAATCCCACTACACATTCCTATTCTTTGCGTGCAGTCGGCTGCTACTGGTGTTGCTAGTTGTGACTGCTGATAACAGATACCGTAGCAATCAATTCATGGAGCGAGTTGTATGTTTTGCGATAGTCTGTCTCTGACAAGCAAGCACAGGTGACATAGGTGCGAACACAGGGAGCTAGCAGACCCTCGCTGCCTGCACACACCGAGCAGCCACTCTAGGAGGGCGGCCTAAGCCGTAGGCGAAATGTGCTCATTCGCTTTGGTGCGACGTCGAACTATAAATAATGCTGTCACTAGTGTGAGCGTTGCGTGAGCGTCAAGGAAAGTCGGAAAAGACGGCTGCGTGGGTGAGTGCCAAGTTTGGGGAGCGTTTTGTAGTATGCGCAGTGCAATGGAGACGCGGAAACTTGTTGTGGCCCAGTCTTTTGTAGTTGGACGACAAGATTGGTACACAGTAGTAAAGAGCGAGGCACTGAGTTGGCATGAATAATGGAGTGCACAATGGGGCTCGAGATGTGTTTGTTACCTCAGGTGCTGTATGATTGTCGACAAGGAGTGAAAACGGAGCAATTTGTGACGGCTCTTTCAATTTAAGACGTTAAAAACAGACGGAATTTGCATTTGTAATACCAGAGCATCGAAACTACTTGGAACTTTTGTGTATATGAACGTGTCCGCGCCTTTGTACTCTGCTCCCTTCACCGCTACAAACCAACCAACCATCGTGTCCGTGCGCATCAGAGTCGCAAAGAGTGGGGAATAGCGCAGTTTGGTCGTGCATGGGGCGTAGCTCAGTTGGTAGAGCGTTCGCTTCGCATGTGAAAGGTGCAGGGTTCAAGCCGCGGCGCCTCCATTTTTTGTGGTCAGTGCATGGTAAGTGTTGGTCGCGGCGAACCTAAAGGCACGCAAGATGTTGCAAAGCCAGCATCACAGACTGATATGATGTATACTGACGTAAGGAGAGCAAGATGTAAGTGTGGGAACCGGCTGTTATCGAGGTGTCATCGAGTGCAGATCTGTCTTAGGTATCACGGCTTAACCTCATTGAAGTCTAGAGGGTGGACAACACGTTCGTCTTACTCAGAGCGGTGTCCGAACTCTATTTTCGACGTTATACGTGCCACTTTCATTGTGGCCAACTACGATTCGATACAGAATGCACGAAACCTGAAAGACACCCTAACGGATACATAGAGAGTAGTGTTTGTCTGCTGAATAATGGGAGTGCAAGGGTCGGTGTCGTCTATATGGCTGTATGTAGCACCATTAGTCTTCGGAGGGGCGGGCGTAGCTCAGATGGTAGAGCGCTCGCTTAGTATGCGAGAGGTACTGGGATCAATACCCAGTGCCTCCAGAATTTTTAACACACCTACATGCGCACCTTGCCATGCAAGTGGAATAATTCTCAGCCTGCAGATGTGTCTAGGAAGATACAAGCGAATGATTAGCATCCACAATTGGCAAGTGTGCTGTTATTAGTGCGCGGGAAGCACCCTCCTCCCACGCCTACACTTTATTTAGAAACAGTACAAGTGTTCCCGTAAGATTCTCAAGCCTATGTCGGAAAGATCTGCCTTGCGCCGAGTTCACGTAAATCCCACTGCACATTCCTATTCTTTGCGTGCAGTCGGCTGCTACTGGTGTTGCTAGTTGTGACTGCTGATAACAGATGCCGTAGCAATCAATTCATGGAGCGAGTTGTATGTTTTGCGATAGTCTGTCTCTGACAAGCAAGCACAGGTGACATAGGTGCGAACACAGGAAACTAGCAGACCCTCGCTGCCTGCAGACACCGAGCAGCCACTCTAGGAGGGCGGCCTAAGCCGTAGGCGAAATGTGCTCATTCGCTTTGGCGTGACGTCGAACTATAAATAATGCTGTCACTAGCGTGAGCGTTGCGTGAGCGTCATGGAAAGTCGGAAAAGTCGTCTGCGTGGGTGACTGCCAAGTTTGGGGAGCGTTTTGTAGTATGCGCAGTGCAATGGAGACGCGGAAACTTGTTGTGGCCCAGTGTTTTGCAGTTGGACGACATGATTAGTACACAGTAGTAAAGAGCGAGGCACTGAGTTGGCATGAATAATGGAGTGCACAATGGGGCTCGAGATGTGTTTGTTACCTCAGGTGCTGTATGATTGTCGACAAGGAGTGAAAACGGAGCAATTTGTGACGGCTCTTTCAATTTAAGACGTTAAAAACAGACGGAATTTGCATTTGTAATACCAGAGCATCGAAACTACTTGGAACTTTTGTGTATATGAACGTGTCGGCGCCTTTGTACTCTGCTCCCTTCACCGCTACAAACCAACCAACCATCGTGTCCGTGCGCATCAGAGTCGCAAAGAATGGGGAATAGCGCAGTTTGGTCGTGCATGTGGCGTAGCTCAGTTGGTAGAGCGTTCGCTTCGCATGTGAAAGGTGCAGGGTTCAAGCCGCGGCGCCTCCATTTTTTGTGGTCAGTGCATGGTAAGTGTTGGTCGCGGCGAACCTAAAGGCACGCAAGATGTTGCAAAGCCAGCGTCACAGACTGATATGATGTATACTGACGTAAGGAGAGCAAGATGTAAGTGTGGGGACCGGCTGTTATCGAGGTGTCATCGAGTGCAGATCTGTCTTAGGTATCACGGCTTAACCTCATTGAAGTCTAGAGGGTGGACAACACGTTCGTCTTACTCAGAGCGGTGTCCGAACTCTATTTTCGACGTTATACGTGCCACTTTCATTGTGGCCAACTACGATTCGATACAGAATGCATGAAACCTGAAAGACACCCTAACGGATACATAGAGAGTAGTGTTTGTCTGCTGAATAATGGGAGTGCAAGGGTCTGTATCGTCTATTAGCTGTATGTAGCACCATTAGTCTTCGGAGGGGCGGGCGTAGCTCAGATGGTAGAGCGCTCGCTTAGTATGCGAGAGGTAATGGGATCAATACCCAGTGCCTCCAGAATTTTTAACACACCTACATGCGCACCTTGCCATGCAAGTGGAATAATTCTCAGCCTGAAGATGTGTCTAGGAAGATACAAGCGAATGATTAGCATCCACAATTGGCAAGCGTGCTGTTATTAGTGCTCGGGAAGCACCCTCCTCCCACGCCTACACTTTATTTAGAAACAGTACAAGTGTTCCCGTAAGATTCTCAAGCCTATGTCGGAAAGATCTGCCTTGCGCCGAGTTCACGTAAATCCCACTACACATTCCTATTCTTTGCGTGCAGTCGGCTGCTACTGGTGTTGCTAGTTGTGACTGCTGATAACAGATGCCGTAGCAATCAATTCATGGAGCGAGTTGTATGTTTTGCGATAGTCTGTCTCTGACAAGCAAGCACAGGTGACATAGGTGCGAACACAGGGAGCTAGCAGACCCTCGCTGCCTGCAAACACCGAGCAGCCACTCTAGGAGGGCGGCCTAAGCCGTAGGCGAAATGTGCTCATTCGCTTTGGTGCGACGTCGAACTATAAATAATGCTGTCACTAGTGTGAGCGTTGCGTGAGCGTCATGGAAAGTCGGAAAAGACGGCTGCGTGGGTGAGTGCCAAGTTTGGGAAGCGTTTTGTAGTATGCGCAGTGCAATGGAGACGCGGAAACTTGTTGTGGCCCAGTGTTTTGCAGTTGGACGACAAGATTGGTACACAGTAGTAAAGAGCGAGGCACTGAGTTGGCATGAATAATGGAGTGCACAATGGGGCTCGAGATGTGTTTGTTACCTCAGGTGCTGTATGATTGTCGACAAGGAGTGACAACGGAGCAATTTGTGACGGCTCTTTCAATTTAAGACGTTAAAAACAGACGGAATTTGCATTTGTAATACCAGAGCATCGAAACTACTTGGAACTTTTGTGTATATGAACGTGTCCGCGCCTTTGTACTCTGCTCCCTTCACCGCTACAAACCAACCAACCATCGTGTCCGTGCGCATCAGAGTCGCAAAGAGTGGGGAATAGCGCAGTTTGGTCGTGCATGGGGCGTAGCTCAGTTGGTAGTCAGCCAGCGGCTGCGCTGGAGGTCGGACGTGCCGTGCTGTGTGCTGTGCTGCGTTAGCTCCGCGTGGTAAGTCTCTGCTCTTGCTGCAACGCGTCGCTGTCTATAGTATTTGTGTAGACATGAAAAAGAATTAAGAGATGTCGCAACCGCAACGAAAAGATACTTTGAAATTCACGTTTGATCGCAACTTTGTCCGACCGAGGTCATTTGATGTAGAACAGTGGTTAGAGGATGACGTTAAAATAGGACTTGATGATATTATCGGCATACATTTCTCGATTATGAACAGTGTGGTTTTCGTGAAACTTGCCAGTCCAGAATTGTGTGAAAGGATAGTTCGATCTTGTGGTGGCATTCTGAAATTTAAACATGCTGACGGAAATGTTGGGGAGGTTACCGTTGCCCATGCTGGTCTAGGTATTCGGACCGTGCGAGTCTTTGAACTTCCCTTTGAAATTACAAGTGACCAGATAAATGCAGTTATTGCTCCATACGGGAAAGTTTTGAGTAATATTGCCGAACGGTGGTCTGCTGCACACAAATTCCCTGTTTTGAATGGTGTGCGCCAATTAAAAGTCGAATTGCAGAAGCACATTCCGTCGTTTATAAACGTCTGCGGATATAGAGCTGTTGTGATGTATGATGACCAACCGAAAACGTGTGCTGTCTGTAATTTGCCAGGCCACGTTCGTGCAGAATGTGTTCAAAGGCGAGTGGCGCAACTGCCTGCCGGCGATGCCGTCAGGCCCCCTGCTATGTCAACGCTGCCCGTGACATATGTCGCCGTAGCGCGCGGTTTTGCAAGTGCCACTGCGCCCCCCGAAGTTACTACGAATACCGACCCACAAGCGACCGACCAACCGACCGACTCAGGTGTAGCATCTGTAGACACTCAACCCTCCTACGAAGACATATCTGCTCCTGCCCTTGTCGCCGTGGAATCGCCCAATGAGGCAATGGATACGGACGCGACCTCAGTCGCTTCGGGTAGTGCTCCTCTGCATCCTGGAGCTTCTTTAGGAGGTATCAAAAGCGTATCAGGTGCACAGAAAACGGACTCGCAACCAGCCGTTTCTAGTGGTGCTCTTCCGAATCCTGCAGCTGCCTTAGGCACTGACCACAGCCCGTCAAGTGCAATGAAATCAGACCTGGCGTCAGTCACTTCGAGTAGTGCTACTTTGCAACCTGAGGCTTCTTCAGGTACCGTCCAAAGTCCACCACGAGACGCATCTCCCAAGAAATCTAAAAAACGGAGGATCGCGCGTCAAGGTGCAGAGCAGACTGCACCACAACTGCGTGAACAGGCGAAGCAAATAGGGGGCAAAATACGTCAATCTGCATCTGAGAACTTGCAGTGCAATCAGCAGTCATCTAACGAAGACCCTGTGTCCTTGGATAGTACCTCCGGTTCTGCCAGTTTGCCCTCCGATGACGTAGCAATTACCCGAACCGAAGATAAAAATCACCAGCAAACACCTGAATATAGTGCACCACTTAATGACGAACCGATGACAGGGCTGTCGAATCCGTGGGCAGACGATGTCGACGACACTACAAAGGAGGACGAAATTATGGACACCACAGGAACCGTTACAGTCACCACGATGGCCACACCACGCGATGACGTCGTCTTGAATGTCATCGCCGCGACGGATACTGTCCCAGACACGGAGAAGCCGACTGATCCCTTCCCAAGTCATGAATATTTCTAGTCTGAACGGTTTTACTGACTTGTGTCCACATGTCTCTCGGGTCAGATTTCTTAATGTTTTTTCGAAATGATATGTTGCCAGAGTTTTTCCTAATTACACTCCCGTCTTGGCTAACGTAGTTCCGTTGCAGGCCTATAAGATCGCTACGCTGAATATCAATAAAATTTGTAGCCCATTTAATTTACAAAATTTAAAAGATTTCCTGTATGCAGCTGATGTGGACATTTTGTTTTTACAAGAAGTAACAAACATCGAACTTGACTTCATACAGGGGTATAATGCTATAGTCAATCCTGGAATTGGATGTGATTTGGGTACCGCATTTCTTTTCAAAGAGGGCGTCGTCATTACAGACGTAACAAAACTGCCTAACGGCAGAGGCATTGCCGGCACGCTTTATAACACCAGGATTATTAATGTCTATGCCCCATCTGGTTCTACCAATCGGTGCCAACGAGCACAGTTTTTTAAGGAGGGAATTGTTCCTTTGTTTGGTGTACACTGCACCCATACCATCCTTGGAGGCGACTTTAACAGTGTCATACATGCCAAAGACCAAACTCCGAACTACAACAAATCGCCGGACCTGGAACGTATCGTCACCGACCTCCGTTTAACTGATTCGTCGGAGCAAAAGCACGGCGCGGCACCCGGCTTTACCCACCTCACTAATCATTCAGCGAGCCGGTTGGATCGAATGTATGTCTCGCCCAATCTGACACACCGCATCCTGCAGTCTGAAGTTTGGCCAACCGTTTTTTCGGACCACGCTGCATATATATGCACATTAAATTTGGAACGACAAGGAACCTGTCGATATAAAGGCCCATGGAAACTTAATGTTTCACACTTAAAAGATCCTGCCTGTCGAGAAGCCTTTCTCACCACTTGGAGAGCCTGCGAGACCAAACTCAGCTCTTACCACTCGACCTTGGATTGGTGGCTCAAATGCGCCAAACCTCAGATCCGGAGATGTTTCATCAACTACTCCCGGGAGAAGAGCTTTTGGCGGAAAAGAACGATAGAATTTTACTTTCATTGTCTCCGAGAACTCTACCTGCAAGGTGCTACAGCTATTGGGAACCATGGGAGAATTAAAAAATTCCAGGCAAAAATACTGACATTAAGGCGACAACAGCTTGAAGGATACCAAATAAGGTCAAGAGCAGAGACTGTGGCGCAAAAAGAAGCCACTTCGATATATCATGTTTTTCGTGAAACTAAACGAGGATTCCGCAAAATACTGACGGAGCTTAAAACTGATAATGGAACCACCTTGACAATGCACAACGACATAAAAGCAGAAATACTAACCCATTTCGACAACTTGTTTTCACATAAAGAGGTAGACGAAAAATCACAGGACGATTTACTGACCCACCTGCAAGGACGCGTTGGTAACGCGTACGCGGAAGCTCTAATAGCGGAGGCGACCGAAGACGATGTACACTATGCTGTCTATCAAAGTGCAAAAAATAAATCCCCTGGAGCTGACGGCATACCAGCAGAATTTTATCAAGTCTTCTGGGAACATATAAAACATAGAATTACATGCATCTGTAATGAACTTCTGAACCTCAATAAGGAGATACCGAAAGATTTTCGTGAAGGTATGATAGTGTTAATCGCAAAAAAATCGGCTGGCAAGAAAATTGGAAATTTGAGACCAATCACTCTGTTGAACAGTGACTATAAAATTTTTTCGCGGCTCTTAGCCCACAGACTTAAAAATGTAATGGCCAGCGTCACCGGCCCATATCAGTCTAGCGTGGGCAAAGATAGGAAAATTCAGCAGGCGCTGTCCGACTACCGCGACATAATTTCAATAGCAGAAGTATGTCGACTAAAATGTGCCATCGTGTCGTTAGATTTCGATAAAGCCTTCGACAGGATCAGCCACTCCTACCTCCTGAAAACGATGGGCGCAATGGGTTTTCCGCCGAGATTCGTCGACCTCATACGACGTTTGGTAACGAATAACTCCTCCAGAATCATCATAAATGGACAGCCTAGCCGGCCAGTCGAGATCGCATGTTCCGTCAGGCAAGGTTGTCCGTTGTCCATGGCACTTTTTGCCATGGCCATCGAACCTTTGCTCGCTACCTTGACTCAGCGGTTACAAGGATTGCAAATACGAGGAAACAAAATAATATGTAAAGCTTATGTGGACGATGTTGGGTTTCTCGTTATGAATGTAGCGGAAGTCGAGACGGCAATGCACATAATAGAAAAATACGAACGAGCGTCAGCCGCGAGGTTAAACAAAACCAAGTCCGGCATATTCAATATCGGATGTGGCATTGGCATGCGCACACACGGTCAGTTACGTGAGCTAACAGCCTTGAAGTGTCTCGGCATTGATTTCCGAAAAAATATACGTCAAACTATTGCGGCCAACTATAGACAAGTACTAACTACCATACGAGCTAGTGTACGGACACATAGTATTCGACAATTAAATGACATTCAGAGAGTGTCTTTAGCGAACGTCTCTATTACTTCCAAAGTCAATTATGTCGCCCAGATACTGACAATACCCGCCGGCATCGCCAAACAAATTATGTCAGCAATAGGCTATTTTGTGAGCCGTGGCCACATATTTAAAATCCAGTATGACACTCTGACGCTCGCCACTAATAATGGCGGCTTAAACTTAACGAATGTTACTAAAAAGTCGCAGGCTCTGTACATCTCCAATACGTTTCAACAATGGAGACAATCCGGCAGCTGTATCGCCGCGCACTTGCTATCTGAAATAGCTCCAGATGACCTCTCTCCACCCATTAATGTGCAGCACATACCGAGCGGACTTTACCATTTACGATGGTTTTTAATAGAATATAGCTACCTACGTTCAAGAATTCCGGAAAAAGACATGACAAACGTAAAAGAAATATATGGCAAATTGATGGGAGAAAAGAAGAACAACAAAATAGAACAAAACTATCCATGTTCTAACTGGAAAGTGATATGGGCAAATATTCATAACCGTAACTTAGCTACTCATCTGAAAGCAACATGGTACTTTGTTGTAAATAGGAAAGTTGCAACAAACTCGAAACTTCATTCGATCCACTTAGCGGATTCGCCTTTGTGTGCAACGTGTAGTTTAATTGATAACGAAGAACATCGTTTCGTGTGCGACAAGGTTAAAGATATCTGGCTGAATGTCCGACGAAAGCTGGCACTCATCCTTCGAACGTCACCTAACGCTATAACGCCTGCGGACTTTTTGACACCGGATGATGTACCCTTTCCTAACACGAAACGCAACGCAGTCAATTGGCTGAAAGCGGCAACGGTCCATTACCTCTTCACGAAGGAAGAGAAAAGCCAAGAGGATTTTTGGATCTCCCTGCTAACTGAGCATCACATGTTACTGAAGACTAGTAAATATAAAGAAACATACGCAAATTTTTTAATCAAGACCTTGATGTAAAAGAATTAACAAGAAATATCTGCGGACACAGAAGACAAACGTAAGAGAGTGTTCACCACTACTAACTTACTTAACAATCGTGAAGAAAAAAAAAAAAAAATTTTTTTAGTTTTTACCGGAATTGCCGTTCTTTGAGTTCAACGTTTATTAATTTATTTTTCAAGAAGCCATTATAAATAGTTGCTTCTCACCGAATATGGTTTGTTTTTTAAGCATTTTCAGAGAGAAGAGGCAGTTTCGAAATGCCCTCTGACGTTTCTTTGTCAAGGAAGACTATTTGCTTTAAGTGTGACAACAAAAAACAGCGATGAAGAAGGAAACAAACTGAACATAACTTCTGTTTCTACCTACTGAAGACTTCATTCTTTTTTCACATTATCAATAAGCCCAAAGAAGGGGTACATTAGTTTCTCCACGATAAAGGGATTAACTTCGTCTCATCAGTTTATGGTAATGTACATGGCGTGAGAAGCCGACGCCGATGAAGGCGAATTATGGAGAGCGCAAGGATGGGCTAAAAGGGGTGATGGAAGGCCCAAAAAAAAAAAAAAAAAAAAAAAAAAAGTTGGTAGAGCGTTCGCTTCGCATGTGAAAGGTGCAGGGTTCAAGCCGCGGCGCCTCCATTTTTTGTGGTCAGTGCATGGTAAGTGTTGGTCGCGGCGAACCTAAAGGCACGCAAGATGTTGCAAAGCCAGCATCACAGACTGATATGATGTATACTGACGTAAGGAGAGCAAGATGTAAGTGTGGGAACCGGCTGTTATCGAGGTGTCATCGAGTGCAGATCTGTCTTAGGTATCACGGCTTAACCTCATTGAAGTCTAGAGGGTGGACAACACGTTCGTCTTACTCAGAGCGGTGTCCGAACTCTATTTTCGACGTTATACGTGCCACTTTCATTGTGGCCAACTACGATTCGATACAGAATGCACGAAACCTGAAAGACACCCTAACGGATACATAGAGAGTAGTGTTTGTCTGCTGAATAATGGGAGTGCAAGGGTCTGTGTCGTGTATATGGCTGTATGTAGCACCATTAGTCTTCGGAGGGGCGGGCGTAGCTCAGATGGTAGAGCGCTCGCTTAGTATGCGAGAGGTACTGGGATCAATACCCAGTGCCTCCAGAATTTTTAACACACCTACAGGCGCACCTTGCCATGCAAGTGGAATAATTCTCAGCCTGAAGATGTGTCTAGGAAGATACAAGCGAATGATTAGCATCCACAATTGGCAAGCGTGCTGTTATTAGTGCGCGGGAAGCACCCTCCTCCCACGCCTACACTTTATTTAGAAACAGTACAAGTGTTCCCGTAAGATTCTCAAGCCTATGTCGGAAAGATCTGCCTTGCGCCGAGTTCACGTAAATCCCACTGCACATTCCTATTCTTTGCGTGCAGTCGGCTGCTACTGGTGTTGCTAGTTGTGACTGCTGATAACAGATGCCGTAGCAATCAATTCATGGAGCGAGTTGTATGTTTTGCGATAGTCTGTCTCTGACAAGCAAGCACAGGTGACATAGGTGCGAACACAGGAAACTAGCAGACCCTCGCTGCCTGCAGACACCGAGCAGCCACTCTAGGAGGGCGGCCTAAGCCGTAGGCGAAATGTGCTCATTCGCTTTGGCGCGACGTCGAACTATAAATAATGCTGTCACTAGCGTGAGCGTCGTGGAAAGTCGGAAAAGTCGGCTGCGTGGGTGATGCCAAGTTTGGGGAGCGTTTTGTAGTATTCGCAGTGCAATGGAGACGCGGAAACTTGTTGTGGCCCAGTATTTTGCAGTTGGACGACAAGATTGGTACACAGTAGTAAAGAGCGAGGCACTGAGTTGGCATGAATAATGGAGTGCACAATGGGGCTCGAGATGTGTTTGTTACCTCAGGTGCTGTATGATTGTCGACAAGGAGTGAAAACGGAGCAATTTGTGACGGCTCTTTCAATTTAAGACGTTAAAAACAGACGGAATTTGCATTTGTAATACCAGAGCATCGAAACTACTTGGAACTTTTGTGTATATGAACGTGTCCGCGCCTTTGTACTCTGCTCCCTTCACCGCTACAAACCAACCAACCATCCTGTCCGTGCGCATCAGAGTCGCAAAGTATGGGGAATAGCGCAGTTTGGTCGTGCATGGGGCGTAGCTCAGTTGGTAGAGCGTTCGCTTCGCATGTGGAAGGTGCAGGGTTCAAGCCGCGGCGCCTCCATTTTTTTGTGGTCAGTGCATGGTAAGTGTTGGTCGCGGCGAACCTAAAGGCACGCAAGATGTTGCAAAGCCAGCGTCACAGACTGATATGATGTATACTGACGTAAGGAGAGCAAGATGTAAGTGTGGGGACCGGCTGTTATCGAGGTGTCATCGAGTGCAGATCTGTCTTAGGTATCGCGGCTTAACCTCATTGAAGTCTAGAGGGTGGACATCACGTTCGTCTTACTCAGAGCGGTGTCCGAACTCTATTTTCGACGTTATACGTGCCACTTTCATTGTGGCCAACTACGATTCGATACAGAATGCACGAAACCTGAAAGACACCCTAACGGATACATAGAGAGTAGTGTTTGTCTGCTGAATAATGGGAGTGCAAGGGTCTGTATCGTCTATTAGCTGTATGTAGCACCATTAGTCGTCGGAGGGGCGGGCGTAGCTCAGATGGTAGAGCGCTCGCTTAGTATGCGAGAGGTACTGGGATCAATACCCAGTGCCTCCAGAAATTTTAACACACCTACATGCGCACCTTGCCATGCAAGTGGAATAATTCTCAGCCTGAAGATGTGTCTAGGAAGATACAAGCGAATGATTAGCATCCACAATTGGCAAGCGTGCTGTTATTAGTGCTCGGGAAGCACCCTCCTCCCACGTCTACACTTTATTTAGAAACAGTACAAGTGTTCCCGTAAGATTCTCAAGCCTATGTCGGAAAGATCTGCCTTGCGCCGAGTTCACGTAAATCCCACTGCACATTCCTATTCTTTGCGTGCAGTCAGCTGCTACTGGTGTTGCTAGTTGTGACTGCTGATAACAGATGCCGTAGCAATCAATTCATGGAGCGAGTTGTATGTTTTGCGATAGTCTGTCTCTGACAAGCAAGCACAGGTGACATAGGTGCGAACACAGGAAACTAGCAGACCCTCGCTGCCTGCAGACACCGAGCAGCCACTCTAGGAGGGCGGCCTAAGCCGTAGGCGAAATGTGCTCATTCGCTTTGGCGCGACGTCGAACTATAAATAATGCTGTCACTAGCGTGAGCGTCATGGAAAGTCGGAAAAGACGGCTGCGTGGGTGAGTGCCAAGTTTGGGGAGCGATTTGTAGTATGCGCAGTGCAATGGAGACGCGGAAGCTTGTTGTGGCCCAGTGTTTTGCAGTTGGACGACAAGATTAGTACACAGTAGTAAAGAGCGAGGCACTGAGTTGGCATGAATAATGGAGTGCACAATGGGGCTCGAGATGTGTTTGTTACCTCAGGTGCTGTATGATTGTCGACAAGGAGTGAAAACGGAGCAATTTGTGACGGCTCTTTCAATTTAAGACGTTAAAAACAGACGGAATTTGCATTTGTAATACCAGAGCATCGAAACTACTTGGAACTTTTGTGTATATGAACGTGTCCGCGCCTTTGTACTCTGCTCCCTTCACCGCTACAAACCAAACAACCATCGTGTCCGTGCGCATCAGAGTCGCAAAGAATGGGGAATAGCGCAGTTTGGTCGTGCATGGGGCGTAGCTCAGTTCGTAGAGCGTTCGCTTCGTATGTGAAAGGTGCAGGGTTCAAGCCGCGGCGCTTCCATTTTTTGTGGTCAGTGCATGGTAAGTGTTGGTCGCGGCGAACCTAAAGGCACGCAAGATGTTGCAAAGCCAGCGTCACAGACTGATATGATGTATACTGACGTAAGGAGAGCAAGATGTAAGTGTGGGGACCGGCTGTTATCGAGGTGTCATCGAGTGCAGATCTGTCTTAGGTATCACGGCTTAACCTCATTGAAGTCTAGAGGGTGGACAACACGTTCGTCTTACTCAGAGCGGTGTCCGAACTCTATTTTCGACGTTATACGTGCCACTTTCATTGTGGCCAACTACGATTCGATACAGAATGCACGAAACCTGAAAGACACCCTAATGGATACATAGAGAGTAGTGTTTGTCTGCTGAATAATGGGAGTGCAAGGGTCTGTGTCATCTATATGGCTGTATGTAGCACCATTAGTCTTCGGAGGGGCGGGCGTAGCTCAGATGGTAGAGCGCTCGCTTAGTATGCGAGAGGTACTGGGATCAATACCCAGTACCTCCAGAATTTTTAACACACCTACATGCGCACCTTGCCATGCAAGTGGAATAATTCTCAGCCTGAAGATGTGTCTAGGAAGATACAAGCGAATGATTAGCATCCACAATTGGCAAGCGTGCTGTTATTAGTGCGCGGGAAGCACCCTCCTCCCACGCCTACACTTTATTTAGAAACAGTACAAGTGTTCCCGTAAGATTCTCAAGCCTATGTCGGAAATATCTGCCTTGCGCCGAGTTCACGTAAATCCCACTGCACATTCCTATTCTTTGCGTGCAGTCGGCTGCTACTGGTGTTGCTAGTTGTGACTGCTGATAACAGATGCCGTAGCAATCAATTCATGGAGTGAGTTGTATGTTTTGCGATAGTCTGTCTCTGACAAGCAAGCACAGGTGACATAGGTGCGAACACAGGAAGCTAGCAGACCCTCGCTGCCTGCAGACACCGAGCAGCCACTCTAGGAGGGCGGCCTAAGCCGTAGGCGAAATGTGCTCATTCGCTTTGGCGCGACGTCGAATTATAAATAATGATGTCACTAGCGTGAGCGGTGCGTGAGCGTCATGGAAAGTCGGAAAATTCGGCTGCGTGGGTGAGTGCCAAGTTTGGGGAGCGTTTTGTAGTATGCGCAGTGCAATGGAGACGCGGAAACTTGTTGTGGCCCAGTGTTTTGCAGTTGGACAAGATTAGTACACAGTAGTAAAGAGCGAGGCACTGAGTTGGCATGAATAATGGAGTGCACAATGGGGCTCGAGATGTGTTTGTTACCTCAGGTGCTGTATGATTGTCGACAAGGAGTGAAAACGGAGCAATTTGTGACAGCTCTTTCAATTTAAGACGTTAAAAACAGACGGAATTTGCATTTGTAATACCAGAGCATCGAAACTACTTGGAACTTTTGTGTATATGAACGTGTCCGCGCCTTTGTACTCTGCTCCCTTCACCGCTATAAACCAACCAACCATCGTGTCCGTGCGCATCAGACTCGCAAAGAATGGTGAATAGCGCAGGTTGGTCGTGCATGTGGCGTAGCTCAGTTGGTAGAGCGTTCGCTTCGCATGTGAAAGGTGCAGGGTTCAAGCCGCGGCGCCTCCATTTTTTGTGGTCAGTGCATGGTAAGTGTTGGTCGCGGCGAACCTAGAGGCACGCAAGATGTTGCAAAGCCAGCGTCACAGACTGATATGATGTATACTGACGTAAGGAGAGCAAGATGTAAGTGTGGGGACCGGCTGTTATCGAGGTGTCATCGAGTGCAGATCTGTCTTAGGTATCACGGCTTAACCTCATTGAAGTCTAGAGGGTGGACAACACGTTCGTCTTACTCAGAGCGGTGTCCGAACTCTATTTTCGACGTTATACGTGCCACTTTCATTGTGGCCAACTACGATTCGATACAGAATGCACGAAACCTGAAAGACACCCTAACGGATACATAGAGAGTAGTGTTTGTCTGCTAAATAATGGGAGTGCAAGGGTCTGTATCGTCTATTAGCTGTATGTAGCACCATTAGTCGTCGGAGGGGCGGGCGTAGCTCAGATGATAGAGCGCTCGCTTAGTATGCGAGAGGTACTGGGATCAATACCCAGTGCCTCCAGAATTTTTAACACACCTACATGCGCACCTTGCCATGCAAGTGGAATAATTCTCAGCCTGAAGATGTGTCTAGGAAGATACAAGCGAATGATTAGCATCCACAATTGGCAAGCGTGCTGTTATTAGTGCTCGGGAAGCACCCTCCTCCCACGTCTACACTTTATTTAGAAACAGTACAAGTGTTCCCGTAAGATTCTCAAGCCTATGTCGGAAAGATCTGCCTTGCGCCGAGTTCACGTAAATCCCACTGCACATTCCTATTCTTTGCGTGCAGTCAGCTGCTACTGGTGTTGCTAGTTGTGACTGCTGATAACAGATGCCGTAGCAATCAATTCATGGAGCGAGTTGTATGTTTTGCGATAGTCTGTCTCTGACAAGCAAGCACAGGTGACATAGGTGCGAACACAGGAAACTAGCAGACCCTCGCTGCCTGCAGACACCGAGCAGCCACTCTAGGAGGGCGGCCTAAGCCGTAGGCGAAATGTGCTCATTCGCTTTGGCGCGACGTCGAACTATAATTAATGCTGTCACTAGTGTGAGCGTCATGGAAAGTCGGAAAAGACGGCTGCGTGGGTGAGTGCCAAGTTTGGGGAGCGATTTGTAGTATGCGCAGTGCAATGGAGACGCGGAAACTTGTTGTGGCCCAGTGTTTTGCAGTTGGACGACAAGATTAGCACACAGTAGTAAAGAGCGAGGCACTGAGTTGGCATGAATAATGGAGTGCACAATGGGGCTCGAGATGTGTTTGTTACCTCAGGTGCTGTATGATTGGCGACAAGGAGTGAAAACGGAGCAATTTGTGACGGCTCTTTCAATTTAAGACGTTAAAAACAGACGGAATTTGCATTTGTAATACCAGAGCATCGAAACTACTTGGAACTTTTGTGTATATGAACGTGTCCGCGCCTTTGTACTCTGCTCCCTTCACCGCTACAAGCCAACCAACCATCGTGTCCGTGCGCATCAGAGTCGCAAAGAATGGGGAATAGCGCAGTTTGGTCATGCATGGGGCGTAGCTCAGTTGGTAGAGCGTTCGCTTCGTATGTGAAAGGTGCAGGGTTCAAGCCGCGGCGCCTCCATTTTTTGTGGTCAGTGCATGGTAAGTGTTGGTCGCGGCGAACCTAAAGGCACGCAAGATGTTGCAAAGCCAGCGTCACAGACTGATATGATGTATACTGACGTAAGGAGAGCAAGATGTAAGTGTGGGGACCGGCTGTTATCGAGGTGTCATCGAGTGCAGATCTGTCATAGGTATCACGGCTTAACCTCATTGAAGTCTAGAGGGTGGACAACACGTTCGTCTTACTCAGAGCGGTGTCCGAACTCTATTTTCGACGTTATACGTGCCACTTTCATTGTGGCCAACTACGATTCGATACAGAATGCACGAAACCTGAAAGACACCCTAACGGATACATAGAGAGTAGTGTTTGTCTGCTGAATAATGGGAGTGCAAGGGTCTGTGTCGTGTATATGGCTGTTTGTAGCACCATTAGTCTTCGGAGGGGCGGGCGTAGCTCAGATGGTAGAGCGCTCGCTTAGTATGCGAGAGGTACTGGGAACAATACCCAGTACCTCCAGAATTTTTAACACACCTACATGCGCACCCTGCCATGCAAGTGGAATAATTCTCAGCCTGAAGATGTGTCTAGGAAGATACAAGCGAATGATTAGCATCCACAATTGGCAAGCGTGCTGTTATTAGTGCGCGGGAAGCACCCTCCTCCCACGCCTACACTTTATTTAGAAACAGTACAAGTGTTCCCGTAAGATTCTCAAGCCTATGTCGGAAATATCTGCCTTGCGCCGAGTTCACGTAAATCCCACTGCACATTCCTATTCTTTGCGTGCAGTCGGCTGCTACTGGTGTTGCTAGTTGTGACTGCTGATAACAGATGCCGTAGCAATCAATTCATGGAGTGAGTTGTATGTTTTGCGATAGTCTGTCTCTGACAAGCAAGCACAGGTGACATAGGTGCGAACACAGGAAGCTAGCAGACCCTCGCTGCCTGCAGACACCGAGCAGCCACTCTAGGAGGGCGGCCTAAGCCGTAGGCGACATGTGCTCATTCGCTTTGGCGCGACGTCGAATTATAAATAATGCTGTCACTAGCGTGAGCGTTGCGTGAGCGTCATGGAAAGTCGGAAAATTTGGCTGCGTGGGTGAGTGCCAAGTTTGGGGAGCGTTTTGTAGTATGCGCAGTGCAATGGAGACGCGGAAACTTGTTGTGGCCCAGTGTTTTGCAGTTGGACAAGATTAGTACACAGTAGTAAAGAGCGAGGCACTGAGTTGGCATGAATAATGGAGTGCACAATGGGGCTCGAGATGTGTTTGTTACCTCAGGTGCTGTATGATTGTCGACAAGGAGTGAAAACGGAGCAATTTGTGACGGCTCTTTCAATTTAAGACGTTAAAAACAGACGGAATTTGCATTTGTAATACCAGAGCATCGAAACTACTTGGAACTTTTGTGTATATGAACGTGTCCGCGCCTTTGTACTCTGCTCCCTTCACCGCTACAAACCAACCAACCATCGTGTCCGTGCGCATCAGCGTCGCAAAGAATGGGGAATAGCGCAGTTAGGAGGTGCATGTGGCGTAGCTCAGTTGGTAGAGCGTTCGCTTCGCATGTGAAAGGTGCAGGGTTCAAGCCGCGGCGCCTCCATTTTTTGTGGTCAGTGCATGGTAAGTGTTGGTCGCGGCGAACCTAAAGGCACGCAAGATGTTGCAAAGCCAGCGTCACAGACTGATATGATGTATACTGACGTAAGGAGAGCAAGATGTAAGTGTGGGGACCGGCTGTTATCGAGGTGTCATCGAGTGCAGATCTGTCTTAGGTATCACGGCTTAACCTCATTGAAGTCTAGAGGGTGGACAACACGTTCGTCTTACTCAGAGCGGTGTCCGAACTCTATTTTCGACGTTATACGTGCCACTTTCATTGTGGCCAACTACGATTCGATACAGAATGCACGAAACCTGAAAGACACCCTAACGGATACATAGAGAGTAGTGTTTGTCTGCTGAATAATGGGAGTGCAAGGGTCTGTGTCGTCTATATGGCTGTATGTAGCACCATTAGTCTTCGGCGGGGCGGGCGTAGCTCAGATGCTAGAGCGCTCGCTTAGTATGCGAGAGGTACTGGGATCAATACCCAGTGCCTCCAGAGTTTTTAACACACTTACATGCGCACCTTGCCATGCAAGTGGAATAATTCTCAGCCTGCACATGTGTCTAGGAAGATACAAGCGAATGATTAGCATCCACAATTGGCAAGCGTGCTGTTATTAGTGCGCGGGAAGCACCCTTCTCCCACGCCTACACTTTATTTAGAACGTTACAAGTGTTCCCGTAGGATTCTCAAGCCTATGTCGGAAAGATCTGCCTTGCGCCGAGTTCACGTAAATCCCACTGCACATTCCTATTCTTTGCGTGCAGTCGGCTGCTACTGGTGTTGCTAGTTGTGACTGCTGATAACAGATGCCGTAGAAATCAATTCATGGAGTGAGTTGTATGTTTTGCGATAGTCTGTCTCTGACAAGCAAGCACAGGTGACATAGGTGCGAACACAGGAAGCTAGCAGACCCTCGCTGCCTGCAGACACCGAGCAGCCACTCTAGGAGGGCGGCCTAAGCCGTAGGCGAAATGTGCTCATTCGCTTTGGCGCGACGTCGAATTATAAATAATGCTGTCACTAGCGTGAGCGTTGCGTGAGCGTCATGGAAAGTCGGAAAAGTCGGCTGCGTGGGTGAGTGCCAAGTTTGGGGAGCGTTTTGTAGTATGCGCAGTGCAATGGAGACGCGGAAACTTGTTGTGGCCCAGTGTTTTGCAGTTGGACGACAAGATTAGTACACAGTAGTAAAGAGCGAGGCACTGAGTTGGCATGAATAATGGAGTGCACAATGGGGCTCGAGATGTGTTTGTTACCTCAGGTGCTGTATGATTGTCGACAAGGAGTGAAAACGGAGCAATTTGTGACGTCTCTTTCAATTTAAGACGTTAAAAACAGACGGAATTTGCATTTGTAATACCAGAGCATCGAAACTACTTGGAACTTTTGTGTATATGAACGTGTCCGCGCCTTTGTACTCTGCTCCCTTCACCGCAACAAACCAACCAACCATCGTGTCCGTGCGCATCAGAGTCGCAAAGAATGGGGAATAGCGCAGTTTGGTCGAGCCTGGGGCGTAGCTCAGTTGGTAGAGCGTTCGCTTCTCATGTGAAAGGTGCAGGGTTCAAGCCGCGGCGCCTACATTTTTTGTGGTCAGTGCATGGTAAGTGTTGGTCGCGGCGAACCTAAAGGCACGCAAGACGTTGCAAAGCCAGCGTCACAGACTGATATGATGTATACTGACGTAAGGAGAGCAAGATGTAAGTGTGGGGACCGGCTGTTATCGAGGTGTCATCGAGTGCAGATCTGTCTTAGGTATCACGGCTTAACCTCATTGAAGTCTAGAGGGTGGACAACACGTTTGTCTTACTCAGAGCGGTGTCCGAACTCTATTTTCGAAGTTATACGTGCCACTTTCATTGTGGCCAACTACGATTCGATACAGAATGCACGAAACCTGAAAGACACCGTAACGGATGCATCGAGAGTAGTGTTTGTCTGCTGAATAATGGGAGTGCAAGGGTCTGTGTCGTCTATATGGCTGTATGTAGCACCATTAGTCTTCCAGGGGCGGGGGGGGGGGGGGGGGGGGGGAAGGCGTAGCTCAGATGGTAGAGCGCTCGCTTAGTATATGAGAGGTACTGGGATCAATACCCAGTGCCTCCAGAATTTTTAACACACCTACATGCGCACCTTGCCATGCAAGTGGAATAATTCTCAGCCTGCAGATGTGTCTAGGAAGATACAAGCGAATGATTAGCATCCACAATTGGCAATCGTGCTGTTATTAGTGCGCGGGAAGCACCCTCCTCCCACGCCTACACTTTATTTAGAAACAGTACAAGTGTTCCCGTAAGATTCTCAAGCCTATGTCGGAAATATCTGCCTTGCGCCGTGTTCACGTAAATCCCACTGCACATTCCTATTCTTTGCGTGCAGTCGGCTGCTACTGGTGTTGCTAGTTGTGACTGCTGATGACAGATGCCGTAGCAATGAATTCATGGAGCGAGTTGTATGTTTTGCGATAGTCTGTCTCTGACAAGCAAGCACAGGTGACATAGGTGCGAACACAGGAAACTAGCAGACCCTCGCTGCCTGCAGACACCGAGCAGCCACTCTAGGAGGGCGGCCTAAGCCGTAGGCGAAATGTGCTCATTCGCTTTGGCGCGACGTCGAACTATAAATAATGCTGTCACTAGCGTGAGCGTTGCGTGAGCGTCATGGAAAGTCGGAAAAGTCGGCTGCGTGGGTGAGTGCCAAGTTTGGGGAGCGTTTTGTAGTATGCGCAGTGCAATGGAGACGCGGAAACTTGTTGTGGCCCAGTGTTTTGCAGTTGGACGACAAGATTAGTACACAGTAGTAAAGAGCGAGGCACTGAGTTCGCATGAATAATGGAGTGCACAATGGGGCTCGAGATGTGTTTGTTACCTCAGGTGCTGTATGATTGTCAACAAGGAGTGAAAACGGAGCAATTTGTGACGGCTCTTTCAATTTAAGACGTTAAAAACAGACGGAATTTGCATTTGTAATACCAGAGCATCGCAACTACTTGGAACTTTTGTGTATATGAACGTGTCCGCGCCTTTGTACTCTGCTCCCTTCACCGCTACAAACCAACCAACCATCGTGTCCGTGCGCATCAGAGTCGCAAAGAATGGGGAATAGCGCAGTTTGGTCGAGCCTGGGCCGTAGCTCAGTTGGTAGAGCGTTCGCTTCTCATGTGAAAGGTGCAGGGTTCAAGCCGCGGCGCCTCCATTTTTTGTGGTCAGTGCATGGTAAGTGTTGGTCGCGGCGAACCTAAAGGCACGCAAGATGTTGCAAAGCCAGCGTCACAGACTGATATGATGTATACTGACGTAAGGAGAGCAAGATGTAAGTGTGGGGACCGGCTGTTATCGAGGTGTCATCGCGTGCAGAGCGGTCTTAGGTATCACGGCTTAACCTCATTGAAGTCTAGAGGGTGGACAACACGTTCGTCTTACTCAGAGCGGTGTCCGAACTCTATTTTCGACGTTATACGTGCCACTTTCATTGTGGCCAACTACGATTCGATACAGAATGCACGAAACCTGAAAGACACCCTAACGGATACATAGAGAGTAGTGTTTGTCTGCTGAATAAAGGGAGTGCAAGGGTCTGTGTCGTCTATATGGCTGTATGTAGCACCATTAGTCTACGGAGGGGCGGGCGTAGCTCAGATGCTAGAGCGCTCGCTTAGTATGCGAGAGGTACTGGGATCAATACCCAGTGCCTCCAGAATTTTTAACACACCTACATGCGCACCTTGCCATGCAAGTGGAATAATTCTCAGCCTGCAGATGTGTCTAGGAAGATACAAGCGAATGATTAGCATCCACAATTGGCAAGCGTGCTGTTATTAGTGCGCGGGAAGCACCCTCCTCCCACGCCTACACTTTATTTAGAAACAGTACAAGTGTTCCCGTAAGATTCTCAAGCCTATGTCGGAAAGATCTGCCTTGCGCCGAGTTCACGTAAATCCCACTGCACATTCCTATTCTTTGCGTGCAGTCGGCTGCTACTGGTGTTGCTAGTTGTGACTGCTGATAACAGATGCCGTAGCAATCTATTCATGGAGCGAGTTGTATGTTTTGCGATAGTCTGTCTCTGACAAGCAAGCACAGGTGACATAGGTGCGAACACAGGAAACTAGCAGACCCTCGCTGCCTGCAGACACCGAGCAGCCACTCTAGGAGGGCGGCCTAAGCCGTAGGCGAAATGTGCTCATTCGCTTTGGCGCGACTTCGAACTATAAATAATGCAGTCACTAGCGTGAGCGTTGCGTGAGCGTCGTGGAAAGTCGGAAAAGTCGGCTGCGTGGGTGAGTGCCAAGTTTGGGGAGCGTTTTGTAGTATGCGCAGTGCAATGGAGACGCGGAAACTTGTTGTGGCCCAGTGTTTTGCAGTTGGACGACAAGATTAGTACACAGTAGTAAAGAGCGAGGCACTGAGTTGGCATGAATAATGGAGTGCACAATGGGGCTCGAGATGTGTTTGTTACCTCGGGTGCTGTATGATTGTCGACAAGGAGTGAAAACGGAGCAATTTGTGACGGCTCTTTCAATTTAAGACGTTAAAAACAGACTGAATTTGCATTTGTAATACCAGAGCATCGAAACTACTTGGAACTTTTGTGTATATGAACGTGTCCGCGCCTTTGTACTCTGCTCCCTTCACCGCTACAAACCAACCAACCATCGTGTCCGTGCGCATCAGAGTCGCAAAGAATGGGGAATAGCCCAGTTTGGTCGAGCATGTGGCGTAGCTCAGTTGGTAGAGCGTTCGCTTCGCATGTGAAGGGTTCAGGGTTCAAGCCGCGGCGCCTCCATTTTTTGTGGTCAGTGCATGGTAAGTGTTGGTCGCGGCGAACCTAAAGGCACGCAAGATGTTGCAAAGCCAGCGTCACAGACTGATATGATGTATACTGACGTAAGGAGAGCAAGATGTAAGTGTGGGGACCGTCTGTTATCGACGTGTCATCGAGTGCAAATCTGTCTGAGGTATCACGGCTTAAACTAATTGAAATCTAGAGAGTGGACAACACGTTCGTCTTACTCAGAGCGGTGTCCGAGCTCTATTTTCGACGTTATGCGTGCCACTTTCATTGTGGCCAACTACGATTCGATAAAGAATGCACGAAACCTGAAAGACACCCTCACGGATACATTGAGAGTAGTGTTTGTCTGCTGAATAATGGGAGTGCAAGGGTCTGTGTCGTCTATATGGCTGTATGTAGTACCATTATGCATGGGGGCGCGGGCGTAGGTCGGATGGAAGATCGCGAGGTACTGGGATCGATACCCAGTGCCTCCAGAATTTTTAACACAACAGCAAGCGCACCTTGCCATGCAAGTGGAATAATTCACAGGCAGAAGATGTGTCTAGGAAAATATAAGCGAATGATTAGCATCCACAACTGGCAAGCGTGCTGTTATTAGAGGGCAGGAGGCACCCTCCTCCAACGCCTACACTTAATTTAGAAACAGTACAAGTGTTCCCGTAAGATTCTCAAGCCTACGTCGGAAAGATCTGCCTTGCCCCGAGTTCATCTAAATCCCACTGCACATTCCTATTCTTTGCGTGCAGTCGGCTGCTACTGGTGTTGCTAGTTGTGACTGCTGATAACAGATGCCGTAGCAATCAACTCATGGAGTGAGTTTATGTTTAGCGATAGTCTGTCTCTGACAAGCAAGCACAGGTGACATAGGTGCGGACACAGGAAGCTTGCAGCCCCTCGCTGCCTGCAGACACCGAGCAGCCACACTAGGAGGGCGGCCTAAGCCGTAGGCGAAATGTGCTCATTCGCTTTGGCGCGACGTCGAACTGTAAATAATGCTGTCACTAGCGTGAGCGTTGCGTGAGCGTCGTGGGAAGTCGGAAAAGTCGGCTGCGTGGGTGAGTGCCAAGTTTGGGGAGCGTTTTGTAGTATGCGCAGTGCAATGGAGACGCGGAAACTTGTTGTGGCCCAGTGTTTTGCAGTTGGACGACAAGATTAGTACACAGTAGTAAAGAGCGAGGCACTGAGTTGGCATGAATGATGGAGTGCACAATGGGGCTCGAGATGTGTTTGTTACCTCAGGTGTTGTATGATTGTCGACAAGGAGTGAAAACGGAGCAATTTGTTACGGCTCTTTCAATTTAAGACGTTAAAAACAGACGGAATTTTCATTTGTAATACCAGAGCATCGAAACTACTTGGAACTCTTGTGTATATGAACGAGTCCGCGCCTTTGTACTCTGGTCCCTTCACCGCTACAAACCAACCAACCATCGTGTCCTTGCACATCAGAGTGGCAAAGAATGGAGAATAGTGCAGCTTGGTCGTGCATGGGCACGTAGGTCAGTTGGTAGAGCGTTCGCTTCGCATGTGAAAGGTCCAGGGTTCCATTTTTTGTGGTCATTGCATGGTCAGTGTTGGTCGCGGTTAACTTAAAGGCACGCAAGATGTCGCAAAGCCAGCGTCACAGACTGATATAATGTATACTGACGTAAGGAGAGCAAGATGTAAGTGTGGGGACCGGCTGTTATCGAGGTGTCATTGAGTGCAGAACCGTCTTAAGTATCACGGCTTAACCTCATTGAAATCTAGAAAGTGGACAACACGTTCGTCTTACTCAGAGCGGTGTCCGAACTCTATTTTCGACGTCATACGTGCCACTTTCATTGTGGCCAACTACGATTCGATACAGAATGCATGAAACATGAAAGACACCCTAACGGATACATAGAGAGTAGTGTTTGTCTGCGGAATAATGGGAGTGCAAGGGTCTGTGTCGTCTATATGGCTGTATGTAGCACCACTACACATCGTGGTGGCGGGCGTAACTCAGATGGTAGAGCACTCGCTTGGTAAGCGAGGGGTACTGGGATCGATAACCAGTACCTCCAGAATTTTTAACACACCTACGTGCGCACCTTGCCATGCAAGTGGAATAATTCACAGCCAGCAGATGTGTCTAGGAAGATACAAGCGATTGATTAGCATCCACAACTGGCAAGCGTGCTGTTATTAGTGCGCAGGAAGCACCCTCCTCCCACGCCTACACTTAATTTAGATACAGTACAAGTGTTCCCGTAAGATTCTCAAGCCTACGTCGGAAAGATCTGCCTTGCCCCGAGTTCATTTAAATCCCACTGCACATTCCTATTATTTGCGTGCAGTCGGCTGCTACTGGTGTTGCTAGTTGTGACTGCTGATAACAGATGCCGTAGCAATCAATTCATGGAGTGAGTTGTATGTTTTGCGACAGTCTGTCTCTGACAAGCAAGCACAGGTGACATAGGTGCGAACACAGGAAGCTTGCAGCCCCTCGCTGCCTGCAGACTCCGAGCAGCCACACTAGGAGGACGGCCTAAGCCATAGGCGAAATGAGCTCATTCGCTTTGACGCGACGTCGAACTATAAATATGGCTGTCACTAGCGTGAGTGTCGTGTAAAGTTGGAAAAGTCGGCTGCATGGGTAAGTGCCAACTTTGGGGAGCATATCGTAGTATGCGTAGTGCAATGGAGACGCGGAAACTTGTTGTCGCCCAGTGTTTTGCAGTTGGGCGACAAGAGTGGAACACAGTAGTAAAGAGCGAGGCACTGAGTTGGAGTGAACAATGGAGTGCACAATGTGGCTCGAGATGTGCTTGTTACCTCAGGTGCTGTGTGATTGTCGACAAGGAGTGAAAACGGAGCAATTTGTGACGGCTCTTTCAATTTAAGACGTTAAAAACAGACGGAATTTGCATTTGTAATACCAGAGCATAGAAACTACTTGGAACTCTTGTGTATATGAACGTGTCCGCGCCTTTGTACTCGTGTCGCTTCACCGCTACACACCAACCAACCATCGTGTCCTTGCACATCAGAGTCGCAAAGAATGGGGAATAGCGCAGTTTGGTCGTGCATGGTGTCGTAGCTCAGTTGGTAGAGCATTCGCTTCGCATGTGAAAGGTCCAGGGTTCAAGCCCCGGCGCCTCCATTTTTTTTGGTCATTGCATGGTAAGTGTTGGTCGCGGTTAACCTAAAGGCACGCAAGATGTCGCAAAGCCAGCGTCACAGACTGATATGATGTATGCTGACGTAAGGAGAGCAAGATGTAAGTGTGGGGACCGGCTGTTATCGAGATGTCATCGAGTGCAGATCTGTCTTAGGTATCACGGCTTTACCTCTTTGAAATCTAGAGAGTGGACAACACGTTCGTCTTACTCAGAGCGTTGACCGAACTCAATTTTCGACGTTATGCGTGGCACTTTCATTGTGGCCAACTACAATTCGATACAGAATGCACGAAACCTGAAAGACACCCTCACGGATACATAGAGAGGAGTGTTTGTCTGCTGAATAATGGGAGTGCAAGGGTCTGTGTCGTCTATATGGCTGTATGTAAAACCATTACCAATGGGGTGGCGGGCGTAGTTCAGATGGTAGAGCGCTCGCTTGCTAAACGAGAGATACTGGGATCGATACCCAGTGGCTCCAGAATATTTAACACAACAGCAAGCGCACCTTGCCATGCAAGTGGAATAATTCACAGACAGAAGATGTGTCTAGGAAGGTAGAAGCGAATGATTAGCATCCACAATTGGCAAGCGTGCTGTTATTAGTGCGCAGGAAGCACCCTCCTCCCACGCCTACACTTAATTTAGAAACAGTACAAGTGTTCCCGTAAGATTCTCAAGCCTACGTCGGAAAGATCTGCCTTGCCCCGAGTTCATTTAAATCCCACTGCACATTCTTACTCTTTGGGTGCAGTCGGCTGCTACTGGTGTTGCTAGTTGTGACTGCCGATAACAGATGCCGTAGCAATCAATTCATGGAGTGAGTTGTATGTTTTGCGATAGTCTGTCTCTGACAAGCAAGCACAGGTGACATAGGTGCGAACACACTAAGCTTGCAGCCCCTCGCTGCCTGCAGACACCGAGCAGCCACACTAGGAGGGCGGCCGAAGCCGTAGGCGAAATGTGCTCATTCGCTTTGGCGCGACGTCGAACTATAAATAATGCTGTCACTAGCGTGAGCGTTGCGTGAGTGTCGTGTAAAGTCGGCTGCATGGGTGAGTGCCAAGTTTGGGGAGCGTTTCGAAGTATGCGCAGTGCAATGGAGACGCGGAAACCTGTTGCGGCCCAGTGTTTTGCAGTTGGACGACAAGAGTGGAACTCAGTAGTGAAGAGCGAGGCACTGAGTTATAATGAACAATGGAGTGCACAATGGGGCTCGAGATGTGCTTGTTACCTCAGGTGCTGTGTGATTGTCGACAAGGAGTGATAACGGAGCAATTTGTGGCGGCCCTTTCAACTTAAGACGTTAAAAACAGACGGAATTTGCATTTGTAATACCGGAGCATCGAAACTACTTGGAACTCTTGTGTATATGAACGTGTCCGCGCCTTTGTACTCTGGTCCCTTCACCGCTACAAACCAACCAACCATCGTGTCCTTGCACATCAGAGTGGCAAAGAATGGAGCATAGCGCAGTTTGGTCGTGCATGGGGGCGTAGGTCAGTTGGAAAAGCGTTCGCTTCGAATGTGAAAGGTCCAGGGTTCAAGCCCCGGCGCCTCAGTTTTTTGTGGTCATTGCATTTTATGTGTTGGTCGCGTTTAACCTAAAGGCACGCAAGATGTCGCAAAGCCAGCGTCACAGACTGATATGATGTATACTGACGTAAGGAGAGCAAGATGTAAGTGTGGGGCCGGCTGTTATCGAGATGTCATCGAGTGCAGATCCGTCTTAGGTATCGCGGCTTAACCTCATTGAAATCTAGAGAGTGGACAACACGTTCGCCTTACTCAGAGCGGTGTCCGAACTCTACTTTCGACGTTATGCGTGCCACTTTCATTGTGGCCAACTACGATTCGATACAGAATGCACGAAACCTGAAAGACACCCTCACGGATACATAGAGAGTAGTGTTTGTCTGCTGAATAATGGGAGTGCAAGGGTCTGTGTCGTCTATATGGCTGTATGTAGTACCATTACCAATGGGGGGGGGGCGGGCGTAGTTCAGATGGTAGATCGCTCACTTGGTAAACGAGAGACACTGGTATCGATACCCAGTGCCTTGAGAATTTTTAACACAACAGCGAGCGCACCTTGCCATGCAAGTGGAATAATTCACAGGCAGAAGATGTGTCTAGGAAGACACAAGGGAATGATTAGCATCCACAACTGGCAAGATTGCTGTTATTAGTGCGCAGGAAGCACCCTCCTCCCACGCCTACACTTAATTTAGAAACAGTACAAGTGTTCCCGTAAGATTCTCAAGCCTACGTCGGAAAGATCTGCCTTGCCCCGAGTTCATTTAAATCCCACTGCACATTCCCATTCTTTGCGTGCAGTCGGCTGCTACTGGTGTTGCTAGTTGTGACTGCTGATAACAGATGCCGTAGCAATCAATTCATGGAGTGAGTTGTATGTTTTGCGATAGTCTGTCTCTGACAAGCAAGCACAGGTGACATAGGTGCGAACACAGGAAGCTTGCAGCCCCTCGCTGCCTGCAGACACCGAGCAACCACACTAGGAGGGCGGCTTAAGCCGTAGGCGAAATGTGCTCATTCGCTTTGGCGCGACGTCGAACTATAAATAAGGCTGTCACTAGCGTGAGCGTTGCGTGAGTGTCGTGTAAAGTTGGCTGCATGGGTGATTGCCAAGTTTGGGGAGCCTTTCGTAGTATGCGCAGTGCAATGGAGACGCGGAAACCTGTTGTGGCCCAGTGTTTTGCAGTTGGACGACAAGCGTGGAACACAGTAGTAAAGAGCGAGGCACTGAGTTGGAATGAACAATGGAGTGCACAATGGGGCTCGAGATATGCTTGTTACCTCAGGTGCTGTGTGATTGTCGACAAGGAGTGAAACGGACCTATTTGTGGCGGCCCTTTCAACTTAAGACGTTATAAAGAGACGGAATTTGCATTTGTAATACCAGAGCATCGAAACTACTTGGTGCTCTTGTGTATATGAACGTGTCCGCGCCTTTGTACTCTGGTCGCTTCACCGCTACAGACCAACCAACCATCGTGTCCTTGCACATCAGAGTGGCAAAGAATGGAGAATAGCGCAGCTTGGTCGTGCATGGGGGCGTAGGTCAGTCGGTAGAGCATTCGCTTCGCATGTGAAAGGTCCAGGGTTCAAGCCCCGGCGCCTCCATTTTTTGTGGTCATTGCATGGTAAGTATTGGTCGCGTTTAACCTAAAGGCTCGCAAGATGTCGCAAAGCCAGCGTCACAGACTGATATGATGAATACTGACGTAAGGAGAGCAAGATGTAAGTGTGGGACCGGCTGTTATCGAGATGTCATCGAGTGCAGATCCGTCTTAGGTATAACGGCTTAACCTCATTGAAATCTAGAGAGTGGACAACACGTTCGTCTTACTCAGTGCGGTGTCCGAACTCTACTTTCGACGTTATGCGTGCCACTTTCATTGTGGCCAACTACGATTCGATACAGAATGCACGAAACCTGAAAGACACCCTCACTGATTTATAGAGAGTAGTGTTTGTCTGCGGAATAATGGAGTGCAAGGGTCTGTGACGTTGATATGGCTGTATGTAGCACTATTAGACAACGGGGGTTGGGCGCAGTTCAGATGGTAGAGCGCTCGCTTAGCGTGCGAGAAGTACTGCGAACGATACCCAGCGCCTCCAGAATTTTTAACACACCTACACGCGCACCTTACCATGCAAGTGGAATAATTCCCAAACAACAGAGGTGTCTAGGCAGATACAAGCGAACGATTATCATCCACAATTGGCAAGCGTGCTTTTATACGTGCGCAGGAGGCACCCTCCTACCACACCTACACTTAATTTAGAAACAGTACAAATGATCCCATAAGATTCTCAAGCCTACGTCGGAAAGATCTGCCTTGCGCCGAGTTCACGTAAATCCCGCAACACGTACCCATTCTTTGCGTGCAGTCGGCTGCTACTGGTGTAGCTGGTTGCGACTGCTGATAACAGATGCCGTAGCAATCAATTCATGGAGTGAGTTGTATGTTTTGCGATATTTTGTCTCTGACAAGCAAGCACAGGTGACATAGGTGCGAACACAGGAAGCTTGCAGCCCCTCGCTGCCTGCAGACACCGAGCAACCACACTAGGAGAGCGGCCTAAGCCGTAGGCGAAATGTGCTCATTCGCTTTGGCGCGACGTCGAACTATAAATAAGGTTGTCACTAGCGTGAGCGTCGTGTAAAGTCGGAAAAATCGTCTGCATGTGTGATTGCCAAGTTTGGGTAGCGTTTCGTAGTATGATCAGAGCAATGGAGAAGCGGAAACTTGTTGTGGCCCAGTGTTTTGCAGTTAGACGACAAGAATTTTACACAGTAGCAAAGAGCGAGGCACTGAGTTGGCATGAACAATGGAGAGCACAATGGGGCTCGAGATGTGCTTGTTACATCAGGTGCTGTGTGATTGTCGACAAGGAGTGAAACGGACCAATTTGTGACCGCCCTTTCAATTTAAGACGTTAAAAACAGACGGAATTTGCATTCGTAATACCAGAGCATCGAAACTACTTGGAACTCTTGTGTATATGAACGTGTCCGCGCCTTTGTACTCTGGTCCCTTCACCGCTACAAACCAACCAACCATCGTGTCCTTGCACATCAGAGTGGCAAATAATGGAGCATAGCGCAGCTTGGTCGTGCATGGGGGCGTAGGTCAGTTGGTAAAGCGTTCGCTTCGCATGTGAACGGTCCAGGGTTCAAGCCCCGGCGCCTCCGTTTTTCGTGGTCATTGCATTTTAAGTGTTGGTCGCGTTTAACCTAAAGGCACGCAAGATGTCGCAAAGCCAGCGTCACAGACTGATATCATGTATACTGACGTAAGGAGAGCAAGATGTAAGTGTGGGGCCGGCTGTTATCGAGATGTCATCGAGTGCAGATCCGCCTTAGGTATAACGGCTGAACGTCATTGAAGTCTAGAGTGTGGACAACACGTTCGTCTTACTCAGAGCGGTGTCCGAACTCTATTTTCGACGTTATGCGTGCCACTTTCATTGTGGCCAACTACGATTCGATACAGAATGCACGAAACCTGAAAGACACCCTCACTGATTTATAGAGAGTAGTGTTTGTCTGCGGAATAATGGAGTGCAAGGGTCTGTGACGTTGATATGGCTGTATGTAGCACCATTAGTCAACGGGGGGTGGGCGCAGCTCAGATGGTTGTCTGCGTTCGGCAGGGCAGCAGTGCGCACCGCGCTCGTCCGTCCACGCCTCTGCGCCCGCGGAGTGTTTTGTTTACATCGTCGTCACAGCGATTCTCAGTCGACCACGCTCTAATGGCCAACTCTTACAGGAAGAACGCTCTGAAGTTCACCTTCTCAAATGAATACGCACGACCCAAAGCACTGGCCGTCGAACGCTTCCTACGCGAAGACGTGAAGATCCCCCGTGACGAACTCATCGGCATACACCTATCGATCATTAGCAGCGTCGTTTATGTTAAGATGTCTTCTGACGCTGCCTGCAATGAGATTATTCAAAGGACGCGACATGGACTAAAATTTCGGCACTCCGACGGAAACGTCGGGCCTGTGGATGTCGACCATGCAGGATTTGGCCTTCGGACGATCCGTGTATTCGAACTGCCTTTCGAGGTAAAAGAAGATGAAGTCATCGCGGCGCTAAGCCCGTTCGGTAAAGTCCAGAGCCACTTAGCCGAGACATGGGCACAGTTTACGACGTATCCGGTGCTTAATGGTGTGAGACAAGTCCGAATAGATCTCAAACGGCACGTTCCATCGTACATTTCTATCGGCGGCTGCCGCGCGATGGTCATTTACGACGGACAACCTCGAACATGTTCCGGTTGTGGCAAAGAAGGCCACGTCTGTAATAAATGTCTGCAACGCCGCATCACACAACTAAGGCCCGACGATACGAACACCGACAGAACCACGACCACCCTTCCAGTCACCTATGCGGCGACACTGCACGTCCAGCCCACACATGACGCCGTTCATGAGCATCTCTCTGGTCCGATACGCTCGGAGGCGTCCCAGCACCTTGACACCGACGATGCCGCCCGTGAACATGTCCAACAGCCGGACACACCCACGCTAGAAGATCACAAGGATGCCAGTGAGAGTGTTCTGGGGAATGACGACCGCATCATAGCACCCGCGGCTTTTGTACCCGAACGACGTGAATCTCTTTCTTCCTCAGACACCGAAACTCATTGCCGAAAGCAGAAGTCGCCCAAACGACGAAAAAAACGCCGCAAGACATCAGAATCAACCATTGAGCCCCCTCCGCAGGACGAAGAGATGGCACATCACTCTGACGGAGGACACGATAACACTTTCTCCTCTGCCACGGAGACGCGTCATCCAGAAGACGGTGAACCGTCCAACAGAGAGCGTGCGCAAGCCCCGCGCCCTGAAGCCATGGAACATAGCACGCCTGTTGTCACCGACGCAACTGAGCCGACTCGACCGGCGCTGCCACCTCTCGCCGATGCCAAACCTGTCGGACATTTTTCATGGGCGGATGACACGGATTTCCCACCTCCATCTGATGCGGAAATGAGATCTGTTCCTCCGTTAGACCAACACTAAAATGGGGGAAGTTTCTACGGCGACCACTGCGACTTCTATGGACTTCCAGCATCCACCACAACAATCTTCACCAGCTACGACCCTATCGGCAGCACGAATCTCCCATCAGGCGTACCGAATAGCTACTATCAATACTAATAATATCGGCTCCCACGCTAAACTTCAACTGCCCCGTGACACGCTAAGAGCAGCGGACATCGACATCGCCCTGTTACAAGAACTGAGGACAGCAACTTGGGCTGGGTGTTATGGATATGAGACGTACGCCGCCCCTGCAGCTATGGAACACACAGGCGCAGCCATCCTCCTCCGAGAAGGGATTGCAGTTTCCGATGTCGCATACCTCCCAACAGCGCGAGGGGTGGCCATCACAGTTGACGGACTCAAAATCATTAATCTGTACGCCCCATCGGGCACTGATAAACGGAGGGATCGCTCCCAGTTCTACGCAGAAGATATCACACCTTTATTCCTCGGCCGATACGATCATCTCATCGTAGGTGGAGATTTCAACTGCGTTCTCGAGCGCACAGACCAATACCCCCATTTCACCACATGTCCGGAACTTCGCTTCCTCGGCCGCCGCCTTCGTCTCCTCGACACTTGGCGAGTGGTACACGGCGACCGCCCGGGGTATACACACATTACGAGCCACTCCGCCAGCCGACTTGACAGAATATACATCTCTAACGCTCTAAAATCAGTTCTCCTCGACGCGGAACGTTGGCCGTCTGCCTTCTCGGATCATGACATCTACATCTGTACCATGAACCTACGTCGACAATCTATATGGCGCAGTGCAGGACCTTGGAAACTCAATGTAGCACTACTGCGGGACCCTGAATGTCGACAACAGGTCACCGACACGTGGCACACCTGTGTTCAACGAATTACGCGTTACGAGACCACACTGCAGTGGTGGTTGCTGTGCGCCAAACCGGCCATCCGACGCACATTGACACACTATGGCAGAGCCAAAGCCAGGTGGAATCACCATACAACTGATTTCTACTATAGCGCTCTACGTGAACTCATGGATCAACCTCCATCCCCGGATCGTCTAAAAGAAGCTCAACGCATTAAGGCGAAGATTTTAACCTTGACCAGATGTCGTCTAGAGGGAGCTATTGTACGAGCACGCAGCCAAGATAGGATTAACGGTGAAGAACCTTCTATGCATCATATTATTCAAAATGTTCGTCGACGCCGACAGGCTTTAATGACAACTTTACACTTACCTGATGGACGCCGGCTGACTTCGCAAGCTACCATTGCGGATGCATTCACAACGCACTATAGACTTTTATATCAAGAGGTACCTGCCGGTGCGGAAGCCATTGCTGAGGTTACCCAGGAGACACTTGGTACGCTAAACGCAGCAGCGGCTACCCTCCTGACTTCTGAAGCGACCAACGACGACGTCCAAGGCGCTGTGGCTAAAGGGTCTCTGAATCGATCTCCCGGCCCGGATGGTTTACCTCTCGAATTTTACAGAACCTTCCAAGATTTGATGATGTCACGATGGAGGGACATGTACTGGGAACTTTTGTCCGGCGCGGCGAACCCGCCACCAATGTTCATGGAAGGCTTACTTGTACCACTCCCGAAACCCGCAGGAGGAACACGACTCGACAGTTATCGGCCGATCACGTTACTCAATTCCGACTTCAAGATTTTCACACGCCTTCTAGCAGTGCGACTCAAACATGTCTTACGAGACATTGTTTCCCACGAACAAACATCTTTAGGCGGAGATCGTAATATACAGACAGCCCTCAGTGAATATCGAGATGTGATCGCTGTGGCAACACACTCGAGGCTGCCAGGCGCTTTAATCTCCATCGACTTCAAACAAGCGTTTGACCGCGTCAATCATGCATTCCTGAACGCAGTGATGAACCGAATGGCAATTCCCCCGACGTTCACGCAAGTGGTTATGCGGCTCCTTCGTGGAGCAACGTCCAGACTTCTCGTCAACGGCAGACTTACAGAACCTATACGGATTGAACGCTCAGTACGGCAGGGTTGCCCCTTGTCGACGGTGCTTGATGCCATTGCGATGGAACCACTCATTTGCGGATTAGGCCGACGTTTGACAGGTATTCCACTCCGGGATCATATGTTCCGCTGCCGAGCTTACGCGGACGACTTGGCCCTCGTCGTACGTTCAGCGGCCGACGTACAAGCTGCAATGCAGTGGATTACCCGTTACAGTGAAGGGGCAGGGAGCGCTATGAACGTGGCAAAATCATGCGCCATGAAGATCGGTCGTGGCCTTCCCGCAGACAGCGCCGTCCCATTTCAACTGGTGGACACTCTTCGCTGTCTCGGGTTGGTGTACACGCGAGACATTCGCCGCACCTCGGCGATCAATTATCGGGCGCTGCTGCAACGCATCCGGGCCAACATACAAAATCACATTTTACGCCCGCTGAATATGTGCCAGAGAGTCACCTTCGTCAATAACCATCTGGCAATCCGGATACCCCATATAGCGCAGAATCTGCCCATCACTGCGACAATGGCGGCCAGATTACAGGCGGCTTTCGGCTATTTCATTTGTTCTGGACACATATTCAAAGTCCAGTATGAAGCTCTCACCTTACCGAAGCGGGATGGTGGCCTCGACCTGGTTAATGTGAGAGCCAGGACTACGGCATTTTACACCAATACTATGCTCCGGTTATGGAAAAGCCAAAATGCTAGTTTTACTGGAATGTTGACGACCGAGCTCGCACCTGTTTCGAGACGCCCACCGACGTCTTTGGCGAACATCCCACCTCCGATGTCACGTATCGGCCGTTTCTTTTTGGAGTACAGCTACATATGCTCCGAGCTACCCAGGACCAGGAAGACGACCACCCACGACATCTACCGCCTTCTCCGAAAGTCTCCACCACGCAGCCCCGCCGAAACACGTCAACCTCAGGTTTCATGGCCTACAGTTTGGAAAACGATCCACCAACCATATCACACCACTGACACCACCTCTATGTGGTACCTTCTCGTCAACGGCAAGTATACTACAAGACAGAAACTGCATCGTATTGCACTGGTGGACTCACCCCTGTGCCTCAAAAGCAATGTCGAAGATACAGATTTACATCGTTTTGAGTGTGGGCCAGCAGCAGCTGTCTGGACCCTCGTACAGAAGATTGTGGCTTTCTACCTCCGAGTACCACCACATCATGTTTCTCCTACTATAATGATATATCCTGACACGACCTACTTTCCACCGGCTAAGTGGCACGCCGTCACATGGATCAGTGGCATGGCTGTCAACTACCTCTTCCGGGACGACATCGTCGATCCGGTGGACTTCTGGACACGCCTCCAAGTACGTCACCACACCCTTCGCCGACATCGACACTATCGGGCCACTTTCGCGAACTATTTACAGAGTATTTTCACCAACCCGCCTCAAAGCTGGAATGTCAACGAACATTGCCAACCAAGACTGGACGATCCCACGTTCCCCTTCAATGGTCAATGATAGAATACATTTTGTTCTGATGGCGCGCCAAAGTGGAGCATGGCGCGGAAAGTATTCCTATTTTATTTCACTTCTCTTTTCTCCTCCTCTTCTAAGTTTTTTCTCCTTATACATGTTTATCCCTTTCACACATAGCTCTCTATCTGCAGCCTATTTGTTTTTCTTTCTCCTATGCTCCCCCAAAACAAAAACAAAAAAAAGACTAAAAAAAAAAGAGTTTGCTGCTGATGGTGAGACTGTATACTCCTTTATGTTAAAAAAAAAAAAGAATAAAAATAGAAGGCCTTTGCGGAAATATAGCTACCTCTTATGTTTTCCATTTGCAAAGGGTATTGTGTTATTTTATGAAGAACGTCGTCTCTTATTTTCATGTTCAAGAGGTTATAAATAACAAAAAAAAATTATAAAATTACTGATAAAAAAGTAAAAACAAAACAAAAAAAATGTTGGTAGAAAAAAAAGTTGGGAGAGCACTCGATCCCGCCACAGCCTAAATAAATAAATAAAAAAAAAAAGATGGTAGAGCGCTCGCTTAGCGTGCGAGAGGTACTGGGATCGATACCCAGCGCCTCCAGAATTTTTAACACACCTACATGCGCACCTTACCATGCAAGTGGAATAATTCACAACCAGCAGAGGTGTCTAGGCAGATACAAGCGAACGATTAGCATCCACAACTGGCAAGCGTGCTTTTATTTGTGCGCAGGAAGCACCCTCCTCCCACACCTACACTTAATGTAGAAACAGTACAAGTGTTCCCGTAAGATTCTCAAGCCTACGTCGGAAAGATCTGCCTTGCGCCGAGTTCACGTAAATCCCACTGCACATTCCTATTCTTTGCGTGCAGTCGGCTGCTACTGGTGTTGCTAGTTGTGACTGCTGATAACAGATCCCGTAGCAATCAATTTATGGAGTGAGTTATATGTTTTGCGATAGTCTGTCTCTGACAAGCAAGCACAGGTGATATAGGTGCGATCACAGGAAGCTTGCAGCCCCTCGCTGCATGCAGACACAGAGCAGCCACACTAGGAGAGCGGCCTAAGCCGTAGGCGAAATGTGCTCATTCGCTTTGGCGCGACGTCGAACTATAAATAAGGCTGTCACTAGCGTGAGCGTCGTGGAAAGTCGGAAAAGTCGGCTGCATGGGTGATTGCCAAGTTTGGGGAGTGTTTCGTAGTATGATCAGTGCAATGGAGAAGCGGAAACTTGTTGTGGCCCAGTGTTTTGCAGTTGGACGACAAGAGTTTTACACAGTAGCAAAGAGCGAGGCACTGAGTTGGCATGAACAATGGAGAGCACAATGGGGCTCGAGATGTGCTTGTTACCTCAGGTGCTGTGTGATTGTCGACAAGGAGTGAAACGGACCAATTTGTGACCGCCCTTTCAATTTAAGACGTTAAAAACAGACGGAATTTGCATTCGTAATAGCGGAGCATCGAAACTACTTGGAACTCTTGTGTATATGAACGTGTCCGCGCCTTTGTACTCTTGTACCTTCGCCGCTACAAACCAACAAACCATCGTGTCCGTGCACATCAGAGTCGCAAAGAATGGAGAATAGGCAGGCTTGGTCGTGTGTGCAGCCGTAGCTCAGTTGGCAGATCGTTCGCATAGCGTGTAGAAGGTCTCGGGTTCAAGCCCTGGCTCCTCCATGTTTTGTGGTCAGTGCATGGTAAGTGTTGGTCGCGCCAAACATAAAGGCACGCAAGAAGTTGCAAAACTAGCGTCACAGACTGATATGATGTATACTGTCATAAGGAGAGCAAGATGTAAGTGTGGGGACCGGCTGTTATCGAGGTGTCATGGAGTGCAGGTCTGTCTTAGGTATCACGGCCTAACGTCATTGAAGTCTAGAGAGTGGACAACACGTTCGTCTTACTCAGAGCGGTGTCCGAACTCTATTTTCGACGTTATGCGTGCCACTTTCATTGTGGCCAACTACGATTCGATACAGAATGCACGAAACCTGAAAGACACCCTCACTGATTTATAGAGAGTAGTGTTTGTCTGCGGAATAATGGGAGTGCAAGGGTCTGTGACGGTGATATGGCTGTATGTAGCACTATTAGTCAACGGGGGGATGGGCGCAGCTCAGATGGTAGAGCGCTCGTTAGCGTGCGAGAGGTACTGGGATCGATACCCAGCGCTTCCAGAGTTTTTAACACACCTACATGCGCACCTTACCAGTCTGCCTGCAGCGGCCCTGGCGGGCGGTTGTCTGTGCTCAGCGCTGTGGCTGGCTTGTTTACTTCTGCGGGTAAGTCGCTTGCTAGCAGCGGTTATTCTTGCGTGTTAGGAATGATGTTGATGAATCAGTGATGACACTAGCTATGAGGATAGATACTTTGAAGTTAACTTTCGATAATTCATTTGCTCGACCAACCTCTTTCGAAATCGAGGATTTCATCGAAGACGTGATGAAAATTGTGATCGATCAGATTATTGGTATACAATTGTCGATTTTGTCTAGCATAGTTTATATCAAGATGAGAGATGCCGATTTTTGTGACAAAATAGTTGACTCCTTCAGTTCCGGTTTGAAGTTTAAGCATAGTGATGGCAATGTGGGTGTAGTTACTGTTTCCCACGCAGGGCTTGGACTTCGAACAATTCGCATTTTTGAACTACCCTTTGAGGTACCAGCCGATCAGATAAATGTTGCGATATCGCCATATGGCAAAGTTTTGAGTAACTTTGCTGAACGTTGGTCTCCGGCTCATAAATATCCGGTGTTGAATGGCGTCAGGCTGCTTAAAGTAGACTTGCAACGACATATTCCGTCGTACGTCACGGTTTGTGGGTGCCGTGCAGTCGTAATGTATGATGGCCAACGTAGGACATGTGCTAGATGTAACTCGACGGGACATGTGCGTGCGGAATGTTTACAGCGTCGTGTAGTTCAACTTCCAACCGGAGAGAGTGTTCGCCCTCCCGCAATGTCAACATTACCGACATCGTACGTGTCGGTTGCTCGCGGTGAGCCGGCAATACAACCGATTCGTGATCCACCTGCCGGACCCAGTCTCGCAGTTAATGTAGCAGCACTGGACACTCCAGTCACGTCCGGGATGGCTGTTTCTGAAACCCATGACACTAACAGGACCAGTGATATGGTGGTAGAACAACCCATACGGGGTGCTGAGTTAACGGAGGTGTCCCTGGCTCCTGCTACCATGTCCGAACAAGTGACTGAAACGATGCCGAACTCTGACGCAGTAATACGCGGTAATAGATCTCCGAAGAAAAATAAAAAACGGAGGATGGCTCATCAAGGTGCGGAAGATACAGCACCGAGCTTGCGGGGAAAGGCAAAATTAATCGGCCAGAATTTAAAAGAAGGACCAGCTGACGCTGTCGCCTCGACTTCGCGCTCACGTAACGCACCACGATCTGACAACACCGTGTCGGAGCCGCCCGCGACGTCCGACAGCAGACAAGATGTGATGCCGATTCAGAACACTGAGCCACCGGATACGAATCCACCGTTTCCTGAACCAGTAGGCACCCTTTCCTCTCCTAATTGGGCAGACGAGTGTGAAACGAATAAAGATGATGTAGAGATGCAGGAGGAGTCAACACCCGCGACTGGCTCCTTGCCCCCTCTCTCAGTAGTTGATGGAAGCAAAGTCCACGTTGCCATGGCTACTCAAACGACCGAAACTGTCAGCGCCTCCAATTGACAGCTAGCTGACGTATCCTAACGTCTACTCCTTTCGTACGGAACATCAATGACCACCTTGGAGGCCTACACGATCATGAATCTCAATATCAATAAGATACGTAGCGATTTGAATCTGAAAAACTTACAAGACTTGTTATTCGCAGCTGACATAGATATAGCAATGCTTCAGGAAGTGAGTGATATCGAGTTAGACCACATAGCCGGGTATAACGCGTTCATAAACCCTGGCAACGGTTTCGAACTTGGAACAGCATTACTCTTAAAAGAAGGGATCATTGCCAATTGTGAGGCAAAACTTGTGACCGGCAGAGGGATAGCAGTAACTGTCAATAACATCAGACTGATTATTATTTACGCACCTTCTGGGTCCAGTAATAGGCAACGCCGTGCAGAATTTTTCCGCCACGAGATCCTTCCCCTCTTCGGGACCAACTACACTGATGTCATTTTTGGCGGAGATTTCAATTGTGTGCTTAGTCAAATAGATCAAACTCCGCACTTCAATCGGTGTGTTGAATTAGAACAGATCATTCAAGAACTCCGCTTAACTGACACCTGGACATCCACGCACGGAATGACAGTGGGTTTTACACATTTTACCAGTCATTCGGCAAGTAGGTTAGATAGAATTTACATATCGTGTAATTTAAAGCAACACCTGCTACAGACCGAAATATGGCCTACTGTATTTTCCGACCATGCTGCCTATATCTGTACCGTCAACATGAAACAACAGGAAACCTACCGGAGTCGAGGGTTATGGAAGTTCAACATTGCACATTTGCAAGATACTGCATGTCGAGAAGCCTTCCTGTCCACTTGGACGGTCTGTGAACCTAAATTCAGTTCCTACAACTCCGCGATCGAGTGGTGGCTCCAATGCGCCAAACCTCAAATTAGGAAAACTTTAATGATTTACTCCCGTCAGAAAAATCAGTGGCACAAACGGACGATGGAATTTAATTTTCAGTGTCTTCGGGAGTTACATAAATTTGACGCGACCGATATCCGCAATTTTGCACAGATCAAAAGAATTCAGGCAAAAATTTTAACGCTGCAACGGAAACAGTTGGAAGGTTTTCAAGTTCGGGCGCGAGTTCCTACTCACGGTGCTAGAAGAAGAGGCTGCCATGTATCACATGTTACGTGAAAGTCGACGAGGCCGTCGGAAAATCCTTACACAGATCCGAACCAGCACCGGTGCCATAGTTACTAAACAAAGTGCAATCTTGAGTGCGATTGAAGAGTACTATCGAGACCTGATGTCCAATAAAATAACAGATGATACCGTGTTTGCGGATTTTACGACAAATTTATCACCGAGACTCGGCCCCACAGAGGCAAATCAGCTTATTACAGAGGTGACAGAAGATGAATTAACAGACATTATCCTACGGAGTCCGAAAAATAAATCTCCAGGTTCGGACGGCCTACCTGCAGAAGTATATCAAACCTTCTGGCCGCAGATGAAATCGAAGCTACTTGCAATATGTAACGAACTCATGAACCAATGTAACGTTATTCCGCAGGAATTTCGACAGGGAATTGTTGTTTTACTGCCCAAGACCCCGTGCAGTGACAACCCAACAAACTTGAGACCTCTCACGTTGTTAAATAGTGATTATAAACTATTCGCCCGTGTCCTCAGCCAACGGCTCAAAAATGTCATGTCCACAATCACAGGATACTATCAAACGAGTGTTGGTAGAAATAGATCTATTTACCACACGCTCACGGATTACAGAGATGTGATAGCCGTAGCGGAGGCCTGCAAATTAAAATGCGCCCTCTTAATGATAGACTTTGAAAAAGCATTCGACAGAGTGAGCCACCGATTCCTTTTCCACGTTATGCGAGAATTGGGATTTCCGCACCAGTTCACGCAAGTAATCGACAATATGATCCGTAATAGTACTTCGCGAATCCAAATTAATGGCCGCCTCAGTGGTGCGATTGATATCGCGTGTTCGGTGAGGCAAGGCTGTCCGATGTCGATGGCTCTCTTTGCCATCGCCATAGAGCCTCTGCTTGCTACGCTAACTGAACGTTTGCAGGGATTGGAAATCAATAGACAGAAGATTGTGTGCCGTGCGTACGCAGATGATGTCGGCTTTCTTGTCGTGAACGCGCAAGAAGTGAGGTCCTCACTTGAAATACTTCAACGATATGCGGCGGCATCAGGGGCGAAGGTGAAATGGCAAAAATCTGGAATCATGAATGTCGGACGGTGAATACATTTCCCCAACCATGCCCGATTACGGGAACTTACCAGTATACAGTGCTTAGGACTTGAGTTTCGCCGGAAGATACAGAATACCATTGCTGAAAATTATAGAGATTTACTTCACAAGGTCAGGGCATGTGTACAACAGCATAGTATGAGGCAACTGAATGCTCTCCAAAAAGTTGAACTGGTCAACACCTATATCGTCTCGAAGATCAACTATGTAGCCAAAGTGTTGCCTCTTCCCAGTGGCATTGCGAATAGAATGCTGTCCGCTCTTGGCCATTTCGTGACCAGAGGCAATATCTTCAAAGTAAAATTTCTTACGTTGACGCTCCCTACTCGGAAGGGCGGATTAAACCTCACTGATGTTTATAAGAAGGCACAGGCGCTCTATCTAAGCAGTATGTATAAGGTGTGGACAAAATCTCCACATTGTCTCACTGCTCACCTGCTCAACGAAATATCACCGGCGGACCTCAACCCCCCGATTGATGTACATCATATTCCACACGACCTTTACCATTTAAAATACTTCCTTTTGGAATATAGTTATGCTCGACAAAGAATTCCGGAGAAGGAAATAACGGTGGTGAAGCAATTGTATAAGACTTTAATCGAGTCCACATCCCGGAATAACATCGAAGAGAAATATCCAGCTCACAATTGGCGGGTCGTTTGGGATAATATTCATTCACGACATTTACCGTCTCATGTGCGAGCGACTTGGTATCTAACGGTGAACCGTAAAACAGCAACCAATGCCAGGCTCCATTCCATTCATCTGGCCGATTCACCCTTATGCAACATATGCCGGGTACAAGATAGCGAGGAACACAGATTTGTCTGCGAAACAGTGCGAGATGTTTGGACGGTCATAAGACAGTTGTTGGCAAGCATCACTAGAACATGCCCTGCCACCATAACGCCAGCCGACTTCCTCACTCCGGAGGTGGTGCCTTACCCGCAGACCAAACGAAATTCAGCAAACTGGCTTAAAGGCCACACTGTTTACTATCTTTTCAATGTGAACGAAACGAGTAAAGAAGACTTTCTTCTGTATTTAATGATACAGCACCACCGACTGCAGAAGACTAACAGCTATAAAGCTAATTTTGCAAACTTTTAAGCCACACAATCATTTCACAGCCAATATAGGACGGAGTGCTTACAGCCCCTTTTCGACATGGTGGATTCCACTCTCCTATCGGCCGCCCAGAGTGAAGACAAAAGACGTTAGTGCGGGGACGACTTTACGAGTGTGTCATCTTGCTAATTCGTCGGATTCAGAAAATAACAGCTCGTTTGATGTAGCGCGTTACGTCTCATTGGCGGATGCCTTCCACGAAACTGTATTTCCTAGTTTTTTTTTTTATTATAACAGAAGATACGATAGAGAGAACAACGGTAGAAGAATTTTAATTTATTTTCTTCATCAATTATTAACATTGATTGAGGAGCGAAATGCAATCATGCGGTGAAAAATGCACGGATTTCCCTGTTCTCCTGCATAAATATGAAATGCACATAATTAATTTACACTGCGTTTGGAAGCACCATTTCGTCTTCGGATTATTTTCTGTTTTTCTGTTACCGGCGGCGGAGTCAAGCCGCAGTTTTTTCTTTATTTCGCAGAAGAGGTAGGGTGACAGGGTGACACTTACGGTGGGAGACATTGTGGCCAGGCCTCGGATTGCACGACCCCTGCCCACTTTGCCTCTCCCTGATTGTTTACCGCATTTTACAAAACAGAAGAAAAAAATGGATCAGAAAAACAATAAAAAATAATAAAAACAGTGGCTACGATACCTGGCTCTCACCCAGGAGGCCCAGGTACGATTCCCGGTACCGTTATTAAAAAAAAAAAAAAAGATGGTAGAGCGCTCGCTTAGCGTGCGAGAGGTATTGGGATCGATACCCAGCGCCTCCAGAATTTTTAACACACCTACATGCGCACCTTACCATGCAAGTGGAATAATTCCCAACCAGCAGAGGTGTCTAGGCAGATACAAGCGAACGATTAGCATCCACAATTGGCAAGCGTGCTTTTATTCGTGCGCAGGAAGCACCCTCCCTCCATACCTACACTTAATTTAGAAACAGTACAAATGTTCCCATAAGATTCTCAAGTCTACGTCGGAAAGATCTGCCTTGCGCCGAGTTCACGTAAATCCCGCTGCACGTTCCCATTCTTTGCGTGCAGTCGGCTGCTACTGGTGTTGCTGGTTGTGACTGCTGATAACAGATGCCGTAGCAATCAATTCATGGAGTGAGTTGTATGTTTTGCGATAGTCTGTCTCTGACAAGCAAGCACAGGTGATATAGGTGCGAACACAGGAAGCTTGCAGCCCCTCGCTGCATGCAGACACAGAGCTGCCACACTGGGAGAGCAGCCTAAGCCGTAGGTGAAATGTGCTCACTCGCTTTGGCGCGACGTCGAACTATAAATAAGGCTGTCACTAGCGTGAGCGTCGTGTAAAGTCGTAAAAGTCGGCTGCATGGGTGATTGCCAAGTTTGGGGAGCGTTTCGTAGTATGATCGGTGCAATGGAGAATCGGGAACTTGTTGTGCCCCAGTGTTTTGTAGTTGGACGACAAGAGTTTTACACAGTAGCAAAGAGCGAGGCACTGAGTTGGCATGAACAATGGAGAGCACAATGGGGCTCGAGATGTGCTTGTTACCTCAGGTGCTGTGTGATTGACGACAAGGAGTGAAACGGACCAATTTGTGAGCGCCTCTTCAATTTAAGACGTTAAAAACAGACGGAATTTGCATTCGTAATACCAGAGCATCGAAAATACTTGGAACTCTTGTGTATATGAACGTGTCCGCGCCTTTGTACTCTGGTACCTTCGCCGCTACAAACCAACCAACCATCGTGTCCGTGCACATCAGAGTCGCAAAGAATGGAGAATAGCCAGGCTTGGTCGTGTGTGCAGCCTTAGCTAAGTTGGCAGATCGTTCGCTTAGCGTGTGAAAGGTCTTGGGTTCAAGCCCCGGCTCCTTCATGTTATGTGGTCAGTGCATGGTAAGTGTTGGTCGCGGCGAACATAAAGACACGAAAGAAGTTGCAAAACCTGCGTCACAGACTGATATGATGTTTACTGTCATAAGGAGAGTAAGATGTAAGTGTGGGGACCGGCTGTTATCGAGGTGTCATCGAGTGCAGATCTGTCTTAGGTATCACGGCTTAACGTCATTGAAGTCTAGAGAGTGGACAACACGTTCGTCTTACTCAGAGCGGTGTCCGAACTCTATTTTCGACGTTATGCGTGCCACTTTCATTGTGGCCAACTACGATTCGATACAGAATGCACTAAACCTGAAAGAGACCCTCACTGATTTATAGAGAGTAGTGTTTGTCTGCGGAATAATGGGAGTGCAAGGCTCTGTGACGTTGATATGGCTGTACGTAGCACTATTAATCAACGGAGGGGTGGGCGCAGCTCAGATGGTAGAGCGCTCGCTTAGCGTGCGAGAGGTGCTGGGATCGATAATCAGCGCCTCCAGAATTTTTAACACACCTCCATGCGCACCTTACCATGCAAGTGGAATAATTCCCAACCAGCAGAGGTGTCTAGGCAGATACAAGCGAACGATTAGCATCCACAATTGGCAAGCGTGCTTTTATTCGTGCGCAGGAAGCACCCTCCCTCCATACCTACACTTAATTTAGAAACAGTACAAATGTTACCATAAGATTCTCACGCCTATGTCGGAAAGATCTGTCTTGCGCCGAGTTCACGTAAATCCCGCTGCACGTTCCCATTCTTTGCGTGCAGTCGGCTGCTACTGGTGTTGCTGGTTGTGACTGCTGATAACAGATGCCGTAGCAATCAATTCATGGAGTGAGTTGTATGTTTTGCGATAGTCTGTCTCTGACAAGAAAGTACAGGAGATATAATTGCGAACACAGGAAGCTTGCAGCCCCTCGCTGCATGCAGACACAGAGCAGCCACACTAGGAGAGCGGCCTAAGACGTAGGCGAAATGTGCTCATTCGCTTTGGCGCGACGTCGAACTATAAATAAGGCTGTCACTAGCGTGAGCGTCGTGTAAAGTCGGAAAAGTCGGATGCATGGGTGATTGCCAAGTTTGGGGAGCGTTTCGTAGTATCATCAGTGCAATGGAGAAGCGGAAACTTGTTGTGCCCCAGTGTTTTGCAGTTGGACGACAAGAGTTTTACACAGTAGCAAAGAGCGAGGCACTGAGTTGGCATGAACAATGGAGAGCACAATGGGGCTCGAGATGTGCTTGTCACCTCAGGTGCTGTGTGATTGTCGACAAGGAGTGAAACGGACCAATTTGTGACGGCCCTTTCAATTTAAGACGTTAAAAACAGACGGAATTTGCATTGGTAATAGCAGAGCATCGAAACTACTTGGAACTCTTGTGTATATGAACGTGTCCGCGCCTTTGTACTCTGGTACCTTCGCCGCTACAATCCAACCAAACATCGTGTCCGAGCACATCAGAGTCGCAAAGAATGGAGAATAGCCAGACCTCGTCGTGTGTGCAGCCGTAACTCAGTTGGCAGATCGTTCGTATAGCGTGTGAAAGGTGTCGGGTTCAAGCCCCTGCTCCTCCAAGTTTTGTGGTCAGTGCATGGTAAGTGTTGGTCGCGGCGAACATAAAGGCACGCAAGAAGTTGCAAAACCAGCGTCACAGACTGATATGATGTATACTGTCATAAGGAGAGCAAGATGTAAGTGTGGGGACCGGCTGTTATCGAGGTGTCATCGAGTGCAGTCCTGTCTTAGGTATCACGGCTTAACGTCATTGAAGTCTAGAGAGTGGACAAAACGTTCGTCTTACTCAGGGCGGTGTCCGAACACTATTTTCGACGTTATGCGTGCCACTTTCATTGTGGCCAACTACGATTCGATACAGAATGCACGAAACCTGAAAGACACCCTCACTGATAAATAGAGAGTAGTGTTTGTCTGCGGAATAATTGGAGTGCAAGGGTCTGTGACGTTGATATGGCTGTATGTAGCACTATTAGTTAACGGGGGGACGGGCGTAGCTCAGATGTTAGAGCGTTTGCTTAGCGTGCGAGATATACTGTGATCGATACCCAGCGCCTTCAGAATTTTTAATACACCTACATGTGAACCTTGCCATGCAAGTGGAATAATTCCCAACCAGCAGAGGTGTCTAGGCAGATACAAGCGAACGATTAGCATCCACAATTGGCAAGTGTGCTTTTATTCGTCCGCAAGAAGCACCCTCCTTCCACACTTACACATAATTTAGAAACAGTACAAATGTTCCCATAAGATTCTCAAGCCTACGTCAGAAAGATCTGCCTTGCGCCGAGTTCACGTAAATCCCACTGCACGTTCCCATTCTTTGCGTGCAGTCGGCTGCTACTGGTGTTGCTGGTTGTGACTGCTGATAACAGATGCCGTAGCAATCAATTCATGGAGTGAGTTGTATGTTTTGCGATAGTCTGTCTCTGACAAGCAAGCACAGGTGATATAGGTGCGAACACAGGAAGCTTGCAGCACCTCGCTGCCTGCAAACACAGAGCAGCCACACTAGGAGAGCGGCCTAAGCCGTAGGCGAAATGTGCTCATTCGCTTTGGCGCGACGTCGAACTATAAATAAGCTTGTCACTAGCGTGAGCGTCGTGTAAAGTCGGAAAACTCGGCTGCATGAGTGATTGCCAAGTTTGGGGAGCGTTTCGTAGTGTGATCAGTGCAATGGAGACGCGGTAACTTGTTGTGGCCCAGTGTTTTGCAGTTGGACGACAAGAGATTTACACAGTAGCAAAGAGCGAGGCACTGAGTTGGCATGAACAATGGAGAGCACAATGGGGCTCGAGATGTGCCTGTGACTTCAGGTGCTGTGTGATGGTCGACAAGGAGTGAAATGGACCAATTTGTGACCGAAGTTTCAATTTAAGACGTTAAAAACAGACGGAATTTCCATTCGTAATACCAGAGCATCGAAAATACTTGGAACTCTTGTGTATATGAACATGTCCGCGCCGCCTATGTACTCTGGTACCTTCGCCGCTACAAAACCAACCAACCATCGTGTCCGTGCACATCAGAGTCGCAAAAAATGGAGAATAGCCAGGCTTGGTCGTGTGTGCAGCCGTAGCTCATTTGGCAGATCGTTCGCTTAGCGTGTGACAGGTCTCGGGTTCAAGCCCCGGCACCTCCATGCTTTGTAATCAGTGCATGGTAAGTGTATGTAGCGGCGAACATAAAGGCACGCAAGAAGCGGCAAAACCAGCGTCAAAAACTGATATGATGTATACTGTCGTAAGGAGAGCAAGATGTAAGTGTGGGGACCGGCTGTTATCGAGGTGTCATCGGGTGCAGATCTGTCTTAGGTATCACGGCTTAACGTCATTGAAGTCTAGAGAGTGGACAACACGTTCGTCTTACTCAGAGCGGTGTCCGAACTCTATTTTCGACGTTATGCGTGCCACTTTCATTGTGGCCAACTACGATTCGATACAGAATGCACGAAACCTGAAAGACACCCTCACTGATACATAGAGAGTAGTGTTTGTCTGCAGAATAATGGGATTGCAAGGGTCTGTGACGTTGATATGGCTGTATGTAGCACAATTAGTCAACGGGGTGTGGGCGTAGCTCAGATGGTAGCGCGCTCGCTTAGCGTGCGAGAGGTACTGGGATCGATACCCTGCGCCTCCAGAATTTCTAACACACCTACATGCGCAACTTGCCATGCAAGTGGAATAATTCCCAACAAGCAGAGGTGTCTAGGCAGATACAAGCGAACGATTAGCATCCACAAGTGGCAAGCGTGCTTTTATTCGTGCGCGCTAAGCACCCTCCTCCCACACCTACACTTAATTTAGAAACAGTACAAATGTTCTCATAAGATTCTCAAGCCTACGTCTGAAAGATCTGCCTTGCGCCGAGTTCACGTAAATCCCACTGCACGTTCCCGTTCTTTGCGTGCTGTCGGCTGCTACTGGTGTTGCTGGTTGTGACTGCTGATAACAGATGCCGTAGCAATCAATTCATGGAGTGAGTTGTATGTTTTGCGATAGTCTGTCTCTGACAAGCAAGCGCAGGTGATATAGGTGCGAACACAGGAAGCTTGCAGCCCCTCGCTGCCTGCAGACACAGAGCAGCCACACTAGGAGAGCGGCCTAAGCCGTAGGCGAAATGTACTCATTCGCTTTGGCGCGACGTCGAACTATAAATAAGCCTGTCACTAGCGTGAGCGTCGTGTAAAGTCGGAAAAGTCGGCTGCATGGGTGATTGCCAAGTTTGGGGAGCGTTTCGTAGTATGATCTGTACTATGGAGTCGCGGAAACTTGTTGTGGCCCAGTGTATTGCAGTTGGACGACAAGAGGTTTACACAGTAGCAAAGAGCGAGGCACTGAGTTGGCATGAACAATGGAGAGCACATTGGGGCTCGAGATGTGCTTGTTACCTCAGGTGCTGTGTGATTGTCGACAAGGAGTGAAATGGACCAATTTGTGACCGCCCTTTCAATTTAAGACGTTAAAAACAGACAGAATTTGCATTCGTAATACCAGAGCATCGAAAATACTTGGAACTCTTGTGTATATGAACGTGTCCGCGCCGCCTATGTACTCTGGTACCTTCGATGCTACAAACCAACCAACCATCGTGTCCGTGCACATCAGAGTCGCAAAGAATGGAGAATAGCCAGGCTTGGTCGTGTGTGCAGCCGTAGCTCATTTGGCAGATCGTTCGCTTAGCGTGTGACAGGTCTCGGGTTCAAGCCCCGGCTCCTCCATGCTTTGTGGTCAGTGCATAATAAGTGTTGGTCGCGGCGAACATAAAGGCACGCAAGAAGTTGCAAAACCAGCGTCGCAGACTGATTTGATGTATACTGTCATAAGGAGAGCAAGATGTAAGTGTGGGGGCCGGCTGTTATCGAGGTGTCATCGAGTGAAGATCTGTCTTAGGTATCACGGCTTAACGTCATTGAAGTCTAGAGAGTGGACAACACGTTCGTCTTACTCAGAGCTGTGTCCGTACTCTATTTTCGACGTTATGCGTGCCACTTTCATTGTGGCCAACTACGATTCGATACAGAATGCACGAAACCTGAGAGATACCCTCTCTGTTACATAGAGATTAGTGTTTATCGGCGGAATAATGGGAGTGCAAGTGTCTGTGACGTTGATATGGCTGTATGTAGCACAATTAGTCAACGGGGGGGTGGGCGTAGCTCAGATGGTAGAGCGCTCGCTTAGCGTGTGAGAGGTACTGGGATCGATACCCAGCGCCTCCTGAATTTCTAACACACCTACATGCGCACCTTGCCATGCAAGTGGAATAATTCCCAACCAGCAGAGGTGTCTAGGCAGATACAAGCGAACGATTAGCATCCACAAGTGGCAAGCGTGCTTTTAGTAGTGCGCGGGAGGCACCCTCCTCCCACACCTACACTTAATTTAGAAACAGTACAAATGTTCCCATAGGATTCTCAAGCTCTACTAGCGTGAGCGTTGCGTGAGCGTCGTGTAAAGTCGGAAAAGTCGGCTGCATGGGTGATTCCAGATGTGCTTCGGAAAATACTACTCGTCTTCCAGGGAACGATCAAAGCGTAGACAGTTTAAGACATTACTCCCATGGAGAATAGTCCGCATGGTACATATTGTATTCAATGCCGATGCAATTTTTGTGTTTCATCAACACTCTGAAGGTCCACAGATAACGGAATGATTACAGATGTGCTTCGGAAACTACTACTGGTCTTCCAGGAATCGATCAAAGCGTAGACAGTTTGAGACATTACTCCCATGGCTAAAAGTCCGCATGGTGCATGTTGTATTTAATCCCAATGTAATTTCTATGTTTCATCAACACTCTGAAGGTGCACAGATTACAGAACGTCTCGACATGTGCTTCAGAAAGTAATACTGGTCTTCCAGAAAACGATCAAATCGTAGACAGTTTGAGATATTACTCCCTTGGATTAAAGTTCGCACGGTGTCTGTTGTATTCAATCCCGATGCAATTTCTAAGTCTCATCAACACTCTGAAGGTCCACAGGTTACAGAATGATTCCACATGTACTTCGGAAAATACTACTGGTGTTCCAGAAATCTAGCAAATCGTAGACAGATTGAGACATAACTACCATGGAGAAAAGTCCGCATGGTGCCTGTTGTATTCAATCCCGATGCAGTTTCTGTGTTTTATCAACACTCTGATGGTCCTCAGATTACAGAACGTCTCCACATGTTCTTCAGAAACTACTACTGGTCTTCCAGGTAACGATCAATGCGTAGACAGACTGATACATTACTCCCTTGGAGAAAAGTCCGCTTGGAGCCTATTGTAATCAATCCCGAAGCAATATCAGTGTTACATCAACACTATGAAGGTCCACAGATTACAGAATGCCTCCAGATGGGCTCGGAGAATAAAACTGGTGTTCCAGGGAACGATCAACATGTAGGCAGATTGAGACATTACTATCATGGAGAAGAGTCAAAATGATGCCTGTTGTATTCAATCCCGATGCAATTTCAGTGTTTCATCTACACTCTGATAGTCCACAGATTACAGAATGCCTCCAGATGTGATTCGGAACTACTACTGGTCCTCCAGGTTACAATCAAAGCGTATACAGTTTGATACATTACTCCCTTGGAGAAAAGACCGCACGGTGCCTGTTGTATTCAATCCAGATTCAATTTCTAAGTTTCATCAACACGCTGAAGTCCACAGATTACAGAATGATTCCAGATGTGGTTCGGAAAATACTACTGATCTACCAGAAATCTATGAAAGCGTAGAAAGATTGAGACATAACTCCCATGGAGAAAAGTCCGCATGGTGCCCGTTGTATTCAATCCCGATGCTATTTTTGTGTTGCATCAACACACTGAAGGTCCAAAGATTACAGAATGCCTCCAGATGTGCTTCAGAAACTACTACTGGTCTTCCATGGAACGATCAAAGCGTAGACTGATTGAGACATTACTCCCATGGAGAAAAGTCCGCATGGTCAATGTTGTATTCAATCCCGATGCAGTTTCAGTGTTTCATCAACACTCTGATGGTCCACAGATTACAGAACGCCTCCACATGTGCTTCAGAAACTTTTACTGGTCTTCCAGGGAACGATCAAAGCGTAGACAGATTGAGACATTACTACCATGTAGAATATTCCTCATGGTACATATTGCTTTCAATGCCGATGCAATTTTTTTGTTTCATCAACACTCTGAAGGTCCACAGATTACAGAATGCCTCAAGATGAGCTTCGGAAACTACTAGTGGTCTTCCAGGCATCGATCAAACCATAGATGTTTTAAGACATTACTCCCATGGAGATAAGTCCAAATGGTACATATTCTATTCAATGCCGATGCAATTTTTGTGTTTCATCAACACTCTGAATGTCCACAGATTACGGAATGATTACAGATGTGCTTCGGAAACTACTACTGGTCTTCCAGGAATCGATCAGAGCGTAGACAGTTTAAGACATTACTCCAATGGAGAAAAGTCCGCATGGTGCTTATTGTATTAAATACCGATGCAATTGTTGTGTTTGATCAACACTCTGAAGGTCCACAGATTACAGAATGTCTCCAGATGTGCTTCGGAAACTACTACTGGTCTTCCAGGGAACGATCAAAGCGTAGACAGTTTAAGAAATTACTCCAATGGAGAAAAGTCCGCATGGTGCATATTGTATTCAATGCCGATGCACTTTTTGTGATTCATCAACACTCTGAAGGTCCACAGATTACGGAATGCGTAGAGATGTGCTTCGAAAGCTATTACTGGTCTTCCAGCAATCGATGAAAGCGTAGACAGTTTGAGACATTACTCCCATGGAGAAAAGTCCGCATGGTGCCTGTTGTATTCAATCCCGATGCAGTTTCTATGTCTCATCAACACTCTGATGGTCCACAGATTACAGAACGCCTCCACATGTGCTTCAGAAACTACTACTGTTCTTCCAGTGAACGATCAAAACGTAGACAGTTTTAGACATAACTCACTAGGAGAAAAGTCTGCACAGTGCCTGTTGTACTCAATCCCGATGCAATTTCTGTGTTTCATCAACACCCTGAAGGTCTAGGGATTACAGAATGATTTTAGACGTGCTTTGGAAACTACTATTGGTCTTCCACAAATCTATCAAATCGTAGACAGTTTGAGACATTACTCCAATGGAGAAAAGTCCGCATGGTCAATTTTGTAGTAAATCCCGATGCAATTTCTGTGTTTCATCAACACTCTGAAGGTCCACAGATTATAGAATGCCTCCAGATGTGCTTCGGTAACTACTACTGGTCTTCCAGGGGACGATCAAAGCGTAGACAGATTGAGACATTACTACCACGGAGAAAATTCCGCATGGTACATATTGCTTTCAATGCCGATGCAATTTTTGTGTTTCATCAATACTCTGAAGGTCCACAGATAACGGAATGCCTACAAATGTGGTTCGGAAACTACTACTGGTCTACCAGGGAACGATCAAAGCGTAGACAGTTTAAGACATTACACCCTTGGAGAAAAGTCCGCATGGTGCTTATTGTATTCAATGCCGATAAAATTTTCGTGTTTCATCAACACTCTGAATGTCCACAGATTACAGAATGCCTCCAGATGTGCTTCGGAAACTACTACTGGCTTTCCAGGTATCGATCAAAGCGTAGACAGTTTAAGACATTAGACCCATGGAGAAAAGTCCGCATGGTGCTTATTGTATTCAATGCCGATGCAATTTTTGTGTTTCATCAACACTCTGAAGGTCCACAGATTACAGTATGCCTACAGATGTGCTTCGGAAACAACTACTAGTCATCCAATGAACCATCAAAGCGTAGACAGTTTAAGACATTACTCCCATGGAGAAAAGTCCGCATGGTGCTTATTGTATTCAATGCCGATGCAATTTGTGTGTTTCATCAACACTCTGAAGGTCCACAGATTACAGAATGCCTCCAGATGTGCTTCGGAAACTACTACAGGTCTTCCAGTAATCGATCAAATCGTAGACAGTTTAAGACATTACTCCAATGGAGAAAAGTCCGCATGGTGCATATTGTATTCAATGCCGATGCAATTTTTGTGTTTCATCAACACTCTGAAAGTCCACAGATTACGGAATTCCTAGAGATGTGCATCGCAAGCTATTAGTGGTCTTCCAGGAATCGATCAAAGAGTAGACAGTTTGAGACATTACTCCCATGGAGAAACGTCCGCATGGTGCTTATTGTATTCAGTGCCGATGCAATTTTTCTGTTTCATCAACACTCTGAAGGTCCACAGATTACGGAATGCCTACAGATGTGCTTCGGAAACTACTACTGGTCTTCCAGTAATCGATCAAAGCGTAGACACTTTGAAACATTACTCGCATGGACAAAATTCCGCATGGTGACTCTTATATTCAATCCCGATGCAGTTTCATCATCACTCTGATGGACCACGGATTACGGAATGCCTCCAGTTGTGCACCGGAAACAAATACTGGTCTTCCAGAGAACGATCAAAGCGTAGACTGTTCAAGACATTACTCCCATGGAGAAAAGTCCGCATGGTGACTGTTACACTCTATCCCGATGCAATTTCTGTGTTTAATCAACACTCTGAAGGTACACAGATGACAGAATGCCTCCAGATGTGCTTCAGAAACTACTACTGGTCTTCCAGGAATCGATCAGACAGTAGACAGTTTGAGACATTACTCCCATGGAGAAAAGTACGCATGGTGCTTATTGTATTCAATGCGGATGCAATTTTGGAGTTTCCTCAACACTCTGAGTGTAAACAGATTACAGAATGCCTCCAGATGTGCTTCGGAAACTACCACGGTTCTGCCAGGAATCGATCAAAGCGTAGACAATTTGAGACATTACTCCCATGGAGAAAAGTCCTCGTGGTGCCTGTTGTGTTCAGTCCAGATGCAGTTTCTATGTCTCATCTACACTCTGTTGGTCCACAGATTACAGAACGCCTCCACATGTGCTTCAGAATCTACTACTGTTCTTCCAGGGAACGATCAAACCGTAGACAGATTGAGCCATTACTCCCATGGAGAAAAGTCCGCATGGTGCTTATTGTATTCAATGCCGATGCATTTTCTATGTTTCATCAATACTCTGAAGGTCCACAGATTGCAGGATGCCTTCATATGTACTTCGGAAACTACTACTGGTTTTGCAGGAATCGATCAAAGCGTAGACAGTTTCAGACATTACTCCCATGGTGAATAGTCCGCATGGTGCATGTTGTATTCAATCCCGATGCAATTTCTAAGTCTCATCAACACTCTGAAGGTCCACAGGTTACAGAATGATTCCAGATGTACTTCGAAAATACTACTAGTCTTCCAGAAACCTAGCAAAGCGTAGACAGATTGAGACATAACTACCATGGAGAAAAGTCGGCATGGTGCCTGTTGTAATCAATCCCCAAGCATTTTCTGTGTTTCATCAACATTCCGATGGTCCACAGATTACAGAACTCCTCCACATGTGCTTCAGAAACTACTACTGGTCTTCCAGGGAACGATCAAAGCGTAGACAGATTGAGACATTACTCCCTTGGAGATAAGTCCGCTTGGAGATTGTTGTCATCAATCCTGAAGCAATTTCAGTATTTCATTAACACTATGAAGGTCCACAGACTACAGAATGCCTCCAGATTTGTTCGGAGAATAAAACTGGTGTTCCAGGGAACGATCAACCGGTCGGCAGTTTGAGACCTTACTACCATGGAGAAGAGTCCGAATGGTGCCTGTTGTATTCAATCCCGATGCAATTTCTGTGTTTCATCAACACTCAGATGGTCCACAGATTACAGAACGCCTCCACATGTGCTTCAGAAACTACTACTGGTCTTCCAGGGAACGATCGAAGCGTAGACAGATTGAGACATTACTACCACGGAGAAAATTCCGCATGGTACATATTGCTTTCAATGCCGATGCAATTTTTGTGTTTCATCAACACTCTGAAGGTCCACAGATTATGGAATGCCTAGAGATGTGGTTCTGAAGCTATTACTGGTCTTCCAGGAATCGATCAAAGCGTAGACAGTTTGAGACATTACTCCCGTGGAGAAAAGTCCTCATGGTGCTTATTGTATTGAATGCCGATGCAATTTTTCTGTTTAATCAACACTCTGAAGGTCCACAGATTACGTAATGCCTACAGATGTGCTTCGGAAACTGCTACTGGTCTTCCAGGGAACGATCAAAGCGTAGACAGTTTAAGACATTACTTCCATGGAGAAAAGTCCGCATGGTGTCTGTTATATTCTGTCCTGATGCAATTTCTGTGTTTAATCACAACTCTAAAAGTACACTGATTACAGAATGCCTCAAGATTTGCTTCGGAAACTACTACTGGTCTTCCACAAATTGATCAAACCGTAGACAGTTTAAGATATTACGCACCCGGAGAAAAGTCCTCATGGTGCTTAATGTATTCAATGCCGATGCAGTTTCTGAGTTTCATCAACACTTTGAATGTCCACAGATTACAGAATGCATCCAGATGTGCTTCGGAAACAACTACTGGTCTTCCAGGGAACGATCAAAGCGTAGACAGTTTATGACATTACTCACTAGGAGAAATATCCGCATGGTGCCTTTTGTATTCAATCCCGATGCATTTTCTATGTTTCATCAATACTCTGAAGGACCACAGATTACAGAATGCCTCCAGTTGTACTTCGGAAACTACTACTGGTTTTGCAGGAATCGAACAAAGCGTAGACAGTTTGAGACATTACTCCCTTGGAGAAAAATCCGCATGGTGCATGTTGTATTCAATCCCGATGCAATGTCTGTGTTTCATCAACACTCTGAAGGTCCAGAGATTACATAGTGCCTCCAGATGTGTTTCGGAAACTACTACTGGTTTTCCAGGAATCGATCAAAGCGTAGACAGTTTCAGACATTACTCACTAGGAGAAAAGTCCGCACGGTGCCTGTTGTACTCAATCCCGATGCAATTTCTGTGTTTCATCAACACCCTTAAGATCTAGAGATTACAGAATGATTCTAGACGTGCTTTGGAAACTACTACTGGTCTACCAGATATCTACGAAAGCGTAGACAAATTGAGACATAACTCCCATGGAAAAAAATCCGCATGGTACATATTGTTTTCAATGCCGATGCAATTTTTGTGTTTCATCAACACTCTGAAGGTCCACAGATTACAGAATGCCTCAAGATGTGCTTCGGAAACTACCAGTGGTCTTCCAGGAATCGATCAAACCGTTGGTAGTTTAAGACATTACTCCCATGGAGAAAAGTCCGCATGGTACATATTGTATTCAATGCCGATGCAATTTTTGTGTTTCATCAACACTCTGAAGGTCCACAGATTACGGAATGATTTCAGATGTGCTTCGGAAACTGCAATTGGTCTTCCAGGAATCGATCAAACGCTAGACACTTTAAGACATTACTCCAATGGCGAAAAGTCCGCATGGTGCTTATTGTATTCAATGCCGATGCAATTTTTGTGTTTCATCAACACTCTGAAGGTCCACAGATTACGGAATGCCTCCAGATGTGCTTCGGAAACTACTACTGGTCTTCCACGAATCGATCAAAGCGTAGACAGTTTGAGACATTACTCCCATGCAGAAAAGTCCGCATGGTGACTGTTATATTCAATCCCGAGGCAGTTTCTGTGTTTCATCACACTCTGATGGTCCACAGATTACGGAATGAGTCCAGATGTGCATCGGAAACAACTACTGGTCTTCCAGGGAACGATAAAACCGTAGACTGTTGAAGACTTTACTCCCATGGAGAAACGTCCGCATGGTGACTGTTAAATTCTATCCCGATGAAATTTCTTGGTTTAATCAACACTCTGAAGGTACACAGATTACAGAATGCCTCCAGATGTGCTTGAGAAACTACTACTGGTCTTCCAGGAATCGATCAAAGCGTAGACAGTTGGAGACATTACTCCCATGGAGAAAAGTCCACATGGTGCTTGTTGTATTCAATCCCGATGCAGTTACTGTGTTTCATTAACACTCTGATGGTCCACAGATTACAGAAGGCCTCCAGAAGTGCTTCATAAACTAATACTGGTCGTCCAGGGAACGATCAGAGCGTAGACAGTTTAAGACATTACTCCCATGGAGAAAAGTCCATATTGTGACTGTTATATTCTATCCCGATGCAGTTTCTTTGTTTAATCAACACTCTGTAGGTACACAGATTACAGAATGCCTCCAGATGTGCTTCGGAAACTACTACTGGTCTTCCGGGAATCGATCAAACCGTAGACAGTGTAAGACATTACTCCGATGGAGAAAAGTCCGCATGGTGACTGTTATATTCATCCCGATGCAGTTTCTGTGTTTCATTATCACTCTGATGGTCCACAGATTACGGAATGAGTCCAGATGTGTATCGGAAACAACTACTGGTCTTCCAGGGAACGATCAATGCGTAGACTGTTTAAGACATTACTCCCATGGAGTAAACTACGCAAGGTGACTGTTACATTCTATCCCGATGCATTTTCTGTGTTTAATCAACACTCTGAAGGTCCACAGATTACAGAATGCCTCCAGATGTGCTTCGGAAACTACTACTGGTTTTCCAGGAATCGATCAAATCGTAGACAGTTTAAGACATTTCTCCCGTGGTGAAAAGTCCGCATGGTGACTGTTATATTCTATCTCGATGCAATTTCTGTGTTTAATCAACACTCTGAGGGACACAGATTACAGAATGCCTCCAGATGTTCTTCGGAAACTACTACTGGTCTTCCAGGAATCGACCAAATCGTAGACAAATTGAGAAATTACTCCCATGGAGAATAGTCCACATGATGAATGTTATATTCAATACCGATGCAGTTTCTGTGTTTCATCATCACTCTGATTGTCCACAGATTACGGAATGAGTCCAGATGTGCATCGGAAACAACTACTGGTCTTCCAGGGAACGATCAAGGCATAGACTGTTTAAGACATTACTCCCATGGAGAAAAGTCCGCATGGTGCTTATTGTATTCAATGCCGATGCAATTTTTGTGTTTCATCAACACTCTGAAAGTCCACAGATTACAGAATGCCTCCAGATGTGCTTCGGAAACTAATACTGGTTTTCAAGGAATCGATCAAAGCGTAGACAGTTTAAGACATTACTCCCAAAGAGAAAATTCCGCATGGTGATTATTGTATTCAATGCCGATGCAATTTTTGTGCTTCATCAACACTCTGAAGGTCCACATATTACGGAATGCCTACAGATGTGCTTTGGAAACAACTACTGGTCCTCCAGGGAACGATTAAAGCGTAGACAGTTTAAGACACTACTCCCATTTAGAGAAGTCCGCATGGTGACTGTTATATTCTATCCCGATGCAATATTTGTGTTTAATCAACACTCTGAAGGAACACAGATTACAGAATGCCTCCAGATGTGCTTCGGAAACTACTACTGGTCGTAAAGGAATCGATAAAAGCGTAGACAGTATAAGACATACTCCCATGGAGGGAAGTCCGCATGGTGCATAGTGTATTCATTGCCGATGCAATTTTTGTGTCTCATCAACACTCTGAAGGTCCACAGATTACAGAATGCCTCCAGATGTGCTTCGGAAACAACTACTGGTCTTAAAGGGAACAATCAAAGCGTAGACAGTTTAAGACATTACTCCCATGGAGAAAAGTCCACATGGTGCCTGTTGTATTCAATGCCGATGCAATTTTTGTGTTTCATCAACACTCTGAAGGTCCACAGATTACAGAATGCCTCCAGATGTGGTTCGGAAACTACTACAGGTCTTCCAGGAATCAATCAAATCGTAGACAGTTTAAGACACTACTCCCATGGAGAAAATTTCGCATGGTACTTATTGTATTCAATGCCGATGCAATGTTTGTGTTTCATCAACACTCTGAAGGTCCACAGATTACGGATGCTTACAGATGTGCTTCGGAAACTGCTACAGGTCTTCCAGGAATCGATCAAACCGTAGACAGTTTTAGACATTACTCCCATGGAGAAAAGTCCGCATGGTGCTTATTGTATTCAATGCCGATGCAGTTTTTGTGTTTCATCAACACTCAGAAGGTCCACAGGTTACAGAATGCCTCCAGATGTGCTTCGCAAACAACTACTGATCTTACAGGGAACGATCAAAGCGTAGACAGTTTAAGACATTACTCCCATGGAGAAAAGTCCGCATGGTGCTTATTGTATTCTATGCCGATGCAATTCTTGTGTTTTATCAACACTCTGAAGGTCCAAAGATTACGGAATGGCTACTGATGTGCTTCGTAAACTGCTACTGGTCTTACAGGGAACGATCAAAGCGTAGACAGTTTAAGACAATACCCCCATGGAAAAAAGTCCGCATGGTGACTGTTATATTCTATCCCGATGCAATTTCTGTGTTTAATCGACACTCTGAAGGTACACAGTTTAAGGAATGCCTACAGATGAGCTTCGGAAACTGATACTGGTCTTCCAGGGAACGATCAAAGCGTAGACAGATTAAGACATTACTCGAATGGAGAGAAGTCCGCATGGTACTTATTGTATTTAATGCCGATGCAATTTTTGTGTTTCATCAATACTCTGAAGGTCCACAGATTACGGAATGCCTACAGATGTGTTTCGGAAACTGCTGCTGGTCTCCCAGGGAACGATCAAAGCGTAGACATTTTAAGACTTTACTCCCATGGAGAAAAGTCCACATGGTGCTTATTGTAATCAATGCCGTAGCAATTTTTGTGTTGCATCACCACTCTGAAGGTCCACAGATTACGGAATGCCTACAGATGTGCTTCGGAAACTGATACTGGTCTTCCACGGAACGATCAAAGCGTAGACAGTTTAAGACATTACTCCCATGGAGAAAAGTCCGCATGGTACTTATTGTATGCAATGCCGATGCAATTTTTGTGTTTCATCAACACTCTGTATGTCCACAGATTACAGAATTCCCCCAGATGGGTTTCAGAAACTACTACTGGTCTTTCATGGAACGATCAAGGCGTAGACAGATTGAGACATTACTACCTTGGAGAAAATTCCTCATGGTACATACTGCTTTCAATGCCGGTGCAATTTTTGTGTTTCATCAACACTCTGAAGGTCCAAAGATTACAGATTGCCTCAAGATGTGCTTCGGAAACCACTACTGGTCTTCCAGGAATCGATCAAACCGTAGATAGTTTAAGACATTACTCCCATGGAGAAAAGTCCGCATGATACATATTGTATTCAATTCCGATGCAATTTTTGTGTTTCATCAACACTCTGAAGGTCCACAGATTACGGAATGATTACACATGTCCTTCGGAAACTACCACTGGTCTTAAAGGAATCGGTTTAATCGTAAGAAAGCTTGAGACATTAGTCCCTTGGAGAAAATTTCGCATGGTGGATGTTGTATTCAATCCCAATGCAGTTTCTGTGTTTCATCAACACTCTGAAGGTCCACAGTTTACAGAATGCCTCCAGATGTGCTTCGGAAACTACTACTGGTCTTCCACTGTGCGATCAAAGCGTAGACAGTTTTAGACATTACTCCCAAGGAGAAAAGTACGCATGGTGCTTATTGTATTCAATGTCGATGCAATTTTTGTGTTTCATCAACACTCAGATGGTCCACAGATTACGGAATGCATTCAGATGTGCTTCGGAAACTGCTACCGGTCTTTCAGGGAACGATCAAAGCGTAGACAGTTTATGACATTACTCCCATGGAGAAAAGTCTGCATGGTGCCTGTTGTATTCAATCCCGATGCAGTTTCTGTGTTTCATCAACACTCTGATGGTCCACAGATTACAGAATGCCTCCATCTGTGCTTCGGAAAAAACTACTGGTTTCGAGGGAACGATTGAAGCGTAGACAGTTTAAGCCATTACTCCCATGGAGAAAAGTCCTCAAGGTGCTTATTGTATTCAATGCCGATGCAATATTTGTGGTTCATCACCACTCTGACGATACACACATAACAGAATGCCTCCAGATGTGCTTCGGAAACTACTACTGGTCTTCCACTGTGCGATCAAATCGTAGACAGTTTTAGACATTACTCCCAAGGAGAAAAGTACGCATGGTGCTTATTGTATTCAATGTCGATGCAATTTTTGTGTTTCATCAACACTCAGATGGTCCACAGATTACGGAATGCATTCAGATGTGCTTCGGAAACTGCTACCGGTCTTTCAGGGAACGATCAAAGCGTAGACAGTTTATGACATTACTCCCATGGAGAAAAGTCTGCATGGTGCCTGTTGTATTCAATCCCGATGCAGTTTCTGTGTTTCATCAACACTCTGATGGTCCACAGATTACAGAATGCCTCCATCTGTGCTTCGGAAAAAACTACTGGTTTCGAGGGAACGATTGAAGCGTAGACAGTTTAAGCCATTACTCCCATGGAGAAAAGTCCTCAAGGTGCTTATTGTATTCAATGCCGATGCAATATTTGTGGTTCATCACCACTCTGACGATACACACATAACTGAATGCCTCCAGATGTGCTTCGGAAACTACTACTGGCTTTCCAGGTATCGATCAAATCGTAGACAGTTTAAGACATTACACCCATGGAGAAAAGTCCGCATGGTGCTTATTGTATTCAATGCCGATGCAATTTTCGTGTTTCATCAACACTCTGAAGGTCCACAGATTACAGAATGCCTCCAGATGTGCTTCGGAAACTACTACTGGCTTTCCAGGTATCGATCAAAGCGTAGACAGTTTAAGACATTACACCCATGGAGAAAAGTCCGCATGGTGCTTATTGTATTCAATGCCGATGCAATTTTTGTGTTTCATCAACACTCAAGAGGTCCACAGATTACAGAATGCCTACAGATGTGCTTCGGAAACAACTACAGTCATCCAGGGAACCATCAAAGCGTAGAAAATTTAAGACATTACTCCCATGGAGAAAAGTCCACATGGTGCTTATTGTATTCAATGCCGATGCAATTTTTGTGTTTCATCACTACTCTGAAGGTCCATAGATTACGGAATACCTACAGATGTGCTTCGGAAACTGATACCAGTCTTCCAGGGAACGATCAAAGCGTAGACAGTTTAAGACATTACTCCCATGTAGAAAAGTCCGCATGGTATTTATTGTATGCAATGCCGATGAAATTTTTGTGTTTCATCAACACTCTGAAGGTCCACAGATTACAGAATTCCCCCAGATGTGCTTCGGAAACTACTACAGGTCTTCCAGGAATCGATCAAATCGTAAACAGTTTAAGACATTACTCCCATGGAGAAAATTACGCATGGTCCTTATTGTATTCAATGCCGATGCAATGTTTGTGTTTCATCAATACTCTGAAGGTCCACAGATTACGGAACGATTACAGATGTGCTTCGGAAACTACTACTGGTCTTCCAGGAATCGATCAAACCGTAGACAGTTTGAGACATTACTCCCATGGAGAAAAGTCCGCATGGTGACTGTTATATTCATCTCGATGCAGTTTCTGTGTTTCATTATCACTCTGATGGTCCACAGATTACGGAATGAGTACAGATGTGCATCGGAAACAACTACTGGTCTTCCAGGGAACGATCAAAGCGTAGACTGTTTAAGACATTACTCCCATGGAGAAAAGTCCGCAAGGTGCGTATTGTATTCAATGCCGATGAAATTTTTGTGTTTCATCAACACTCTGAAGGTCCACAGATTACGGAATGCCTCCAGATGTGCTTCGGAAACTACTACTGTTTTTCCAGGAATCGATCAAAGCGTAGACAGTTTAAGACATTACTCCCATGGAGAAAAGTCCGCAAGGTGCGTATTGTATTCAATGCCGATGCAATTTTTGTGTTTCATCAACACTCTGAAGGTCCACAGATTACGGAATGCCTCCAGATGTGCTTCAGAAACTACTACTGGTCTTCCAGGAATCGATCAAAGCGTAGACACTTTAAGACATTACTCCCATGGAGAAAAGTCCGCATGTTGCTTATTGTATTCAATGCCGATGGAATTTTTGTGCTTCATCAACACTCTGAAGGTCCACATATTACGGAATGCCTGCAGATGTGCTTCGGAAACAATTACTGGTCTTTCAGGGAACGATTAAAGCATATACAGTTTAAGACACTACTCCCTTTTAGAAAAGTCCGCATGGTGACTGTTATATTCTGTCCCGATGCTATTTCTGTGTTTCATCAACACTCTGATGGAACACAGATTACAGAATGCCTACAGATGTGTTTTGGAAACTACTACTGGTCTTAAAGGAATCGATCAAAGCGTAGACAGTTTAAGACATTACTCCCATGGAGTAAAGTCCATATTGTGACTTTTATATTCTATCCCGATGCAATTTCTTTGTTTAATCAACACTCTGAAGGTACACAGATTACAGAATGCCTCCAGATGTGCTTCGGAAACTACTACTGGTCTTCCGGGAATCGATCAAACCGTAGACAGTTTAAGACATTACTCCCATGGAGAAAAGTCCGCATAGTGACTGTTATATTCATCCCGATGCAGTTTCTGTGTTTCATTATCACTCTGATGGTCCGCAGATTACGGAATGAGTAGAGATGTGCATCGGAAACAACTACTGGTCTTCCAGGGAACGATCAAAGCGTAGACTGTATAAGACAGTACTCCCATGGAGTAAACTCCGCATGGTGACTGTTACATTCTATCCCGATGCATTTTCTGTGTTTAATCAACACTCTGAAGGTACACAGATTACAGAATGCCTCCAGATGTGCTTCGGAAACTACTACTGGTCTTCCAGGGAACGATCAAGGAATAGACAATATAAGACATAACTCCCATGGAGAAAAGTCCGCATTGTACTTATTGTAGCCAATGCCGATGCAGTTTCTGTATTTCATCATCACTCTGAAGGTCCACAGATTACAGAATGCCTCCAGATGTGCTTCGGAAGCTACTACTGATTTTCCAGGAATCGATCAAAGCGTAGACAGTTTAAGACATTACTCCCGTGGTGAAAAGTCCGCATGGTGACTGTTACATTCTATCGCGAAGCAATTTCTGTGTTTAATCAACACTCTGAAGGTACACAGATTACAAAATGCATCCAGATGTGCGTCAGAAACTTCTACTGGTGTTCCAGGATTCGATCAAACCGTAGACAGTTTGAGACATTACTCCCATGGAGAAAATTACGCATGGTGCTTATTGTATTCAATGCCGATGAAATTTTTGTGTTTCATCAACACTTTGAAGGTCCACAGATTACAGAATGCCTCCAGATGTGCTTCGCAAACTACTACTGGTTTTCCAGGAATCTATCAAAGCGTAGACAGTTTAAGACATTACTCCCATGGAGAAAAGTCCGCATGGTGCTTATTGTATTCAATGCCGTTGCAATTTTTGTGTTTCATCAACACTCTGAAAGTCCACAGATTACAGAATGCCTCCAGATGTGCTTCGGAAACTACTACTGGTTTTCAAGGAATCGATCAAAACGTAGACAGTTTAAAACATTACTCCCAAAGAGAAAAGTCCGCATGGTGCTTATTGTATTCAATCCCGACGCAGTTTCTGTGTTTCATTAACACTCTGATGGTCCACAGATTACAGAAGGCCTCCAGATGTGCTTCATAAACTACTACTGGTCTTCCAGGGAACGATCAAAGCGTAGAGAGTTTAAGACATACTCCCATGGAGGGAAGTCCGCATGGTGCTTATTGTATTCAATGCCGATGCAAATTTTGTGTCTCATCAACACTCTGAAGGTCCACAGATTACAAAATGCCTCCAGATGTGCTTCGGAAACAACTACTGGTCTTAAAGGGAACGATCAAAAGCGTAGACAGTTTAAGACATTACTCCCATGGAGAAAAGTCCGCATGGTGACTGTTATATTCTATCCCAATGCAATTTCTTTGTTTAATCAACACTCTGAAGGTACACAGATTAAAGAATGCCTCTAGATGTGCTTCGGAAACTACTACTGGTCTTCCACGAATCGATCAATCCGTAGACAGTTTAAGACATTACTCAAATGGAGAAAAGTCCGCAATGTGCTTATTGTATTCAATGCCGGTGCAGTTTCTGTGTTTCATCAACACTCAGAAGTTCCACAGGTTACAGAATGCCTCCAGATGTGCTTCGGAAACAACTACTGATCTTACAGGGAACAATCAAAGCGTAGACAGTTTAAGACATTACTCCCATGGAGAAAAGTCCGCATGGTGCTTATTGTATTCAATGCCGATGCAATTCTTGTGTTTTATCAACACTCTGAAGGTCCAAAGATTACGGAATGGCTATTGATGTGCTTCGTAAACTGCTACTGGTCTTACAGGGAACGATCAAAGCGTAGACAGTTTAAGACAATACCCCCATGGAAAAAAGTCCGCATGGTGACTATTATATTCTATCCCGATGCAATTTCTGTGTTTAATCAACACTCTGAAAGTACTCAGATTACAGAATGCCTCCAGATGTGCTTCGGAAACAACTACTGGTCTTCCAGGGAACAATCAAGGCGTAGACAGTTTGACACATTACTCCCATGGAGAAAAGTCCGCATGGTGACATTTATATTCTATCCCGATGCAATTTCAGTGTTTAATCGACACTCTGAAGGTACACAGATTAAGGAATGCCTACAGATGAGCTTCGGAAACTGATACTGGTCTTCCAGGGAACGATCAAAGCGTAGACAGTTTAAGACATTACTCGAATGGAGAAATGTCCGCATGGTACTTATTGTATTTAATGCCGATGCAATTTTTGTTTTTCATCACCACTCTGAAGGTCCACAGTTTACGGAATGCCTACAGATGTGCTTCGGAAACTGATACTGGTCTTCCAGGGAACGATCAAAGCGTAGACAGTTTAAGACATTACTCCCATGGAGAAAAGTCCGCATGGTACTTATTGTATGCAATGCCGATGCAATTTTTGTGTTTCATCAACACTCTGTAGGTCCACTGATTACAGAATTCCCCCAGATGTGTTTCAGAAACTACTACTGGTCTTCCATTGAACGATCAAGGCGTAGACAGATTGAGACATTACTACCTTGGAGAAAATTCCGCATGGTACATATTGCTTTCAATTCCGGTGCAATTTTTGTGTTTCATCAACACTCTGAAGATCCACAGATTACGGAATGATTACACATGTCCTTCGGAAACTACCACTGGTCTTAAAGGAATCGATCTAATCGTAAGAAAGTTTGAGACATTAGTCCCTTGGAGAAAATTTCGCATGGTGGATGTTGTATTCAATCCCAATGCAGTTTCTGTGTTTCATCAACACTCTGAAGGTCCACAGATTACAGAATGCCTCCAGATGTGCTTTGGAAACTACTACTGGTCTTCCACTGTGCGATCAAAGCGTAGACAGTTTTAGACATTACTCCCAAGGAGAAAAGTACGCATGGTGCTTATTGTATTCAATGTCGTGCAATTTTTGTGTTTCATCAACACTCAGATGGTCCACAGATTACGGAATGAATACAGATGTGCTTCGGAAACTGCTACCGGTCTTTCAGGGAACGATCAAAGCGTAGACAGTTTATGACATTACTCCCATGGAGAAAAGTCTGCATGGTACTTATTGTATTCAATGCCGATGCAATGTTTGTGTTTCATCAATACTCTGAAGGTCCACAGATTACGGAATGATTACAGATGTGCTTCGGAAACAACTACTGGTCTTAAAGGGAACGATCTAAAGCGTAGACTGTTTAAGACATAACTCCCATGGAGAAAAGTCCGCATTGTAAATGTTATATTCTATCCCGCTGCAATTTCATTGTTTCATCAACACTCTGAAAGTACTCAGATAACGGAATGACTCCAGATGTGCTTCGGAAACAACTACTGGCCTTCCAGGGAACGATCAGGGCGTAGACAGTTTGACACATTACTCCCATGGAGAAAAGTCCGCATGGTGACAGTTATATTCTATCCAATTGCAATTTCAGTGTTTAATCGACACTCTGAAGGTACACAGATTAAGGAATACCTACAGATGAGCTTCGGAAACTGATACTGGTCTTCCAGGGAATGATCAAAGCGTAGACAGATTAAGACATTACTCAAACGCAGAAAAGTCCGCATGGTACTTATTGTATTTAATGCCGATGCAATTTGTGTGTTTCATCAACACTCTGAAAGTCCACAGATTACGGAATGCCTACAGATGTGTTTCGGAAACTGCTGCTGGTCTTCCAGGGAAAGATCAAAGCGTAGACAGTTTAAGACATTACTCCCATGGAGAAAATTTCCGCATGGTACTTATTGTATGCAATGCCGTTCCAATTTTTGTGTTTCATCAACACTCTGAAGGTCCACAGATTACAGAATGCCTCAAGATGTGCATCGGAAACTACTAGTGGTCTTCCAGGAATCGATCAAACCGTAGATAGTTTAAGACATTACTCCAATGGAGAAAAGTCCTCATGATGACTATTATATTCTATCCCGATGCAATTTTTTTGTTTAATCAACACTCTGAAGGTACACAGATTACAGAATACCTCTAGATGTGCTTCGGAAACTACTACTGGTCTTCCACAAGTCGATCAAACCGTAGACGGTGTAAGACATTACTCAAATTGAGAAAAGTCCGCATGGTGCTTATTGTATTCAATACCTATGCAATTTTTGTGTTTCATCAACACTCTGAAAGTCCACAGATTACAGAATGCCTCCAGATGTGCTTCGGAAACTAATACTGGTTTTCAAGGAATCGATCAAAGCGTAGACAGTTTAAGACATTACTCCTAAAGAGAAAAGTCCGCATGGTGCTTATTGTATTCAATGCCGATGCAATTTTTGTGCTTCATCAACACTCTGATGGTCCACATATTACGGAATGTCTACAGATGTGCTTCGGAAACAACTACTGGTTTTCCAGGGAACGATTAAAGCGTAGACAGTTTAAGAGACTACTCCCATTTAGAGAAGTCCGCATGGTGACTGTTATATTCTATCCCGATGCAATTTTTTTGTTTAATCAACACTCTGAAGGTACACAGATTACAGAATACCTCTAGATGTGCTTCGGAAACTACTACTGGTCTTCCACAAGTCGATCAAACCGTAGACGGTGTAAGACATTACTCAAATTGAGAAAAGTCCACAAGGTGACAGTTATATTCTATCCCGATGCAATTTCTGTGTTTAATGATCACTCTGAAGGTACACAGATTACAGAATGCCTCCATATGTGCTTCGGAAACAACTACTGGTCTTCGAGGGAACGATCAAAGCGTAGACAGTTTAAGCCATTACTCCCATGGAGAAAAGTCCGCAAGGTACTTATTGTATTCAATGCTGATGCAATATTTGTGTTTCATCAACACTCTGAAGGTCCCCATGTTACGGAATGCCTGCAGATGTGCTTCGGAAACAACTACTGGTTTTCCAGGGAACGATTAAAGCGTAGACAGTTTAAGACTCTACTCCCATGTAGAGAAGTACGCATGGTAACTGTTATATTCTATCACGATGAAATTTCAGTGTTTAATCAACACTCTGAAGGAACACAGATTACAGAATGCCTCCAGATGGGCTTCGGAAACTACTACTGGTCTTAAAAGAATCGATCAAAGCGTAGACAGTTTAAGACATTACTCCCATGGAGAAAAGTCCGCATGGTGCTTATTGTATTCAATGCCGATGCAATTTTTCTGTTTCATCAACACTCTGAAGGTCCACAGATTACGGAATGCCTCCAGATGTGCTTCGGATACTAGTACTGGATTTCCAGGAATCGATCAAAGCGTAGACAATTTAAGACATTACTCTTATGGAGAAAAATCCGCATGGTGCTTATTGTATTCAATGCCGACGCAATTTATGTGTTTCATTAACACTCTGATGGTCCACAGATTACGGAATGCCTCCAGATGTGCATCGGAAACAACTACTGGTCTTCCAAGGAACGATCAAAGGGTAGACTGTTTAAGACATTACTCACATGGAGAAAAGTCCGCATGGTGACTGTTACATTCTGTCCCGATGCAATTTCTGTGTTTAATCAACACTCTGAAAGTACACAGATTACAGAATGCCTCCATATGTGCTTCGGAAACAACTACTGGTCTTCGAGGGAACGATCAAAGCGTAGACAGTTTAAGCCATTACTCCCATGGACAAAAGTCCGCAAGGTGCTTATTGTATTCAATGCCGATGCAATATTTGTGTTTCATCAACACTCTGAAGATCCACAGATTACAGAATGCCATCAGATGTGCTTCGGAAACTACTACTGGTTTTCCAGGTATCGATCTAAGCGTAGACAGTTTAAGACATTACTCCCACGGAGAAAAGTCCGCATGGTGCTTATTGTATTCAATGCCGATGCAATTTATGTGTTTCATCAACACTCTGAATGTCGACAGATTACGGAATGCCTACAGATGTGCATCGGAAACAACTACTGGTCTTTCAGGGAACGATCAAAGCGTAGACAGTTTAAGACATTACACCCATGGAGAAGGATCCGCATGGTGCTTATTGTATTCAATGCCGATGCAATTTTTCTGTTTCATCAACACTCTGAAGGTCCACAGATTACAGAATGCCTACAGATGTGCTTTGGAAACAACTACTGGTCTTAAAGGGAACGATCAAAAGCGTAGACAGTTTAAGACATTACTCCCATGGGGAAAAGTCCGCATGATGACTGTTATATTCTATCCCGATGTAATTTTTTTGTTTAATCAACACTCTGAAGGTACACAGATTACAGAATACCTCTAGATGTGCTTCGGAAACTACTACTGGTCTTCCACAAGTCGATCAAACCGTAGACGGTTTAAGACATTACTCAAATGGAGAAAAGTCCGCAAGGTGACAGTTATATTCTATCCCGATGCAATTTCTGTGTTTAATTAACACTCTGAAGGTACACAGATTACAGAATGCCTCCATATGTGCTTCTGAAACAACTAATGGTCTTCGAGGGAACGATCAAAGCGTAGACAGTATAAGCCATTACTCCCATGGAGAAAAGTCCGCATGGTGCTTATTGTATTCAATGCCGATGCAATTTTTGTGTTTCATCAACACTCTGAAGGTCCATGGATTACAGAATGCCTCCAGATGTGCTTCGGAAACTACTGCTGGTTTTCCAGGAATCGATCAAAGCGTAGACGGTTTATGACATTACTCCCATGGAGAAAAGTCCGCATGGTGCTTATTGTATTCAATGCCGATGCAATTTTTGTGTTTCATCAACACTCTGAAGGTCCACAGATTACGGAATGCCTCCAGATGTGCTTCCGATACTAATACTGGTTTTCCAGGAATCGATCAAAGCGTAGACAGTTTAAGACATTACTCCCATGGAGAAAAGTCGGCGTGGTGCTTATTGTATTCAATGCCGATGCTATTTTTGTGTTTCATCAACACTCTGAAGGTCCACAGATTACGGAATGCCTCCAGATGTGCATCGGAAATAACTACTGGTCTTCCACGGAACGATCAAAGGGTAGACTGTTTAAGACATTACTCCCATGGAGAAAAGTCCGCATTATGACTGTTACATTCTGTCCCGATGCAATTTCTGTGTTTAATCAACACTCTGAAAGTACACAGATTACAGAATGCCTCCAGATGTGCTTCAGAAACTACTACTGGTCTTCCTGGAATCGATCAAAGCGTAGACAGTTTAAGACATTACTCCCATGGAGAAAAGTCCGCATGGTGCTTATTGTATTCAATGCCGATGCAATTTTTGTGTTTCATCAACACTCTGAAGGTCCATGGATTACAGAATGCCTCCAGATGTGCTTCGGAAACTACTGCTGGTTTTCCAGGAATCCATCAAAGCGTAGACGGTTTAAGACATTACTCCCATGGAGAAAAGTCCGCATGGTGCTTATTGTATTCAATGCCGATGCCATTTTTGTGTTTCATCAACACTCTGAAGGTCCACATGTTACGGAATGCCTACAGATGTGCATCGGAAACAACTACTGGTCTTCCAGGGAACGATTAAAGCGTAGACAGTTTAAGACACTACTCCCATTTAGAGAAGTCCGCATGGTGACTGTTATATTCTATCCCGATGCAATTTCTGTGTTTAATCAACACTCTGAAGGAACACAGATTACAGAATGCCTCCAGATGTGCTTCGGGAACTACTACTGGTCTTAAAAGAATCGATCAAAGCGTAGACAGTATAAGACATTACTCCCATGGAGAAAAGTCCGCATGGTGCTTATTGTATTCAATGCCGATGCAATTTTTCTGTTCCATCAACACTCTGAAGGTCCACAGATTACGGAATGCCTCCAGATGTGCTTCGGATACTAGTACTGGTTTTCCAGGAATCGATCAAAGCGTAGACAGTTTAAGACATTACTCCCATGGAGAAAAATCCGCATGGTGCTTATTGTATTCAATGCCGATGCAATTTTTGTGTTTCATCAAAACTCTGAAGGTCCACGGATTACAGAATGCCTCCAGATGTGCTTCGGAAACTACTACTGGTTTTCCAGGAATCGATCAAATCGTAGACGGTTTAAGACATTACTCCCATGGAGAAAAGTCCGCATGGTGCTTATTGTATTCAATGCCGTTGCAATTTTTGTGTTTCATCAACACTCTGAAGGTCCACATGTTACGGAATGCCTACAGATGTGCTTCGGAAACAACTACTGGTCTTCCAGGGAACGATTAAAGCGTAGACAATTTAAGACACTACTCCCATTTAGAGAAGTCCGCATGTTGACTGTTATATTCTATCCCGATGCAATTTCTGTGTTTAATCAACACTCTGAAGGAACACAGATTACAGAATGCCTACGGATGTGCTTCGGAAACTACTACTGGTCTTAAAAGAATCGATCAAAGCGTAGACAGTTTAAGACATTACTCCCATCGAGAAAAGTCCGCATGGTGCTTATTGTATTCAATGCCGATGCAATTTTTCTGTTTCATCGACACTCTGAAGGTCCACAGATTACGGAATGCCTCCAGATGTGCATCGGAAACAACTACTGGTCTTCCAAGGAACGATCAAAGGGTAGACTGTTTAAGACATTACTCCCATGGAGAAAAGTCCGCATGTTGACTGTTACATTCTGTCCCGATGCAATTTCTGTGTTTAATCAACACTCTGAAAGTACACAGATTACAGAATGCCTCCAGACGTGCTTCAGAAACTCCTACTGGTCTTCCAGGAATCGATCAAAACGTAGACAGTTTAAGACATTACTACCATGGAGAAAAGTCCGCATGGTGCTTATTGTATTCCATGCCGATGTAATTTTTGTGTTTCATCAACACTCTCAAGGTCCACGGATTACAGAATGCCTCCAGATGTGCTTCGGAAACTACTACTGGTTTTCCAGGAATCGATCAAAGCGTAGACAGTTTAAGACATTACTCCCATGGAGAAAAGTCCGCATGGTGCTTATTGTATTCAATGCCGATGCAATTTTTGTGTTTCATCAACACTCTGAAGCTCCACAGATTACGGAATGCCTCCAGATGTGCTTCGGAAACTACTACTGGTCTTCCAGGGAACGATCAAAGCATAGACAGTTTAAGACGTTACTCCCATGGTGAAAAGTCCGCATGGTGACTGTTATATTCTATCCCGATGCATTTTCTGTGTTTAATGAACACTCTGAGGGACACAGATTACAGAATGCCGCCAGATGTGCTTCGGAAACTACTACTGGTCTTCCAGGAATCGATCAAATCGTAGACAAATTGAGACATTACTCCCATGGAGAAAAGTCCGCATGGTGACTGTTATATTCAATACCGATGCAGTTTCTGTGTTTAATCAACACTCTGAAGGAACACAGATTACAGAATGCCTCCAGATGTGCTTCGGAAACTACTACTGGTCTTAAAGGAATCGATCAAAGCGTAGACAGTTTAAGACATTACTCCCATGGAGAGAAGTCCGCGTGGTGCATATTGTATTTATTGTCGATGCAATTTTTGTGTTTCAATCACACTCTGAAGGTCCACAGATTACGGAATGCCTACAGATGTGCTTCGGAAACCACTACTGGTCTTCCAGGTATCGATCAAAGCGTAGACAGTTTGAGACATTACTCCCATGGAGAAAAGTCCGCATGGTGCCTGTTGTATTCAATCCCGACGCAGTTTCTGTGTTTCATTAACACTCTGATGGTCCACAGATTACAGAAGGCCTCCAGTTGTGCTTCATAAACTACCACTGGTCTTCCCGGGAACGATCAAAGCGTAGACAGTTTAAGACATACTCCCATGGAGGGAAGCCCGCATGGTGCTTATTGTATTCAATGCCGATGCAGTTTTTGTGCTTCATCAACACTCTGAAGGTCCACATGTTACGGAATGCCTACAGATGTGCTTCGGAAACAACTACTGGTCTTCCAGGGAACGATTAAAGCGTAGACAGTTTAAGACACTACTCCCATTTAGAGAAGTCCGCATGGTGACTGTTATATTCTATCCCGATGCAATTTCTGTGCTTAATCAACACTCTGAAGGAACACAGATTACAGAATGCCTCCAGATGTGCTTCGGAAACTACTACTGGTCTTAAAGGAATCGATCAAAGCGTAGACTGTTAAAGACATTACTCCCATGGAGGAAAGTCCGCATGGTGACTGTTATATTCCATCCCGATGCAATTTCTGTGTTTAATGAACACTCTGAAAGTACACAGATTACAGAATGCCTCCAGATGTGCTTCGGAAACTACTACTGGTCTTAAAGGAATCGATGAAAGCGTAGACAGTTAAAGACATTACTCCCATGGAGAAAAGTCCGCATGGTGCATATTGCATTCATTGCCGATGCAATTTTTGTGTTTCACCAACACTCTGAAGGTCCACAGATTACGGAATGCCTACAGATGTGCTTCAGAAACTACTACTGGTCTTCCAGGTATCGATCAAAGCGTAGACAGTTTGAGACATTACTCCCATGGAGGAAAGACCGCATGGTGCCTGTTGTATTCAATCCCGACGCAGTTTCTGTGTTTCATTAACACTCTGAAGGTCCACAGATAACGGAAGGCCTACACATGTCCTTCGGAAACTACCACTGGTCTTCCAGGAATCGATCAAATGGTAAGAAAGTTTGAGACATTAGTCCGTTGGAGAAAAGTTCGCATGGTGCCTGCTGTATTCAATTACAATGCAGTTTCTGTGTTTCATCAACACTCAGAAGGTCCACAGATTACGCAATGCATACAGATGTGCATCGGAAACTGCTACCGGTCATTCAGGGAACGATCAAAGCGTAGACAGTTTATGACATTAGTCAAATGGTGAAAAGTCTGCATGGTGCCTGTTGTATTCAATCCCGATGCAGTTTCTGTGTTTCATCAACACTCTGATGTTCCACAGATTACAAAATGCCTCCATCTGTGCTTCGGAAACAACTACTGGTCTTCGAGGGAACGATCGAAGCGTAGACAGTTTAAGCCATTACCCCCATGGACAAAAGTCCGCAAGGTGCTTATTGTATTCAATGCCGATGCAATATTTGTGTCTCATCAACACTGTAAAGATCCTCAGATTACAGAATGCCATCAGATGTGCTTCGGAAACTACTACTGGTTTTGCAGGTATCGATCTAAGCGTAGACAGTTTAAGACATTACTCCCACTGTGAAAAGTTCGCATGGTGCTTATTGTATTCAATGCCGATGCAATTTATGTGTTTCATCAACACTCTGAATGTCGACAGATTACGGAATGCCTACAGATGTGCATCGGAAACAACTACTGGTCTTCCAGGGAACGATCAAAGCGTACACAGTTTAAGACATTACACCCATGGAGAAGGATCCGCATGGTGCTTATTGTATTCAATGCCGAAGCAATTTTTCTGTTTCATCAACACTCTGAAGGTCCACAGATTACGGAATGCCTCCAGATGTGCTTCGTAAACAACTACTGGTCTTGCAGGGCACGATCAAAGTGTAGACTGTTCAAGACAATACTCCCATGGAGAAAAGTTCGCATGGTGACTGTTACATTCTGTCCCGATGCAATTTCTGTGTTTAATGAACACTCTGAAAGTACACAGATTACAGAATGCTTCCAGATGTGCTTCAGATGCTACTACTGGTCTTCCAGGAACAGATCAAAGCGTTGACAGTTTAAGACATTACTCCCATGGAGAAAAGTCCGCATGGTGATTATTGTATTCAATGCCGATGCAATTTTTGTGTTTCATCAACACTCTGAAGGTCCACGGATTACAGAATGCCTCCAGATGTGCTTCGGAAACTACTACTGGTCTTCCAGGGAACGATCAAAGCGTAGACAGTTTAAGACATTTCTCCCTTGGAGAAAAGTCCGCATGGTGCTTATTGTATTCAATGCCCATGCAATCTTTGTGCTTCATCAACACTCAGAAGGTCCACAGATTACGGAGTGATTACAGATGTGCTTCTGAAACAACTACTGGTCTTCCAGGGAACGATTAAAGCGTAGACAGTTTAAGACACTACTCCCATTTAGAAAAGTCCTCATGGTGCTTATTGTATTCAATGCCGATGCAATTTTTGTGTTTCATCAACACTCTGAAAGTCCACAGATTGCAGAATGCCTACAGATGTGCTTCGGAAACTAATACTGGTATTCAAGGAATCGATCAAAACGCAGACAGTTTAAGACATTACTCCCAAGGAGAAAAGACCGCATGTTGCTTATAGTATTCAATGCCGATGCAATTTTTGTGCTTCATCAACACTCTGAAGGTCCACGGATTACAGAATGATTACAGATGTGCTTCGGAAACTACTACTGGTCTTCCAGGAATCGATCAAAGCGTAGACAAATTGAGACATTACTCCCATGGAGAAAAGTCCGCATGGTGCTTATTGTATTCAATGCCGATGCAATTTTTGTGTTTCATCAACACTCTGACGGTCCACAGATTACAGAATGACTACAGATGTGCTTCAGAAACTACTACTGGTCTTCCAGAATCGATCAAAGGGTAGACAGTTTAAGACATTACTCCCATGGAGAAAAGTCCGCATGGTGCTTATTGTATCCAATGCCGATGCAATTTTTGTGTTTCATCAACACTCTGAAGGTCCACGGATTACAGAATGCCTCCGGATGTGCTTCGGAAATTACTACTGGTTTTCCAGGAATCGATCAAAGCGTAGACAGTTTAAGACATTAGTCCCATGGAGAATTGTACGCATGGTGCTTATTGTATTCAATTCCGATGCAATTTTTGTGCTTTATCAACACTCTGAAGGTCAACAGATTACGGACTGATTACAGATGTGCTTCGGAGACAACTACTGGTCTTCCAGGGAACGATTAAAGCGTAGACAGTTTGAGACACTACTCCCATTTAGAAACGTCCGCATGGTGACTGTTATATTCTATCCCGATGCAATTTCTGTGTTTAATCAACACTCTGAGGGTCACAGATTACAGAATGCCTCCAGATGTGCTTCGGAAACTATTACTGTTCTTAAAGGAATCGATCAAAGCGTAGACAGTTTAAGACATTACACCCATGGAGAAAAGTCCACGTGGTGCATATTGTATTCATTGCTGATGCAATTTTTGTGTTTCATCAACACTCTGAAGTTCCACAGATTACGGAATGCCTACAGATGTGCTACGGAAACTACTACTGGCCTTCCTGGAATCGATCAAAGCGTAGACAAATTGAGACATTACTCCCATGGAGAAAAGTTCGCATGGTGACTGTTACATTCAATCTCGATGCATTTACTGTGTTTCATCATCACTCTTATGGTCCACAGATTACGGAATGAGTCCAGATGTGCATCGGAAGCAACTACTGGTCTTCCAGGGAACGATCAAAGCATAGACTGTTTAACACATTACTCCCATGGAGAAAAGTCCGCATGGTGCTTATTGTATTCAATGCCGATGCAATTTTTGTGCTTCATCAACACTCTGAAGGTCCACAGATTACAGAATGCCTCCAGATGTGCTTCGGAAACAACTACTGGTCATCCAGGGAACGATCAAAGCGTAGACAGTTTAAGACATTACTCCCATGGAGAGAATTCCGCATGGTACTCATTGTATTCAATGCCGATGCAATTTTTGTGTTTGATCAACACTCTGAAGGTCCACAGATTACGGAATGCCTACAGATGTGCTTCGGAAACTGCTACTGGTCTTCCAGGGAACGATCAAGACGTTGACTGTTTGACACATTACTCCTATGGATAAAAGTCCGCATGGTGACAGTTATATTCTATCCCGATGCAATCTCAGTGTTTAATCGACACTCTGAAGGTACACAGATTAAGGAATGCCTACAGATGTGCTTCAGAAACTGATACTGGTCTTCCAGGGACCGATCAAAGCGTAGACAGTTGAAGACATTACTCCCTGGAAAAAAGTTCTCATTCTACTTATTGTAGTTAATGCCGTTGCAGTTTCTGTGTTTCATCATCACTCTGAAGGTCCACAGATTACAGAATGCCTACAGATGTGCTTCGGAATCAACTACTGGTCTTCCAGGAACGATCAAAGCGTAGACAGTTTTAGACATTACTCCCAAGGTGAAAAGTACGCATGGAGCTTATTGTATTCAATGTCGATGGAATTTTTGTGTTTCATCAACACTCTGATGGTCCACAGATTACAGAATGCTTCCAGATGTGTTTCGGAAACTACTACTGGTCTTCCAGGGAACAATCAAAGCGTAGACAGTTTAAGACATTACTCCCATGGAGAAAAGTCCGCATTGTGCTTATTGTATTCAATGCCGATGCAATTTTTGTGTTTCGTCAACACCCTGAGGGTCCACAGATTACGGATTGCCTACAGATGTGCTTCAGACACTGCTACTGGTCTTACAGGGTACGATCAAATCGTAGACAGTTTAACACATTTCTCCCATGGAGAAAAGTCCGAATGGTGCCTGTTGTATTCAATCCCGAAGCAGTTTCTGTGTTTCTTCAACACTCTGATGGTCCACGGATTACAGAATGCCTCCAGATTTGCTTCGGAAACTACTACTGGTCTTCCGGGGAAAAATCAAAGCGTAGACAGTTAAAGACATTACTCCCATTGGAGAAAAGTCCGCATGGTGCTTATTGTATTCAATGCCGATGCAATTATTGTGTTTCGTCAACACCCTGAGGGTCCACAGATTACGGATTGCCTACAGATGTGCTTCAGACGCTGCTACTGGTCTTCCAGGGAACGAGCAAAGCGTGGACAGTTTAAGATATTACGCACATGGAGAAAAGTCGGCATGGTGCTTATTGTATTCAATGCCGATGCAATTTTTGTGTTTCATCAACACTGTGAAGGTCCACAGATTACGGAATGCCTACAGATGTGCTTCGGAAACTAATACTGGTTTTCAAGGAATCGATCAAAGCGTAGACAGTTTAAGACATTAATCCCATGGAGAAAAGTCCTCAAGGTACTTATTGTATTCAATGCCGATGAAATATTTGTGTTTCATTAACACTCTGAAGATCCACAGATAACAGAATGCCTCTAGATGTGCTTCGGAAACAACTACTGGTCATCCAGGGAACGATCAAAGCGTAGACAGTTTAATACGTTACTCCCATGGAGAAAAGTCCTCAAGGTGCTTATTGTATTCAATGCCGATGTAATATTTGTGTTTCATTAACACTCTGAAGATCCACAGATAACAGAATGCCTCCAGATGTGCTTCGGAAACTACTACTGGTTTTCCAGGTATCGATCAAAGCGTAGACATTTTAAGACGTTACTCCCATGGAGAGAATTCCGCATGGTACTTATTGTATTCAATGCCGATGCAATTTTTGCATTTGATCAACACTCTGAAGGTCCACAGATTACAGAATGTCTACAGATGTGCTTCAGAAACTACTACTGGTCTTCCAGGAATCAATCAAAGCGTAGACAGTATAAGACATTACTTCAATGGAGAAAAGTCCGCATGGTGCTTATTGTATTCACATATTACGGAATGCCTACAGATGTGCTTCGGAAACAACTACTGGTCTTCCAGGGTACGATTAAAGCGTAGACAGTTTAAGACACTACTCCCATTTAGAGAAGTCCGCATGGTGACTATTATATTCCATCCCGATGCAATTTCTGTGTTTAATCAACACTCTGAAGGAACACAGATTACAGAATGCCTCCAGATGTGCTTCGGAAACTACTACTGGTCTTACAGGAAACGATCAAAGCGTAGACAGTTTAAGACATTAATCCCATGGAGAAAAGTACGCATGGTGCTTATTGTATTCAATGCTGATGCAATTTTTGTGTTTCACCAACACTCTGAAGGTCCACATATTACGGAATGCCTACAGATGTGCTTCGGAAACAACTACTGGTCTTCGAGGGAACGATCGAAGCGTAGACAGTTTAAGCCATTACTCCCATGGAGAAAAGTCCTCAAGGTGCTTATTGTATTCAATGCCGATGAAATATTTGTGTTTCATTAACACTCTGAAGATCCACAGATAACAGAATGCCTCCAGATGTGCTTCGGAAACAACTACTGGTCATCCAGGGAACGATAAAAGCGTAGACAGTTTATGACATTACTCCCATGGAGAAAAGTCCTCAAGGTGCTTATTGTATTCAATGCCGATGCAATATTTGTGTTTCATTAACACTCTGAAGATCCACAGATAACAGAATGCCTCCAGATGTGCTTCGGAAACTACAACTGGTTTTCCAGGTATCGATCAAAGCATAGACATATTAAGACATTTCTTCAATGGAGAAAAGTGCGCATGGTGCTTATTGTATTCAATGCCGATGCAATTTTTGTGTTTGATCAACACTCTGAAGGTCCACAGATTACGGAATGCCTACAGAAGTGCTTCGGAAACTACTACTGGTCTTCCAGGGAACGATAAAAGCGTAGACAGTTTAAGACATTTCTCCCTTGGGGAGAATTCCGCATGGTACTTATTGTATTCAATGCCGATGCAATTTTTGTGTTTGATCAACACTCTGAAGGTCCACAGATTACAGAATGCCTCCAGATGTGCTTCGGAAACTATTACTGGTCTTCCAGGAATCGATCAAAGCGTAGACAAATTGAGACATTACTCCCATGGAGTAAAGTCCGCATGGTGACTGTTACATTCAATCCCGATGCAGTTCCTGTGTTTCATCATGACTCTGATGGTCCACAGATTACGGAATGAGTCTAGATGTGCATCGGAAACAACTACTGGTCTTCCAGGGAACGATCAAAGCATAGACTGTTTAAGACATTACTCCCATGGAGAAAAGTCCGCATGGTGACTGTTACATTCTATCGCGATGCAATTTCTGTGTTTAATCAACAGTCTGTAGGTACACATATTACAAAATGCCTCCAGATGTGCTTCGGAAACTACTACTGGTCTTAAAGGAATCGATCAAAGCGTAGACAGTACAAGACATTACTCCCATGGAGAAAAGTACGCATGGTGCTTATAGTATTCAATGCCGATGCAATTTTTGTGCTTCATCAACACTCTGAATGTCCACATATTACGGAATGCCTACAGATGTGCTTCGGTACAACTACTGGTCTTCCAGGGATCGATTAAAGCGTAGACAGTTTAAGACAATACTCCCATTTAGAGAAGTCCGCATGGTGACTGTTATATTCTATCCCGATGCAATTTCTGTGTTTAATCAACACTCTGAAAGAACACAGATTACAGAATGCCTCCTGATGTGCTTCGGAAACTACTACTGGTCTTAAAGGAATCGATAAAAGCGTAGACAGTTTAAGACATTACTCCAATGGAGAAAAGTACGCATGGTGCTTATTGTATTCAATGCCGATGCAATATTTGTGTTTCATCAACACTCTGAAGGTCCACATATTACGGAATGCCTACAGATGTGCTTCGGAAACAACTACTTGTCTTCGAGGGAACGATCGAAGCGTAGACAGTTTAAGCCATTACTCCCATGGAGAAAAGTCCTCAAGGTGCTTATTGTATTCAATGCCGATGCAATATTTGTGTTTCATCAACACTCTGAAGATCCACGGATAACAGAATGCCTCCAGATGTGCTTCAGAAACTACTACTGGTTTTTTCCAGGTATCGATCAAAGCGTAGACAAATTGAGACATTACTCAAATGGAGAAAAGTCCGCATGGTAGTTATTGTATTCAATGTCGGTACAATGTTTGTGTTTCATCAACACTCTGAAGGTCCACAGATTACAGAATGCCTCCAGATGTGCTTCGGAAACAACTACTGGTCATCCAAGGAACGATCAACGCCTAGACAGTTTAAGACATTACTCCAATGGAGAGAATTCCGCATGGTACTTATAGTATTCAATGCCGATGCAATTTTTGTGTTTGATCAACACTCTGATGGTCCACAGATTACAGAATGCCTACAGATGTGCTTCGGAAACTAGTACTGGTCTTCCAGGAATCGATCAAAGCGTAGACAAATTGAGACATTACTCCCATGGAGAAAAGTACGCATGGTGCTTATTGTATTCAATGCCGATGCAATTTTTGTGTTTCATCAACACTCTGAAGGTCCACAGATTACAGAATGCCTCCAGATGTGCTTCGCAAACAACTACTGGTCATCCAGGGAACGATCAAATCGTAGACATTTAAAGACATTACTCCCATGGAGAGAACTCCGCATGGTACTCATTGTATTCAATGCCGATGCAATTTTTGTGTTTGATCAACACTCTGAAGGTCCACAGATTACGGAATGCCAACAGATGTGATTCGGAAACTGCTACTGGTCTTCCAGGGATCGATCAAGGCGTAGACTGTTTGACACATTACTCCGATGGATAAAAGTCCGCATGGTGACAGTCATATTCTATCCCGACGCAATTTCAGTGTTTAATTGACACTCTGAAGGTACACAGATTAAGGAATGCCTACAGATGTGCCTCGGTAACTGATACTGGTCTTCCTGAGACCGATTAAAGCGTAGTCAGTTTAAAACATTACTACCAAGGAGAAAAGTCCGCATGGTGCTTATTGTATTGAATGCCGAAGCAATTTTTGTGTTTCGTCAACACCCTGAGGGTCCACAGTTTACGGATTGCCTACAGATGTGCTTCAGACACTGCTACTGGTCTTACAGGGTACGATCAAATCGTAGACAGTTTAACACATTTCTCCCTTGGAGAGAAGTCCGCATGGTGCCTGTTGTATTCAATCCCGAAGCAGTTTCTGTGTTTCATCAACACTCTGATGGTCCACGGATTACAGAATGCCTCCAGATGTGCTTCGGAAACTACTACTGGTCTTCCAGAGAACGATCAAAGAATAGTCAATTTAAGACATTACTCCCATGGAGAAAAGTCCGCATTGTACTTATTATAGCCAATGCCGATGCCGTTTCTGTGTTTCATCATCACTCTGAAGGTCCACAGATTACAGAATGCCTCCAGATGTGCTTCGGAAACCACTACTGGTCTTCCAGGGAACTATCAAAACGTAGACAGTTTAAGACATTACTCCCATGGAGAATAGTCCGCGTGGTGACTTTTATATTCTATCCCGATGCAATTTCTGTGTTTAATCAACACTCTGAAGGTACACAGATTACAGAATGCCTCCAGATGTGCTTCGGAAACTGCTACTGGTCTTCCAGGAATCGATCAAAGCGTAGACAGTTTAAGACATTACTCCCATGGAGAAAAGTCCGCATGGTGCTTATTGTATTCAATGCCGATGCCATTTTTGTGTTTCATCAACACTGTGAAGGTCCACATATTACGGAATGCCTACAGATGTGCTTCGGAAACAACTACTTGTCTTCGAGGGAACGATTGAAGCGTAGACAGTTTAAGCCATTACTCCCATGGAGAAAAGTCCTCAAGGTGCTTATTGTATTCAATGCCGATGCAATATTTGTGTTTCATCAACACTCTGATGGTCCACGGATTACAGAATGACTCCAGATGTGCTTCGGAAACTACTACTGGTCTTCCAGAGAACGATCAAAGAATAGTCAATTTAAGACATTACTCCCATGGAGAAAAGTCCGCATTGTACTTATTATAGCCAATGCCGATGCAGTTTCTGTGTTTCATCAACACTCTGAAGGTCCACAGATTACAGAATGCCTACAGATGTGCTTTGGAAACAACTACTGGTCATCCAGGGAACGATCAAAGCGTAGACAGTTTAAGACATTACTCCCATAGAGAGAATTCCGCATGGTACTTATTGTATTCAATGCCGATGCAATTTTTGTGTTTGATCAACACTCTGAAGGTCCACAGATTACAGAATGCCTACAGATGTGCTTCGGAAACTAGTACTGGTCTTCCAGGAATCGATCAAAACGTAGACAAATTGAGACATTACTCCCATGGAGAAAAGTCCGCATGGTGCTTATTGTATTCAATGCCGATGCAATTTTTGTGTTTGATCAACACTCTGAAGGTCCACAGATTACGGAATGCCTACAGATGTGCTTCGGAAACTGCTACTGGTCTTCCAGGGAACGATCAAAGCGTAAACTCTTTGACACATTACTCCCATGGAAGAAGGAAAGCATCGTGACTGTTGTATACAATCCTGATGCAATTTCTTTGTTTCATCAACACTCTGATACTCCACAGATTACAGAATGCATCCAGATGTGCATCGGAAACTACTACTGGTCTTCCAATGAACGATCAATGCGGAGACTCTTTGAGACATTACTCCCATGGAGGAAAGTGCGCATGGTGACTGTTGTATTCAATCCCGCTGTAATTTCTGTGTTTCATCAACAGTCCGATGGTCCACAGATTACAGAATGCCTCCAGATGTGCATCGGAAACTACCACTGGTCTTCCAGGTAAAGATCAAAGAGTAGACTGTTTGAGACACTACTCCCGTGGAGGAAAGTGCGCATGGTGACTGTTGTATTCAATCCCGATGCAATTTCTGAGTTTCATCAACACTCGGATTGTCCACAGATTACAACATGACACCAGACGTGCATCGGAAACTACTACTGGTCTTCCAGGGAACGATAAAAGCGTAGACTGTTTGAGACACTACTCCCATGGAGGAAAGTGCGCATGGTGACTGTTGTATTCAATCCCGATGATATTTCTGTGTTTCATCAACACTCTGATAGTCCACAGATTACAAAATGCCTCCAGATGTGCATCGGAAACTACTTCTGGTCTTCCAGGGAACGATCAAAGCGTAGACTGTTTGAGACATTACTCCCATGGAGGTAAGTGCGCATGGTGACTGTTGTATTCCATCCCGATGCAATTTCTGTGTATCTTCAACAGTCTGATAGTCCACAGATTACAGAATTCCTACAGGTGTGCATCGGAAACTACATCTGGTCTTCCAGGGAACGTTTAAAGCGTAGACTGTTTGAGACATTACTGCCATGGAGGAAAGTTTGCATGGTGACTGTTGTATTGAATCCCGATGCAATTTCTGTGTTTCATCAACACTCAGATAGTCCACAGATTACAGGATGCCTCCAGATGTGCATCGGAAACCACTACTGGTCTTCCAATGGACGATTAAAGCGGAGACTCTTTGAGACATTACTCCCATGGAGGGAAGTGCGCATGGTGACTGTTGTATTCAATCCCGATGTAATTTCTGTTTCATCAACAGTGTGATGGTCCACAAATTACAGAATGCCTCCAGATGTGCATCGGAAACTACCACTGGTCTTCCAGGGAAAGAACAAAGAGTAGACTGTTTGAGACACTAGTCCCGTGGAGGAAAGTGCGCATGGTGACTGTTGTATTCAATCGCGATGCAATTTCTGAGCTTCATCAACACCCTGATTTTCCACAGAATACAGAATGCCACCAGACGTGCATCGGAAACTACTAGTGGTCTTCCAGGGAACGATCAAAGCGTAGACTGTTTGAGACACTACTCCCATGGAGGAAAGTGGGCATGGTGATTGTTGTATTCAATCCCGATGCTATTTCTGAGTTTCATCAAAACTCTGATAGTCCACAGATTACTGAATGCCTCCAGATGTGCATCGGAAACTACTTCTGGTCTTCCAGGGAACGATCAAAGCGTAGACTGTTTGAGACATTACTCCCATGTAGGAAAGTGCTTATGGTGACTGTTGTATTCTATCCCGATGCAATTTCTGTGTTTCATCAACACTCAGTTAGTCCACAGATTTCAGAATGCCTCCAGATGTGCATCGGAAACTACTACTTGTCTTCCAGGGAACGATCAAAGCGTAGACTGTTTGAGACATTACTCCCATGGAGGAAAGTGCGGATGGTGACTGTTGTATTCAATCCCGATGCAATTTTTGTGTTTTATCAACACTCTGAAGGTCCACAGATTACAGAATGCCTCCAGATGTGCTTCGGAAACAACTACTGGTCATCCAGGGAACGATCAACGCCTAGACAGTTTAAGACATTACTCCAATGGAGAGAATTCCGCATGGTACTTATAGTATTCAATGCCGATGCAATTTTTGTGTTTGATCAACACTCTGATGGTCCACAGATTACAGAATGCCTACAGATGTGCTTCGGAAACTAGTACTGGTCTTCCAGGAATCGATCAAAGCGTAGACAAATTGAGACATTACTCCCATGGAGAAAAGTACGCATGGTGCTTATTGTATTCAATGCCGATGGAATTTTTGTGTTTCATCAACACTCTGAAGGTCCACAGATTACAGAATGCCTCCAGATGTGCTTCGCAAACAACTACTGGTCATCCAGGGAACGATCAAATCATAGACATCTAAAGACATTACTCCCATGGAGAGAACTCCGCATGGTACTCATTGTATTCAATGCCGATGCAATTTTTGTGTTTGATCAACACTCTGAAGGTCCACAGATTACGGAATGCCTACAGATGTGATTCGGAAACTGCTACTGGTCTTCCAGGGATCGATCAAGGCGTAGACTGTTTGACACATTACTCCGATGGATAAAAGTCCGCATGGTGACAGTCATATTCTATCCCGACGCAATTTCAGTGTTTAATTGACACTCTGAAAGTACACAGATTAAGGAATGCCTACAGATGTGCCTCGGTAACTGATACTGGTCTTCCTGAGACCGATTAAAGCGTAGTCAGTTTAAAACATTACTACCAAGGAGAAAAGTCCGCATGGTGCTTATTGTATTCAATGCCGAAGCAATTTTTGTGTTTCGTCAACACCCTGAGGGTCCACAGTTTACGGATTGCCTACAGATGTGCTTCAAACACTGCTACTGGTCTTACAGGGTACGATCAAATCGTAGACAGTTTAACACATTTCTCCCTTGGAGAGAAGTCCGCATGGTGCCTGTTGTATTCAATCCCGAAGCAGTTTCTGTGTTTCATCAACACTCTGATGGTCCACGGATTACAGAATGCCTCCAGATGTGCTTCGGAAACTACTACTGGTCTTCCAGAGAACGATCAAAGAATAGTCAATTTAAGACATTACTCCCATGGAGAAAAGTCCGCATTGTACTTATTATAGCCAATGCCGATGCAGTTTCTGTGTTTCATCATCACTCTGAAGGTCCACAGATTACAGAATGCCTCCAGATGTGCTTCGGAAACCACTACTGGTCTTCCAGGGAACTATCAAAACGTAGACAGTTTAAGACATTACTCCCATGGAGAATAGTCCGCGTGGTGACTTTTATATTCTATCCCGATGCAATTTCTGTGTTTAATCAACACTCTGAAGGTACACAGATTACAGAATGCCTCCAGATGTGCTTCGGAAACTGCTACTGGTCTTCCAGGAATCGATCAAAGCGTAGACAGTTTAAGACATTACTCCCATGGAGAAAAGTCCGCATGGTGCTTATTGTATTCAATGCCGATGCCATTTTTGTGTTTCATCAACACTGTGAAGGTCCACATATTACGGAATGCCTACAGATATGCTTCGGAAACAACTACTTGTCTTCGAGGGAAAGATCGAAGCGTAGACAGTTTAAGCCATTACTCCCATGGAGAAAAGTCCTCAAGGTGCTTATTGTATTCAATGCCGATGCAATATTTGTGTTTCATCAACACTCTGATGGTCCACGGATTACAGAATGACTCCAGATGTGCTTCGGAAACTACTACTGGTCTTCCAGAGAACGATCAAAGAATAGTCAATTTCAGACATTACTCCCATGGAGAAAAGTCCGCATTGTACTTATTATAGCCAATGCCGATGCAGTTTCTGTGTTTCATCAACACTCTGAAGGTCCACAGATTACAGAATGCCTACAGATGTGCTTTGGAAACAACTACTGGTCATCCAGGGAACGATCAAATCGTAGACAGTTTAAGACATTACTCCCATAGAGAGAATTCCGCATGGTACTTATTGTATTCAATGCCGATGCAATTTTTGTGTTTGATCAACACTCTGAAGGTCCACAGATTACAGAATGCCTACAGATGTGCTTCGGAAACTAGCACTGGTCTTCCAGGAATCGATCAAAACGTAGACAAATTGAGACATTACTCCCATGGAGAAAAGTCCGCATGGTGCTTATTGTATTCAATGCCGATGCAATTTTTGTGTTTGATCAACACTCTGAAGGTCCACAGATTACGGAATGCCTACAGATGTGCTTCGGAAACTGCTACTGGTCTTCCAGGGAACGATCAAAGTGTAAACTCTTTGACACATTACTCCCATGGAAGAAGGAAAGCATCGTGAATGTTGTATACAATCCTGATGCAATTTCTTTGTTTCATCAACACTCTGATACTCCACAGATTACAGAATGCATCCAGATGTGCATCGGAAACTACTACTGGTCTTCCAATGAACGATCAATGCGGAGACTCTTTGAGACATTACTCCCATGGAGGAAAGTGCGCATGGTGACTGTTGTATTCAATCCCGCTGTAATTTCTGTGTTTCATCAACAGTCTGATGGTCCACAGATTACAGAATGCCTCCAGATGTGCATCGGAAACTACCACTGGTCTTCCAGGGAAAGATCAAAGAGTAGACTGTTTGAGACACTACTCCCGTGGAGGAAAGTGCGCATGGTGACTGTTGTATTCAATCCCGATGCAATTTCTGAGTTTCATCAACACTCCGATTGTCCACAGATTACAACATGACACCAGACGTGCATCGGAAACTACTACTGGTCTTCCAGGGAACGATAAAAGCGTAGACTGTTTGAGACACTACTCCCATGGAGGAAAGTGCGCATGGTGACTGTTGTATTCAATCCCGATGATATTTCTGTGTTTCATCAACACTCTGATAGTCCACAGATTACAAAATGCCTCCAGATGTGCATCGGAAACTACTTCTGGTCTTCCAGGGAACGATCAAAGCGTAGACTGTTTGAGACATTACTCCCATGGAGGTAAGTGCGCATGGTGACTGTTGTATTCCATCCCGATGCAATTTCTGTGTATCATCAACAGTCTGATAGTCCACAGATTACAGAATTCCTACAGGTGTGCATCGGAAACTACTATTGGTCTTCCAGGGAACGATCAAAACGTAGACTGTTTGAGACATTACTCCCATGGAGGAAAGTGCGCATGGTGACTATTGTACTCAATCCCGATGCAATTTTAGTGTTTCATCAACACTCTGATAGTCCACAGATTACAGAATGCATCCAGATGTGCATCGGAGACTGCTACTGGTCTTCCAGAAACGATCAAAGCGTAGACTGTTAGAGACATTACTCCCATGGAGGAAAGTGCGCATAGTGACTGTTGTATTCAATCCCGATGCAATTTTAGTGTTTCATCAACACTCTGATAGTCCATAGAATACAGATTGCCACCAGATGTGCATCGGGAACTACTACTTGTCTTCCAGGGAACGATCATACGTAGACTGTTTCAGACATTACTCCCATGGAGGAAAGTGCGTATGGTGATTGTTGTATTCAATCCCGATGCAATTTCTGTGTTTCATCAACACTCAGTTAGTCCACAGATTTCAGAATGCCTCCAGATGTGCATCGGAAACTACATCTGGTCTTCCAGGGAACGTTTAAAGCGTAGACTGTTTGAGACATTACTGCCATGGAGGAAAGTTTGCATGGTGACTGTTGTATTGAATCCCGATGCAATTTCTGTGTTTCATCAACACTCAGATAGTCCACAGATTACAGGATGCCTCCAGATGTGCATCGGAAACCACTACTGGTCTTCCAATGGACGATTAAAGCGGAGACTCTTTGAGACATTACTCCCATGGAGGGAAGTGCGCATGGTGACTGTTGTATTCAATCCCGATGTAATTTCTGTTTCATCAACAGTGTGATGGTCCACAAATTACAGAATGCCTCCAGATGTGCATCGGAAACTACCACTGGTCTTCAAGGGAAAGAACAAAGAGTAGACTGTTTGAGACACTAGTCCCGTGGAGGAAAGTGCGCATGGTGACTGTTGTATTCAATCGCGATGCAATTTCTGAGCTTCATCAACACCCTGATTGTCCACAGAATACAGAATGCCACCAGACGTGCATCGGAAACTACTAGTGGTCTTCCAGGGAACGATAAAAGCGTAGACTGTTTGAGACACTACTCCCATGGAGGAAAGTGGGCATGGTGATTGTTGTATTCAATCCCGATGCTATTTCTGAGTTTCATCAAAACTCTGATAGTCCACAGATTACTGAATGCCTCCAGATGTGCATCGGAAACTACTTCTGGTCTTCCAGGGAACGATCATAGCGTAGACTGTTTGAGACATTACTCCCATGTAGGAAAGTGCTTATGGTGACTGTTGTATTCTATCCCGATGCAATTTCTGTGTTTCATCAACACTCAGTTAGTCCACAGATTTCAGAATGCCTCCAGATGTGCATCGGAAACTACTACTTGTCTTCCAGGGAACGATCAAAGCGTAGACTGTTTGAGACATTACTCCCATGGAGGAAAGTGCGGATGGTGACTGTTGTATTCAATCCCGATGCAATTTCTGTGCTTCATCAACACTCTGAATGTCCACATATTACGGAATGCCTACAGATGTGCTTCGGTACAACTACTGGTCTTAGAGGGATCGATTAAAGCGTAGACAGTTTAAGACAATACTCCCATTTAGAGAAGTCCGCATGGTGACTGTTATATTCTATCCCGATGCAATTTCTGTGTTTAATCAACACTCTGAAAGAACACAGATTACAGAATGCCTCCTGATGTGCTTCGGAAACTACTACTGGTCTTAAAGGAATCGATAAAAGCGTAGACAGTTTAAGACATTACTCCTATGGAGAAAAGTACGCATGGTGCTTATTGTATTCAATGCCGATGCAATATTTGTGTTTCATCAACACTCTGAAGGTCCACATATTACGGAATGCCTACAGATGTGCTTCGGAAACAACTACTTGTCTTCGAGGGAACGATCGAAGCGTAGACAGTTTAAGCCATTACTCCCATGGAGAAAAGTCCTCAAGGTGCTTATTGTATTCAATGCCGATGCAATATTTGTGTTTCATCAACACTCTGAAGATCCACGGATAACAGAATGCCTCCAGATGTGCTTCAGAAACTACTACTGGTTTTTTCCAGGTATCGATCAAAGCGTAGACAAATTGAGACATTACTCAAATGGAGAAAAGTCCGCATGGTAGTTATTGTATTCAATGCCGGTGCAATTTTTGTGTTTCATCAACACTCTGAAGGTCCACAGATTACAGAATGCCTCCAGATGTGCTTCGGAAACAACTACTGGTCATCCAGGGAACGATCAACGCCTAGACAGTTTAAGACATTACTCCAATGGAGAGAATTCCGCATGGTACTTATAGTATTCAATGCCGATGCAATTTTTGTGTTTGATCAACACTCTGATGGTCCACAGATTACAGAATGCCTCCAGATGTGCTTCGCAAACAACTACTGGTCATCCAGGGAACGATCAAATCGTAGACAGTTTAAGACATTACTCCCATGGAGAATAGTCCGCGTGGTGACTGTTATATTCTATCCCGATGCAATTTCTGTGTTTAATCAACACTCTGAAGGTACACAGATTACAGAATGCCTCCAGATGTGCTTCGGAAACTGCTACTGGTCTTCCAGGAATCGATCAAAGCGTAGACAGTTTAAGACATTACTCCCATGGAGAATAGTCCGCGTGGTGACTGTTATATTCTATCCCGATGCAATTTCTGTGTTTAATCAACACTCTGAAGGTACACAGATTACAGAATGCCTACAGATGTGCTTCGGAAACTAGTACTGGTCTTCCAGGAATCGATCAAAGCGTAGACAAATTGAGACATTACTCCCATGGTGAAAAGTACGCATGGTGCTTATTGTATTCAATGCCGATGCAATTTTTGTGTTTCATCAACACTCTGAAGGTCCACAGATTACAGAATGCCTCCAGATGTGCTTCGCAAACAACTACTGGTCATCCAGGGAACGATCAAATCGTAGACATTTAAAGACATTACTCCCATGGAGAGAACTCCGCATGGTACTCATTGTATTCAATGCCGATGCAATTTTTGTGTTTGATCAACACTCTGAAGGTCCACAGATTACGGAATGCCTACAGATGTGATTCGGAAACTGCTACTGGTCTTCCAGGGAACGATCAAGGCGTAGACTGTTTGACACATTACTCCGATCGATAAAAGTCCGCATGGTGACAGTCATATTCTATCCCGATGCAATTTCAGTGTTTAATTGACACTCTGAAGGTACACAGATTAAGGAATGCCTACAGATGTGCCTCGGTAACTGATACTGGTCTTCCTGAGACCGATTAAAGCGTAGTCAGTTTAAAACATTACTACCAAGGAGAAAAGTCCGCATGGTGCTTATTGTATTCAACGCCGAAGCAATTTTTGTGTTTCGTCAACACCCTGAGGGTCCACAGTTTACGGATTGCCTACAGATGTGCTTCAGACACTGCTACTGGTCTTACAGGGTACGATCAAATCGTAGACAGTTTAACACATTTCTCCCTTGGAGAGAAGTCCGCATGGTGCCTGTTGTATTCAATCCCGAAGCAGTTTCTGTGTTTCATCAACACTCTGATGGTCCACGGATTACAGAATGCCTCCAGATGTGCTTCGGAAACTACTACTGGTCTTCCAGAGAACGATCAAAGAATAGTCAATTTAAGACATTACTCCCATGGAGAAAAGTCCGCATTGTACTTATTATAGCCAATGCTGATGCAGTTTCTGTGTTTCATCATCATTCTGAAGGTCCACAGATTACAGAATGCCTCCAGATGTGCTTCGGAAACCACTACTGGTCTTCCAGGGAACTATCAAAACGTAGACAGTTTAAGACATTACTCCCATGGAGAATAGTCCGCGTGGTGACTGTTATATTCTATCCCGATGCAATTTCTGTGTTTAATCAACACTCTGAAGGTACACAGATTACAGAATGCCTCCAGATGTGCTTCGGAAACTGCTACTGGTCTTCCAGGAATCGATCAAAGCGTAGACAGTTTAAGACATTACTCCCATGGAGAAAAGTCCGCATGGTGCTTATTGTATTCAATGCCGATGCCATTTTTGTGTTTCATCAACACTGTGAAGGTCCACATATTACGGAATGCCTACAGATGTGCTTCGGAAACAACTACTTGTCTTCGAGGGAACGATCGAAGCGTAGACAGTTTAAGCCATTACTCCCATGGAGAAAAGTCCTCAAGGTGCTTATTGTATTCAATGCCGATGCAATATTTGTGTTTCATCAACACTCTGATGGTCCACGGATTACAGAATGACTCCAGATGTGCTTCGGAAACTACTACTGGTCTTCCAGAGAACGATCAAAGAATAGTCAATTTAAGACATTACTCCCATGGAGAAAAGTCCGCATTGTACTTATTATAGCCAATGCCGATGCAGTTTCTGTGTTTCATCAACACTCTGAAGGTCCACAGATTACAGAATGCCTACAGATGTGCTTTGGAAACAACTACTGGTCATCCAGGGAACGATCAAAACGTAGACAGTTTAAGACATTACTCCCATAGAGAGAATTCCGCATGGTACTTATTGTATTCAATGCCGATGCAATTTTTGTGTTTGATCAACACTCTGAAGGTCCACAGATTACAGAATGCCTACAGATGTGCTTCGGAAACTAGTACTGGTCTTCCAGGAATCGATCAAAACGTAAACAAATTGAGACATTACCCCCATGGAGAAAAGTCCGCATGGTGCTTATTGTATTCAATGCCGATGCAATTTTTGTGTTTGATCAACACTCTGAAGGTCCACAGATTACGGAATGCCTACAGATGTGCTTCGGAAACTGCTACTGGTCTTCCAGGGAACGATCAAAGCGTAAACTCTTTGACACATTACTCCCATGGAAGAAGGAAAGCATCGTGACTGTTGTATACAATCCTGATGCAATTTCTTTGTTTCATCAACACTCTGATACTCCACAGATTACAGAATGCATCCAGATGTGCATCGGAAACTACTACTGGTCTTCCAATGAACGATCAATGCGGAGACTCTTTGAGACATTACTCCCATGGAGGAAAGTGCGCATGGTGACTGTTGTATTCAATCCCGCTGTAATTTCTGTGTTTCATCAACAGTCTGATGGTCCACAGATTACAGAATGCCTCCAGATGTGCATCGGAAACTACCACTGGTCTTCCAGGGAAAGATCAAAGAGTAGACTGTTTGAGACACTACTCCCGTGGAGGAAAGTGCGCATGGTGACTGTTGTATTCAATCCCGATGCAATTTCTGAGTTTCATCAACACTCCGATTGTCCACAGATTACAACATGACACCAGACGTGCATCGGAAACTACTACTGGTCTTCCAGGGAACGATAAAAGCGTAGACTGTTTGAGACACTACTCCCATGGAGGAAAGTGCGCATGGTGACTGTTGTATTCAATCCCGATGATATTTCTGTGTTTCATCAACACTCTGATAGTCCACAGATTACAAAATGCCTCCAGATGTGCATCGGAAACTACTTCTGGTCTTCCAGGGAACGATCAAAGCGTAGACTGTTTGAGACATTACTCCCATGGAGGTAAGTGCGCATGGTGACTGTTGTATTCCATCCCGATGCAATTTCTGTGTATCATCAACAGTCTGATAGTCCACAGATTACAGAATTCCTACAGGTGTGCATCGGAAACTACTATTGGTCTTCCAGGAAACGATCAAAACGTAGACTGTTTGAGACATTACTCCCATGGAGGAAAGTGCGCAAGGTGACTATTGTACTCAATCCCGATGCAATTTTAGTGTTTCATCAACACTCTGATAGTCCACAGATTACAGAATGCATCCAGATGTGCATCGGAGACTGATACTGGTCTTCCAGAAACGATCAAAGCGTAGACTGTTAGAGACATTACTCCCATGGAGGAAAGTGCGCATAGTGACTGTTGTATTCAATCCCGATGCAATTTTAGTGTTTCATCAACACTCTGATAGTCCATAGAATACAGATTGCCACCAGATGTGCATCGGAAACTACTACTTGTCTTCCAGGGAACGATCAAACGTAGACTGTTTCAGACATTACTCCCATGGAGGAAAGTGCGTATGGTGATTGTTGTATTCAATCCCGATGCAATTTCTGTGTTTCATCAACACTCAGTTAGTCCACAGATTTCAGAATGCCTCCAGATGTGCATCGGAAACTACATCTGGTCTTCCAGGGAACGTTTAAAGCGTAGACTGTTTGAGACATTACTGCCATGGAGGAAAGTTTGCATGGTGACTGTTGTATTGAATCCCGATGCAATTTCTGTGTTTCATCAACACTCAGATAGTCCACAGATTACAGGATGCCTCCAGATGTGCATCGGAAACCACTACTGGTCTTCCAATGGACGATTAAAACGGAGACTCTTTGAGACATTACTCCCATGGAGGGAAGTGCGCATGGTGACTGTTGTATTCAATCCCGATGTAATTTCTGTTTCATCAACAGTGTGATGGTCCACAAATTACAGAATGCCCCCAGATGTGCATCGGAAACTACCACTGGTCTTCCAGGGAAAGAACAAAGAGTAGACTGTTTGAGACACTACTCCCGTGGAGGAAAGTGCGCATGGTGACTGTTGTATTCAATCGCGATGCAATTTCTGAGCTTCATCAACACCCGGATTGTCCACAGAATACAGAATGCCACCAGACGTGCATCGGAAACTACTAGTGGTCTTCCAGGGAACGATCAAAGCGTAGACTGTTTGAGACACTACTCCCATGGAGGAAAGTGAGCATGGTGATTGTTGTATTCAATCCCGATGCTATTTCTGAGTTTCATCAAAACTCTGATAGTCCACAGATTACTGAATGCCTCCAGATGTGCATCGGAAACTACTTCTGGTCTTCCAGGGAACGATCAAAGCGTTGACTGTTTGAGACATTACTCCCATGTAGGAAAGTGCTTATGGTGACTGTTGTATTCTATCCCGATGCAATTTGTGTGTTTCATCAACACTCAGTTAGTCCACAGATTTCAGAATGCCTCCAGATGTGCATCGGAAACTACTACTTGTCTTCCAGGGAACGATCAAAGCGTAGACTGTTTGAGACATTACTCCCATGGAGGAAAGTGCGGATGGTGACTGTTGTATTCAATCCCGATGCAATTTCTGTGTTTCATCAACACTCTGATAGTCCACAGATTACAGAATGCCACCAGATGTGCTTCGGAAACTACTACTGGTCTCCCAGGGAACGATCAAAGCGTAGACTGTATGAGACATTACTCCCGTGGAGGAAAGTGCGCATAGTGACTGTTGTATTCAATCCCGATGCAATTTCTGTGTTTCATCAACACTCTGATAGGCCACAGATTACAGAATGCCTCCATATGTGCATCGGAAACTACTACTGGTCTTCCAGGGAATGATCATAGCGTAGCCTGTATGAGACACTACTCCCATGGAGAAAAGTGCGCCTGGTGACTGTTGTATTCAATCCCGATGCAATTTCTGAGTTTCATCAAAACTCGGATTGTCCACAGATTACAGAATGCCACCAGACGTGCATCGGAAAGTACTACTGGTCTTCCAGGGAACGATGAAAGCGTAGACTGTTTGAGACACTACTCCCATGGAGGAAAGTGCGCATGATGACTGTTGTATTCAATCCCGATGCTATTTCTGTGTTTCATCAACACTCTGATAGTCCACAGATTACTGAATGCCTCCAGATGTGCATCGGAAACTACTTCAGGTCTTCCAGGGAACGATCAAAGCGTAGACTGTTTGAGACATTACTCCCATGGTGGATAGTGCTTATGGTGACTGTTGTATTCTATCCCGATGCAATTTCTGGGTTTCATCAACACTCAGTTAGTCCACAGATTTCAGGATGCCTCCAGATGTGCATCGGAAACTACTACTTGTCTTCCAGGGAACGATCAAAGCGTAGACTGTTTGAGACATTACTCCCATGGAGAAAAGTGCGCATGGTGACTGTTGTATTCCATCCCGATGCAATTTCGGTGTTTCATTAACACTCAGATAGTCCACAGATTACAGAATGCCTCCAGATGTGCATCGCAAACTACTACTGGTCTTCCTGGGAACGATCATAGCGTAGACTGTTTGAGACATTACTCCCATGGAGAAAAGTGCGCATGGTGACTGTTGTATTCAATCCCGATGCAATTTTAGTGTTTCATCAACACTCTGATAGTCCACAGATTACACAATGCCTCCAGATGTGCATCGGAAACTACTTCAAGTCTTCCAGGGAACGATCAAAGCGTAGACTGTTTGAGACATTACTCCCGTGGAGGAAAGTGGGCATGGTGACTGTTGTATTCAATCCCGATGCAATCTCTGTGTTTCATCAACACTCTGATAGTCCACAGATTACAGAATGTCACCAGATGTGAATCGGAAACTACTACTAGTCTTCCAGAGAACGATCAAAGCGTAGACTGTTTGAGACATTACTCCCATGGAGGAAAGTGCGCATGGTGAGTGTTGTACTCAATCCCGATGCAATTTTAGTGTTTCATAAACACTCTGATAGTCCACAGATTACAGAATGCATCCAGATGTGCATCGGAGACTGCTACTGGTCTTCCAGAAACGATCAAAGCGTAGACTGTTAGAGACATTACTCCCATGGAGGAAAGTGCGCATAGTGACTGTTGTATTCAATCCCGATGCAATTTTAGTGTTTCATCAACACTCTGATAGTCCATAGAATACAGATTGCCACCAGATGTGCATCGGAAACTACTACTTGTCTTCCAGGGAACGATCAAACGTAGACTGTTTCAGACATTACTCCCATGGAGGAAAGTGCGTATGGTGATTGTTGTATTCAATCCCGATGCAATTTCTGTGTTTCATCAACACTCAGTTAGTCCACAGATTTCAGAATGCCTCCAGATGTGCATCGGAAACTACATCTGGTCTTCCAGGGAACGTTTAAAGCGTAGACTGTTTGAGACATTACTGCCATGGAGGAAAGTTTGCATGGTGACTGTTGTATTGAATCCCGATGCAATTTCTGTGTTTCATCAACACTCAGATAGTCCACAGATTACAGGATGCCTCCAGATGTGCATCGGAAACCACTACTGGTCTTCCAATGGACGATTAAAGCGGAGACTCTTTGAGACATTACTCCCATGGAGGGAAGTGCGCATGGTGACTGTTGTATTCAATCCCGATGTAATTTATGTTTCATCAACAGTGTGATGGTCCACAACTTACAGAATGCCTCCAGATGTGCATCGGAAACTACCACTGGTCTTCCAGGGAAAGAACAAAGAGTAGACTGTTTGAGACACTACTCCCATGGAGGAAAGTGCGCATGGTGACTGTTGTATTCAATCGCGATGCAATTTCTGAGCTTCATCAACACCCGGACTGTCCACAGAATACAGAATGCCACCAGACGTGCATCGGAAACTACTAGTGGTCTTCCAGGGAACGATCAAAGCGTAGACTGTTTGAGACACTACTCCCATGGAGGAAAGTGGGCATGGTGATTGTTGTATTCAATCCCGATGCTATTTCTGAGTTTCATCAAAACTCTGATAGTCCACAGATTACTGAATGCCTCCAGATGTGCATCGGAAACTACTTCTGGTCTTCCAGGGAACGATCAAAGCGTAGACTGTTTGAGACATTACTCCCACGTAGGAAAGTGCTTATGGTGACTGTTGTATTCTATCCCGATGCGATTTCTGTGTTTCATCAACACTCAGTTAGTCCACAGATTTCAGAATGCCTCCAGATGTGCATCGGAAACTACTACTTGTCTTCCAGGGAACGATCAAAGCGTAGACGGTTTGAGACATTACTCCCATGGAGGAAAGTGCGGATGGTGACTGTTGTATTCAATCCCGATGCAATTTCTGTGTTTCATCAACACTCTGATAGTCCACAGATTACAGAATGCCACCAGATGTGCTTCGGAAACTACTACTGGTCTCCCAGGGAACGATCAAAGCGTAGACTGTATGAGACATTACTCCCGTGGAGGAAAGTGCGCATAGTGACTGTTGTATTCAATCCCGATGCAATTTCTGTGTTTCATCAACACTCTGATAGGCCACAGATTACAGAATGCCTCCAGATGTGCATCGGAAACTACTACTGGTCTTCCAGGGAACGATCATAGCGTAGCCTGTATGAGACACTACTCCCATGGAGAAAAGTGCGCATGGTGACTGTTGTATTCAATCCCGATGAAATTTCTGTGTTTCATCAACACTCTGATAGACCACAGATTACAGAATGCCACCAGATGTGCATCGGAAACTACTACTGGTCTTCCAAGGATCGATCAATGCGTAGACTGTTTGAGACATTAGTCCCATGGAGGAAAGTGCGCATGGTGACTGTTGTATTCAATCCCGGTGTAATTTCGGTGTTTTATCAACAGTCTGATAGTCCACAGATTACAGAATGCCTCCAGATGTGCATCGGAAACTACCACTGGTCTTCCAGGGAAATATCAAAGAGTAGACTGTTTGAGACACTACTCCCATGGAGGAAAGTGCGCATGGTGACTGTTGTATTCAATCCCGATGCAATTTCTGAGTTTCATCAACACTCGGATTGTCCACAGATTACAGAATGCCACCAGACGTGCATCGGAAAGTACTACTGGTCTTCCAGGGAACGATAAAAGCGTAGACTGTTTGAGACACTACTCCCATGGAGGAAAGTGCGCATGGTGACTGTTGTTTCAATCCCGGTGTAATTTCGGTGTTTTATCAACAGTCTGATAGTCCACAGATTACTGAATGCCTCCAGATGTGCATCGGAAACTACTTCAGGTCTTCCAGGGAACGATCAAAGCGTAGACTGTTTGAGACATTACTCCCATGGTGGATAGTGCTTATGGTGACTGTTGTATTCTATCCCGATGCAATTTCTGGGTTTCATCAACACTCAGTTAGTCCACAGATTTCAGGATGCCTCCAGATGTGCATCGGAAACTACTACTTGTCTTCCAGGGAACGATCAAAGCGTAGACTGTTTGAGACATTACTCCCATGGAGAAAAGTGCGCATGGTGACTGTTGTATTCCATCCCGATGCAATTTCGGTGTTTCATTAACACTCAGATAGTCCACAGATTACAGAATGCCTCCAGATGTGCATCGCAAACTACTACTGGTCTTCCTGGGTACGATCAAACGTAGACTGTATGAGACATACCTCTCGTGAAGGAAAGTGCGCATGGTGACTGTTATATTCAATCCCGATGCAATTTCTGTGTTTCATCAACACTCAGATAGTCCACAGATTACAGAACGCCTCCAGATGTGCATCGGAAACTACTTCTGGGCTTCCAGGGAACGATCAAAGCGTAGACTGTATGAGACACTACTCCCATGGAGGAAAGTGCGCATGGTTACTCTTGTATTCAATCCCGATGCAATTTCTGTGTTTCATCAACACTCTGATAGTCCACAGATTACAGAATGCCTCCAGGTGTGCTTCGGAAACTACTACTGGACTTCCAGGGAACGATCAAAAGGTAGACTGTTTGAGACATTACTCCCATGGAGGAAAGTGCGAATAATGACTATTGTACTCAATCCCGATGCAATTTTAGTGTTTCATAAACACTCTGATAGTCCACAGATTACAGAATGCCTCCAGATGTGCATCGGAAACTACTACTGGTCTTCCAGGGAATGATCAAAGCATAGACTGTTAGGGACATTAATCTCATGGAGGAAAGTGCGCATGGTGACTGTTGTATTCAATCCCGATGCAATTTCTGTGTTTCATCAACACTCTGATAGTCCACAGATTACAGAATGCCTCTAGATGTGCATCGGAAACTACTACTGGTCTTCCAGGGATCGATCAAAGCGTATACTGTTTGACACATACCTCCCGTGGAGGAAAGTGCGCATGGTGACTGTTGTCTGATAGTCCATAGATTACAGAATGCCACCAGATGTGCATCGGAAACTACTACTGGTCTTCCAGGGTACAATCAAACGTAGACTGTTTCAGACATTACTCCCATGGAGGAAAGTGCGAATGGTGACTGATGTAATCAATCCCGATGCAATTTCTGTGTTTCATCAACACTCTGATTGTCCACAGAGTACAGAATGCCACCAGATGTGCATCGGAAACTACTACTGGTCTTCCACGGATCGATCAAAGCGTAGACTGTTTGAGACATTACTCCCATGGAGGAAAGTGCGCATGGTGACTGTTGTATTCAATCACGATGCAATTTCTGTATTTCATCAACACTCTGATAGTCCACAGATTACAGAATGTCACCAGATGTGCATCGGAAACTACTACTGGTCTTCCAGGGAACGTTCAAAGCGTAGACTGTTTGAGATATTACTCCCATGGAGGAAAGTGCGCATGGTGACTGCTGTATTCAATCCCGATGCAATTTCTATGTTTTATCAACACTCTGATAGTCTACAGATTGCAGAATGCCGCCAGATGTGCATCGGCAACTACTTCTGGGCTTCCAGGGAACGATCAAAGCGTAGACTGTATGAGACACTACTCCCGTGGAGGAAAGTGCGCATGGTTACTCTTGTATTCCATCCCGATGCAATTTCTGTGTTTCATCAACACTCTGATAGTCCACAGATTACAGAATGCCTCCAGGTGTGCCTCGGAAACTACTACTGGACTTCCAGGGAACGATCAAAATGTAGACTGTTTGAGACCTTACTCCCATGGAGGAAAGTGCGCATAGTGACAGTTGTATTCAATCCCGATGCAATTTTTGTGTTTCATCAACACTCTGATAGTCCACAGATTACAGAATTCCTCCAGATGAGCATCGGAAACTACTTCAGGTCTTCCAGGGAACGATCAAAGCGTAGACTGTTTGAGACATTACTCCCATGGAGAAGAGTGCGCATGGTGACTGTTGTATTCAATCCCGATGCAATTTATGTGTTTCATCAACAATCTGATAGTCCACAGCTTACAGAATGCCTCCAGATGTTCATCGGAAACTACTACAGGTCTTCCAGGGAACTATCAAAGCGTAGACTGTTTGAGACATTACTCCCATGGAGGAAAGTGCGCATGGTGACTGTTGAATTCAATTCCGATGCAATTCCTGTGTTTCAGCAACAGTCTGATAGTCCACAGATTGCAGAATGCCTCCAGGAGTGCATCGGAAACTACTACTGGAATTCCAGGGAAGGATCAAGGCGTAGACTGTTTGAGACATTACTCCCATGGAGGAAAGATCGCATGGTGACTGTTGTATTCAATTACGATGCAATTTCTGTGTTTCTTCAACACTCTTATAGTCCACAGATTACAGAATGCCTCCAGATGTGCATCGGAAACTACTACTTGTCTTCCAGGGAACGATCAAAGCGTAGACTGTTTGAGACATTACTCCCATGGAGAAAAGTGCGCATGGTGACTGTTGTATTCCATCCCGATGCAATTTCGGTGTTTCATTAACACTCAGATAGTCCACAGATTACAGAATGCCTCCAGATGTGCATCGCAAACTACTACTGGTCTTCCTGGGTACGATCAAACGTAGACTGTATGAGACATGCCTCTCGTGAAGGAAAGTGCGCATGGTGACTGTTATATTCAATCCCGATGCAATTTCTGTGTTTCATCAACACTCAGATAGTCCACAGATTACAGAACGCCTCCAGATGTGCATCGGAAACTACTTCTGGGCTTCCAGGGAACGATCAAAGCGTAGACTGTATGAGACACTACTCCCATGGAGGAAAGTGCGCATGGTTACTCTTGTATTCAATCCCGATGCAATTTCTGTGTTTCATCAACACTCTGATAGTCCACAGATTACAGAATGCCTCCAGGTGTGCTTCGGAAACTACTACTGGACTTCCAGGGAACGATCAAAAGGTAGACTGTTTGAGACATTACTCCCATGGAGGAAAGTGCGAATAATGACTATTGTACTCAATCCCGATGCAATTTTAGTGTTTCATAAACACTCTGATAGTCCACAGATTACAGAATGCCTCCAGATGTGCATCGGAAACTACTACTGGTCTTCCAGGGAATGATCAAAGCATAGACTGTTAGGGACATTAATCTCATGGAGGAAAGTGCGCATGGTGACTGTTGTATTCAATCCCGATGCAATTTCTGTGTTTCATCAACACTTTGATAGTCCACAGATTACAGAATGCCTCTAGATGTGCATCGGAAACTACTACTGGTCTTCCAGGGATCGATCAAAGCGTATACTGTTTGACACATACCTCCCGTGGAGGAAAGTGCGCATGGTGACTGTTGTCTGATAGTCCATAGATTACAGAATGCCACCAGATGTGCATCGGAAACTACTACTGGTCTTCCAGGGTACAATCAAACGTAGACTGTTTCAGACATTACTCCCATGGAGGAAAGTGCGAATGGTGACTGATGTAATCAATCCCGATGCAATTTCTGTGTTTCATCAACACTCTGATTGTCCACAGAGTACAGAATGCCACCAGATGTGCATCGGAAACTACTACTGGTCTTCCACGGATCGATCAAAGCGTAGACTGTTTGAGACATTACTCCCATGGAGGAAAGTGCGCATGGTGACTGTTGTATTCAATCACGATGCAATTTCTGTATTTCATCAACACTCTGATAGTCCACAGATTACAGAATGTCACCAGATGTGCATCGGAAACTACTACTGGTCTTCCAGGGAACGTTCAAAGCGTAGACTGTTTGAGATATTACTCCCATGGAGGAAAGTGCGCATGGTGACTGCTGTATTCAATCCCGATGCAATTTCTATGTTTTATCAACACTCTGATAGTCTACAGATTACAGAATGCCGCCAGATGTGCATCGGCAACTACTTCTGGGCTTCCAGGGAACGATCAAAGCGTAGACTGTATGAGACACTACTCCCGTGGAGGAAAGTGCGCATGGTTACTCTTGTATTCCATCCCGATGCAATTTCTGTGTTTCATCAACACTCTGATAGTCCACAGATTACAGAATGCCTCCAGGTGTGCCTCGGAAACTACTACTGGACTTCCAGGGAACGATCAAAATGTAGACTGTTTGAGACCTTACTCCCATGGAGGAAAGTGCGCATAGTGACAGTTGTATTCAATCCCGATGCAATTTTTGTGTTTCATCAACACTCTGATAGTCCACAGATTACAGAATTCCTCCAGATGAGCATCGGAAACTACTTCAGGTCTTCCAGGGAACGATCAAAGCGTAGACTGTTTGAGACATTACTCCCATGGAGAAGAGTGCGCATGGTGACTGTTGTATTCAATCCCGATGCAATTTATGTGTTTCATCAACAATCTGATAGTCCACAGCTTACAGAATGCCTCCAGATGTTCATCGGAAACTACTACAGGTCTTCCAGGGAACTATCAAAGCGTAGACTGTTTGAGACATTACTCCCATGGAGGAAAGTGCGCATGGTGACTGTTGAATTCAATTCCGATTCAATTCCTGTGTTTCAGCAACAGTCTGATAGTCCACAGATTGCAGAATGCCTCCAGGAGTGCATCGGAAACTACTACTGGAATTCCAGTGAAGGATCAAGGCGTAGACTGTTTGAGACATTACTCCCATGGAGGAAAGATCGCATGGTGACTGTTGTATTCAATTACGATGCAATTTCTGTGTTTCTTCAACACTCTTATAGTCCACAGATTACAGAATGCCTCCAGATGTGCATCGGAAACTACTACTGGTCTTCCAGGGAGCAATCAAAGCGTAAACTCTTTGAGATATTACTCCCATGGTGGAAAGTGCGCATGGTGACTGTTGTATTCGATCCCGATGCAACCTCTGTGTTTCATCAACACTCTGATAGTCCACAGCTAACAGAATGTCACCAGATGTGCATCGTAAACTACTACTGGTCTTCCAGGGAACGATCAAAGCGTAAACTTAGTGAGACATTACTCCCATGGAGGAAAGAACACATGTTGACTTTTGTAATCAATCCCGATGCAATTTCTGTGTTTCATCAATACTCTGATAGTCCACAGATTACAGAATGCCTCCAGGTGTGCATCGGAATTTACTACTGGACTTCCAGGGAAGGATCAAAAGGTAGACTGTTTGAGACATTACTCCCATGGAGGAAAGTGCCCATGGTGACTATTGTACTCAATCCCGATGCAATTTTAGTGTTTCATAAACACTCTGATAGTCCACAGATTACAGAATGCCTCCAGATGTGCATCGTAAACTACTACTGGTCTTCCAGGGAACGATCAAAGCGTAGACTGTTAGGGACATTAATCTCATGGAGGAAAGTGCGCATGGTGACTGTTGTATTCAATCCCGATGCAATTTCTGTGTTTCATCAACACTCTGATAGTCCACAGATTGCATTATGCCTCCAGAAGTGCATCGGAAACTACTACTGGTCTTCCAGGTGACTCAAAGCGTAGACTGTTTGAGACATTACTCCCATATAGGAAAGTGCGCATGTGACTGTTGTATTCAATCCCGATGCAATTTCTATGTGTCATCAACACTCTGATAGTCCATAGATTACAGAATGCCACCAGATGTGCATCGGAAACTACTACTGGTCTTCCAGGGAACGATCAAACGTAGACTGTTTTAGACATTACTCCCATGGAGGAAAGTGCGAATGGTGACTGATGTAATCAATCCCGATGCAATTTCTGTGTTTCGTCAACACTCTGATTGTCCACAGATTACAGACTTCCACCAGATGTGCATCGGAAACTACTACTGGTCTTCCAGGGATCGATCAAAGCGTAGACCGTTTGAGACATACCTCCGGTGGAGGAAAGTGCGCATGGTGACTGTTGTATTCAATCCCGATGCAATTTCTGTGTTTCATCAACACTCTGATAGTCCACAGATTACAGAATGCCACCAGATGTGCATCGTAAACTACTACTGGTCTTCCAGGGAACGATCAAAGCGTAAACTTTGTGAGACGTTACTCCCATGGAGGAAAGTGCGCATGTTGACTGTTGTAATCAATCCCGATCTAATTTCTGTGTTTCATCAACTCTCAGTTAGTCCAATGATTTCAGAATGCCTCCAGATGTACATCGGAAACTACTAATGGTCTTCCAGGGAACGATCAAAGCGTAGACTGTTAGGGACATTAATCTCATGGAGGTAAGTGCGCATGGTGACTGTTGTATTCAATCCCGATGCAATTTCAGTGTTTCATCAACACTTTGATAGTCCACAGATTGCAGAATGCCTCCAGATGTGCATCGGAAACTACTACTGGTCTTCCAGGGGACTATCAAAGCGTAGCCTGTTTGAGACATTACTCCCATGGAGGAAAGTGCGCATGTGACTGTTGTATTCAATCCCGATGCAATTTCTATGTGTCATCAACACACTGATAGTCCATAGATTACAGAATGCCACCAGATGTGCATCGGAAACTAATACTGGTCTTCCAGGGAACAATCAAACGTAGACTGTTTCAGACATTACTCCCATGGAGGAAAGTGCGAATGGTGACTGATGTAATCAATCCCGATGCAATTTCTGTGTTTCGTCAACACTCTGATTGTCCACAGATTACAGAATGCCACCAGATGTGCATCGGAAACTACTACTGGTCTTCCAGGGATCGATCATAGCGTAGACTGTTTGAGACATACCTCCGGTGGAGGAAATTGCGCATGGTGACTGTTGTATTCAATGCCGATGCAATTTCTGTGTTTCATCAACACTCTGATAGTCCACAGATTACAGAATGCCACCAGATGTGCAATGTAATCTACTACTGGTCTTACAGGGAACTATCAAAGCCTAGACTGTTTGAGAATTACTCCCGTGGAGGAAGGTGCGCATAGTGACTGTTGTATTCAATCCCGATGCAATTTTAGTGTTTCATAAACACTCTGATAGTCCACAGATTACAGAATGCCACCAGATGTGCAATGTAATCTACTACTGGTCTTCCAGGGAACGATCAAAGCGTAGACTGTTTGAGACATTACTCCCATGGAGAAAAGTGCGCATGGTGACTGTTGTATTCAATACCGATGCAATTTCTGTGTTTCATCAACAATCTGACAGTCCACAGATTACAGAATGCCTCCAGATGTTCATCGGAAACTACTACAGGTCTTCCAGGGAACGATCAAAACGTAGACTGTTTGAGACATTACTCCCATGGAGGAAAGTGCGCATGGTGACTGTTGTATTCAATTCCGATGCAATTTCTGTGTTTCATCAACAGTCTGATAGTCCACAGATTGCAGAATGCCTCCAGGTGTGCATCGGAAACTACTACTGGAATTCCAGGGAACAATCAAAGCGTGGACTGTTTGAGACATTACTCCCATGCAGGAAAGTGCGCATAGTGAATATTGTACTCAATCCCGATGCAATTTTAGTGTTCCATCAACACTCTGATAGTCCACAGATTAGAGAATGCCTCCAGATGTGCATCTTAAACATCTACTGGTCTTCCAGGGTACGATCAAAACGTAGACTGTCAGGGCCAATACTGCCATTAAGGAAAGTGCTCATGGTGTCTGATGTATTCAATCCCGATGCAATTTCTGTGTTTCATCAACACTCTGATAGTCCACAGATTACAGAATGCCTCCAGATGTGCATCGGAAACTACTAATGGTCTTCCAGGGAACGATCAAAGCGTAGACTGTTAGGGACATTAATCTCATGGAGGTAAGTGCGCATGGTGACTGTTGTATTCAATCCCGATGCAATTTCTGTGTTTCATCAACACTTTGATAGTCCACAGATTGCAGAATGCCTCCAGATGTGCATCGGAAACTACTACTGGTCTTCCAGGGGACTATCAAAGCGTAGACTGTTTGAGACATTATTCCCATGGAGGAAAGTGCGTATGTGACTGTTGTATTCAATCCCGATGCAATTTCTATGTGTCATCAACACACTGATAGTCCATAGATTACAGAATGCCACCAGATGTGCATCGGAAACTAATACTGGTCTTCCAGGGAACAATCAAACGTAGACTGTTTCAGACATTACTCCCATGGAGGAAAGTGCGAATGGTGACTGATGTAATCAATCCCGATGCAATTTCTGTGTTTCGTCAACACTCTGATTGTCCACAGATTACAGAATGCCACCAGATGTGCATCGGAAACTACTACTGGTCTTCCAGGGATCGATCATAGCGTAGACTGTTTGAGACATACCTCCGGTGGAGGAAATTGCGCATGGTGACTGTTGTATTCAATGCCGATGCAATTTCTGTGTTTCATCAACACTCTGATAGTCCACAGATTACAGAATGCCACCAGACGTGCAATGTAATCTACTACTGGTCTTACAGGGAACTATCAAAGCCTAGACTGTTTGAGAATTACTCCCGTGGAGGAAGGTGCGCATAGTGACTGTTGAATTCAATCCCGATGCAATTTTAGTGTTTCATAACCACTCTGATAGTCCACAGATTACAGAAAGCCACCAGATGTGCAATGTAATCTACTACTGGTCTTCCAGGGAACGATCAAAGCGTAGACCGTTTGAGACATTACTCCCATGGAGAAAAGTGCGCATGGTGACTGTTGTATTCAATACCGATGCAATTTCTGTGTTTCATCAGCAATCTGACAGTCCACAGATTACAGAATGCCTCCAGATGTTCATCGGAAACTACTACAGGTCTTCCAGGGAACGATCAAAACGTAGACTGTTTGAGACATTACTCCCATGGAGGAAAGTGCGCATGGTGACTGTTGTATTCAATTCCGATGCAATTTCTGTGTTTCATCAACAGTCTGATAGTCCACAGATTGCAGAATGCCTCCAGGTGTGCATCGGAAACTACTACTGGAATTCCAGGGAACAATCAAAGCGTGGACTGTTTGAGACATTACTCCCATGCAGGAAAGTGCGCATAGTGAATATTGTACTCAATCCCGATGCAATTTTAGTGTTCCATCAACACTCTGATAGTCCACAGATTAGAGAATGCCTCCAGATGTGCATCTTAAACATCTACTGGTCTTCCAGGGTACGATCAAAACGTAGACTGTCAGGGCCAATACTGCCATTAAGGAAAGTGCTCATGGTGTCTGATGTATTCAATCCCGATGCAATTTCTGTGTTTCATCAACACTCTGATAGTCCACAGATTACAGAATGCCTTCAGATGTGCATCGGAAACTACTACTGGTCTTCCAGGGATCGATGAAACGTAGACTGTTTGAGACATACCTCCCGTGAAGGAAAGTGCGCATGGTGACTGTTGTATTCAATCCCGATGCAATTTCTGTGTTTCATCAACACTCTGATAGCCCACAGATTACAGAATGTCACCAGATGTGCATCGGAAACTACTACTGGTCTTCCAGGGAACGATCAAAGCGTAATCTTTGTGAGACATTACTCCCATGGAGGAAAGTGCGCATGTTGACTGTTGTATTAAATTCCGATGCAATTCCTCTGTTTCATCAACAGTCTGATAGTCCACAGATTGCAGAATGCCTCCAGATGTGCATCGGAAACTACATCTGGGCTTCCAGGGAACGATCAAAGCGTAGACTGTATGAGACACTAGTCCGGTGGAGGAAAGTGCGCATGGTTACTCTTGTATTCAATCCCGATGCAATTTCTGTGTTTCATCAACACTCTGATAGTCCACAGATTACAGAATGCCTCCAGGTGTGCTTCGGAAACTACTACTGGACTTCCAGGTAACGATCAAAAGGTAGACTGTTTGAGACATTACTCCCATGGAGGAAAGTGCGCATGGTGACTGTTGTATTCAATTCCGATGCAATTCCTGTGTTTCATCAACACTCTTATAGTCCACAGATTACAGAATGCCTCCAGATGTGCATCGGAAACTACTACTGGTCTTCCAGGGAGCGATCAAAGCGTAAACTCTTTGAGACATTACTCCCATGGTGGAAAGTGCGCATGGTGACAGTTGTATTCAATCCCGATGCAATCACTGTGTTTCATCAACACTCTGAGAGTCCACAGCTAACAGAATGTCACCAGATGTGCATCGGAAACTACTACTGGTCTTCCAGGGAACGATCAAATCGTAGACAGTTTGAGACATTACTCCCATGGAGGAAAGTGCCCATGGTGACTGTTCTATTCAATCCCGATGCAATTTCTATGTTTCATCAACACTCTGATAGTCCACAGATTACAGAATGCCACCAGATGTGCATCGAAAACTACTACTGGCCTTCCAGGGAACGATCAAACGTAGACTGTTTGAGACATACTTCCCGTGAAGGAAAGTGCGCATGGTGACTGTTGTATTCAATCCCGATGCAATTTCTGTGTTTCATCAACACTCTGATAGTCCACAGATTACAGAATGCCACCAGATGTGCATCGTAAACTACTACTGGTCTTCTAGGGAACGATCAAAGCGTAAACTTTGTGAGACATTACTCCCATGGAGGAAAGTACACATGTTGACTTTTGTAATCAATCCCGATGCAATTTCTGTGTTTCATCAACACTCTAATAGTCCACAGATTACAGAATGCCTCCAGGTGTGCTTCGGAAACTACTACTGGACTTCCAGGGAACGATCAAAAGGTAGACTGTTTGAGACATTACTCCCATGGAGGAAAGTGCCCATGGTGACTATTGTACTCAATCCCGATGCAATTTTAGTGTTTCATAAACACTCTGATAGTCCACAGATTACAGAATGCCTCCAGATGTGCATCGGAAACTACTACTGGTCTTCCAGGGAACGATCAAAGCGTAGACTGTTAGGGACATTAATCTCATGGAGGAAAGTGCGCATGGTGACTGTTGTATTCAATCCCGATGCAATTTCTGTGTTTCATCAACACTCTGATAGTCCACAGATTGCAGAATGCCTACAGATGTGCATCGGAAATTGCTACTGGTCTTCCAGGGGACTCAACGCGTAGACTGTTTGAGACACTACTCCCATGGAGGAAAGTGCGCATGTGACTGTTGTATTCAATCCCGTTGCAATTTCTATGTGTCATCAACACTCTGATAGTCCATAGATTACAGAATGCCACCAGATGTGCATCGGAAACTACTACTGTTTTTCCAGGGAACGATCAAACGTAGACTGTTTCAGACATTACTCCCATGGAGGAAAGTGCGAATGGTGACTGATGTAATTAATCCCGATGCAATTTCTGTGTTTTGTCAACACTCTGATTGTCCACAGATTACGGAATGCCACCAGAAGTGCATCGTAAACTACTACTGGTCTTCCAGGGAACTATCAAAGCCTAGACTGATTGAGAATTACTCCCGTGGAGGAAAGTGCGCATAGTGACTGTTGTATTCAATCCCGATGCAATTTTTGTGTTTCATCAACACTCTGATAGTCCCCAGATTACAGAATTCCTCCAGATGAGCATCGGAAACTACTTCAGGTCTCCCAGGGAACGATCAAAGCGTAGACTGTTTGAGACATTACTGCCATTGAGGAAAGTGCTCATGGTGACTGTTGTATTCAATCCCGATGCAATTTCTGTGTTTCATCAACACTCTGATAGTCCACAGATTACAGAATGCCTCCAGATGTGCATCGGAAACTACTACAGGTCTCCCAGGGAACGATCAAAGCGTTGACTGTTAGGGAAATTAATCTCATGGAGGAAAGTGCGCATGGTGACTGTTGTATTCAATCCCGATGCAATCACTGTGTTTCATCAACACTCTGATAGTCCACAGCTAACAGAATGTCACCAGATGTGCATCGGAAACTACTACTGGTCTTCCAGGGAACGATCAAATCGTAGACAGTTTGAGACATTACTCCCATGGAGGAAAGTGCCCATGGTGACTGTTCTATTCAATCCCGATGCAATTTCTATGTTTCATCAACACTCTGATAGTCCACAGATTACAAAATGCCACCAGATGTGCATCGAAAACTACTACTGGCCTTCCAGGGAACGATCAAACGTAGACTGTTTGAGACATACTTCCCGTGAAGGAAAGTGCTCATGGTGACTGTTGTATTCAATCCCGATGCAATTTCTGTGTTTCATCAACACTCTGATAGTCCACAGATTACAGAATGCCACCAGATGTGCATCGTAAACTACTACTGGTCTTCCAGGGAACGATCAAAGCGTAAACGTTGTGAGACATTACTCCCATGGAGAAAAGTACACATGTTGACTTTTGTAATCAATCCCGATGCAATTTCTGTGTTTCATCAACACTCTGATAGTCCACAGATTACAGAATGCCTCCAGGTGTGCTTCGGAAACTACTACTGGACTTCCAGGGAACGATCAAAAGGTAGACTGTTTGAGACATTACTCCCATGGAGGAAAGTGCCCATGGTGACTATTGTACTCAATCCCGATGCAAATTTAGTGTTTCATAAACACTCTGATAGTCCACAGATTACAGAATGCCTCCAGATGTGCATCGGAAACTACTACTGGTCTTCCAGGGAACGATCAAAGCGTAGACTGTTAGGGACATTAATCTCATGGAGGAAAGTGCGCATTGTGACTGTTGTATTCAATCCCGATGCAATTTCTGTGATTCATCAACACTCTGATAGTCCACAGATTGCAGAATGCCTACAGATGTGCATCGGAAATTGCTACTGGTCTTCCAGGGGACTCAACGCGTAGACTGTTTGAGACATTACTCCCATGGAGGAAAGTGCGCATGTGACTGTTGTATTCAATCCCGATGCAATTTCTATGTGTCATCAACACTCTGATAGTCCATAGATTACAGAATGCCACCAGATGTGCATCGGAAACTACTACTGTTTTTCCAGGGAACGATCAAACGTAGACTGTTTCAGACATTACTCCCATGGAGGAAAGTGCGAATGGTGACTGATGTAATTAATCCCGATGCAATTTCTGTGTTTCGTCAACACTCTGATTGTCCACAGATTACAGAATGCCACCAGAAGTGCATCGTAAACTACTACTGGTCTTCCAGGGAACTATCAAAGCCTAGACTGTTTGAGAATTACTCCCGTGGAGGAAAGTGCGCATAGTGACTGTTGTATTCAATCCCGATGCAATTTTTGTGTTTCATCAACACTCTGATAGTCCCCAGATTACAGAATTCCTCCAGATGAGCATCGGAAACTACTTCAGGTCTCCCAGGGAACGATCAAAGCGTAGACTGTTTGAGACATTACTCCCATGGGGAAAAGTGCGCATGGTGACTGTTGTATTCAATCCCGATGCAATTTCTGTGTTTCATCAACAATCTGACAGTCCACAGATTACAGAATGCCTCCAGATGTTCATCTGAAACTACTACAGGTCTTCCAGGGAACGATCAAAGCGTAGACTGTTTGAGACATTACTCCCATGGAGGAAAGTGCGCATCGTGACTGTTGTATTCAATTCCGATGCAATTTCTGTGCTTCATCAACAGTCTCATAGTCCACAGGTTGCAGAATGCCTCCAGTTGTGCATCGGAAACTGCTACTGGAATTCCGGGGAACAATCAAAGCGTAGACTGTTTGAGACATTACTCCCATGGAGGAAAGTGCGCATAGTGACTATTGTACTCAATCCGGATGCAATTTTAGTGTTCCATCAACACTCTGATTGTCCACAGATTACAGAATGCCTCCAGATGTGCATCTTAAACTACTACTGGTCTTCCAGGGTACGATCAAAGCGTAGACTGTTAGAGACATTACTGCCATTGAGGAAAGTGCTCATGGTGACTGTTGTATTCAATCCCGATGCAATTTCTGTGTTTCATCAACACTCTGATAGTCCACAGATTACAGAATGCCTCCAGATGTGCATCGGAAACTACTACAGGTCTCCCAGGGAACGATCAAAGCGTAGACTGTTAGGGACATTAATCTCATGGAGGAAAGTGCGCATGGTGACTGTTGTATTCAATCCCGATGCAATTTCTGTGTTTCATCAACACTCTGATAGTCCACAGATTACAGAATGCCACCAGATGTGCATCGAAAACTACTACTGGCCTTCCAGGGAACGATCAAACGTAGACTGTTTGAGACATACTTCCCGTGAAGGAAAGTGCGCATGGTGACTGTTGTATTCAATCCCGATGCAATTTCTGTGTTTCATCAACACTCTGATAGTCCACAGATTACAGAATGCCACCAGATGTGCATCGTAAACTACTACTGGTCTTCTAGGGAACGATCAAAGCGTAAACTTTGTGAGACATTACTCCCATGGAGGAAAGTACACATGTTGACTTTTGTAATCAATCCCGATGCAATTTCTGTGTTTCATCAACACTCTAATAGTCCACAGATTACAGAATGCCTCCAGGTGTGCTTCGGAAACTACTACTGGACTTCCAGGGAACGATCAAAAGGTAGACTGTTTGAGACATTACTCCCATGGAGGAAAGTGCCCATGGTGACTATTGTACTCAATCCCGATGCAATTTTAGTGTTTCATAAACACTCTGATAGTCCACAGATTACAGAATGCCTCCAGATGTGCATCGGAAACTACTACTGGTCTTCCAGGGAACGATCAAAGCGTAGACTGTTAGGGACATTAATCTCATGGAGGAAAGTGCGCATGGTGACTGTTGTATTCAATCCCGATGCAATTTCTGTGTTTCATCAACACTCTGATAGTCCACAGATTGCAGAATGCCTACAGATGTGCATCGGAAATTGCTACTGGTCTTCCAGGGGACTCAACGCGTAGACTGTTTGAGACACTACTCCCATGGAGGAAAGTGCGCATGTGACTGTTGTATTCAATCCCGTTGCAATTTCTATGTGTCATCAACACTCTGATAGTCCATAGATTACAGAATGCCACCAGATGTGCATCGGAAACTACTACTGTTTTTCCAGGGAACGATCAAACGTAGACTGTTTCAGACATTACTCCCATGGAGGAAAGTGCGAATGGTGACTGATGTAATTAATCCCGATGCAATTTCTGTGTTTTGTCAACACTCTGATTGTCCACAGATTACGGAATGCCACCAGAAGTGCATCGTAAACTACTACTGGTCTTCCAGGGAACTATCAAAGCCTAGACTGATTGAGAATTACTCCCGTGGAGGAAAGTGCGCATAGTGACTGTTGTATTCAATCCCGATGCAATTTTTGTGTTTCATCAACACTCTGATAGTCCCCAGATTACAGAATTCCTCCAGATGAGCATCGGAAACTACTTCAGGTCTCCCAGGGAACGATCAAAGCGTAGACTGTTTGAGACATTACTCCCATGGAGAAAAGTGCGCATGGTGACTGTTGTATTCAATCCCGATGCAATTTCTGTGTTTCATCAACAATCTGACAGTCCACAGATTACAGAATGCCTCCAGATGTTCATCTGAAACTACTACAGGTCTTCCAGGGAACGATCAAAGCGTAGACTGTTTGAGACATTACTCCCATGGAGGAAAGTGCGCATGGTGACTGTTGTATTCAATTCCGATGCAATTTCTGTGCTTCATCAACAGTCTGATAGTCCACAGGTTGCAGAATGCCTCCAGTTGTGCATCGGAAACTGCTACTGGAATTCCGGGGAACAATCAAAGCGTAGTCCGTTTGAGACATTACTCCCATGGAGGAAAGTGCGCATAGTGACTATTGTACTCAATCCGGATGCAATTTTAGTGTTCCATCAACACTCTGATTGTCCACAGATTACAGAATGCCTCCAGATGTGCATCTTAAACTACTACTGGTCTTCCAGGGTACGATCAAAGCGTAGACTGTTAGAGACATTACTGCCATTGAGGAAAGTGCTCATGGTGACTGTTGTATTCAATCCCGATGCAATTTCTGTGTTTCATCAACACTCTGATAGTCCACAGATTACAGAATGCCTCCAGATGTGCATCGGAAACTACTACAGGTCTCCCAGGGAACGATCAAAGCGTTGACTGTTAGGGAAATTAATCTCATGGAGGAAAGTGCGCATGGTGACTGTTGTATTCAATCCCGATGCAATCACTGTGTTTCATCAACACTCTGATAGTCCACAGCTAACAGAATGTCACCAGATGTGCATCGGAAACTACTACTGGTCTTCCAGGGAACGATCAAATCGTAGACAGTTTGAGACATTACTCCCATGGAGGAAAGTGCCCATGGTGACTGTTCTATTCAATCCCGATGCAATTTCTATGTTTCATCAACACTCTGATAGTCCACAGATTACAAAATGCCACCAGATGTGCATCGAAAACTACTACTGGCCTTCCAGGGAACGATCAAACGTAGACTGTTTGAGTCATACTTCCCGTGAAGGAAAGTGCTCATGGTGACTGTTGTATTCAATCCCGATGCAATTTCTGTGTTTCATCAACACTCTGATAGTCCACAGATTACAGAATGCCACCAGATGTGCATCGTAAACTACTACTGGTCTTCCAGGGAACGATCAAAGCGTAAACGTAGTGAGACATTACTCCCATGGAGAAAAGTACACATGTTGACTTTTGTAATCAATCCCGATGCAATTTCTGTGTTTCATCAACACTCTGATAGTCCACAGATTACAGAATGCCTCCAGGTGTGCTTCGGAAACTACTACTGGACTTCCAGGGAACGATCAAAAGGTAGACTGTTTGAGACATTACTCCCATGGAGGAAAGTGCCCATGGTGACTATTGTACTCAATCCCGATGCAAATTTAGTGTTTCATAAACACTCTGATAGTCCACAGATTACAGAATGCCTCCAGATGTGCATCGGAAACTACTACTGGTCTTCCAGGGAACGATCAAAGCGTAGACTGTTAGGGACATTAATCTCATGGAGGAAAGTGCGCATTGTGACTGTTGTATTCAATCCCGATGCAATTTCTGTGATTCATCAACACTCTGATAGTCCACAGATTGCAGAATGCCTACAGATGTGCATCGGAAATTGCTACTGGTCTTCCAGGGGACTCAACGCGTAGACTGTTTGAGACATTACTCCCATGGAGGAAAGTGCGCATGTGACTGTTGTATTCAATCCCGATGCAATTTCTATGTGTCATCAACACTCTGATAGTCCATAGATTACAGAATGCCACCAGATGTGCATCGGAAACTACTACTGTTTTTCCAGGGAACGATCAAACGTAGACTGTTTCAGACATTACTCCCATGGAGGAAAGTGCGAATGGTGACTGATGTAATTAATCCCGATGCAATTTCTGTGTTTCGTCAACACTCTGATTGTCCACAGATTACAGAATGCCACCAGAAGTGCATCGTAAACTACTACTGGTCTTCCAGGGAACTATCAAAGCCTAGACTGTTTGAGAATTACTCCCGTGGAGGAAAGTGCGCATAGTGACTGTTGTATTCAATCCCGATGCAATTTTTGTGTTTCATCAACACTCTGATAGTCCCCAGATTACAGAATTCCTCCAGATGAGCATCGGAAACTACTTCAGGTCTCCCAGGGAACGATCAAAGCGTAGACTGTTTGAGACATTACTCCCATGGGGAAAAGTGCGCATGGTGACTGTTGTATTCAATCCCGATGCAATTTCTGTGTTTCATCAACAATCTGACAGTCCACAGATTACAGAATGCCTCCAGATGTTCATCTGAAACTACTACAGGTCTTCCAGGGAACGATCAAAGCGTAGACTGTTTGAGACATTACTCCCATGGAGGAAAGTGCGCATGGTGACTGTTGTATTCAATTCCGATGCAATTTCTGTGCTTCATCAACAGTCTCATAGTCCACAGGTTGCAGAATGCCTCCAGTTGTGCATCGGAAACTGCTACTGGAATTCCGGGGAACAATCAAAGCGTAGACTGTTTGAGACATTACTCCCATGGAGGAAAGTGCGCATAGTGACTATTGTACTCAATCCGGATGCAATTTTAGTGTTCCATCAACACTCTGATTGTCCACAGATTACAGAATGCCTCCAGATGTGCATCTTAAACTACTACTGGTCTTCCAGGGTACGATCAAAGCGTAGACTGTTAGAGACATTACTGCCATTGAGGAAAGTGCTCATGGTGACTGTTGTATTCAATCCCGATGCAATTTCTGTGTTTCATCAAAACTCTAAATGTCAACGGATTACAGAATGCCACCAGATGTGCATCGGATACTACTACTGGACTTCTAGGGAACTATCAAAGCCTAGACTGTTTGAGAATTACTCCCGTGGAGGAAAGTGCGCATGGTGAGTCTTGTATTCAATCCTGATGCAATTTATGTGTTTCATCAACACTCAGATATTCCACAGATTACAGAATTCCTCCAGATGAGCATCGGAAACTACTTCAGGTCTTCCAGGGAACTCAAAGCGTAGACTGTTTGAGACATTACTCCCATGGAGGAAAGTGCGCATGTGACTGTTGTATTCAATCCCGATGCAATTTCTGTGTTTCATCAACACTCTAATTGTCCACAGATTACAGAATGCCACCAGATGTGCATCGGAAACTACTACTGGTCTTCCAGGGATCGATCAAAGCGTAGACTGTTTGAGACATAGCTCCGGTGGAGGAAAGTGCGCATGGTGACTGTTGTATTCTATCCCGATGCAATCTCTGTGTTTCATCAACACTCTGATAGTCCACAGATTACAGAATGCCACCAGATGTGCATCGTAAACTACTACTGGTCTTCCAGGGAACTATCAAAGCCTAGACTGTTTGAGAATAACTCCCGTGGAGGAAAGTGCGCATGGTGACTGTTGTATTCAATCCCGATGCAATTTCTGTGTTTCATCAACAATCTGACAGTCCACAGATTACAGAATGCCTCCAGATGTTCATCGGAAACTACTACAGGTCTTCCAGTGAACGATCAAAGCGTAGACTGTTTGAGACATTACTCTCATGGAGGAAAGTGCGCATGGTGACAGTTGTATTCAATTCCGATGCAATTTCTGTGTTTCATCAACAGTCTGATAGTCCACAGGTTGCAGAATGCCTCCAGTTGTGCATCGGAAACTGCTACTGGAATTCCGGGGAACAATCAAAGCGTAGACTGTTTGAGACATTACTCCCATGGAGGATAGTGCGCATAGTGACTATTGTACTCAATCCGGATGCAATTTTAGTGTTCCATCAACACTCTGATTGTCCACAGATTACAGAATGCCTCCAGATGTGCATCTTAAACTACTACTGGTCTTCCAGGGTACGATCAAAGCGTAGACTGTTAGAGACATTACTGACATTGAGGAAAGTGCTCATGGTGACTGTTGTATTCAATCCCGATGCAATTTCTGTGTTTCATCAACACTCTGATAGTCCACAGATTACAGAATGCCTCCAGATGTGCATAGGAAACTACTACAGGTCTCCCAGGGAACGATCAAAGCGTAGACTGTTAGGGACATTATTCTCATGGAGGAAAGTGTAAATGGTGACTGTTGTATTCAATCCCGATGCAATTTCTGTGTTTCATCAACACTCTGATAGTCCACAGATTGCAGAATGCCTCCAGATGTGCATCGGAAACTACTACTGGTCTTCCAGGGGACTCAAAGCGTAGACTGTTTGAGACATTACTCCCATGGAGGAAAGTGCGTATATGACTGTTGTATTCAATCCCGAAGCAATTTCTGTGTTTCATCAACACTCTGATAGTCCACAGATTACAGAATGCCACCAGATGTGCATCGGAAACTACTACTGGCCTTCCAGGGAACGATCAAACGTAGACTGTTTGAGACATACCACCCGTGAAGGAAAGTGCGCATGGTGACTGTTGTATTCAATCCCGATGCAATTTCCGTGTTTCATCAACACTCTTATAGTCCACAGATTACAGAATGCCACCAGATGTGCATCGTAAACTACTACTGGTCTTCCAGGGAACGATCAAAGCGTAAACTTTGTGAGACATTACTCCCATGGAGGAAAGTGCGCATGTTGACTGTTGTAATCAATCCCGATGCAATTTCTGTGTTTCATCAACTCTCAGTTAGTCCACATATTACAGAATGCCTCCAGATGTGCATCGGAAACTACTTCTGGGCGTCCAGGGAACGATCAAAGCGTAGACTGTATGAGACACTACTCCCGTGGAGGAAAGTGCGCATGGTTACTCTTGTATTCAATCCCGATGCAATTTGTGTGTTTCATCAACACTCTGATAGTCCACAGATTACAGAATGCCTCCAGGTGTGCTTCGGAAACTACTACTGGACTTCCAGGGAACGATCAAAAGGTAGACTGTTAGGGATATTAAACTCATGGAGGAAAGTGTGCATGGTGACTGTTGTATTCAATCCCGATGCAATTTCTGTGTTTCATCAACACTCTAAATGTCAACAGATTACAGAATGCCACCAGATGTGCATCGGATACTACTACTGGACTTCTAGGGAACTATCAAAGCCTAGACTGTTTGAGAATTACTCCCGTGGAGGAAAGTGCGCATGGTTACTGTTGTATTATATCCCGATTCAAATTCTGTGTTTCATCAACACTCTGATAGTCCACAGATTTCAGAATGCTACCAGATGTGCATCGGAAACTTCTACTGGTCTTCCAGGGAACGAGTAAAGCGTAAACTCTTTGACACATTACTCCCATGGAGGAAGGTAAGCATCGTGACTGTTGTATACAATCCCGATGGAATTTCTGTGTTTCATTAACACTCTGATACTCCACAGATTACAGAATGCCTCCAGATGTGCATCGGAAACTACTACTGGCCTTCCAGGGATCGATCAAAGCGTATACCCTTGAGACATTACTCCCATGGTGGAAAGTGCGCATGGTGACTGTTGTATTCAATCCCGATGCAATCTCTGTGTTTCATCAACACTCTGATAGTCCACAGATTACAGAATGTCACCAGATGTGCATCGGAAACTACTACTGGTCTTCCAGGGAACGATCAAAGCGTAGACAGTTTGAGACATTACTCCCATGGAGGAGAGTGCGGATGATGACTGTTGTATTCAATCCCGATGCAATTTCTGTGTTTCATCAACACTCTGATAGTCCACAGATTACAGAATGCCACCAGATGTGCATCGAAAACTACTACTGGTCTCCCAGGGAACGATCAAATCGTAAACTTTGTGAGACATTACTCCCATGGAGGAAAGTGCGCATGTTGACTGTTGTAATCAATCCCGATGCAATTTCTGTGTTTCATCAACTTTCAGTTAGTCCACAGATTTCAGAATGCCTCCAGATGTGCATCGGAAACTACTTCTGGGCTTCCAGGGAACGATCAAAGCGTAGACTGTATGAGACACTTCTCCCGCGGAGGAAAGTGCGCATGGTTACTCTTGTATTCAATCCCGATGCAATTTCTGTGTTTCATCAACACTCTGATAGTCCACAGATTACAGAATGCCTACAGATGTGCATCGGAAACTACTACTGGTCTACCAGGGAGCGATCAAAGCGTAAACTCTTTGAGACATTACTCCCACGGAGGGAAGTGCGCATGGTGACTGTTGTATTCAATCCCGATGCAATTTCTATGTTTCATCAACACTCTGATAGTCCACAGATTACAGAATGCCACCAGATGTGCATCGGAAACTACTATTGGCCTTCCAGGGAACGATCAAACGTAGACTCTTTGAGACATACCTCCCGTGAAGGAAAGTGCGCATGGTGACTGTTGTATTCAATCCCGATGCAATTTCTGTGTTTCATCAAAAGTCTGATAGTCCACAGATTACAGAATGCCACCAGATGTGCATCGCAAACTACTACTGGTCGTCCAGGGATCGATCAAAGCGTAGACTGTTAGGGACATTAATCTCATGGAGGAAAGTGCGCATGGTGACTGTTGTATTCCATCCCGATGCAATTTCTGTGTTTCATCAACACTCTGATAGTCCACAGATTGCAGAATGCCTCCAGAAGTGCATCGGAAACTACTACTGGTCTTCCAGGGAACACAAAGCGTAGACTGTTTGAGACATTACTCCCATGGAGGAAAGTGCGCATTTGACTGTTGTATTCAATCCCGATGCAATATCTATGTGTCATCAACACTCTGATACTCCATAGATTACAGAATGCCACCAGATGTGCATCGGAAACTACTACTGGTCTTCCAGGGAACGAGCAAAGCGTAAACTCTTTGACACATTACTCCCATGGAGGAAGGTAAGCATCGTGACTGTTGTATACAATCCCGATGCAATTTCTGTGTTTCATCAACACTCTGATACTCCACAGATTACAGAAAGCCTCCAGATGTGCATCGGAAACTACTACTGGTCTTCCAGGGAGCGATCAAAGCGTAGACTGTTTGAGACATTACTCCCATGGAGGAAAGTTCGCGTGGTGACTGTTGTATTCAAACCCGATGCAATTTCTGTGTTTCATCAACACTCTTATAGTCCACAGATTACAGAATGCCTACAGATGTGCATCGGAAACTACTACTGGTCTTCCAGGGAGCGATCAAAGCGTAAACTCTTTGAGACATTACTCCCACGGAGGGAAGTGCGCATGGTGACTGTTGTATTCAATCCCGATGCAATTTCTATGTTTCATCAACACTCTGATAGTCCACAGATTACAGAATGCCACCAGATGTGCATCGGAAACTACCACTGGCCTTGCAGGGAACGATCAAACGTAGACTCTTTGAGACATACCTCCCGTGAAGGAAAGTGCGCATGGTGACTGTTGTATTCAATCCCGATGCAATTTCTGTGTTTCATCAAAAGTCTGATAGTCCACAGATTACAGAATGCCACCAGATGTGCATCGCAAACTACTACTGGTCTTCCAGGGAACGATCAAAGCGTAAACTTTGTGAGACATTACTCCCTAGGAGGAAAGTGCGCATGTTGACTGTTGTAATCAATCCCGATGCAATTTCTGTGTTTCATCAACTTTCAGTTAGTCCACAGATTTCAGAATGCCTCCAGATGTGCATCGGAAATTACTTCTGGGCTTCCAGGGAACGATGAAAGCGTAGACTGTATGAGACACTACTCCCGTGAAGGAAAGTGCGCATGGTTACTCTTGTATTCAATCCCGATGCAATTTCTGTGTTTCATCAACACTCTGATAGTCCACAGATTACAGAATGCCACCAGAAGTGCTTCGGAAACTACTACTGGACTTCCAGGGAACGATCAAAAGGTAGACTGTTTGAGACATTACTCCCATGGAGGAAAGTGCCCATGGTGACTATTGTACTCAATCCCGATGCAATTTTAGTGTTTCATAAACACTCTGATAGTCGACAGATTACAGAATTCCTCCAGATGAGCATCGGAAACTACTTCAGGTCTTCCAGGGAACTCAAAGCGTAGACTGTTTGAGACATTACTCCCATGGAGTAAAGTGCGCATGTGACTGTTGTATTCAATCCCGATGCAATTTCTGTGTTTCATCAACACTCTAATAGTCCACAGATTACAGAATGCCACCAGATGTGCATCGGAAACTACTACTGGTCTTCCAGGGATCGATCAAAGCGTAGACTGTTTGAGACATAGCTCCGGTGGAGGAAAGTGCGCATGGTGACTGTTGTATTCAATCCCGATGCAATCTCTGTGTTTCATCAACACTCTGATAGTCCACAGATTACAGAATGCCACCAGATGTGCATCGTAAACTACTACTGGTCTTCCAGGGAACTATCAAAGCCTAGACTGTTTGAGAATAACTCCCGTGGAGGAAAGTGCGCATGGTGACTGTTGTATTCAATCCCGATGCAATTTCTGTGTTTCATCAACAATCTGACAGTCCACAGATTACAGAATGCCTCCAGATGTTCATCGGAAACTACTACAGGTCTTCCAGGGAACGATCAAAGCGTAGACTGTTTGAGACATTACTCTCATGGAGGAAAGTGCGCATGGTGACTGTTGTATTCAATTCCGATGCAATTTCTGTGTTTCATCAACAGTCTGATAGTCCACAGGTTGCAGAATGCCTCCAGTTGTGCATCGGAAACTGCTACTGGAATTCCGGGGAACAATCAAAGCGTAGACTGTTTGAGACATTACTCCCATGGAGGATAGTGCACATAGTGACTATTGTACTCAATCCGGATGCAATTTTAGTGTTCCATCAACACTCTGATTGTCCACAGATTACAGAATGCCTCCAGATGTGCATCTTAAACTACTACTGGTCTTCCAGGGTACGATCAAAGCGTAGACTGTTAGAGACATTACTGACATTGAGGAAAGTGCTCATGGTGACTGTTGTATTCAATCCCGATGCAATTTCTGTGTTTCATCAACACTCTGATAGTCCACAGATTACAGAATGCCTCCAGATGTGCATCGGAAACTACTACAGGTCTCCCAGGGAACGATCAAAGCGTAGACTGTTTGGGACATTAATCTCATGGAGGAAAGTGCAAATGGTGACTGTTGTATTCAATCCCGATGCAATTTCTGTGTTTCATCAACACTCTGATAGTCCACAGATTTCAGAATGCTACCAGATGTGCATCGGAAACTTCTACTGGTCTTCCAGGGAACGAGTAAAGCGTAAACTCTTTGACACATTACTCCCATGGAGGAAGGTAAGCATCGTGACAGTTGTATACAATCCCGATGGAATTTCTGTGTTTCATTAACACTCTGATACTCCACAGATTACAGAATGCCTCCAGATGTGCATCGGAAACTACTACTGGCCTTCCAGGGATCGATCAAAGCGTAGACTGTTTGAGACATTACTCCCATGGGGGAAAGTTCGCATGGTGACTGTTGTATTCAATCCCGAAGCAATTTCTGTGTTTCGTCAACACTCTTATAGTCCACAGATTACAGAATGCCTCCAGATGTGCATCGGAAACTACTACTGGTCTTCCAAGGAGCGATCAAAGCGTATACCCTTGAGACATTACTCCCATGGTGGAAAGTGCGCATGGTGACTGTTGTATTCAATCCCGATGCAATCTCTGTGTTTCATCAACACTCTGATAGTCCACAGATTACAGAATGTCACCAGATGTGCATCGGAAACTACTACTGGTCTTCCAGGGAACGATCAAAGCGTAGACAGTTTGAGACATTACTCCCATGGAGGAGAGTGCGGATGATGACTGTTGTATTCAATCCCGATGCAATTTCTGTGTTTCATCAACACTCTGATAGTCCACAGATTACAGAATGCCACCAGATGTGCATCGAAAACTACTACTGGTCTTCCAGAGAACGATCAAATCGTAAACTTTGTGAGACATTACTCTCATGGAGGAAAGTGCGCATGTTGACTGTTGTAATCAATCCCGATGCAATTTCTGTGTTTCATCAACTTTCAGTTAGTCCACAGATTTCAGAATGCCTCCAGATGTGCATCGGAAACTACTTCTGGGCTTCCAGGGAACGATCAAAGCGTAGACTGTATGAGACACTTCTCCCGCGGAGGAAAGTGCGCATGGTTACTCTTGTATTCAATCCCGATGCAATTTCTGTGTTTCATCAACACTCTGATAGTCCACAGATTACAGAATGCCTACAGATGTGCATCGGAAACTACTACTGGTCTACCAGGGAGCGATCAAAGCGTAAACTCTTTGAGACATTACTCCCACGGAGGGAAGTGCGCATGGTGACTGTTGTATTCAATCCCGATGCAATTTCTATGTTTCATCAACACTCTGATAGTCCACAGATTACAGAATGCCACCAGATGTGCATCGGAAACTACTATTGGCCTTCCAGGGAACGATCAAACGTAGACTCTTTGAGACATACCTCCCGTGAAGGAAAGTGCGCATGGTGACTGTTGTATTCAATCCCGATGCAATTTCTGTGTTTCATCAAAAGTCTGATAGTCCACAGATTACAGAATGCCACCAGATGTGCATCGCAAACTACTACTGGTCGTCCAGGGATCGATCAAAGCGTAGACTGTTAGGGACATTAATCTCATGGAGGAAAGTGCGCATGGTGACTGTTGTATTCCATCCCGATGCAATTTCTGTGTTTCATCAACACTCTGATAGTCCACAGATTGCAGAATGCCTCCAGAAGTGCATCGGAAACTACTACTGGTCTTCCAGGGAACTCAAAGCGTAGACTGTTTGAGACATTACTCCCATGGAGGAAAGTGCGCATTTGACTGTTGTATTCAATCCCGATGCAATATCTATGTGTCATCAACACTCTGATACTCCATAGATTACAGAATGCCACCAGATGTGCATCGGAAACTACTACTGGTCTTCCAGGGAACGAGCAAAGCGTAAACTCTTTGACACATTACTCCCATGGAGGAAGGTAAGCATCGTGACTGTTGTATACAATCCCGATGCAATTTCTGTGTTTCATCAACACTCTGATACTCCACAGATTACAGAAAGCCTCCAGATGTGCATCGGAAACTACTACTGGTCTTCCAGGGAGCGATCAAAGCGTAGACTGTTTGAGACATTACTCCCATGGAGGAAAGTTCGCGTGGTGACTGTTGTATTCAAACCCGATGCAATTTCTGTGTTTCATCAACACTCTGATACTCCACAGATTACAGAATGCCTACAGATGTGCATCGGAAACTACTACTGGTCTTCCAGGGAGCGATCAAAGCGTAAACTCTTTGAGACATTACTCCCACGGAGGGAAGTGCGCATGGTGACTGTTGTATTCAATCCCGATGCAATTTCTATGTTTCATCAACACTCTGATAGTCCACAGATTACAGAATGCCACCAGATGTGCATCGGAAACTACCACTGGCCTTCCAGGGAACGATCAAACGTAGACTCTTTGAGACATACCTCCCGTGAAGGAAAGTGCGCATGGTGACTGTTGTATTCAATCCCGATGCAATTTCTGTGTTTCATCAAAAGTCTGATAGTCCACAGATTACAGAATGCCACCAGATGTGCATCGCAAACTACTACTGGTCTTCCAGGGAACGATCAAAGCGTAAACTTTGTGAGACATTACTCCCTAGGAGGAAAGTGCGCATGTTGACTGTTGTAATCAATCCCGATGCAATTTCTGTGTTTCATCAACTTTCAGTTAGTCCACAGATTTCAGAATGCCTCCAGATGTGCATCGGAAATTACTTCTGGGCTTCCAGGGAACGATGAAAGCGTAGACTGTATGAGACACTACTCCCGTGAAGGAAAGTGCGCATGGTTACTCTTGTATTCAATCCCGATGCAATTTCTGTGTTTCATCAACACTCTGATAGTCCACAGATTACAGAATGCCACCAGAAGTGCTTCGGAAACTACTACTGGACTTCCAGGGAACGATCAAAAGGTAGACTGTTTGAGACATTACTCCCATGGAGGAAAGTGCCCATGGTGACTATTGTACTCAATCCCGATGCAATTTTAGTGTTTCATAAACACTCTGATAGTCGACAGATTACAGAATTCCTCCAGATGAGCATCGGAAACTACTTCAGGTCTTCCAGGGAACTCAAAGCGTAGACTGTTTGAGACATTACTCCCATGGAGTAAAGTGCGCATGTGACTGTTGTATTCAATCCCGATGCAATTTCTGTGTTTCATCAACACTCTAATAGTCCACAGATTACAGAATGCCACCAGATGTGCATCGGAAACTACTACTGGTCTTCCAGGGATCGATCAAAGCGTAGACTGTTAGGGACATTAATCTCATGGAGGAAAGTGCGCATGGTGACTGTTGTATTCAATCCCGATGCAATTTCTGTGTTTCATCAAAAGTCTGATAGTCCACAGATTACAGAATGCCACCAGATGTGCATCGCAAACTACTACTGGTCGTCCAGGGATCGATCAAAGCGTAGACTGTTAGGGACATTAATCTCATGGAGGAAAGTGCGCATGGTGACTGTTGTATTCCATCCCGATGCAATTTCTGTGTTTCATCAACACTCTGATAGTCCACAGATTGCAGAATGCCTCCAGAAGTGCATCGGAAACTACTACTGGTCTTCCAGGGAACTCAAAGCGTAGACTGTTTGAGACATTACTCCCATGGAGGAAAGTGCGCATTTGACTGTTGTATTCAATCCCGATGCAATATCTATGTGTCATCAACACTCTGATACTCCATAGATTACAGAATGCCACCAGATGTGCATCGGAAACTACTACTGGTCTTCCAGGGAACGAGCAAAGCGTAAACTCTTTGACACATTACTCCCATGGAGGAAGGTAAGCATCGTGACTGTTGTATACAATCCCGATGCAATTTCTGTGTTTCATCAACACTCTGATACTCCACAGATTACAGAATGCCTACAGATGTGCATCGGAAACTACTACTGGTCTTCCAGGGAGCGATCAAAGCGTAAACTCTTTGAGACATTACTCCCACGGAGGGAAGTGCGCATGGTGACTGTTGTATTCAATCCCGATGCAATTTCTATGTTTCATCAACACTCTGATAGTCCACAGATTACAGAATGCCACCAGATGTGCATCGGAAACTACCACTGGCCTTCCAGGGAACGATCAAACGTAGACTCTTTGAGACATACCTCCCGTGAAGGAAAGTGCGCATGGTGACTGTTGTATTCAATCCCGATGCAATTTCTGTGTTTCATCAAAAGTCTGATAGTCCACAGATTACAGAATGCCACCAGATGTGCATCGCAAACTACTACTGGTCTTCCAGGGAACGATCAAAGCGTAAACTTTGTGAGACATTACTCCCTAGGAGGAAAGTGCGCATGTTGACTGTTGTAATCAATCCCGATGCAATTTCTGTGTTTCATCAACTTTCAGTTAGTCCACAGATTTCAGAATGCCTCCAGATGTGCATCGGAAATTACTTCTGGGCTTCCAGGGAACGATGAAAGCGTAGACTGTATGAGACACTACTCCCGTGAAGGAAAGTGCGCATGGTTACTCTTGTATTCAATCCCGATGCAATTTCTGTGTTTCATCAACACTCTGATAGTCCACAGATTACAGAATGCCACCAGAAGTGCTTCGGAAACTACTACTGGACTTCCAGGGAACGATCAAAAGGTAGACTGTTTGAGACATTACTCCCATGGAGGAAAGTGCCCATGGTGACTATTGTACTCAATCCCGATGCAATTTTAGTGTTTCATAAACACTCTGATAGTCGACAGATTACAGAATTCCTCCAGATGAGCATCGGAAACTACTTCAGGTCTTCCAGGGAACTCAAAGCGTAGACTGTTTGAGACATTACTCCCATGGAGTAAAGTGCGCATGTGACTGTTGTATTCAATCCCGATGCAATTTCTGTGTTTCATCAACACTCTAATAGTCCACAGATTACAGAATGCCACCAGATGTGCATCGGAAACTACTACTGGTCTTCCAGGGATCGATCAAAGCGTAGACTGTTTGAGACATAGCTCCGGTGGAGGAAAGTGCGCATGGTGACTGTTGTATTCAATCCCGATGCAATCTCTGTGTTTCATCAACACTCTGATAGTCCACAGATTACAGAATGCCACCAGATGTGCATCGTAAACTACTACTGGTCTTCCAGGGAACTATCAAAGCCTAGACTGTTTGAGAATAACTCCCGTGGAGGAAAGTGCACATGGTGACTGTTGTATTCAATCCCGATGCAATTTCTGTGTTTCATCAACAATCTGACAGTCCACAGATTACAGAATGCCTCCAGATGTTCATCGGAAACTACTACAGGTCTTCCAGGGAACGATCAAAGCGTAGACTGTTTGAGACATTACTCTCATGGAGGAAAGTGCGCATGGTGACTGTTGTATTCAATTCCGATGCAATTTCTGTGTTTCATCAACAGTCTGATAGTCCACAGGTTGCAGAATGCCTCCAGTTGTGCATCGGAAACTGCTACTGGAATTCCGGGGAACAATCAAAGCGTAGACTGTTTGAGACATTACTCCCATGGAGGATAGTGCACATAGTGACTATTGTACTCAATCCGGATGCAATTTTAGTGTTCCATCAACACTCTGATTGTCCACAGATTACAGAATGCCTCCAGATGTGCATCTTAAACTACTACTGGTCTTCCAGGGTACGATCAAAGCGTAGACTGTTAGAGACATTACTGACATTGAGGAAAGTGCTCATGGTGACTGTTGTATTCAATCCCGATGCAATTTCTGTGTTTCATCAACACTCTGATAGTCCACAGATTACAGAATGCCTCCAGATGTGCATCGGAAACTACTACAGGTCTCCCAGGGAACGATCAAAGCGTAGACTGTTAGGGACATTAATCTCATGGAGGAAAGTGCAAATGGTGACTGTTGTATTCAATCCCGATGCAATTTCTGTGTTTCATCAACACTCTGATAGTCCACAGATTGCAGAATGCCTCCAGATGTGCATCGGAAACTACTACTGGTCTTCCAGGGGACTCAAAGCGTAGACTGTTTGAGACATTACTCCCATGGAGGAAAGTGCGTATATGACTGTTGTATTCAATCCCGAAGCAATTTCTGTGTTTCATCAACACTCTGATAGTCCACAGATTACAGAATGCCACCAGATGTGCATCGGAAACTACTACTGGCCTTCCAGGGAACAATCAAACGTAGACTGTTTGAGACATAACACCCGTGAAGGAAAGTGCGCATGGTGACTGTTGTATTCAATCCCGATGCAATTTCCGTGTTTCATCAACACTCTTATAGTCCACAGATTACAGAATGCCACCAGATGTGCATCGTAAACTACTACTGGTCTTCCAGGGAACGATCAAAGCGTAAACTTTGTGAGACATTACTCCCATGGACGAATGTGCGCATGTTGACTGTTGTAATCAATCCCGATGCAATTTCTGTGTTTCATCAACTCTCAGTTAGTCCACAGATTTCAGAATGCCTCCAGATGTGCTTCGGAAACTACTTCTGGGCGTCCAGGGAACGATCAAAGCGTAGACTGTATGAGACACTACTCCCGTGGAGGAAAGTGCGCATGGTTACTCTTGTATTCAATCCCGATGCAATTTGTGTGTTTCATCAACACTATGATAGTCCACAGATTACAGAATGCCTCCAGGTGTGCTTCGGAAACTACTACTGGACTTCCAGGGAACGATCAAAAGGTAGACTGTTAGGGATATTAATCTCATGGAGGAAAGTGTGCATGGTGACTGTTGTATTCAATCCCGATGCAATTTCTGTGTTTCATCAACACTCTGATAGTCCACAGATTACAGAATGGGTCCAGATGTGCATCGGAAACTATACTGGTCTTCCAGGGAACGAGTAAAGCGTAAACTCTTTGACACATTACTTCCATGGAGGAAGGTAAGCACCGTGACTGTTGTATACAATCCCGATGCAATTTCTGTGTTTCATTAACACTCTGATACTCCACAGATTACAGAATGCCTCCAGATGTGCATCGGAAACTACTAGTGGCCTTCCAGGGATCGATTAAAGCGTAGACTGTTTGAGACATTACTCCCATGGAGGAAAGTTCGCATGGTGACTGTTGTATTCAATCCCGAAGCAATTTCTGTGTTTCATCAACACTCTTATAGTCCACAGATTACAGAATGCCTCCAGATGTGCATCGGAAACTACTACTGGTCTTCCAAGGAGCGATCAAAGCGTATACCCTTGAGACATTACTCCCATGGTGGAAAGTGCGCATGGTGACTGTTGTATTCAATCCCGATGCAATCTCTGTGTTTCATCAACACTCTGATAGTCCACAGATTACAGAATGTCACCAGATGTGCATCGGAAACTACTACTGGTCTTCCAGGGAACGATCAAAGCGTTGACAGTTTGAGACATTACTCCCATAGAGAAAAGTGCGCATGGTGACTGTTGTATTCAATCCCGATGCAATTTCTATGTTTCATCAACACTCTGATAGTCCACAGGTTGCAGAATGCCACCAGATGTGCATCGGAAACTACTACTGGCCCTCCAGGGAACGATCAAACGTAGACTGTTTGAGACATACCTTCCGTGAAGGAAAGTGCGCATGGTTACTCTTGTATTCAATCCCGATGCAATTTCTGTGTTTCATCAACACTCTGATAGTCCACAGATTACAGAACGCCTCCACGTGTGCTTCGGAAACTACTACTGGACTTCCAGGGAACGATCAAATGTTAGACTGTTTGAGACATTACTCCCATGGAGGAAAGTGCCCATGGTGACTATTGTACTCATTCCCGATGCAATTTCAGTGTTTCATAAACACACTGATAGTCCATAGATTACAGAATGCCTCCAGATGTGCATCGGAAACTACTAATGGTCTTCCAGGGAACGATCAAAGCGTAGACAGTTTGAGACATTAATCCCACGGAGGGAAGTGCGCATGGTGACTGTTGTATTCAATCCCGATGCAATTTCAATGATTCATCAACACTCTGATAGTCCACAGATTACAGAATGCCACCAGATGTGCATCGGAAACTACTACTGGCCTTCCAGGGAACGATCAAACGTAGACTGTTTGAGACATACCTCCCGTGAAGGAAAGTGCGCATGGTGACTGTTGTATTCAATCCCGATGCAATTTCTGTGTTTCATCAAAAATCTGATAGTCCACAGATTACAGAATGCCACCAGATGTGCATCGCAAACTACTACTGGTCTTCCAGGGAACGATCAAAGCGTAAACTTTGTGAGACATTACTCCCTTGGAGGAAAGTGCGCATGTTGACTGTTGTAATCAATCCCGATGCAATTTCTGTGTTTCATCAACTCTCAGTTAGTCCACAGATTTCAGAATGCCTCCAGATGTGCATCGGAAATTACTTCTGGGCTTCCAGGGAACGATGAAAGCGTAGACTGTATGAGACACTACTCAAGTGAAGGAAAGTGCGCATGGTTACTCTTGTATTCAATCCCGATGCAATATCTGTGTTTCATCAACACTCTGATAGTCCACAGATTACAGAATGCCTCCAAAAGTGCTTCGCAAACTACTACTGGACTTCCAGGGAACGATCAAAAGGTAGACTGTTTGAGACATTATTCCCATGGAGGAAAGTGCCCATGGTGACTATTGTACTCAATCCCGATGCAATTTTAGTGTTTCATAAACACTCTGATAGTCGACAGATACAGAATTCCTCCAGATGAGCATCGGAAACTACGTCAGGTCTTCCAGGGAACTCAAAGCGTAGACTGTTTGAGACATTACTCCCATGGAGGAAAGTGCGCAAGTGACTGTTGTATTCAATCCCGATGCAATTTCTGTGTTTCATCAACACTCTGATAGTCCACAGATTACAGAATGCCACCAGATGTGCATCGTAAACTACTACTGGTCTTCCAGGGAGCTATCAAAGCCTAGACTGTTTGAGAATAACTCCCGTGGAGGAAAGTGCGCATGGTGACTATTGTATTCAATCCCGATGCAATTTTTGTGTTTCATCAACACTCTGATAGTCCACAGATTACAGAATACCTCCAGATGAGCATCAGAAACTACTTCAGGTCTTCCAGGGAACGATCAGAGCGTAGACTGTTTGAGACATTACTCCCATGGAGAAAAGTGCGCATGGTGACTATGGTATTCAATCCCGAGGCAATTTCTGTGTTTCATCAACACTCTGATAGTCCACAGACTACAGAATGCATCAGATGTGCATTGGAAACTACTACTGGTCTTCCAGGGAACGATCAAAGCGTAAACTGTTTGAGACACTACTCCCGTGGAGGAAAGTGCGAATGGTGACTATGGTATTCAATCCCGAGGCAATTTCTGTGTTTCATCAACACTCTTATAGTACACAGATTACAGAATGCCTCCAGTTGGGCATCGGAAACTACTACTGGACTTCCAGGGAACGATCAATGCGTAGAATGTTTGAGACATTACTCCCATGGGTGAAAGTGCGCATTGTGGCTGTTGTATTCAATCCCGATTCTATTTCTGTGTTTCATCAACACTATGATAGTCCACAGATTACAGAATGCCTCCAGATGTGCATCAGAAACTAACACTGGTCTTCCAGGGAACGATCAAAGCGTAGACTGTTTCAGATATTACTCCCATGGAGGAAAGTGCGGATGGTGAGTGTTGTATTCAATCGCGATGCTATTTCTGTGTTTCATCAGCAGTTTGATAGTCCACAGATTACAGAAAGCCTCCAGATGTGCATCGGAAACTACTACTGGACTTCCAGGGGACGATCAAAGCGTAGACCCTTCGAGACATTACTCCCATGGAGGAAAGTTCGCATGGTGACTGTTGTATTCAATCCCGATGCAATTTTAGTGTTTCATCAACACACTGATAATCCACAGATTACATAATTCCTCCAGATGTGCATCGGCAAGTTCTACTGGTCTTCCAACGATCAAAAGGTAGACTGTTTGAGACATTACTCCCATGGAGGAAAGTGCACATTGTAGCTGTTGTATTCAATCCCGATTCTATTTCTGTGTTTCATCAACACTATGATAGTCCACAGATTACAGAATACCTCCAGATGTGCATCAGAAACTAACACTGGTCTTCCAGGGAATGATCAACTCGTAGACTGTTTGAGACATTACTAACATGGAGGAAAGTGCGCATGGTGACTGTTGTATTCAATCCCGATGCAATTTGTGTATTTCATCAACACTTTGAAGGTCCACAGATTACAGAATGCCTCCAGATCTGCATCGGAAACTACTACTGGTTCTCCAGGGAACGATCAAAATGTAGACTGTTTGAGATATTGCTCACATGGAGAAAAGTGCTCATGGTGACTGTTGTATTCAATCCCGATGCAATTTCTGTGTTTCATCAACACTGTGATAGTCCACAGATTACAGAATGCCTCCAGATGTGCATCGATAACTATTACTGGTCTTCAAGGGAACGGTCAAAGCGTAGACTGTTTTAGACATTACTCCCATAGAGGAAAGTGCGCATGGTGACTGTTGTATTCAATTCCGATGCAATTTCTGTGTTTCATCAACACTCTGATAGTCCACACATTACAGAATGCCTCCAGATGTGCATCGGAAACTACTACTGGTCTTCCAGGGAACGATCAAAGCGTAGACTGTTTGAGACGTTACTGTCATGGAGGAAAGTGCGCATGGTGAGTGTTGTATTCAACCCCTATGCAATTTCTGTGTTTCATCAACACCCAGATAGTCCACAGATTACCGAATGCCTCCAGATATGCATTGGAAACTATTACTGGTCTTCCAGGGAACGATCAAAGCGTAGACTGTTAGAGACATTACTCCCAAGGAGGAAAGTGCGCATGGTGACTGTTGCATTCAATCCCGATGCAATTTCTTTGTTTCATCAACACTTTGATAGTCCCCAGATTACAGAATTACTCCAGATGTGCATCGGAAACTAACACTGGTCTTCCAGGGAACGATCAAATCGTAGACTGTTTGAGACATTACTCCCATGGAGGAAAGTGCGCAGTTGACTGTTGTTCTCAATCCCGATGCAATTTTAGTGTTTCATCAACACTCTGATAGTCCACAGATTACAGAATGCCTCCAGATGTGCATCGGTAACTACTACTGGTCTTCCTGTGAACGATCAAGGCGTAGACTGTCTGAGACAAAACTCCCATGGAGGAAAGTGCGCATGATGCCTGTTGTATTCAATCCCGATGCAATTTCTGTGTTTCATCAAAACTCTGATAGTCCACAGATTACAAAATGCCTCCAGATGTGCATCGGAAACTACTACTGGTCTTCTAGGGAACGATCAAAGTTTAGACTGTTTGAGACATTTCTCCCATGCAGGAAAGTGCGCATGGTGACTGTTGTATTCAATCCCGATGCAATTACTGTGTTTCATCAACAGTCTGATAGTCCACAGATTACAGAATGCCTCCAGATGTGCAGCGGAAGCTACTACTGGTCTTCCAGGGAACGATCAAAGCTTTAACTCTTTGAGACATTACTCCCATGGAGGAAAGTGCCCATGGAGACTGTTGTATTCAATCCCGATGCATTTTCTTTGTTTCATCAACACTCTGATAGTCCACAGATTACAGAATACCTCCAGATGTGCATCGGAAACTACTACTGGTCTTCCTGCGAACGATCAAAACGTATACTGTTTGAGACATTACTCCCATGGAGGGAAGTGCGCATGGTGACTGTTGTATTCACACACGATGCAATTTCTGTGTTTCATCAAAACTCTGATAGTCCACAGATTACAAAATGCCTCCAGATGTGCATCGGAAACTACTACTGGTCTTCTAGGGAACGATCAAAGTTTAGACTGTTTGAGACATTTCTCCCATGCAGGAAAGTGCGCATGGTGACAGTTGTTTTCAATACCTAGGCAATTTCTGTGTTTCGTCAACACTCTGATAGTCCACAGGTTACAGAATGTCTCCGGATGTGAATCGGAAACTACTACTGGTCTTCCAGGAAACGATCAAAGCGTAGACTGTTAGAGACATTACTCCCAATCAGGAAAGTGCGCATGGTGACTGTTGTATTCAATCCCGATGCAATTTCTCTGTTTCATCAACACTTTGATAGTCCACAGATTACAGAATACCTCCAGATGTGAATCGGAAACAACTACTGGTCTTCCAGGGAACGATCAAAGTTTAGATTGTTTGAGACATGTCTCCCATGCAGGAAAGTGCGCATGGTGACTGTTGTATTCAATCCCGATGCAATTACTGTGTTTCATCAACAGTCTGATAGTCCACAGATTACAGAATACCTCCAGATGTGCATCGGAAACTACTACTGGTTTTCCTGCGAACGATCAAAACGTATACTGTTTGAGACATTACTCCCATGGAGGGAAGTGCGCATGGTGTCTGTTGCATTCACTCACGATGCAATTTCTGTGTTTCATCAACACTCTGATAGTCCACAGATTACAGAATACCTCCAGATGTGAATCGGAAACTAGTACTGGCCTTCCCGGGAACGATCAAAGCGTAGACGGTTTGAGACATTACTAACTTGGAGGAAAGTGCCCATGGTGACTGTTGTATTGAATCCCGAGGCAATTTCTGTGTTTCATCAACACTTTGAAGGTCCACAGATTACAGATTGTCTACAGATGAGCATCGGTAACTACTACAGGTCTTCCAGGGAACGATCAAAACGTAGACTGTTTGAGAATTACTCCCATGGAGGAAAGTGCGCATGGTGACTGTTGTATTCAATCCCGATGCAATTTCTGTGTTTCACCAACACTCAGATAGTCCACAGATTACCGAATGCCTCCAGATATGCATTGGAAACAATTACTGGTCTTCCAGGGAACGATCAAAGCATAGACTGTTAGAGACATTACTCCCAAGGAGGAAAGTGCGCATGGTGACTGTTGCATTCAATCCCGATGCAATTTCTTTGTTTCATCAACACTTTGATAGTCCTCAGATTACAGAATTACTCCAGATGTGCATCGGAAACTAACACTGGTCTTCCAGGGAACCATCAAATCGTAGACTGTTTGAGACATTACTCCCATGGAGGAAAGTGCGCAGGTGACTGTTGTTCTCAATCCCGATGCAATTTTAGTGTTTCATCAACACTCTGATAGTCCACAGATTACAGAATGCCTCCAGATGTGCATCGGTAACTACTACTGGTCTTCCTGTGAACGATCAAGGCGTAGACTGTCTGAGACAAAACTCCCATAGAGGAAAGTGCGCATGGTGCCTGTTGTATTCAATCCCGATGGAATTTCTGTGTTTCATCAAAACTCTAATAGTCCACAGATTACAGAATGCCTCCAGATGTGCATCTGGAACTACTACTGGTCTTCCAGGGAACGATCAAAGTTTAGACTGTTTGAGACATTTCTCCCAATGCAGGAAAGTGCGCATGGTGACTGTTGTATTCAATCCCGATGCAATTACTGTGTTTCATCAACAGTCTGATAGTCCACAGATAACAGAATGCCTCAAGATGTGCAGCGGAAGCTACTACTGGTCTTGCAGGGAACGATCAAAGCGTTAACTCTTTGAGACATTACTCCCATGGAGGAAAGTGCCCATGGTGACTGTTGTATTCAATCCCGATGCAATTTCTGTGTTTCATCAACACTTTGAAGGTCCACAGATTACAGATTGTCTACAGATGAGCATCGATAACTACTACAGGTCTTCCAGGGAATGATCAAAACGTAGACTGTTTGAGAATTACTCCCATGGAGGAAAGTGCGCATGGTGACTGTTGTATTCAATACCGAGGCCATTTTTGTGTTTCATCAACACTTTGAAGGTCCACAGATTACAGAATGCCTCCAGATGTGCATCGGAAACTACTACTGGTCTTCCAGGGAACGATCAAGGCGTAGAATGTTTGAGAATTACTCCCATGGAGGAAAGTGCGCGTGGTGACTGTTGTATTCAATCCCGATGCATTTTCTGTGTTTCATCAACACTCTGATAGTCCACAGATTACAGAATACCTCAAGATGTGCATCGGAAACTACTACTGGTCTTCCTGCGAACGATCAAAGCGTAGACTGTTTGTGACATTACTCCCATGGAGGGAAGTGCGCATGGTGACTGTTGTATTCAATACCGATGCCATTTTTGTGTTTCATCAACACTTTGAAGGTCCACAGATTACAGAAAGGCTCCAGATGTGCGTCGAAAACTACTACTGGCCTTCCAGGGAACGATCAAAGCGTAGACGTTTGAGAATTACTCCCATGGAGGAAACTGCGAATGGTGACTGTTGTAATCAATCCCGATGCAATTTCTGTGTTTCTTCAACACACTGATAGTCCACAGATTACAGAATGCCTCCAGATGTGCATCGGAAACTATCACTGGTCTTCCAGGGAACGATCAAAGCGTTGACTGTTAGAGACATTACTCCCTAGGAGGAAAGTGCGCATTGTGACTGTTGTATTCAATCCCGATGCAATTTTAGTGTTTCATCAATGCTCTGATTGTCCACAGATTTCAGAATGCCTCCAGATGTGCATCGGAAACTAACACTGGTCTTCCAGGGAACGATCAAATCGTAGACTGTTTGAGACATTACTAACATGGAGGAAAGTGCGGTTAGTGACTGTTGTATTCAATCCCGATGCAATTTCTGTGTTTCATCAGCACTTTGAAGGTCCACAGGTTACAGAATGCCTCCAGATGTGCATCGGAAACTACTTCTGGTCTTCCAGGGAACGATCAAAGAATAGACTGTTTGAGACATTACTCCCATGGAAGAAAGTGCCCATGGTGACTGTTGTATTGAATCCCGAGGCAATTTCTGTGTGTCATCAACACTTTGAAGGTCCACAGATTACAGATTGTCTACAGATGAGCATCGATAACTACTACAGGTCTTCCAGGGAACGATCAAAACGTAGACTGTTTGCGAATTACTCCCATGGAGGAAAGTGCGAATGGTGACTGTTGTAATCAATCCCGATGCAATTTCTGTGTTTCTTCAACACACTGATAGTCCACAGATTACAGAATGCCTCCAGATGTGCATCGGAAACTATCACTGGTCTTCCAGGGAACGATCAAAGCGTAGACTGTTAGAGACATTACTCCCTAGGAGGAAAGTGCGCTTTGTGACTGTTGTATTCAATCCCGATGCAATTTTAGTGTTTCATCAATACTCTGATAGTCCACAGATTTCAGAATGCCTCCAGATGTGCATCGGAATCTAACACTGGTCTTCCAGTTAACGATCAAACCGTAGACTGTTTGAGACATTACTAACATGGAGGAAAGTGCGGTTAGTAACTGTTGTATTCAACCCCGATGCAATTTCTGTGTTTCATCAGAACTTTGAAGGTCCACAGATTACAGAATGCCTCCAGATGTGCATCGGAAACTACTACTGGTCTTCCAGGGAACGTTCAAAGCGTAGACTCTTTGAGACATTGCTCCCATGGAGGAAAGTGCGCATGGTGACTGTTGTATTAAACCCCGATGCATTTTCTGTGTTTCATCAACACACTAATAGTCCACAGATTACAGAATACCTATAGATGTGCATCGGAAACAACTACTGGTCTTCCTGCGAACGATCAAAGCGTAGACTGTTTGAGACATTACTCCCATACAGGGAAGTGCGCATGGTTACTGTTGTATTCACACCCGATGCAATTTCTGTGTTTCATTAACACTCTGATAGTTCAAAGATTACAGAATGCCTCCAGATGTGCATCCGAAACTACTTCTGGTCTTCCAGGGAACGATCAAAGAATAGACTGTTTGAGACATTTCTCCCATGGAGAAAAGTGCGCAAGGTGACTCCTGTATTCAATCCCGATGCAATTTCTGTGTTTCATCAACACTCTGATAGTCCACAGAATCCAGAATGCCTCCAGATGTGCATCGCAATCTACTACTGGTCTTCCAGGGAAGGATCAAAGCGTAGACTGTTAGAGGTCTTTCTCCCATGGATGAAAGTGCGCATGGTGACTGTTGTATTCAATCCCGATGCAATTTCTGTGTTTCATCAACACTCTGATAGTCCACAGTTTACAGAATGCCTCCAGATGTGCATCGTAAACTACTACTGGTCTTCCAGGGAACGATCAAATCGTAAACTTTGTGAGACATAACTCCCATGGAGGAAAGTGCGCATGGTGACTGTTGTATTCAATCACGATGCAATTTCTGTGTTTCATCAACACTCTGATAGTCCACAGATTACAGAATGCCTCTAGATGTGCATCGTAAACTACTACTGGTTTTCCAGGGAACGTTCAAAGCGTAGACTCTTAGAGACATTACTCCCAAGGAGGAAAGTGCGCATGGTGACTGTTGTATTCAATCCCGATGCAATTTCTGTGTTTCATCAACACTTTGATAGTCCACAGATTACAGAATTCCTCCAGATGTGCATCGGAAACTAACACTGGTCTGCCAGGGAACGATCAAATTGTAGACTGTTTGCGACATTACTAACATGGAGGAAAGTGCGGTTGGTGACTTGTATTCAATACCAATGCAATTTCTGTGTTTCATCAGCACTTTGAAGGTCCATAGATCTCAGAATGCCTCCAGATGTGCATCGGAAACTACAACTGGTCTTCCAGGGAACGATAAAAGCGTATACTGTTAGAGACATTACTAAAATGGAGGAAAGTGCTCATGGTGACTGCTGTATTCAATCCCGATGCAATTTCTGTGTTTCATCGACACCCAGATAGTCCACAGATTACAGAATGCATCCAGATGTGCATCGGAAACTACTACTGGTCTTCCAGGGAACGATCAAAGCGTAGACTGTTAAAGACTTTACTCCCATGGAGGAAACTGCGCATGGTGACTGTTGTATTCAATCCCGATGCAATTTTTGTGTTTCATCAACACTTTGAAGGTCCACAGATTACAGAATGCCTCCAGATGTGCATCGGTAACTACTACTAGTCTTCCAGGGAAAGATCATAGCGTAGACTGTTAGAGACTTTACTCCCATGGAGGAAAGTGCGCATGGTGACTGTTGTATTCAATCCCGATGCAATTGCTGTGTTTCATCAACACACTGATAGTCCACAGTTTACAGAATGACTCCAGATGTGTATCGGAAACTACTACTTGTCTTCCAGGGAACGATCAAAGCGTAGACTGTTAGAGACTTTACTCCCATGGAGGAAAGTGCGCATGGTGACTGTTGTATTGAATACCGAGGCAATTTCTATGTTTCACCAACACTTTGAAGGTCCACAGTTTAAAGATTGTCTACAGATGTGCATCGAGAACAACTACTGGTCTCCCAGGTAACGATCAAAACGTAGACTCTTTGAGACATTACTCCAATGGCGGAGAGAGCGCATGGTGCCTATTGTATTCAATCCCGATGCAATTTCTGTGTTGCATCAACACTGTGATATTCCACATATTACAGAATTCCTCCAGATGTGCATCGGAAACTAACACTGGTCTTCCCGGGAACGATCAAATCGTAGACTGTTTGAGACATTACTAACATGGGGGAAAGTGCAGTTGGTGACTGTTGTATTCAATCCCGATGCAATACTGTGTTTCATCACCACTTTTAAGGTCCACAGATTACAGAATGCCTCCAGATATGCATCGGAAACTACTACTGGTCTTCCAGGGAAAGATCAAAGCGTAGACTGTTTGAGACATTACTCCCATGGAGGAAAGTGCCCTTGGTGACTGTTGTATTGAATCGCGAGGCAATTTCTGTGTGTCATCAACTCTTTGAAGGTCCACAGATTACAGATTGTCTACAGATGAGCATCGATAACTACTACAGGTCTTCCAGGGAACGATCGAAACGTAGACTGTTTGAGAAATACTCCCATGGAGGAAAGTGCGCATGGTGACTGTGGTATTCAATCCCGATGCAATTTCTGTGTTTTATCAACACTTTGAAGGTCCACAGATCACAGAATGCCTCCAGATGTGCATCGAAACTATTACTGGTATTCCAGGGAACGATCAAAGCGTAGTCTGTTAGAGACATTACTCCCAAGGAGGAAAGTGAGCAAGGTGACTGTTGCGTTCAATCGCGATGCAATTTCTTTGTTTCATCAACACTTTGATAGTCCCCAGATTACAGAATTACTCCAGATGTGCATCGGAAACTAACACTGGTCTTCCAGGGAACGATAAAAGCGTAGACTGTTAGAGACAATACTCCCATGGACGTAAGTGCGCATGGTGACTGCTGTATTCAATCCCGATATAATTTCTGTGTTTAAAACACTCAGATAGTCCACAGATTACAGAATGCCTCCAGATGTGCATCGGTAACTACTACTGGTCTTCCAGGGAACGATCAAAGCGTAGACTGTTTGACACATTACTCCCATGGAGGAAAGTGCGCATGGTGACTGTTGTATTGAATCCCGAGGCAATTTCTGTGTTTCATCAACACTTTGAAGGTCCAAAGATTACAGAATGCCTCCAGATGTGCATCGGAAACTACTTCTGGTCTTCCAGGGATCGATCAAGGCGTAGAATGTTTGAGAATTACTCCCATTGAGGAAAGTGCGCATGGTGACTGTTGTATTCATCCCCGATGCATTTTCTGTGTTTCATCAGCACTCTGATAGTCCACAGATTACAGAATACCTCAAGATGTGCATCGGAAACTACTACTGGTCTTCCTGCGCACGATCAAAGCGTAAACTGTTTGAGACATTACTCCCATGGAGGGAAGTGCGCATGGTGACTGTTGTATTCAATACCGAGGCCATTTTTGTGTTTCATCAACACTTAGAAGGTCCACAGATTACAGAATGCCTCCAGATGTGCATCGGAAACTACCACTGGTCTTCCAGGGAACGATCAAAACGTAGACTGTTAGAGAATTACTCGCATGGAGGAATGTGCGCATGGTGACTGTTGTATTCAATCCCGAAGCAATTTCTGTGTTTCATCAACACTTCGAAGATCCACAGGTTACAGAATGCCTCCAGATGTGCGTCGGAAACTACTACTGGCCTTCCAGGTAACGATCAAAGCGTAGACGTTTGAGAATTACTCCCATGGAGGAAACTGCGAATGGTGACAGTTGTAATCAATCCCGATGCAATTTCTGTGTTTCGTCAACACACTGATAGTCCACAGATTACAGAATGCCTCCAGATGTGCATCGGAAACTACCACTGGTCTTCCAGGGAACGATCAAAACGTAGACTGTTAGAGAATTACTCGCATGGAGGAATGTGCGCATGGTGACTGTTGTATTCAATCCCGAAGCAATTTCTGTGTTTCATCAGCACTTTGAAGGTCCACAGATTACAGAATGCCTCCAGATGTGCATCGGAAACTACTTCTGGTCTTCCAGGGAACGATCAAAGAATAGACTGTTTGAGACATTTCTCCCATGGAGGAAAGTGCGCATGGTGCCTGTTGTATTCAATCACGATGCAATTTCTGTGTTTCATCAACACTCTGATAGGCCACAGAATTCAGAATGCCTCCAGATGTGCATCGAATCTACTACTGGTCTTCCAGGGAACGATCAAAGCGTAGACTGTTAGATGCCTTTCTCCCATGGATGAAAGTGCGCATGGTGACTGTTGTATTCAATCCCGATGCAATATCTGTGTTTCATCAACACTCTGATAGTCCACAGTTTACAGAATGCCTCCAGATGTGCATCGGCAACTACTACTGGCCTTTCATTGAACGATCAAAGCGTAGACTGTTTGAGACATTACTCCATGGAGGAAAGTGCGCATGGTGACTGTTGTATTGAATACCGAGGCAATTTCTGTGTTTCTTCAACACTCTGATAGTCCACAGATTACAGAATGCCTCTAGATGTGCATCGTAATCTACTACTGGTTCCATCGACACCCAGATAGTCCACAGATTACAGAATGCATCCAGATGTGCATCGGAAACTACTACTGGTCTTCCAGGGAACGATCAAAGCGTAGACTGTTAGAGACTTTACTCCCATGGAGGAAAGTGTGCATGGTGACTGTTGTATTCAATCCCGATGCAATTTCTGTGATTCATCAACACCTTGAAGGTCCACAGATTACAGAATGCCTCCAGATGTGCATCGGTAACTACTACTGGTCTTCCAGGGAACGATCATAGCGTAGACTGTTAGAGACTTTACTCCCATGGAGGAAAGTGTGCATGGTGACTGTTGTATTCAATCCCGATGCAATTTCTGTGATTCATCAACACTTTGAAGGTCCACAGATTACAGAATGCCTCCAGATGTGCATCGGTAACTACTACTGGTCTTCCAGGGAACGATCATAGCGTAGACTGTTAGAGACTTTACTCCCATGGAGGAAAGTGCGCATGGTGACTGTTGTATTCAATCCCGATGCAATTGCTGTGTTTCATCAACACTGTGATAGTCCACAGGATCCAGAATACCTCCAGATGTGCATCGGAATCTACTACTGGTCTTCCAGGGAACGATCAAAGCGTAGACTGTTAGAGGTCTTTCTCCCATGGATGAAAGTGCGCATGGTGACTGTTGTATTCAATCCCGATGCAATTTCTGTGTTTCATCAACACTCTGATAGTCCACAGTTTACAGAATGCCTCCAGATGTGCATCGGCAACTACTACTGGCCTTCCAGGGAACGATCAAAGCGTAGACTGTATGAGACATTACTCCCATGGAGGAAAGTGCGCATGGTGACTGTTGTATTGAATACCGAGGCAATTTCTGTGTTTCATCAACAATTTGAAGGTCCACAGTTTACAGATTGTCTACTGATGTGCATCGATAACTACTACTGGTCTCCCAGGGAACGATCAAAACGTAGACTTTTTGAGACATTACTCCCATGGAGGAAAGTGCCCATGGTGCCTGTTGTATTCAATCCCGATGCAATTTCTGTGTTGCATCAACAGTGTGATAGTCCACAGATTACAGAATGCCTCCAGATGTGCATCGGAAACTACTACTGGTCTTCCAGGGAACGATCAAAGCGTAGACTGTTTGAGACATTACTCCCATGCAGGAAAGTGCGCATGGTGACTGTTGCATTCAATCCCGATGCAATTTCTGTGTTTCATCAACAGACTGATAGTCCACAGATATCAGAATGCCTACAGATGTGCATCGGAAAGTACTACTGGTCTTTCAGGGAACGATCAAAGCGTAAACTATTTGAGACATTACTCCCTTAGAGGAAAGTGCGCATGGTGACTGTTGTATTCACTCCCGATGCAATTTCCGAGTTTCATCAACACTCTGATAGTTCACAGATTACAGAATGTCTCCAGATGTGAATCGGAAATTACTACTGGTCTTCCAGGGAACGATCAAAGCGTAGACAGTTTGAGACATTACTCCCATGGAGAAAAGTGCGCATGGTGACTGTTGTATTCCATTCCGATGCAATTTCTGTGTTTCATCAACAGTCTGATAGTACGCAAATTACAGAATGCCTCAAGATGTGCATCGGAAACTACTACTGGACTTCTAGGGAACGATCAAAGCGTTGACTGTTAAAGACATTACTCCCAAGGAGGAAAGTGCGCATGGTGACTGTTGTATTCAATCCCGATGCAATTTCTGTGTTTCATCAACACTCTGATAGTCCACAGATTACAGAATGCCTCCATATATGCATCGGAAACTACTACTGGTCTTCCAGGGAACGATCAAAGCGTAGACTGTTTGAGACATTACTCCCATGGAGGAAAGTGCGCATGGTGACTGTTGTATTGAATCCCGAGGCAATTTCTGTGTGTCATCAACACTTTGAAGGTCCACAGATTACAGATTGTCTACAGGTGAGCATCGATAACTACTACAGGTCTTCCAGGGAAAGATCAAAACGTACTCTGTTTGAGAATTACTCCCATGGAGGAAAGTGCGCATGGTGACTGTGGTATTCAATCCCGATGCAATTTCTGTGTTTCATCAACACTTTGAAGGTCCACAGATTACAGAATGCCTCCAGATGTGCATCGAAACTATTACTGGTATTCCAGGGAACGATCAAAGCGTGAACTATTTGAGACATTACTCCCAAGGAGGAAAGTGCGCATGGTGACTGTTGTATTCAATCCCGATGCAATTTCTGTGTTTCATCAACACTTTGATAGTCCACATATTACAGAATTCCTCCAGATGTGCATCGGAAACTAACACTGGTCTTCCAGGGCACCATCAAATCGTAGACTGTTTGAGACATTACTAACATGGAGGAAAGTGCGGTTGGTGACTGTTGTATTCACTCCCGATGCAATTTCTGTGATTCATTAACACTCTGATAGTTCAAAGATTACAGAATGCCTCCAGATGTGCATCGGTAACTACTCCTGGTCTTCCAGGGAACGATCAAAGAATAGACTGTTTGAGACATTTCTCCCATGGAAGAAAGTGCGCATGGTGACTCCTGTATTCAATCCCGATGCAATTTCTGTGTTTCATCAACACTCTGATAGTCCACAGAATCCAGAATGCCTCCAGATGTGCATCGGAATCTACTACTGGTCTTCCAGGGAACGATCAAAGCGTAGACTGTTAGAGGTCTTTCTCCCATGGATGAAAGTGCGCATGGTGACTGTTGTATTCAATCCCGATGCAATTTCTGTGTTTCATCAACACTCTGATAGTCCACAGTTTACAGAATGCCTCCAGATGTGCATCGGCAACTACTACTGGCCTTCCAGGGAACGATCAAAGCGTAGACTGTATGAGACATTACTCCCATGGAGGAAAGTGCGCATGGTGACTGTTGTATTGAATACCGAGGCAATTTCTGTGTTTCATCAACAGTTTGTAGGTCCACAGTTTACAGATTGTCTACTGATGTGCATCGATAACTACTACTGGTCTCCCAGGGAACGATCAAAACGTAGACTTTTTGAGACATTACTCCCATGGAGGAAAGTGCCCATGGTGCCTGTTGTATTCAATCCCGATGCAATTTCTGTGTTGCATCAACAGTGTGATAGTCCACAGATTACAGAATGCCTCCAGATGTGCATCGGAAACTACTACTGGTCTTCCAGGGAACGATCAAAGCGTAGACTGTTTGAGACATTACTCCCATGCAGGAAAGAGCGCATGGTGACTGTTGCATTCAATCCCGATGCAATTTCTGTGTTTCATCAACAGACTGATAGTCCACAGATTACAGAATGCCTACAGATGTGCATCGGAAAGTACTACTGGTCTTTCAGGGAACGATCAAAGCGTAAACTATTTGAGACATTACTCCCATAGAGGAAAGTGCGCATGGTGACTGTTGTATTCACTCCCGATGCAATTTCCGAGTTTCATCAACACTCTGATAGTTCACAGATTACAGAATGTCTCCAGATGTGAATCGGAAACTACTACTGGTCTTCCAGGGAACGATCAAAGCGTAGACAGTTTGAGACATTACTCCCATGGAGAAAAGTGCGCATGGTGACTGTTGTATTCCATTCCGATGCAATTTCTGTGTTTCATCAACAGTCTGATAGTAAGCAAATTACAGAATGCCTCAAGATGTGCATCGGAAACTACTACTGGACTTCTAGGGAACGATCAAAGCGTTGACTGTTAAAGACATTACTCCGAAGGAGGAAAGTGCGCATGGTGACTGTTGTATTCAATCCCGATGCAATTTCTGTGTTTCATCAACACTCTGATAGTCCACAGATTACAGAATGCCTCCAGATATGCATCGGAAACTACTACTGGTCTTCCAGGGAACGATCAAAGCGTAGACTGCTTGAGACATTACTCCCATGGAGGAAAGTGCCCATGGTGACTGTTGTATTGAATCCCGAGGCAATTTCTGTGTGTCATCAACACTTTGAAGGTCCACAGATTACAGATTGTCTACAGGTGAGCATCGATAACTACTACAGGTCTTCCAGGGAACGATCAAAACGTACTCTGTTTGAGAATTACTCCCATGGAGGAAAGTGCGCATGGTGACTGTGGTATTCAATCCTGATGCAATTTCTGTGTTTCATCAACACTTTGAAGGTCCACAGATTACAGAATGCCTCCAGATGTGCATCGAAACTATTACTGGTATTTCAGGGAACGATCAAAGCGTAGACTGTTAGAGACATTACTCCAAAAGAAGAAAGTGCGCAAGGTGACTGTTGCGTTCAGTCCCGATGTAATTTCTTTGTTTCATCAACACTTTGATAGTCCCCAGATTACAGAATCACTCCAGATGTGCATCGGAAACTAACACTGGTCTTCCAGGGAACGATAAAAGCGTAGACTGTTAGAGACAATACTCCCATGGACGAAAGTGCGCATGGTGACTGCTGTATTCAATCCAGATGCAATTTCTGTGTTTCATCAACACTCAGATGGTCCACAGATTACAGAATGCCTCCAGATGTGCATCGGAAACTACTACTGGTCTTCCAGAGAGTGATCAAAGCGTAGCCTGTTAGAGACTTTACTCCAATGGAGGAAGTGCGCATGGTGACTGTTGTATTCAATCCCGATGGAATTTCTGTGTTTAAAACACTCAGATAGTCCACAGATTACAGAATGCCTCCAGATGTGCATCGGTAACTACTACTGGTCTTCCAGGGAACGATCAAAGCGTAGACTGTTTGAGACATTACTCCCATGGAGGAAAGTGCTCATGGTGACTGTTGTATTGAATCCCGAGGCAATTTCTGTGTTTCAAGAACACTTTTAAGGTCCACAGATTACAGATTGTCTACAGATGTGCATCGATAACTACTACTGGTCTTCCAGGGAACGATCTAAGTGTAGACTGTTTGAGAATTACTCCTATGGAGGAAAGTGCGCATGGTGACTTTTGTATTCAATCCCGATGCAATTTCTGTGTTTCATCAACACTTTGATAGTCCACAGATTACAGAATGCCTCCAGATGTGCATCGGAAACTACTACTGGTCTTCCAGGGAACGATCAAAGAATAGTCTGTTTGAGACATTACTTTTATGGAGGAAAGTACCCATGGGGACTGTTGTATTCAACCCCGATGCAATTTCTGTGTTTCATCAACGCTCTGATAGTCCACAGATTACAGAATGCCTCCAGATGTGCATCGGTAACTACTACTGGTCTTCCTGTGAACGATCAAGTCGTAGACTGTCTGAGACAATACTGCCATGGAGGAAAGAGCGCATGGTGCCTGTTGTATTCAATCCCGATGCAATATCTGTGTTTCATCAAAACTCTGATAGTCCACAAATTACAGAATGCCTCCAGATGTGCATCGGAAACTACTACTGGTCTTCCAGGGAACGATCAAAGTTTAGACTATTTTAGACATTACTCCCATGCAGGAAAGTGCGCATGGTGACTGTTGTATTCAATCCCGATGCAATTACTGTGTTTCATCAACTGTCTGATAGTCCACAGATTACAGAATGCCTCCAGATGTGCAGCGGAAGCTAATACTGGTCTTCCAGGGAACGATCAAAGCGTTAACTCTTTGAGACATTATTCCAATGGATGAAAGTGCCCATGGAGGCTGTTGTATTCAATCCCGATGCATTTTCTGTGTTTCATCAACACTCTGATATTCCACAGATTACAGAATACCACCAGATGTGCATGGGAAACTACTACTGGTCTTCCTGCGAACGATCAAAGCGTATACTGTTTGAGACATATATCCTATGGGGGGAAGTGCGCATGGTGACTGTTGTTTTCACTCACGATGCAATTTCCATGTATCATCAACACTCAGATAGTCCACAGATTACAGAATACCTCCAGATGTGAATTGGAAACTACTACTGGTCTTCCAGGGAACGATCAAAGCGTAGACTGTTTGAGACTTTACTAACATGGAGGAAAGTGCGCATGGTGACTGGTGTATTCAATCCCGATGCAATTTCTGTGTTTCATCAACACTCAGATAGTCCACAGATTACAGAATGCCTCCAGATATGCATCGGAAACTACTACTGGTCTTCCAGGGAACGATCAAAGCGTAGACTGTTTGAGACATTACTCCCATGGAGGAAAGTGCCCATGGTGACTGTTGTATTGAATCCCGAGGCAATTTCTGTGTTTCATCAACACTTTGAAGGTCCACAGATTACAGATTGTCTACAGATGAGCATCGATAACTACTACAGGTCTTCCAGGGAACGATCAAAACGTAGAATGTTTGAGAATTACTCACATGGAGGAAAGTGTGCATAGTGACTGTTGGATTCAATACCGAGGCAATTTTTGATTTTCATCAACACTTTGAAGGTCCACATATTACAGAATGCCTCCAGATGTGCATCGGAAACTACTACTGGTCTTCCAGGGAACGATGAAGGCGTAGAATGTTTGAGAATTATTCCCATGGAGGAAAGTGCGCATGGTGACTGTTGTATTCAATCCCGATGCATTTTCTGTGTTTCATCAACACTCTGATAGTCCACAGATTACAGAATACCTCAAGATGTGCATCGGAAACTACTACTGGTCTTCCTTCGAACGATCAAAGCGTAGACTGTTTGAGACATTACTACCATGGAGGGAAGTGCGCATGGTGACTGTTGTATTCAATACCGAGGCCATTTTTGTGTTTTATCAACACTTTAAAGGTCCACAGATTACAGAATGCCTCCAGATGTGCATCGGAAACTACTACTGGTCTTCCAGGGAACGATCAAAACGTAGACTGTTTGAGAATTACTCGGATGGAGGAAAGTGCGCATGGTGACTGTTGTATTCAATCCCGAAGCAATTTCTGTGTTTCATCAACACTTCGAAGATCCACAGATTACAGAATGCCTCCAGATGTGCGTCGGAAACTACTACTGGCCTTCCAGGGAACGATCAAAGCGTAGACGTTTGAGAATTACTCCCATGGAGGAAACTGCGAATGGTGACTGTTGTAATCAATCCCGATGCAATTTCTGTGTTTCATCAACACTCTGATAGTCCACAGATTACAGAATACCCCAAGATGTGCATCGGAAACTACTACTGGTCTTCCAGGGAATGATCAAATCGTAGACTGTTTGAGACATTACTAACATGGAGGAAAGTGCGGTTAGTGACTGTCGTATTCAATCCCGATGCTATTTCTGTGTTTCATCAGCACTTTGAAGGTCCACAGATTACAGAATGCCTCCAGATGTGCATCGGAAACTACTTCTGGTCTTCCAGGGAACGATCAAAGAATAGACTGTTTGAGACATTTCTCCCATGGAGGAAAGTGCGCATGGTGCCTGTTGTATTCAATCACGATGCAATTTCTGTGTTTCATCAACACTCTGATAGTCCACAGAATCCAGAATGCCTCCAGATGTGCATGGGAATCTACTACTGGTCTTCCAAGGAACGATCAAAGCGTAGACTGTTAGAGGCCTTTCTCGAATGGATGAAAGTGCGCATGGTGACTGTTGTATTCAATCCTGATGCAATTTCTGTGTTTCATCAACACTCTGATAGTCCACAGATTACAGGATGCCTCCAGATGTGCATCGGCAACTACTACTGGCCTTCCAGGGAACGATCAAAGCGTAGACTGTTTGGGACATTACTCCCATGGAGGAAAGTGCGCATGGTGACTGTTGTACTGAATACCGAGGCAATTTCTGTGTTTCATCAACAGTTTGAAGGTCCACAGTTTACAGATTGTCTACAGATGTGCATCGATAACTACTACTGGTCTCCCAGGGAACGATCAAAACGTAGACTCTTTGAGACATTACTCCCATGGAGGAAAGTGCGCATGGTGGCTGTTGTATTCAATCCCGATGCAATTTCTGTGTTGCATCAACAGTGTGATAGTCCACAGATTACAGAATACCTCAAGATGTGCATCGGAAACTACTACTGGTCTTCATGCGCACGATCAAAGCGTAGACTGTTTGAGACATTACTCCCATGGAGGGAAGTGCGCATGGTGACTGTTGTATTCAATACCGAGGCCATTTTTGTGTTTCATCAACACTTTGAAGGTCCACAGATTACAGAATGCCTCCAGATGTGCATCGGAAACTACTACTGGTCTTCCAGGGAACGATCAAAACGTAGACTGTTTGAGAATTACTCGCATGGAGGAAAGTGCGCATGGTGACTGTTGTATTCAATCCCGAAGCAATTTCTGTGTTTCATCAACACTTCGAAGATCCACAGATTACAGAATGCCTCCAGATGTGCGTCGGAAACTACTACTGGTCTTCCAGGGAACGATCAAAGCGTAGACGTTTGAGAATTACTCCCATTGAGGAAACTGCGAATGGTGACTGTTGTAATCAATCCCGATGCAATTTCTGTGTTTCATCAACACTCTGGTAGTCCACAGATTACAGAATACCTCAAGATGTGCATCGGAAACTACTACTGGTCTTCCAGGGAACGATCAAATCGTAGACTGTTTGAGACATTACTAACATGGAGGAAAGTGAGGTTAGTGACTGTTGTATTGAATCCCGAGGCAATTTCTGTGTTTCATCAACACTTTTAAGGTCCACAGATTACAGATTGTCTACAGATGTGCATCGATAACTACTACTGGTCTTCCAGGGAACGATCAAAGTGTAGACTGTTTGAGAATTACTCCTATGGAGGAAAGTGCGCATGGTGACTTTTGTATTCAATCCCGATGCAATTTCTGTGTTTCATCAACACTTTGATAGTCCACAGATTACAGAATGCCTCCAGATGTGCATCGGAAACTACTACTGGTCTTCCAGGGAACGAACAAGAATAGTGTGTTTGAGACATTACTTTTATGGAGGAAAGTACCTATGGGGACTGTTGTATTCAACCCCGATGCAATTTCTGTGTTTCATCAACGCTCTGATAGTCCACAGATTACAGAATGCCTCCAGATGTGCGTCGGAAACTACTACTGGCCTTCCAGGGAACGATCAAAGCGTAGACGTTTGAGAATTACTCCCATGGAGGAAACTGCGAATGGTGACTGTTGTAATCAATCCCGATGCAATTTCTGTGTTTCATCAACAATATGATAGTCCACAGATTACAGAATACCTCAAGATGTGCATCGGAAACTACTACTGGTCTTCCAGGGAACGATCAGATCGTAGACTGTTTGAGACATTACTAACATGGATTAAAGTGCGGTTAGTGACTGTTGTATTCAATCCCGATGCTATTTCTGTGTTTCATCAGCACTTTGAAGGTCCACAGATTACAGAATGCCTCCAGATGTGCATCGGAAACTACTACTGGTCTTCCAGGTAACGATCAAAGTTTAGACTATTTTAGACATTACTCCCATGCTGGAAAGTGCGCATGGTGACTGTTGTATTCAATCCCGATGCAATTACTGTGTTTCATCAACTGTCTGATAGTCCACAGATTACAGAATGCCTCCAGATGTGCAGCGGAAGCTACTACTGGTCTTCCAGGGAACGATCAAAGCGTTAACTCTTTGAGACATTATTCCAATGGATGAAAGTGCCCATGGAGACTGTTGTATTCAATCCCGATGCATTTTCTGTGTTTCATCAACACTCTGATATTCCATAGATTACAGAATACCACCAGATGTGCATGGGAAACTACTACTGGTCTTCCTGCGAACGATCAAAGCGTATACTGTTTGAGACATATTTCCTATGGGGGGAAGTGCGCATGGTGACTGTTGTATTCACTCACGATGAATTTCCATGTATCATCAACACTCAGATAGTCCACAGATTACAGAATACCTCCAGATGTGAATTGGAAACTACTACTGGTCTTCCAGGGAACGATCAAAGCGTAAACTGTTTGAGACTTTACTAACATGGAGGAAAGTGCGCATGGTGCCTGGTGTATTCAATCCCGATGCAATTTCTGTGTTTCATCAACACTCAGATAGTCCACAGATTCAGAATGCCTCCAGATATTCATCGGAAACTACTACTGGTCTTCCAGGGAACAATCAAAGCGTAGACTGTTTGAGACATTACTCCCATGGAGGAAAGTGCCCATGGTGACTGTTGTATTGAATCCCGAGGCAATTTCTGTGTTTCATCAACACTTTGAAGGTCCACAGATTACAGATTGTCTACAGATGAGCATCGATAACTACTACAGGTCTTCCAGGGAACTATCAAAACGTAGACTGTTTGAGAATTACTCACATGGAGGAAAGTGCGCATGGTGACTGTTGGATTCAATACCGAGGCAATTTTTGATTTTCATCAACACTATGAAGGTCCACAGATTACAGAATGCCTCCAGATGTGCATCGGAAACTACTACTGGTCTTCCAGGGAACGATCAAGGCGTAGAATGTTTGAGAATTACTCCCATGGAGGAAAGTGCGCATGGTGACTGTTGTATTCAATCCCGATGCATTATCTGTGTTTCATCAACACTCTGATAGTCCACAGATTACAGAATACCTCAAGATGTGCATCGGAAACTACTACTGGTCTTCCAGGGAACGATCGAAACGTAGACTGTTTGAGAATTACTCGGATGGAGGAAAGTGCGCATGGTGACTGTTGTATTCAATCCCGAAGCAATTTCTGTGTTTCATCAACACTTCGAAGATCCACAGATTACAGAATGCCTCCAGATGTGCGTCGGAAACTACTACTGGCCTTCCAGGGAACGATCAAAGCGTAGACGTTTGAGAATTACTCCCATGGAGGAAACTGCGAATGGTGACTGTTGTAATCAATCCCGATGCAATTTCTGTGTTTCATCAACACTCTGATAGTCCACAGATTACAGAATACCTCAAGATGTGCATCGGAAACTACTACTGGTCTTCCAGGGAACGATCAAAGCGTTTACTGTTTGAGACATTACCCCCATGGAGGAAAGTGCGCATGGTGCCTGTTGTATTCAATCACCATGCAATTTCTGTGTTTCATCAACACTCTGATAGTCCACAGAATCCAGAATGCCTCCAGATGTGCATGGGAATCTACTACTGGTCTTCCAGGGAACGATCAAAGCGTAGACTGTTAGAGGCCTTTCTCGAATGGATGAAAGTGCGCATGGTGACTGTTGTATTCAATCCCGATGCAATTTCTGTGTTTCATCAACACTCTGATAGTCCACAGTTTACAGGATGCCTCCAGATGTGCATCGGCAACTACTACTGGCCTTCCAGGGAACGATCAAAGCGTATACTGTTTGAGACATTACTCCCATGGAGGAAAGTGCGCATGGTGACTGTTGTACTGAATACCGAGGCAATTTCTGTGTTTCATCAACAGTTTGAAGGTCCACAGTTTACAGATTGTCTACAGATGTGCATCGATAACTACTACTGGTCTCCCAGGGAACGATCAAAACGTAGACTCTTTGAGACATTACTCCCATGGAGGAAAGTGCGCATGGTGCCTGTTGTATTCAATCCCGATGCAATTTCTGTGTTGCATCAACAGTGTGATAGTCCACAGATTACAGAATACCTCAAGATGTGCATCGGAAACTACTACTGGTCTTCGTGCGCACGATCAAAGCGTAGACTGTTTGAGACATTACTCCCATGGAGGGAAGTGCGCATGGTGACTGTTGTATTCAATACCGAGGCCATTTTTGTGTTTCATCAACACTTAAAAGGTCCACAGATTACAGAATGCCTCCAGATGTGCATCGGAAACTACTACTGGTCTTCCAGGGAACGATCAAAACGTAGACTGTTTGAGAATTACTCCCATGGAGGGAAGTGCGCATGGTGACTGTTGTATTCAATACCGAGGCCATTTTTGTGTTTCATCAACACTTTGAAGGTCCACAGATTACAGAATGCCTCCAGATGTGCATCGGAAACTACTACTGGTCTTCCAGGGAACGATCAAAACGTAGACTGTTTGAGAATTACTCGCATGGAGGAAAGTGCGCATGGTGACTGTTGTATTCAATCCCGAAGCAATTTCTGTGTTTCATCAACACTTCGAAGATCCACAGATTACAGAATGCCTCCAGATGTGCGTCGGAAACTACTACTGGCCTTCCAGGGAACGATCAAAGCGTAGACGTTTGAGAATTACTCCCATGGAGGAAACTGCGAATGGTGACTGTTGTAATCAATCCCGATGCAATTTCTGTGTTTCATCAACAGTCTGATAGTCCACAGATTACAGAATACCTCAAGATGTGCATCGGAAACTACTACTGGTCTTCCAGGGAACGATCAAATCGTAGACTGTTTGAGACATTACTAACATGGAGGAAAGTGCGGTTAGTGACTGTTGTATTCAATCCCGATGCTATTTCTGTGTTTCATCAGCACTTTGAAGGTCCACAGATTACAGAATGCCTCCAGATGTGCATCGGAAACTACTTCTGGTCTTCCAGGGAACGATCAAAGAATAGACTGTTTGAGACATTTCTCCCATGGAGGAAAGTGCGCATGGTGCCTGTTGTATTCAATCACGATGCAATTTCTGTGTTTCATCAACACTCTGATAGTCCACAGAATCCAGAATGCCTCCAGATGTGCATGGGAATCTACTACTGGTCTTCCAGGGAACGATCAAAGCGTAGACTGTTAGAGGCCTTTCTCGAATGGATGAAAGTGCGCATGGTGACTGTTGTATTCAATCCCGATGCAATTTCTGTGTTTCATCAACACTCTGATAGTCCACAGTTTACAGGATGCCTCCAGATGTGCATCGGCAACTACTACTGGCCTTCCAGGGAACGATCAAAGCGTAGACTGTTTGAGACATTACTCCCATGGAGGAAAGTGCGCATGGTGACTGTTGTACTGAATACCGAGGCAATTTCTGTGTTTCATCAACAGTTTGAAGGTGCACAGTTTACAGATTGTCTACAGATGTGCATCGATAACTACTACTGGTCTCCCAGGGAACGATCAAAACGTAGACTCTTTGAGACATTACTCCCATGGAGGAAAGTGCGCATGGTGCCTGTTGTATTCAATCCCGATGCAATTTCTGTGTTGCATCAACAGTGTGATAGTCCACAGATTACAGAATACCTCAAGATGTGCATCGGAAACTACTACTGGTCTTCATGCATACGATCAAAGCGTAGACTGTTTGAGACATTACTCCCATGGAGGGAAGTGCGCATGGTGACTGTTGTATTCAATACCGAGGCCATTTTTGTGTTTCATCAACACTTAGAAGGTCCACAGATTACAGAATGCCTCCAGATGTGCATCGGAAACTACTACTGGTCTTCCAGGGAACGATCAAATCGTAGACTGTTTGAGAATTACTCGCATGGAGGAATGTGCGCATGGTGACTGTTGTATTCAATCCCGATGCATTTTCTGTGTTTCATCAACACTCTGATAGTCCACAGATTATAGAATACCTCAAGATGTGCATCGGAAACTACTACTGGTCTTCCTGCGAACGATCAAAGCGTAGACTGTTTGAGACATTACTCCCATGGAGGGAAGTGCGCATGGTGACTGTTGTATTCAATACCGAGGCCATTTTTATGTTTCATCAACACTTAGAAGGTCCACAGATTACAGAATGCCTCCAGATGTGCATCGGAAACTACTACTGGCCTTCCAGGGAACGATCAAAGCGTAGACGTTCGAGAATTACTCCCATGGAGGAAACTGCGAATGGTGACTGTTGTAATCAATCCCGAAGCAATTTCTGTGTTTCTTCAACACACTGATAGTCCACAGATTACAGAATGCCTCCAGATGTGCATCGGAAACTACTACTGGTCTTCCAGGGAACGATCAAAGCGTAGACTGTTAGAGACATTACTCCCTAGGAGGAAAGTGCGCATGGTGACTGTTGTATTCAATCCCGATGCAATTTTAGTGTTTCATCAATACTCTGATAGTCCACAGATTTCAGAATGCCTCCAGATGTGCATCGGAAACTAACACTGGTCTTCAGGGAACGATCAAATCGTAGACTGTTTAAGACATTACTAACATGGAGGAAAGTGCGGTTAGTGACTGTTGTATTCAATCCCGATGCTATTTCTGTGTTTCATCAGCACTTTGAAGGTCCACAGATTACAGAATGCCTCCAGATGTGCATCGGAAACTACTTCTGGTCTTCCAGGGAACGATCAAAGAATAGACTGTTTGAGACATTTCTCCCATGGAGGAAAGTGCGCATGGTGCCTGTTGTATTCAATCACGCTGCAATTTCTGTGTTTCATCAACACCCTGATAGTCCACAGAATCCAGAATGCCTCCAGATGTGCATGGGAATCTACTACTGGTCTTCCAGGGAACGATCAAAGCGTAGACTGTTAGAGGCCTTTCTCGAATGGATGAAAGTGCGCATGGTGACTGTTGTATTCAATCCCGATGCAATTTCTGTGTTTCATCAACACTCTGATAGTCCACAGTTTACAGGATGCCTCCAGATGTGCATCGGCAACTACTACTGGCCTTCCAGGGAACGATCAAAGCGTAGACTGTTTGAGACATTACTCCCATGGAGAAAAGTGCGCATGGTGACTGTTGTACTGAATACCGAGGCAATTTCTGTGTTTCATCAACAGTTTGAATGTCCACAGTTTACAGATTGTCTACAGATGTGCATCGATAACTACTACTGGTCTCCCAGGGAACGATCAAAACGTAGACTCTTTGAGTCATTACTCCCATGGAGGAAAGTGCGCATGGTGCCTGTTGTATTCAATCCCGATGCAATTTCTGTGTTGCATCAACAGTGTGATAGTCCACAGATTACTGAATACCTCAAGATGTGCATCGGAAACTACTACTGGTCTTCATGCGCACGATCAAAGCGTAGACTGTTTGAGACCTTACTCCCATGGAGGGAAGTGCGCATGGTGACTGTTGTAATCAATACCGAGGCCATTTTTGTGTTTCATCAACACTTAGAAGGTCCACAGATTACAGAATGCCTCCAGATGTGCATCGGAAACTACTACTGGCCTTCCAGGGAACGATCAAAGCGTAGACGTTTGAGAATTACTCCCATGGAGGAAACTGCGAATGGTGACTGTTGTAATCAATCCCGTAACAATTTCTGTGTTTCTTCAACACACTGATAGTCCACAGATTACAGAATGCCACCAGATGTGCATCGGAAACTACTACTGGTCTTCCAGGGAACGATCAAAGCGTAGACTGTTAGAGACATTACTCCCTAGGAGGAAAGTGCGCATGTTGACTGTTGTATTCAATCCCGATGCAATTTTAGTGTTTCATCAATACTCTGATAGTCCACAGATTTCAGAATGCCTCCAGATGTGCATCGGAAACTAACACTGGTCTTCCAGGGAACGATCAAATCGTAGACTGTTTGAGACATTACTAACATGGAGGAAAGTGCGGTTAGTGACTGTTGTATTCAATCCCGATGCAATGTCTGTGTTTCATCAGCACTTTGAAGGTCCACAGATTACAGAATGCCTCCAGATGTGCATCGGAAACTACTTCTGGTCTTCCAGGGAACGATCAAAGAATAGACTGTTTGAGACATTTCTCCCATGGAGGAAAGTGCGCATGGTGCCTGTTGTATTCAATCACGATGCAATTTCTGTGTTTCATCAACACTCTGATAGGCCATAGAATCCAGAATGCCTCCAGATGTGCATCGAATCTACTACTGGTCTTCCAGGGAACGATCAAAGCGTAGACTGTTAGAGGCCTTTCTCCCATGGATGAAAGTGCGCATGGTGACTGTTGTATTCAATCCCGATGCAATTTCTGTGTTTCATCATCACTCTGATAGTCCACAGTTTACAGAATGCCTCCAGATGTGCATCGGCAACTACTACTGGCCTTCCATTGAACGATCAAAGCGTAGACTGTTTGAGACATTACTCCCATGGAGGAAAGTGCGCATGGTGACTGTTGTATTGAATACCGAGGCAATTTCTGTGTTTCTTCAACACTCTGATAGTCAACAGATTACAGAATGCCTCTAGATGTGCATCGTAATCTACTACTGGTTTTCCAGGGAACGACCAAAGCGTAGACTGTTAGAGACATTACTCCCAAGGAGGAAAGTGCGCATGGTGACTATTGTATTCAATCCCGATGCAATTTCTGTGTTTCATCAACACTTTGATAGTCCACAGATTACAGAATTCCTCCAGATGTGCATCGGAAACTAACACTGATCTGCCAGGGAACGATCAAATTGTAGACTGTTTGCGACATTACTAACATGGAGGAAAGTGCGGTTGGTGACTTGTATTCAATACCAATGCAATTTCTGTGTTTCATCAGCACTTTGAAGGTCCACAGATCTCAGAATGCCTCCAGATGTGCATCGGAAACTACTACTGGTCTTCCAGGGAACGATGAAAGCGTATACTGTTAGAGACATTAATGAAATGGAGGAAAGTTCTCATGGTGACTGCTGTATTCAATCCCGATGCAATTTCTGTGTTTCATCAACACTCTGATAGTCCACAGAATCCAGAATGCCTCCAGATGTGCATCGGAATCTACTACTGGTCTTCCAGGGAACGATCAAAGCGTAGACTGTTAGAGGTCTTTCCCCCAGGGATGAAAGTGCGCAAGGTGACTGTTGTATTCAATCCCGATGCAATTTCTGTGTTTCATCAACACTCTGATAGTCCACAGTTTACATAATGCCTCCAGATGTGCATCTGCAACTACTACTGGCCTTCCAGGGAACGATCAAAGCGTAGACTGTATGAGACATTACTCCCATGGAGGAAAGTGCGCATGGTGACTGTTGTATTGAATACCGAGGCAATTTCTGTGTTTCATCAACAGTTTGAAGGTCCACAGCTTACAGATTGTTTACTGATGTGCATCGATAACTACTGCTGGTCTCCCAGGGAACGATCAAAACGTAGACTTTTTGAGACATTACTCCCATGGAGGAAAGTGCCCATGGTGCCTGTTGTATTCAATCCCGATGCAATTTCTGTGTTGCATCAACAGTGTGATAGTCCACAGATTACAGAATGCCTCCAGATGTGCATCGGAAACTACTACTGATCTTCCAGGGAACGATCAAAGCGTAGACTGTTTGAGACATTACTCCCATGCAGGAAAGTGCGCATGGTGACTGTTGCATTCAATCCCGATGCAATTTCTGTGTTTCATCAACAGACTGATAGTCCACAGATTACAGAATGCCTACAGATGTGCATCGGAAAGTACTACTGGTCTTTCAGGGAACGATCAAAGCGTAAACTATTTGAGACATTACTCCCATAGAGGAAAGTGCGCATGGTGACTGTTGTATTCACTCCCGATGCAATTTCTGAGTTTCATCAACACTCTGATAGTTCACAGATTACAGAATGTCTCCAGATGTGAATCGGAAAGTACTACTGGTCTTCCAGGGAACGATCAAAGCGTAGACAGTTTGAGACATTACTCCCATGGAGAAAAGTGCGCATGGTGATTGTTGTATTCCATTCCGATGCAATTTCTGTGTTTCATCAACAGTCTGATAGTAAGCAAATTACAGAATGCCTCCAGATGTGCATCGGAAACTACTACTGGACTTCTAGGGAACGATCAAAGCGTAGACTGTTAGCGACATTACTCCCAAGGAGGAAAGTGAGCATGGTGAATGTTGTATTCAATCCCGATGCAATTTCTGTGTTTCATCAACACTCTGATAGTCCACAGATTACAGAATGCCTCTAGATGTGCATCGTAAACTACTACTGGTTTTCCAGGGAACGATCAAAGCGTAGACTGTTAGAGACATTACTCCCAAGGGGGAAAGTGAGCATGGTGACTGTTGTATTCAATCCCGATGCAATTTCTGTGTTTCATCAACACTTTGATAGTCCACAGATTACAGAATTCCTCCAGATGTGCATCGGAAACTAACACTGGTCTGCCAGGGAACGATCAAATTGTAGACAGTTTGCGACATTACTCCCATGGAGAAAAGTGCGCATGGTGATTGTTGTATTCCATTCCGATGCAATTTCTGTGTTTCATCAACAGTCTGATAGTAAGCAAATTACAGAATGCCTCCAGATGTGCATCGGAAACTACTACTGGACTTCTAGGGAACGATCAAAGCGTAGACTGTTAGCGACATTACTCCCAAGGAGGAAAGTGAGCATGGTGAATGTTGTATTCAATCCCGATGCAATTTCTGTGTTTCATCAACACTCTGATAGTCCACAGATTACAGAATGCCTCTAGATGTGCATCGTAAACTACTACTGGTTTTCCAGGGAACGATCAAAGCGTAGACTGTTAGAGACATTACTCCAATGGAGGAAAGTGCTCATGGTGACTGCTGTATACAATCCCGATGCAATTTCTGTGTTTCATCGACACCCAGATGGTCCACAGATTACAGAATGCATCCAGATGTGCATCGGAAACTACTACTGGTCTTCCAGGGAACGATCAAAGCGTAGAATGTTAGAGACTTTACTCCCATGGAGGAAAGTGCGCATGGTGACTGTTGTATTCAATCCCGATGCAATTTCTGTGTTTCATCAACACTTTGAAGGTCCACAGATTACAGAATGCCTCCATATGTGCATCGGTAACTCTTACTGGTCTTCCAGGGAACGATCATAGCGTAGACTGTTAGAGACTTTACTCCCATGGAGGAAAGTGCGCATGGTGACTGTTGTATTGAATACCGAGGCAATTTCTGTGTTTCATCAACACTTTCAAGGTCCACAGTTTACAGATTGTCTACAGATGTGCATCGATAACTACTACTGGTCTCCCAGGGAACGATCAAAACGTAGACTCTTTGAGACATTACTCCAATGGAGGAGAGAGCGCATGGTGCCTATTGTATTCAATCCCGATGCAATTTCTGTGTTGCATCAACAGTGTGATAGTCCAGAGATTACAGAATGACTACAGATGTGAATCGGAAAGTACTACTGGTCTTCCAGGGAACGATCAAAGCGTGAACTATTTGAGAAATTACTCCCATAGAGTAAAGTGCGCAGGGTGACTGCTATATTCAATCCCGATGCAATTTCTGTGTTTCATCAAAACTCTGATAGACCACAGATTACAGAATGCCTCCAGATGTGCATCGGAAACTACCACTGGTCTTCATGGGAACGATCAAAGCGTAGACTGTTTGAGACATTACTCCCATGGAGGAAAGTGCGCATGGTGACTGTTGTATTCATTCCCGATGCAATTTTTGTGTTTCATCAACACTTTGAAGGTCCACAGATTACAGAATGCCTCCAGATGTGCATCGGAATCTACTACTGGTTTTCCAGGGAGCGATCAAAGGGTAATATGTTAGAGACATTACTCCCATGGAGGAAAGTGCGCATGATGAATGTTGTATTCAATCCCGAAGCAATTTCTGTGTTTCATCAACACTTCGAAGGTCCACAGATTACAGAATGCCTCCAGATGTGCGTCGGAAACTACTACTGGCCTTCCAGGGAACGATCAAAGCGTAGACGTTTGAGAATTACTCCCATGGAGGAAACTGCGAATGGTGACTGTTGTATTCAATCCCGATACAATTTCTGTATTTCATCAACACTCTGATAGTCCACAGATTACAGAATGCCTCCAGATGTGCATCGGAAACTACTACTGGTCTTCCAGGGAACGTTGAAAGCGTAGACTGTTAGAGACATTACTCCCGAGGAGGAAAGTGCGCATGGTGACTGTTGTATTCAATCCCGATGCAATTTCTGTGTTTCATCAACACTTTGATATTCCACAGATTACAGAATGCCTCTAGATGTGCATCGGAAACTAACACTGGTCTGCCAGGGAACGATCAAATTGTAGACTGTTTGCGACATTACTCCCATGGAGGAAAGTGCGCATGGTGACTGTTGTATTCATTCCCGATGCAATTTCTGTGTTTCATCAGCACTTTGAAGGTCCACAGATTACAGAATGCCTCCAGATGTGCATCGGAATCTACTACTGGTTTTCCAGGGAGCGATCAAAGGGTAATATGTTAGAGACATTACTCCCATGGAGGAAAGTGCGCATGATGAATGTTGTATTCAATCCCGAAGCAATTTCTGTGTTTCATCAACACTTCGAAGGTCCACAGATTACAGAATGCCTCCAGATGTGCGTCGGAAACTACTACTGGCCTTCCAGGGAACGATCAAAGCGTAGACGTTTGAGAATTACTCCCATGGAGGAAACTGCGAATGGTGACTGTTGTATTCAATCCCGATACAATTTCTGTATTTCATCAACACTCTGATAGTCCACAGATTACAGAATGCCTCCAGATGTGCATCGGAAACTACTACTGGTTTTCCAGGGAACGATCAAAGCGTAGACTGTTAGAGACATTACTCCCAAGGAGGAAAGTGAGCATGGTGAATGTTGTATTCAATCCCGATGCAATTTCTGTGTTTCATCAACACTCTGATAGTCCACAGATTACAGAATGCCTCTAGATGTGCATCGTAAACTACTACTGGTTTTCCAGGGAACGATCAAAGCGTAGACTGTTAGAGACATTACTCCCAAGGGGGAAAGTGAGCATGGTGACTGTTGTATTCAATCCCGATGCAATTTCTGTGTTTCATCAACACTTTGATAGTCCACAGATTACAGAATTCCTCCAGATGTGCATCGGAAACTAACACTGGTCTGCCAGGGAACGATCAAATTGTAGACTGTTTGCGACATTACTAACATGGAGGAAAGTGCGGTTGGTGACTTGTATTCAATACCAATGCAATTTCTGTGTTTCATCAGCACTTTGAAGGTCCACAGATCTCAGAATGCCTAAAGATGTGCATCGGAAACTACTACTGGTCTTCCAGGGAACGATAAAAGCGTATACTGTTAGAGACATTACTCCAATGGAGGAAAGTGCTCATGGTGACTGCTGTATTCAATCCCGATGCAATTTCTGTGTTTCATCGACACCCAGATGGTCCACAGATTACAGAATGCATCCAGATGTGCATCGGAAACTACTACTGGTCTTCCAGTGAACGATCAAAGCGTAGAATGTTAGAGACTTTACTCCCATGGAGGAAAGTGCGCATGGTGACTGTTGTATTCAATCCCGATGCAATTTCTGTGTTTCATCAACACTTTGAAGGTCCACAGATTACAGAATGCCTCCAGATGTGCATCGGTAACTCTTACTGGTCTTCCAGGGAACGATCATAACGTAGACTGTTAGAGACTTTACTCCCATGGAGGAAAGTGCGCATGGTGACTGTTGTATTGAATACCGAGGCAATTTCTGTGTTTCATCAACACTTTCAAGGTCCACAGTTTACAGATTGTCTACAGATGTGCATCGATCACTACTACTGGTCTCCCAGGGAACGATCAAAACGTAGACTCTTTGAGACATTACTCCAATGGAGGAGAGAGCGCATGGTGCCTATTGTATTCAATCCCGATGCAATTTCTGTGTTGCATCAACAGTGTGATAGTCCACAGATTACAGAATGACTACAGATGTGAATCGGAAAGTACTACTGGTCTTCCAGGGAACGATCAAAGCGTGAACTATTTGAGAAATTACTCCCATAGAGTAAAGTGCGCAGGGTGACTGCTATATTCAATCCCGATGCAATTTCTGTGTTTCATCAAAACTCTGATAGACCACAGATTACAGAATGCCTCCAGATGTGCATCGGAAACTACCACTGGTCTTCATGGGAACGATCAAAGCGTAGACTGTTTGAGACATTACTCCCATGGAGGAAAGTGCGCATGGTGACTGTTGTATTCATTCCCGATGCAATTTTTGTGTTTCATCAACACTTTGAAGGTCCACAGATTACAGAATGCCTCCAGATGTGCATCGGAATCTACTACTGGTTTTCCAGGGAGCGATCAAAGGGTAATATGTTAGAGACATTACTCCCATGGAGGAAAGTGCGCATGATGAATGTTGTATTCAATCCCGAAGCAATTTCTGTGTTTCATCAACACTTCGAAGGTCCACAGATTACAGAATGCCTCCAGATGTGCGTCGGAAACTACTACTGGCCTTCCAGGGAACGATCAAAGCGTAGACGTTTGAGAATTACTCCCATGGAGGAAACTGCGAATGGTGACTGTTGTATTCAATCCCGATACAATTTCTGTATTTCATCAACACTCTGATAGTCCACAGATTACAGAATGCCTCCAGATGTGCATCGGAAACTACTACTGGTCTTCCAGGGAACGTTGAAAGCGTAGACTGTTAGAGACATTACTCCCGAGGAGGAAAGTGCGCATGGTGACTGTTGTATTCAATCCCGATGCAATTTCTGTGTTTCATCAACACTTTGATATTCCACATACTACAGAATTCCTCCAGATGTGCATCGGAAACTAACACTGGTCTTCCAGGGAACGATCAAATCGTAGACTGTTTGAGACATTACTAACATGGAGGAAAGTGCGGTTGGTGACTGTTGTATTCAATCCCGATGCAATTTCTGTGTTTCATCAGCACTTTGAAGGTCCACAGATTACACAATGCCTCCAGATATGCATCGGAAACTACTACTTGTCTTCCAGGGAACGATCAAAACGTAGACTGTTTGAGAATTACTCCCATGGAGGAAAGTGCGCATGGTGACTGTTGTATTAAACCACGATGCATTTTCTCTGTTTCATCAACACTCTGATAGCCCACAGATTACAGAATACCTCCAGATGTGCATCGGAAACTACTACTGGTCTTCCTACGAACGATCAAAGCGTAGACTGTTTGAGACATTAATCCCATGGAGGGACGTGCGCATGGTGACTGTTGTATTCACTCCCGATGCAATTTCTGTGTTTCATTAACACTCTGATAGTTCAATGATTACAGAATGTCTCCAGATGTGAATCGGAAACTACTACTGGTCTTCGAGGGAACGATCAAAGCGTAGACTGTTTGAGAATTACTCCCATGGAGGACAGTGCGCATGGTGACTGTTGTATTCAATCCCGAGGCAATTTCTGTGTATCATCAACACTTCGAAGGTCCACACAATACAGAATGCCTCCAGATGTGCGTCGGAAACTACTACTGGCCTTCCAGGGAACGATCAAAGCGTAGACGTTTCAGAATTACTCCCATCTAGGAAACTGCGAATGGTGACTGTTGTGTTCAATCCCAATGCAATTTCTGTGTTTCATCAACAATCTGATAGTCCACAGATTACAGAATGCCTCCAGATGTGCATCGTAAACTACTACTGGTCTTCCAGGGAACGATCAAAGCGTAGACTGTTAGAGACATTACTCCCAAGAAGGAAAGTGCGCATGGTGACTGTTGTATTAAATCCCGATGCAATTTCTGTGTTTGATCAACACTTTGATAGTCCACAGATTTCAAAATTCCTCCAGATGTGCATCGGAAACTATCACTGGTCTGCCAGGGAACGAACAAATTGTAGACTGTCTGAGACATTACTAACATGGAGGAAAGTTCGGTTGGTGACTTGTATTCAATACCGATGCAATTTCTGTGTTTCATCAGCACTTTGAAGGTCCACAGATTACACAATGCCTCCAGATGTGCATTGGAAACTACTACTGGTCTTCCAGGGAACGATAAAAGCGTAGACTGTTAGAGACTTTACTTCCATGGAGGAAAGTGCGCATGGTGACTGTTACATTCAATCCCGATGCAATGTCTGTGTTTCATCAACACTCTGATAGTCCACAGTTTACAGAATGCCTCCAGATGTGCATCGGTAACTACTACTGGTCTTCCAGGGAACGATCAAATCGTAGACTGTTAGAGACTTTACTCCCATGGAGGAATGTGCGCATGATGGCTGATGTATTGAGTACCGAGGCAATTTCTGTGTTTCATCAACACTTTGAAGGTCCACAGTTTACAGATTGTCTACAGATGTGCATCGGAAACTACCACTGGTCTTCATGGGAGCGATCAAAGCGCAGACTGTTTCAGACATTACTCCCATGGAGGAAAGTGCGCACGGTGACTGTTGTATTCAATACCGATGCAATTTCTGTGTTTCATCAACACTTTGAAGGTCCACAGAATACAGAATGCCTCCAGATGTGCATCGGAAACTACTACTGGTCTTCCAGGGAACGATCATAGCGTAGACTGATTGAGAATTACTCCCATGGAGGAAAGTGCGCATGGTGACTGTTGTATTCAATCCCGATGCATTTTCTGTGTTTCATCAACACTCTTATAGTCCACAGATTACAGAATACCTCGAGATGTGCATCGGAAACTACTTCTGGTCTTCCAGGGTACGATCAAACAATAGACTGTTTGAGATATTACTCCCACGGAGGAAAGTGCGCATGGTGCCTGTTGTATTCAATCCCGATGCAATTTCTGTGTTTCATCAACAGTCTGATAGTCCACAGATTACAGAATGCCTACAGATGTGCATCGGAAAGTACTACTGGTCTTCCAGGGAACGATCAAAGCGTAAGTTATTCGAGACATTACTCCCATAGAGGAAAGTGCGCATGGTGACTGCTGTATTCAATCCCGATGCAATTTCTGTGTATCATCAACACTCTGAAAGTCCACAGATTACAGAATGCCTCCAGATGAGCATCGGAAACTACCACTGGTCTTTAAGGGAACGATTAAAGCGTAGACTGTTTGTGACATTACTCCCATGGAGGAAAGTGCGCATGGTGACTGTTGTATTCAATCCCGATGCAATTTCTGTGTTTCATCAACACTCTGATAGTCCACAGATTACAGATTATCTACAGATGTGCATCGGACTCTACTACTGGTTTTCCAGGGAATGATTAATGCGTTGACTGTTTCATACATCACTCCCATGGAGGAAAGTGCGCACGGTGACTGTTGTATTCAATCCCGATGCAATGTCTGTGTTTCATCAACATTCTGATAGTCCACAGATTACAGAATGCCTCCAGATGTGCATCGGAAACTACCACTGGTCTTCAAGGGAACGATCAAAGCGTAGACTGTTTGAGACATTACTCCCATGGAAGAAAGTGCGCATGGTCATTGTTGTATTTAATCCCGATGCAATTTCTGTGTTTCTTCAACACTTTGAAGGTCCACAGATTACAGAATGCCTCCAAATGTGCATCGGAAACTACTACTGGTCTTCCAGCGAACGATCAAAGCGTAGACTGTTTGAGAATTACTCCCATGGAGGGAAGTGCGCATGGTGACTGTTGTATTCAATTCCGATGCAATTTCTGTGTTTCATCAACACTCTGATAGTCCACAGATTACAGAATGCCTCCAGATGTACATCGGAAGCTACTACTGGTCTTCCAGGGAACGATCAAAGCGTAAACTCTTTGAGACATTACTCCCATGGAGGAAAGTGCCCATGGAGACTGTTGTATTCAATCGCGATGCATTTTCTGTGTTTCATCAACACTCTGATAGTCCACAGATTACAGAATGTCTCCAGATGTTCATCGGAAACTACTTCTGGTCTTCCACTGAAGGATCAAAGAATAGACTGTTTGAGACATTCCTCCCATGAAGGAAAGTGCGCATGGTGACTGTTGTATGCAATCCCGATGCAATTTCTGTGTTTCATCAACACTCTGATCGTCCACAGGTTACAGAATGCCACCAGATGTGCATCGGAAACTACTACTGGTCTTCCAGGGAACCATCAAAGCGTAGACTGTTTGAGACATTACTCCCATGGAGGAAAGTGCGCATGCTGACTGTTGTATTCAATACCGAGGCAATTTCTGTGTTTCATCAACACTTTGAATGTCCACAGATTACACAATGCCACCTGATGTGCATCGGAAACTACTTCTGGTCTTCCAGTTAACAATCAAAGCGCAGACTGTTTGAGACATACCTCCCGTGGAGGAAAGTGCGCAAGATGACTGTTGTATTCAATCCCGATGCAATTTCTGTGTTTCATCAACACTCTGATAGTCCACAGATTAAAGAATGGGTCCTGATGTGCATCGAAAACTACTACTGGTCTTCCAGGGAATGATCAAAGCGTGGACTGTTTGAGAATTACTCCCATGGAGGAAAGTGGGCATGGTGACTGTTGTATTCAATCCCGATGCACTTTCTGTGTTTTATCAACACTTTGAAGGTCCACAGATTTCAGAATGCCTCCAGATGTGTATCGGAAACTACTACTGGCCTTCCTGGGAACGATCAAAGCGTAGACTGTTTGAGACATTGCTCCCATGGAGGAAAGTGCGCATGGTGACTGTTGTATTCAATCCCGATGCAATTTCTGTGTTTCATCAACACTCTGATAGTCCACTGATTACAGAATGCCTCCAGATGTGCATTGGTAACTACTACTGGTCTTCCAGGGAACGATCAAAACGTAGACTCTTTGAGACATTACTCCCATGGAGGAATGTGCGCATGCTGACTGTTGTATTTAATCCCGATGCAATTTCTGTGTTTCATCAGCACTTTGAAAGTCCACAGATTACAGCATGCCTCCAGATGCTCATCGGAAACTACTTCCTTGTCTTCCAGGGAAGGATCAAAGAATAGACTGTTTGAGACATTCCTCCCATGGAGGAAAGTGCGCATGGTGAATGTTGTATTCAATCCCGATGCATTTTCTGTGTTTTATCAACACTCTGATAATCCACAGATTACAGAATACCTCCAGATGAGTATCGGAAACTACTACTGGTCCTCCTGCGAACGATCAAAGCGTAGACTGTTAGAGACATTACTCCCATGGAGGGAAGTGCGCATGGTGACTGTTGTATTCACTCACGATGCATTATCTGTGTTTCATTAACACTCTGATAGTCCACAGATTACACAATGTCTCCAGATGTGAATCGGAAACTACTACTGGTCTTCCAGGGAACGATCAAAGCGTACACTGTTTGAGACATTACTCCCATGGAGAAAAGTGCGCAGTGGTGACTGTTGTATTCAATTCCTATGCAATTTCTGTGTTTCATCAACAGTCTGATAGTCCGCAGATTACAGAATGCCTCCAGATGTGCATCGGAAACTACTACTGGACTTCTAGGGAACGATCAAAGCGTAGACTGTTTCAGACATTACTCCCATGGAGGAAAGTGCGCATGGTGAATGTTGTATTCAATACCGAGGCAATTTCTGTGTTTCATCAACACTTTGAAGGTCCACAGAATACAGAATGCCTCCAGATGTGCATCGGAAACTACTACTGGTCTTCCAGGGAACGATCAAAGCGTAGACTGTTTGATAATTACTCCCATGGAGGAAAGTGCCCATGGAGACTGTTGTATTCAATCCCGATGCATTTTCTGTGTTTTATCAACACTCTGATAGTCCACAGCTTACAGAATATCTCCAGATGTGCATCGGAAACTACTACTGGTCTTCCTGCGAACGATGAAAGCGTAGACTGTTTGAGACATTACTCCCATGGAGGGAAGTGCACATGGTAACTGTTCTATTCACTCTTGATGAAATTTCTGTGTTTCATCAACACTTTGATAGTCCACAGATTACAGAATGGCTCCAGATGTGAATCGGAAACTACTACTCTTCTTCCAGGGAACGATCAAAGCGTAGACTGTTTAAGACATTACTCCCATAGAGAAAAGTACGCATGGTGACTGTTGTATTCAATTCCGATGCAATTTCTGTGTTTCATCAACACTCTGATTGTCCACAGATTACAGAATGACACCAGAAGTGCATCGGAAACTACTACTTGTCTTGCAGGGAATGATCAAAGCGTAGACTGTTTGAGACATTACTCCCATGGAGGAAAGTGCGAATGCTGACTGTTGTTTTCAATCCCCCGGCAATTCCTGTATTTCATCAACACTTTGAAGGTCCACAGATTACAGAAAGCCCCCAGATTTGCATTGGAAAGTACTACTGGTCTAGCAGGGAACGATCAAATCGTAGACTGTTTGAGACATTACTCCCATGGAGGAAAGTGCGCATGGTGACTGTTGTATTCAATCCCGATGCAATTTCTGTGTTTCATCAACACACTGATAGTCCACACATTACAGAATGCTCCCAGATGTGCAACGGAAACTACTACTGGTCTTCCAGGGAACGATCAAAGCGTAAACTGTTTGAGACATTTCTCCCATGGAGGAAAGTGCGCATGGTGACTGTTGTATTGAATCCTGATGCAATTTTTGTGTTTCATCAACATCCTGATAGTCCACACATTACAAAATGCCTTCAGATGTGCATCGGAAATTACTACTGGTCTTCCAGGGAACGATCAAAGCGTAATCGGTTTGAGACATTACTCCCATAGAGGAAAATGCGCATGACGACTGTTGTATTCAATACCGAGGCAATTTCTGTGTTTCATCAACACTTTGAAGGTCCTCAGATTACAGAATGCCACCTGATGTGCATCGTAAACTACTTCTGGTCTTCCAGTTAACAATCAAAGCGTAGACTGTTTGAGACATACCTCCCGTGGAGGAAAGTGCGAAAGGTGACTGTTGTATTAAATCCCGATGCAATTTCTGTGTTTCATCAACACTCTGATAGTCCACACATTACAGAATGCCACCAGATGTGCATCGGTAACTACTACTGGTCTTCCAGGGAACGACCAAAGCGTAGACTGTTTGAGACGTTACTGCCATGGAGGATAGTGCGCATGGTGACTGTTGTATTCAATCCCGATTCAATTTCTGTGATTCATCAACACTCTGATAGTCCACAGATTACAGAATGCCTCCAGATGTGCATCGGAAACTAACACTGGTCTTCCTGGGAACTATCAAATCGTAGACAGTTTGAGACATTCCTCCCATGGAGGAAAAGGCACATGGTGACTCTTGTATTCAATCCCGATGCAATTTATGTGTTTCATCAACACTCAGATAGTCAACAGATTACAGAATGCCTCCAGATGTGCATCGGAAACTACTACTGGTCTTCCAATGAATGATCAATTGTAGACTGTTAGAGACATTGCTCCCATGGAGGAAAGTGCGCATGGTGCCTGTTGTATTCAAACCCGATGCAATTTGTGTGTTTCGTCACCACTCTGATAGTCCACAGATTACAGAATGCCTCCAGATGTGCATCGGTAACTACTACTGGTCTTCAAGGGAACGATCAAAGCGTAGACTGTTTGAGACATTACTTCCATGGAGGAAAGTGCGCATGGTGACTCTTGTATTCAATCCCGATGCAATTTATGTGTTTCATCAACACTCAGATAGTCCACAGATTACAGAATGCCTCCAGATGTGAATCGGAAACTACTACTGGTCTTCCAGGGAATGATCAATGCGTAGACTGTTTGAGACATTACTCCCATGGAGGAAAGTGCGCATGGTGACTGTTGTATTCAATCCCGATGAAATCTTAGTGTTTCATCAACACTCTGATAGTCCACTGATTACAGAATCCCTCCAGATGTGCATCGGAAACTGTTACTGGTCTTCCAGGGAATGATCAAAGCGTAGACTGTTTGAGACATTACTCCCATGGAGGAAAGTGCGCATGGTGACTGTTGTATTCAATCCCGATGCAATTTCTATGTTTCATCAACACTCTGATAGTCCACAGATTACAGAATGCCTCCAGATGTGCATCGGAAACTAACACCGGTCTTCCAGGGAACTATCAAATCGTAGACTGTTTGAGACATTCCTCCCATGGAGGAAAGGGCACATGGTGACTCTTGTATTCAATCCCGATGCAATTTATGTGTTTCATCAACACTCAGATAGACCACAGATTACAGAATGCCTCCAGATGTGCATCGGTAACTACTACTGGTCTTCAAGCGAGCGATCAAAGCGTTGACTGTTTGAGACATTACTCCCATGGAGGAAAGTGCGCATGGTGACTCTTGTATTCAATCCCGAGGCAATTTCTGTGTTTCACCAACACTTTGAAGGTAAACAGATTACAGAATGCCACCTGATGTGCATCGGAAACTACTTCTGGTCTTCCAGTTAACGATCAAAGCGTAGACTGTTTGAGACATACCTCCCGTGGAGGAAAGTGCGCAAGGTGACTGTTGTATTCAATCCCGATGCAATTTCTATGTTTCATCAACACTCTGATAGTCCACAGACTACAGAATGCCACCAGACGTGCATCGGAAGCTACTACTGGTCTTCCAGGTAACGATTAAAGCGTACACTGTTTGAGACATTACTCCCATGGAGGAAAGTGCGTATGGTGACTGTTTTATTCAAACCCGATGCAATTTCTGTGTTACATCAACACTCTGATAGTCCGCAGATTACAGAATGCCTCCATATGTGGATCGGTAACTGCTACTGGTCTTCCACGGATCGATCAAAGCGTAGACTCTTTGAGACATTACTCCCATGGAGGAATGTGCGCATGGTGACTGTTGTATTCAATCCCGAGGCAATTTCTTTGTTTCATCAACACTCTGTTAGTCCACAGATTACAGAACGCCTCCAGATGTGCATCGGTAACAACTACTGGTCTTCAAGGGAACCATCAAAGCGTAGACTGTTTGAGACATTAATCCCATGGAGGAAAGTGCGCATGGTGACTGTTTTATTCAAACCCGATGCAATTTCTGTGTTTCATCAACACTCTGATAGTCCACAGATTGCAGAATAAATCTAGATGTGCATCGGAAACTACCACTCTCTTTCCAGATAACGACGAAAGCGTAGACTGTTTGAGACATTGATCCCATGGAGGAAAGTGCGCATGGTGACTGTTGTATTCAATCCCGATGCAATTTCTGTCTTTCATCAACACTCTGATAGTCCACGGATTACAGAATGCCTCCAGATGAGCATCGGTAACTACTACTGGTCTTCCAGGGATCGATCAAAGCGTAGACTCTTTGAGACATTACTCCCATGGAGGAATGTGCGCATGCTGACTGTTGTATTCAATCCCGAAGCAATTTCTGTGTTTCATCAACACTCTGATAGTCCACAGATTACAGAACGCCTCCTGATGTGCATCGGTAACTACTGCTGGTCTTCAAGGGAACGATCAAAGCGTAGACTGTTTGAGACATTCCGCCCGTGGAGGAAAGTGCGCATGGTGACTACTTTATTCAAACCCCATGCAATTCCTGTGTTTCATCAACACTCTGATAGTCCACACATTACAGAATGCCTCCAGATGTGCATCGGTAACTACTACTGGTCTTCCAGGGAACGACCAAAGCGTAAACAGTTTGAGACATTACTGCCATGGAGGAAAGTGCGCATGGTGACTGTTGTATTCAATCCCGATGCAATTTCTGTGTTTCATCAACACTCTGATAGTCCACAGATTACAGAATGCCTCCTGATGTGCATCGGAAACTAACACTGGTCTTCCTGGGAACTATCAAATCGTAGACAGTTTGAGACATTCCTCCCATGGAGGAAAGGGCACATGGTGACTCTTGTATTCAATCCCGATGCAATTTATGTGTTTCATCCACACTCAGATAGTCCACAGATTACAGAATGCCTCCAGATGTGCATCGGAAACTACTAATGGTCTTCCAGGGAATGATCAATTGTAGACTGTTAGAGACATTGCTCCCATGGAGGAAAGTGCGCATGGTGCCTGTTGTATTCAAACCCGATGCAATTTGTGTGTTTCATCACCACTCTGATAGTCCACAGATTACAGAATGCCTCCAGATGTGCATCGGTAACTACTACTGGTCTTCCTGGGAACGATCAAAGCGTAGACTCTTTGAGACATTACCCCCATGGAGGAATGTGCGCATGCTGACTGTTGTATTCAATCCCGATGCAATTTCTGTGTTTCATCAACACTCTGATAGTCCACAGATTACAGAATGCCTCCAGATGTGCATCGGTAACTACTACTAGTCTTCAAGGGAACGATCAAAGCGTAGACTGTTTGAGACATTACTTCTATGGAGGAAAGTGCGCATGGTGACTCTTGTATTCAATCCCGATGCAATTTATGTGTTTCATCAACACTCAGATAGTCCACAGATTACAGAATGCCTCCAGATGTGAATCGAAAACTACTACTGGTCTTCCAGGGAATGATCAATGCGTAGACCGTTTGAGAGATTACTCCCATGGAGGAAAGTGCGCATGGTGACTGTTGTATTCAATCCCGATGCAATTTTAGTGTTTCATCAACACTCTGATAGTCCACTGATTACAGAATGCCTCCAGATGTGCATCGGAAACTGTTACTGGTCTTCCAGGGAATGATCAAAGCGTAGACTGTTTGAGACATTACTCCCATGGCGAAAAGTGCGCATGGTGACTGTTGTATTCAATCCTGATGCAATTTCTATGTTTCATCAACACTCTGATAGTCCACAGATTACAGAATGCCTCCAGATGTGCATCGGTAACTACTACTGGTCTTCAAGCGAGCGATCAAAGCGTTGACTGTTTGAGACATTACTCCCATGGAGGAAAGTGCGCATGGTGACTGTTGTATTCAAACCCGATGCAATTTGTGTGTTTCGACAACACTCTGATAGTCCACTGATTACAGAATGCCTCCAGATGTGCATCGGAAACTGTTACTGGTCTTCCAGGGAATGATCAAAGCGTAGACTGTTTGAGACATTACTCCCATGGCGAAAAGTGCGCATGGTGACTGTTGTATTCAATCCTGATGCAATTTCTATGTTTCATCAACACTCTGATAGTCCACACATTACAGAATGCCACCAGACGTGCATCGGAAGCTACTACTGGTCTTCCAGGTAACGATCAAAGTGTACACCGTTTCCATGGAGGAAAGTGCGCATGGTGACTGTTTTATTCAAACCCGATGCAATTTCTGTGTTTCATCAACACTCTGATAGTCCACAGATCACAGAATGCCTCCATATGTGGATCGGTAACTGCTACTGGTCTTCCACGGAACGATCAAAGCGTAGACTCTTTGAGACATTACTCCCATGGAGGAATGTGCGCATGCTGACTGTTGTATTCAATCCCGAGGCAATTTCTGTGTTTCATCAACACTCTGTTAGTCCACAGATTACAGAACGCCTCCAGATGTGCATCGGTAACTACTACTGGTCTTCAAGGGAACGATCAAAGCGTAGACTGTTTGAGACATTAATCCCATGGAGGAAAGTGCGCATGGTGACTGTTTTATTCAAACCCGATGCAATTTCTGTGTTTCATCAACACTCTGATAGTCCACACATTACAGAATGCCTCCAGATGTGCATCGGTAACTACTACTGGTCTTCCAGGGAACGACCAAAGCGTAGACTGTTTGAGACATTACTGACATGGAGGAAAGTGCGCATGGTGACTGTTGTATTCAATCCCGATGCAATTTCTGTGTTTCATCAACACTCTGATAGTCCACGGATTACAGAATGCCTCCAGATGAGCATCGGTAACTACTACTGGTCTTCCAGGGATCGATCAAAGCGTAGACTCTTTGAGACATTACTCCCATGTAGGAATGTGCGCATGCTGACTGTTGTATTCAATCCCGAAGCAATTTCTGTGTTTCATCAACACTCTGATAGTCCACAGATTACAGAACGCCTCCAGATGTGCATCGGTAACTACTGCTGGTCTTCAAGGGAACGATCAAAGCGTAGACTGTTTGAGACATTCCTCCCACGGAGGAAAGTGCGCATGGTGACTACTTTATTCAAACCCCATGCAATTCCTGTGTTTCATCAACACTCTGATAGTCCACACATTACAGAATGCCTCCAGATGTGCATCGGTAACTACTACTGGTCTTCCAGGGAACGACCAAAGCGTAGACTGTTTGAGACATTACTGACATGGAGGAAAGTGCGCATGGTGACTGTTGTATTCAATCCCGATGCAATTTCTGTGTTTCATCAACACTCTGATAGTCCACAGATTACAAAATGCCTCCAGATGTGCATCGGAAACTAACACTGGTCTTCCTGGGAACTATCAAATCGTAGACAGTTTGAGACATTCCTCCCATGGAGGAAAGGGCACATGGTGACTCTTGTATTCAATCCCGATGCAATTTATGTGTTTCATCAACACTCAGATAGTCCACAGATTACAGAATGCCTCCAGATGTGAATCGAAAACTACTACTGGTCTTCCAGGGAATGATCAAAGCGTAGACTGTTAGAGACATTGCTCCCATGGAGGAAAGTGCGCATGGTGCCTGTTGTATTCAAACGCGATGCAATTTGTGTGTTTCGTCAACACTCTGATAGTCCACAGATTACAGAATGCCTCCAGATGTGCATCGGTAACTACTACTGGTCTTCAAGCGAGCGATCAAAGCGTTGACTGTTTGAGACATTACTCCCATGGAGGAAATTGCGCATGGTGACTGTTGTATTCAATCCCGAAGCAATTTCTGTGTTTCATCAACACTCTGATAGTCCACAGATTACAGAATGCCTCCAGATGTGCATCGGTAACTACTACTGGTCTTCCAGGGAACGATCAAAGCGTAGACTCTTTGAGACATTACTCCCATGGAGGAATGTGCGCATGCTGACTGTTGTATTCAATCCCGAGGCAATTTCTGTGTTTCATCAACACTCTGATAGTCCACAGATTACAGAACGCCTCCAGATGTGCATCGGTAACTACTAGTGGTTTTCAAGGGAACGATCAAAGCATAGACTGTTTGAGACATTCCTCCCATGGAGGAAAGTGCGCATGGTGACTGTTTTATTCAAAAACGATGCAATTTCTGTGTTTCATCAACACTCTGATAGTACACAGATTACAGAATGCCTCCATATGTATATCGGTAACTGCTACTGGTCTTCCACGGAACGATCAAAGCGTAGACTCTTTGAGACATTACTCCCATGGAGGAATGTGCGCATGCTGACTCTTGTATTCAATCCCGATGCAATTTATGTGTTACATCAACACTCAGATAGTCCACAGATTACAGAATGCCTCCAGATGTGCATCTGAAACTACTACTGGTCTTCCAGGGAATGATCAAAGCGTAGACTGTTAGAGACATTGCTCCCATGGAGGAAAGTGCGCATGGTGCCTGTTGTATTTAAACCCGATGCAATTTGTGTGTTTCGTCAACACTCTGATAGTCCACAGAGTACAGAATGCCTCCAGATGTGCATCGGTAACTACTACTGGTCTTCAAGCGAGCGATCAAAGCGTTGACTGTTTGAGACATTACTCCCATGGAGGAAATTGCGCATGGTGACTGTTGTATTCAACCCCGAAGCAATTTCTGTGTTTCGTCAACACTCTGATAGTCCACAGATTACAGAATGCCTCCAGATGTGCATCGGTAACTACTACTGGTCTTCAAGCGAGCGATCAAAGCGTTGACTGTTTGAGACATTACTCCCATGGAGGAAAGTGCGCATGGTGACTGTTGTATTCAATCCCGATGCAATTTATGTGTTTCATCAACACTCAGATAGTCCACAGATTACAGAATGCCTCCAGATGTGCATCGGAAACTACTACTGGTCTTCCAGGGAATGATCAAAGCGTAGACTGTTAGAGACATTGCTCCCATGGAGGAAAGTGCGCATGGTGCCTGTTGTATTCAAACCCGATGCAATTTGTGTGTTTCGTCAACACTCTGATAGTCCACGGATTACAGAATGCCTCCAGATGTGCATCGGTAACTACTACTGGTCTTCAAGCGAGCGATCAAAGCGTTGACTGTTTGAGACATTACTCCCATGGAGGAAAGTGCGCATGGTGACTGTTGTATTCAATCCCGATGCAATTTCTGTGTTTCATCAACACTCTGATAGTCCACAGATTACAGAATGCCTCCAGATGTACATCGGAAGCTACTACTGGTCTTCCAGGGAACGATCAAACCGTAAACTCTATGAGACATTACTCCCATGGAGGAAAGTGCCCATGGAGACTGTTGTATTCAATGCCGATGCATTTTCTGTGTTTCATCAACACTCTGATAGTACACAGATTGCAGAATAAATCCAGATGTGCATCGGAAACTACTACTGGTCTTCCTGTGAACGATGACAGCGTAGACTGTTTGAGACATTAATCCCATGGAGGAAAGTGCGCATGGTGACTGTTTTATTCAATCCCGATGCAATTTCTGTGTTTCATCAACACTCTGATAGTCCACAGATTACGGAACGCCTCCAGATGTGCATCGGTAACTACTACTGGTCTTCAAGGGAACGATCAAAGCGTAGACTGTTTGAGACATTCCTCCCATGGAGGAAAGTGCGCATGGTGCCTGTTGTATTCAAACCCGATGCAACTTGTGTGTTTCATCAACACTCTGATAGTCCACAGATTGCAGAATAAATCCAGATGTGCATCGGAAACTACTACTGGTCTTCCTGGGAACGATCAAAGCGTAAACTCTTTGAGACATTACTCCCATGGAGGAATGTGCGCATGCTGACTGTTGTATTCAATCCCGATGCAATTTCTGTGTTTCATCAACACTCTGATAGTCCACAGATTACAGAATGCCTCCAGATGTACATCGGAAGCTACTACTGGTCTTCCAGGGAACGATCAAACCGTAAACTCTTTGAGACATTGCTCCCATGGAGGAAAGTGCGCTGGTGACAGTTGTATTCAATCCCGATGCAATTTCTGTGTTTCATCAACACTCTGATAGTTCACAGATTACAGAATGCCACCAGACGTGCATCGGAAGCTACTACTGGTCTTCCAAGTAACGATCAAAGCGTACACTATTTGAGACATAACTCCCATGGATTAAAGTGCGCATGGTGACTGTTGTATTCAATCCCGATGCAATTTCTGTGTTTCATCAACACTCTGATCGTCCACAGGTTAAAGAATGCCACCAGACGTGCATCGGAAACTACTACTGGTCTTCCATTGAATGATCAAAGCGTAGACTCTTTGAGACATTCCTCCCATGGAGGAAAGTGCGCATGGTGACTGTTTTATTCAAACCCGATGCAATTTCTGTGTTTCATCAACACTCTGATAGTCCACACATTACAGAATGCCTCCAGATGTGCATCGGTAACTACTACTGGTCTTCCAGGGAACGACCAAAGCGTAGACTGTTTGAGACATTACTCCAATGGAGGAAAGTGCGCATGGTGACTGTTGTATTCAATCCCGATGCAATTTCTGTGTTTCATCAACACTCTGATCGTCCACAGGTTAATGAATGCCACCAGACGTGCATCGGAAACTACTACTGGTCTCCCAGGGAACCATCAAAGCGTAGACTGTTTGAGACATTACTCCCATGGAGGAAAGTGCACATGCTGACTGTTGTATTCAATACCGAGGCAATTTCTGTGTTTCATCAACACATTGAAGGTCCACAGATTACAGAATGCCACCTGATGTGCATCGTAAACTACTTCTGGTCTTCCAGTTAACAATCAAAGCGTAGACTGTTTGAGACATACCTCCCTTGGAGGAAAGTGCGCAAGGTAACTGTTGTATTCAATCCCGATGCAATTTCTGTGTTTCATCAACACTCTGATAGTCCACAGATTACAGAATGGGTCCAGATGTGCATCGGAAACTATACTGGTCTTCCAGGGAATGATCAAAGCGTAGACTGTTTGAGAATTACTCCCATGGAGGAAAGTGGGCATGGTGACTATTGTATTCAATCCCGAGGCAATTTCTGTGTTTCATCAACACTTTAAAGGTCCACAGATTACAGAATGCCACTAGATGTGCATCGGAAACTACTTCTGGTCTTCCAGTTAACGATCAAAGCGTAGACTGTTTGAGACATACCTCCCGTGGAGGAAAGTGCGCAAGGTGACTGTTGTATTCAATCCCGATGCTATTTCTGTGTTTCATCAACACTCTGATAGTTCACAGATTACACAATGCCACCAGACGTGCATCGGAAGCTACTACTGGTCTTCCAAGTAACGATCAAAGCGTACACTGTTTGAGACATTACTCCCATGGATTAAAGTGCGCATGGTGACTGTTGTATTCAATCCCGATGCAATTTCTGTGTTTCATCAACACTCTGATCGTCCACAGGTTAAAGAATGCCACCAGACGTGCATCGGAAACTACTACTGGTCTCCCAGGGAACCATCAAAGCGTGGACTGTTTGAGACATTACTCCCATGGAGGAAAGTGCGCATGCTGACTGTTGTATTCAATACCGAGGCAATTTCTGTGTTTCATCAACACATTGAAGGTCCACAGATTACAGAATGCCACCTGATGTGCATCGTAAACTACTTCTGGTCTTCCAGTTAACAATCAAAGCGTAGACTGTTTGAGACATACCTCCCTTGGAGGAAAGTGCGCAAGGTGACTGTTGTATTCAATCCCGATGCAATTTCTGTGTTTCATCAACACTCTGATAGTCCACAGATTACAGAATGGGTCCAGATGTGCATCGGAAACTATACTGGTCTTCCAGGGAATGATCAAAGCGTAGACTGTTTGAGAATTACTCCCATGGAGGAAAGTCGGCATGGTGACTATTGTATTCAATCCCGATGCAATTTCTGTGTTCCATCAACACTCTGATAGTCCACAGATAACAGAATGCCTCCAGATGTGCATCGGTAACTACTACTGGTCTTCAAGGGAACGATCAAAGCGTAGACTGTTTGAGACATTCCTCCCATGGAGGAAAGTGCGCATGGTGACTGTTTTATTCAAACCCGATGCAATTTCTGTGTTTCATCAACACTCTGATAGTCCACACATTACAGAATGCCTCCAGATGTGCATCGGAAACTACTACTGGTCTTCCTGGGAACGATCAAAGCGTAAACTCTTTGAGACATTACTCCCATGGAGGAATGTGCGCATGCTGACTGTTGTATTCAATCCCGATGCAATGTCTGTGTTTCATCAACACTCTGATAGTCCACAGATTACAGAATGCTTCCAGATGTACATCGGAAGCTACTACTGGTCTTCCAGGGAACGATCAAATCGTAAACTCTTTGAGACATTACTCCCATGGAGGAAAGTGCCCATGGAGACTGTTGTATTCAATCCCGATGCATTTTCTGTGTTTCATCAAAACTCTGATAGTACACAGATTGCAGAATAAATCCAGATGTGCATCGGAAACTACTACTGGTCTTCCTGGGAACGATGACAGCGTAGACTGTTTGAGACATTAATCCCATGGAGGAAAGTGCGCATGGTGACTGTTTTATTCAAACCCGATGCAATTTCTGTGTTTCATCAACACTCTGATAGTCCACAGATTACAGAATGCCTCCATATGTGCATCGGAAACTACTACTGGTCTTCCAGGGAACGATGACAGCGTAGACTCTTTGAGACATTACTCCCATGGAGGAATGTGCGCATGCTGACTGTTGTATTCAATCCCGAGGCAATTTGTGTGTTTCATCAACACTCTGATAGTCCACAGATTACGGAACGCCTCCAGAAGTGCATCGGTAACTACTACTGGTCTTCAAGGAACCGATCAAAGCGTAGACTGTTTGAGACATTCCTCCCATGGAGGAAAGTGCGCATGGTGCCAGTTGTATTCAAACCCGATGCAATTTGTGTGTTTCATCAACACTCTGATAGTCCACAGATTGCAGAATAAATCCAGATGTGCATCCTAAACTACTACTGGTCTTCCTGGGAACGATCAAAGCGTAAACTCTTTGAGACATTACTCCCATGGAGGAATGTGCGCATGCTGACTGTTGTATTCAATCCCGATGCAATTTCTGTGTTTCATCAACACTCTGATAGTCCACAGATTACAGAATGCCTCCAGATGTACATCGGAAGCTACTACTGGTCTTCCTGGGAACGATCAAACCGTAAACTCTTTGAGACATTACTCCCATGGAGGAAAGTGCCCATGGAGACTGTTGTATTCAATGTCGATGCATTTTCTGTGTTTCATCAACACTCTGATAGTACACAGATTGCAGAATAAATCCAGATGTGCATCGGAAACTACTACTGGTCTTCCTGTGAACGATGACAGCGTAGACTGTTTGAGACATTAATCCCATGGAGGAAAGTGCGCATGGTGACTGTTTTATTCAAACCCGATGCAATTTCAGTGTTTCATCAACACTCTGATAGTCCACAGATTACAGAATGCCTCCATATGTGCATCGGAAACTACTACTGGTCTTCCAGGGAACGATGACAGCGTAGACTCTTTGAGACATTACTCCCATGGAGGAATGTGCGCATGCTGACTGTTGTATTCAATCCCGATGCAATTTTAGTGTTTCATCAACACTTTGATAGTCCACTGATTACAGGATGTCTCCAGATGTGCATCGGAAACTACTACTGGCCTTCCAGGGAACGATCAAAGCGTAGACTGTTTGAGACATTGCTCCCATGGAGGAAAGTGCGCATGGTGACTGTTGTATTCAATCCCGATGCAATTTCTGTGTTTCATCAACACTCTGATAGTCCACAGATTACGGAATGCCACCAGACGTGCATCGGAAGCAACTACTGGTCTTCCAGGTAACGATCAAAGCGTACACTGTTTGAGACATTACTCTAATGGATTAAAGTGCGCATGGTGACTGTTGTATTCAATCCCGATGCAATTTCTGTGTTTCATCAACACTCTGATCGTCCTTAGGTTACAGAATGCCACCAGACGTGCATCGGAAACTACTACTGGTCTCCCAGGGAACCATCAAAGCGTAGACTCTTTGAGACATTACTCCCATGGAGGAAAGTTCGTATGGTGACTGTTGTATTCAATCCCGATGCAATTTTAGTGTTTCATCAACACTCTGATAGTCCACTGATTGCAAAATTCCTCCAGATGTGCATCGGAAACTACTACTGGCCTTCCAGGGAACGATCAAAGCGTAGACTGTTTGAGACATTGCTCCCATCTAGGAAAGTGCGCTGGTGACAGTTGTATTCAATCCCGATGCAATTTCTGTGTTTCATCAACACTCTGATAGTTCACAGATTACAGAATGCCACCAGACGTGCATCGGAAGCTACTACTGGTCTTCCAAGTAACGATCAAAGCGTACACTATTTGAGACATTACTCCCATGGATTAAAGTGCGCATGGTGACTGTTGTATTCAATCCCGATGCAATTTCTGTGTTTCATCAACACTCTGATCGTCCACAGGTTAAAGAATGCCACCAGACGTGCATCGGAAACTACTACTGGTCTTCCATTGAATGATCAAAGCGTAGACTCTTTGAGACATTCCTCCCATGGAGGAAAGTGCGCATGGTGACTGTTTTATTCAAACCCGATGCAATTTCTGTGTTTCATCAACACTCTGATAGTCCACACATTACAGAATGCCTCCAGATGTGCATCGGTAACTACTACTGGTCTTCCAGGGAACGACCAAAGCGTAGACTGTTTGAGACATTACTCCAATGGAGGAAAGTGCGCATGGTGACTGTTGTATTCAATCCCGATGCAATTTCTGTGTTTCATCAACACTCTGATCGTCCACAGGTTAAAGAATGCCACCAGACGTGCATCGGTAACTACTACTGGTCTCCCAGGGAACCATCAAAGCGTAGACTGTTTGAGACATTACTCCCATGGAGGAAAGTGCGCATGCTGACTGTTGTATTCAATACCGAGGCAATTTCTGTGTTTCATCAACACATTGAAGGTCCACAGATTACAGAATGCCACCTGATGTGCATCGTAAACTACTTCTGGTCTTCCAGTTAACAATCAAAGCGTAGACTGTTTGAGACATACCTCCCTTGGAGGAAAGTGCGCAAGGTGACTGTTGTATTCAATCCCGATGCAATTTCTGTGTTTCATCAACACTCTGATAGTCCACAGATTACAGAATGGGTCCAGATGTGCATCGGAAACTATACTGGTTTTCCAGGGAATGATCAAAGCGTAGACTGTTTGAGAATTACTCCCATGGAGGAAAGTGGGCATGGTGACTATTGTATTCAATTCCGAGGCAATTTCTGTGTTTCATCAACACTTTAAAGGTCCACAGATTACAGAATGCCACTAGATGTGCATCGGAAACTACTTCTGGTCTTCCAGTTAACGATCAAAGCGTAGACTGTTTGAGACATACCTCCCGTGGAGGAAAGTGCGCAAGGTGACTGTTGTATTCAATCCCGATGCAATTTCTGTGTTTCATCAACACTCTGATAGTTCACAGATTACAGAATGCCACCAGACGTGCATCGGAAGCTACTACTGGTCTTCCAAGTAACGATCAAAGCGTACACTGTTTGAGACATTACTACCATGGATTAAAGTGCGCATGGTGACTGTTGTATTCAATCCCGATGCAATTTCTGTGTTTCATCAACACTCTGATCGTCCACAGGGTAAAGAATGCCACCAGACGTGCATCGGAAACTACTACTGGTCTCCCAGGGAACCATCAAAGCGTGGACTGTTTGAGACATTACTCCCATACAGGAAAGTGCGCATGCTGACTGTTGTATTCAATACCGAGGCAATTTCTGTGTTTCATCAACACATTGAAGGTCCACAGATTACAGAATGCCACCTGATGTGCATCGTAAACTACTTCTGGTCTTCCAGTTAACAATCAAAGCGTACACTGTTTGAGACATTCCTCCCATGGAGGAAAGTGCGCATGGTGACTGTTTTATTCAAACCCGATGCAATTTCTGTGTTTCATCAACACTCTGATAGTCCACACATTACAGAATGCCTCCAGATGTGCATCGGTAACTACTACAGGTCTTCCAGGGAACGACCAAAGCGTAGACTGTTTGAGACGTTACTCCAATGGAGGAAAGTGCGCATGGTGACTGTTGTATTCAATCCCGATGCAATTTCTGTGTTTCATCAACACTCTGATAGTCCACAGATTACAGAATGCTTCCAGATGTACATCGGAAGCTACTACTGGTCTTCCAGGGAACGATCAAATCGTAAACTCTTTGAGACATTACTCCCATGGAGGAAAGTGCATATGGAGACTGTTGTATTCAATCCCGATGCATTTTCTGTGTTTCCTCAACACTCTGATAGTCCACAGATTGCAGAATAAATCCAGATGTGCATCGGAAACTACTACTGGTCTTCCTGGGAACGATCAAAGCGTAAACTCTTTGAGACATTACTCCCATGGAGGAATGTGCGCATGCTGACTGTTGTATTCAATCCCGATGCAATTTCTGTGTTTCATCAACACTCTGATAGTCCACAGATTACAGAATGCCTCCAGATGTACATCGGAAGCTACTACTGGTCTTCCAGGGAACGATCAAACCGTAAACTCTTTGAGACATTACTCCCATGGAGGAAAGTGCCCATGGAGACTGTTGTATTGAATGCCGATGAATTTTCTGTGTTTCATCAACACTCTGATAGTACTCAGATTGCAGAATAAATCCAGATGTGCATCGGAAACTACTACTGGCCTTCCTGGGAACGATGACAGCGTAGACTGTTTGAGACATTAATGCCATGGAGGAAAGTGCGCATGGTGACTGTTTTATTCAAACCCGATGCAATTTCTGTGTTTCATCAACACTCTGATAGTCCACAGATTACAGAATGCCTCCATATGTGCATCGGAAACTACTACTGGTCTTCCAGGGAACGATGACAGCGTAGACTCTTTGAGACATTACTCCCATGGAGGAATGTGCGCATGCTGACTGTTGTATTCAATCCCGATGCAATTTTAGTGTTTCATCAACACTTTGATAGTCCACTGATTACAGGATGTCTCCAGATGTGCATCGGAAACTACTACTGGCTTTCCAGGGAACGATCAAAGCGTAGACTGTTTGAGACATTGCTCCCATGGAGGAAAGTGCGCATGGTGACTGTTGTATTCAATCCCGATGCAATTTCTGTGTTTCATCAACACTCTGATAGTCCACAGATTACAGAATGCCACCAGACGTGCATCGGAAGCAACTACTGGTCTTCCAGGTAACGATCAAAACGTACATTCTTTGAGACATTACTCCCATGGATTAAAGTGCGCATGGTGACTGTTGTATTCAATCCCGATGCAATTTCTGTGTTTCATCAACACTCTGATCGTCCACAGGTTAAAGAATGCCACCAGACGTGCATCGGAAACTACTACTGGTCTCCCAGGGAACCATCAAAGCGTGGACTGTTTGTGACATTACTCCCATGGAGGAAAGTGCGCATGCTGACTGTTGTATTCAGTACCGAGGCAATTTCTGTGTTTCATCAACACATTGAAGGTCCACAGATTACAGAATGCCTTCTGATGTGCATCGTAAACTACTTCTGGTCTTCCAGTTAACAATCAAAGCGTAGACTGTTTGAGACATACCTCCCTTGGAGGAAAGTGCGCAAGGTGACTGTTGTATTCAATCCCGATGCAATTTCTGTGTTTCATCAACACTCTGATAGTCCACAGATTACAGAATGGGTCCAGATGTGCATCGGAAACTATACTGGTCTTCCAGGGAATGAGCAAAGCGTAGACTGTTTGAGAATTACTCCCATGGAGGAAAGTGGGCATGGTGACTATTGTATTCAATCCCGATGCAATTTCTGTGTTCCATCAACACTCTGATAGTCCACAGATTACAGAATGCCTCCAGATGTGCATCGGTAACTACTACTGGTCTTCCAGGGAATGATCAAAGCGTAGACTCTTTGAGACATTACTCCCATGGAGGAATGTGCGCATGCTGACTGTTGTATTCAATCCCGATGCAATTTCTGTGTTTCATCAACACTCTGATAGTCCACAGATTACGGAACGCCTCCAGATGTGCATCGGTAACTACTACTGGTCTTCAAGGGAACGATCAAAGCGTAGACTGTTTGAGACATTCCTCCCATGGAGGAAAGTGCGCATGGTGACTGTTTTATTCAAACCCGATGCAATTTCTGTGTTTCATCAACACTCTGATAGTCCACACATTACAGAATGCCTCCACATGTGCATCGGTAACTACTACTGGTCTTCCAGGGAACGACCAAAGCGTAGACTGTTTGAGACATTACTCCAATGGAGGAAAGTGCGCATGGTGACTGTTGTATTCAATCCCGATGCAATTTCTGTGTTTCATCAACACTCTGATAGTCCACAGATTACAGAATGCTTCCAGATGTACATCGGAAGCTACTACTGGTCTTCCAGGGAACGATCAAATCGTAAACTCTTTGAGACATTACTCCCATGGAGGAAAGTGCCCATGGAGACTGTTGTATTCAATCCCGATGCATTTTCTGTGTTTCATCAACACTCTGATAGTCCACAGATTGCAGAATAAATCCAGATGTGCATCGGAAACTACTACTGGTCTTCCTGGGAACGATCAAAGCGTAAACTCTTTGAGACATTACTCCCATGGAGGAATGTGCGCATGCTGACTGTTGTATTCAATCCCGATGCAATTTCTGTGTTTCATCAACACTCTGATAGTCCACAGATTACAGAATGCCTCCAGATGTACATCGGAAGCTACTACTGGTCTTCCAGGGAACGATCAAACCGTAAACTCTTTGAGACATTACTCCCATGGAGGAAAGTGCCCATGGAGACTGTTGTATTCAATGCCGATGCATTTTCTGTGTTTCATCAACACTCTGATAGTACACAGATTGCAGAATAAATCCAGATGTGCATCGGAAACTACTACTGGCCTTCCTGGGAACGATGACAGCGTAGACTGTTTGAGACATTAATCCCATGGAGGAAAGTGCGCATGGTGACTGTTTTATTCAAACCCGATGCAATTTCTGTGTTTCATCAACACTCTGATAGTCCACAGATTACAGAATGCCTCCATATGTGCATCGGAAACTACTACTGGTCTTCCAGGGAACGATGACAGCGTAGACTCTTTGAGACATTACTCCCATGGAGGAATGTGCGCATGCTGACTGTTGTATTCAATCCCGATGCAATTTTAGTGTTTCATCGACACTTTGATAGTCCACTGATTACAGGATGTCTCCAGATGTGCATCGGAAACTACTACTGGCCTTCCAGGGAACGATCAAAGCGTAGACTGTTTGAGACATTGCTCCCATGGAGGAAAGTGCGCATGGTGACTGTTGTATTCAATCCCGATGCAATTTCTGTGTTTCATCAACACTCTGATAGTCCACAGATTACAGAATGCCACCAGACGTGCATCGGAAGCAACTACTGGTCTTCCAGGTAACGATCAAAGCGTACACTGTTTGAGACATTTTTCTAATGGATTAAAGTGCGCATGGTGACTGTTGTATTCAATCCCGATGCAATTTCTGTGTTTCATCAACACTCTGATCGTCCTTAGGTTACAGAATGCCACCAGACGTGCATCGGAAACTACTACTGGTCTCCCAGGGAACCATCAAAGCGTAGACTCTTTGAGACATTACCCCCATGGAGGAAAGTTCGTATGGTGACTGTTGTATTCAATCCCGATGCAATTTTAGTGTTTCATCAACACTCTGATAGTCCACTGATTGCAAAATTCCTCCAGATGTGAATCCGAAACTACTACTGGCCTTCCAGGGAACGATCAAAGCGTAGACTGTTTGAGACATTGCTCCCATGGAGGAAAGTGCGCTGGTGACAGTTGTATTCAATCCCGATGCAATTTCTGTGTTTCATCAACACTCTGATAGTTCACAGATTACAGAATGCCACCAGACGTGCATCGGAAGCTACTACTGGTCTTCCAAGTAACGATCAAAGCGTACACTGTTTGACACATTACTCCCATGGATTAAAGTGCGCATGGTGACTGTTGTATTCAATCCCGATGCAATTTCTGTGTTTCATCAACACTCTGATCGTCCACAGGTTAAAGAATGCCTCCATATGTGCATCGGAAACTACTACTGGTCTCCCAGGGAACCATCAAAGCGTAGACTCTTTGAGACATTACTCCCATGAAGGAAAGTGCGCATGCTGACTGTTGTATTCAATCCCGATGCAATTTCTGTGTTCCATCAACACTCTGATAGTCCACAGATTACAGAATGCCTCCAGATGTGCATCGGTAACTACTACTGGTCTTCCAGGGAATGATCAAAGCGTAGACTCTTTGAGACATTACTCCCATGGATTAAAGTGCGCATGCTGACTGTTGTATTCAATCCCGATGCAATTTCTGTGTTTCATCAACACTCTGATAGTCCACAGATTACGGAACGCCTCCAGATGTGCATCGGTAACTACTACTGGTCTTCAAGGGAACGATCAAAGCGTAGACTGTTTGAGACATTCCTCCCATGGAGGAAAGTGCGCATGGTGACTGTTTTATTCAAACCCGATGCAATTTCTGTGTTTCATCAACACTCTGATAGTCCACACATTACAGAATGCCTCCAGATGTGCATCGGTAACTACTACTGGTCTTCCAGGGAACGACCAAAGCGTAGACTGTTTGAGACATTACTCCAATGGAGGAAAGTGCGCATGGTGACTGTTGTATTAAATCCCGATGCAATTTCTGTGTTTCATCAACACTCTGATTGTCCACAGATTACAGAATGCTTCCAGATGTACTTCGGAAGCTACTACTGGTCTTCCAGGGAACGATCAAATCGTAAACTCTTTGAGACATTACTCCCATGGAGGAAAGTGCCCATGGAGACTGTTGTATTCAATCCCGATGCATTTTCTGTGTTTCATCAACACTCTGATAGTCCACAGATTGCAGAATAAATCCAGATGTGCATCGGAAACTACTACTGGTCTTCCTGGGAACGATCAAAGCGTAAACTCTATGAGACATTACTCCCATGGAGGAATGTGCGCATGCTGACTGTTGTATTCAATCCCGATGCAATTTCTGTGTTTCATCAACACTCTGATAGTCCACAGATTACAGAATGCCTCCAGATGTACATCGGAAGCTACTACTGGTCTTCCAGGGAACGATCAAACCGTAAACTCTTTGAGACATTACTCCCATGGAGGAAAGTACCCATGGAGACTGTTGTATTCAATGCCGATGCATTTTCTGTGTTTCATCAACACTCTGATAGTACACAGATTGCAGAATAAATCCAGATGTGCATCGGAAACTACTACTGGCCTTCCTGGGAACGATGACAGCGTAGACTGTTTGAGACATTAATCCCATGGAGGAAAGTGCGCATGGTGACTGTTTTATTCAAACCCGATGCAATTTCTGTGTTTCATCAACACTCTGATAGTCCACAGATTACAGAATGCCTCCATATGTGCATCGGAAACTACTACTGGTCTTCCAGGGAACGATGACAGCGTAGACTCTTTGAGACATTACTCCCATGGAGGAATGTGCGCATGCTGACTGTTGTATTCAATCCCGATGCAATTTTAGTGTTTCACCAACACTTTGATAGTCCACTGATTACAGGATGTCTCCAGATGTGCATCGGAAACTACTACTGGCCTTCCAGGGAACGATCAAAGCGTAGACTGTTTGAGACATTGCTCCCATGGAGGAAAGTGCGCATGGTGACTGTTGTATTCAATCCCGATGCAATTTCTGTGTTTCATCAACACTCTGATAGTCCACAGATTACAGAATGCCACCAGACGTGCATCGGAAGCAACTACTGGTCTTCCAGGTAACGATCAAAGCGTACACTGTTTGAGACATTACTCTAGTGGATTAAAGTGCGCATGGTGACTGTTGTATTCAATCCCGATGCAATTTCTGTGTTTCATCAACACTCTGATCGTCCACAGGTTACAGAATGCCACCAGACGTGCATCGGAAACTACTACTGGTCTCCCAGGGAACCATCAAAGCGTAGACTCTTTGAGACATTACTCCCATGAAGGAAAGTGCGCATGCTGACTGTTGTATTCAATACCGAGGCAATTTCTGTGTTTCATCAACACTTTGAAGGTCCACAGATTACAGAATGCCACCTGATGTGCATCGTAAACTACTTCTGGTCTTCCAGTTAACAATCAAAGCGTAGACTGTTTGAGACATACCTCCCGTGGAGGAAAGTGCGCAAGGTGACTGTTGTATTCAATCCCGATGCAATTTCTGTGTTTCATCAACACTCTGATAGTCCACAGATTACAGAATGGGTCCAGATGTGCATCGGAAACTATACTGGTCTTCCAGGGAATGATCAAAGCGTAGACTGTTTGAGAATTACTCCCATGGAGGAAAGTGGGCATGGTGACTGTTGTATTCAATCCCGATGCAATTTCTGTGTTTCATCAACACTCTGATAGTCCACAGATTACAGAATGGGTCCAGATGTGCATCGGAAACTATACTGGTCTTCCAGAGAACGATCAAAGCGTAGACTCTTTGAGACATTACTCCCGTGGAGGAATGTGCGCATGCTGACTGTTGTATTCAATCCCGATGCAATTTCTGTGTTTCATCAACACTCTGATAGTCCACAGATTACAGAATGCCTCCAGATGTACATCGGAAGCTACTACTGGTCTTCCAGGGAACGATCAAACCGTAAACTCTTTGAGACATTACTCCCATGGAGGAAAGTGACCATGGAGACTGTTGTATTCAATGCCGATGCATTTTCTGTGTTTCATCAACACTCTGATAGTACACAGATTGCAGAATAGATCCAGATGTGCATCGGAAACTACTACTGGCCTTCCTGGGAACGATGACAGCGTAGACTGTTTGAGACATTAATCCCATGGAGGAAAGTGCGCATGGTGACTGTTTTATTCAAACCCGATGCAATTTCTGTGTTTCATCAACACTCTGATAGTCCACAGATTACAGAATGCCTCCATATGTGCATCGGAAACTACTACTGGTCTTCCAGGGAACGATGACAGCGTAGACTCTTTGAGACATTACTCCCATGGAGGAATGTGCGCATGCTGACTGTTGTATTCAATCCCGATGCAATTTTAGTGTTTCACCAACACTTTGATAGTCCACTGATTACAGGATGTCTCCAGATGTGCATCGGAAACTACTACTGGCCTTCCAGGGAACGATCAAAGCGTAGACTGTTTGAGACATTGCTCCCATGGAGGAAAGTGCGCATGGTGACTGTTGTATTCAATCCCGATGCAATTTCTGTGTTTCATCAACACTCTGATAGTCCACAGATTACAGAATGCCACCAGACGTGCATCGGAAGCAACTACTGGTCTTCCAGGTAACGATCAAAGCGTACACTGTTTGAGACATTACTCTAATGGATTAAAGTGCGCATGGTGACTGTTGTATTCAATCCCGATGCAATTTCTGTGTTTCATCAACACTCTGATCGTCCACAGGTTACAGAATGCCACCAGACGTGCATCGGAAACTACTACTGGTCTCCCAGGGAACCATCAAAGCGTAGACTCTTTGAGACATTACTCCCATGGAGGAAAGTGCGCATGCTGACTGTTGTATTCAATACCGAGGCAATTTCTGTGTTTCATCAACACTTTGAAGGTCCACAGATTACAGAATGCCACCTGATGTGCATCGTAAACTACTTCTGGTCTTCCAGTTAACAATCAAAGCGTAGACTGTTTGAGACATACCTCCCGTGGAGGAAAGTGCGCATGGTGACTGTTTTATTCAAACCCGATGCAATTTCTGTGTTTCATCAACACTCTGATAGTCCACACATTACAGAATGCTTCCAGATGTGCATCGGTAACTACTACTGGTCTTCCAGGGAACGACCAAAGCGTAGACTGTTTGAGACATTACTCCAATGGAGGAAAGTGCGCATGGTGACTGTTGTATTCAAACCCGATGCAATTTCTGTGTTTCATCAACACTCTGATAGTCCACAGATTACAGAATGCCTCCAGATGTACATCGGAAGCTACTACTGGTCTTCCAGCTAACGATCAAAGCGTAAACTCTTTGAGACATTACTCCCATGGAGGAAAGTGCCCATGGAGACTGTTGTATTCAATCCCGATGCATTTTCTGTGTTTAATCAACACTGTGATAGTCCACAGATTGCAGAATAAATCCAGATGTGCATCGGAAACTACTACTGGTCTTCCTGGGAACGATCAAAGCGTAGACTGTTTGAGACATTACTCCCATGGAGGGAAGTGCGCATGGTTACTGTTGTATTCACTCCCGATAAAATGTCTGTGCTTCATCAACACTTTGAAGGTCCACAGATTACAGAATGCCTCCAGATGTGCATCGGAAACTACTACTGGTCTTCCATGGAACGATCAAAGTGTAAACTCTAAGAGACATTACTCCCATGGAGGAAAGTGCGCATGGTGGCTGTTGTATTCAATCCCGAGGCCATTTCTGTGTTTCGTCAACACTCTGATAGTCGTCAGATTACAGAATGCCTCCAGATGTGCATCGGAAACTAACACTGGTCTTCCAGGGAACTATCAAAGCGTAGACTGTTTGAGACATTACTAACATGGAGGAAAGGGCGGATGGTGACTGTTGTATTCAATCCCGATGCAATTTTAGTGTGTCATCAACACTCTGATAGTCCACTGATTACAGAATGCCTCCAGATGTGCATCGGAAACTACTACTGGAGTTCCAGGGAACGTTCAAAGCGTAGACTCTTTGAGACATTGCTCCCATGGAGGAAAGTGCGCATGGTGACTGTTGTGTTCAATCCCGATGCAATTTCTGTGTTTCATCAACACTCTGATAGTCCACAGATTACAGAATGCCTCCATATGTGCATCGGTAACTACTACTGGTCTTCAAGGGAACGATCAAAGCGTAGACTGTTTGAGACATTACTCCCATGGAGGAAAGTGCGCATGGTGACTCTTGTATTCAATCCCGATGCAATTTATGTGTTTCATCAACACTCAGATATTCCACAGATTACAGAATGTCTCCAGATGTGAATCGGAAACTACTACTGGTCTTCAAGGGAACGATCAAAGCGTAGACTGTGTGAGACATTACTCCCATGGAGGAAAGTGCGCATGGTGACTCTTGTATTCAATCCCGATGCAATTTATGTGTTTCATCAACACTCAGATATTCCACAGATTACAGAATGTCTCCAGATGTGAATCGGAAATTACTACTGGTCCTCCAGGGAATGATCACAGCGTAGACTCTTTGAGACATTACTCCCATGGAGGAATGTGCGGATGCTGACTGTTGTATTCAATCCCGAAGCAATTTCTGTGTTTCATCAACACTCTGATAGTCCACAGATTACAGAATGCCTCCAGATGTGCATCGGTATCTACTACTGGTCTTCAAGGGAACGATGAAAGCGTAGACTGTTTGAGACATTACTCCCATGGAGGAAAGTGCGCATGGTGACTCTTGTATTCAATCCCGATGCAATTTTAGTGTTTCATCAACACTCTGATAGTACACTGATTACAGAATGCCTCCAGATGTGCATCGGAAACTACTACTGGCCTTCCAGGGAACGATCAAAGCGTAGACTGTTTGAGACATTGCTCCCATGGAGGAAAGTGCGCATTGTGACTGTTGTATTCAATACCGATGCAATTTCTGTGTTTCATCAACACTCTGATAGTCCACACATTACAGAATGCCTCCAGATGTGCATCGGAAACTAACACTGGTCTTCCTGGGAACTATCAAATCGTAGACTGTTTGAGACATTCCTCCCATGGAGGAAAGGGCACATGGTGACTCTTGTATTCAATCCCGATGCAATTTATGTGTTTTTCAACACTCAGATAGTCCATAGATTACAGATTGCCTCCAGATGAGCGTCGGAAACTACTACTGGTCTTCCAGGTAATGATCAAAGCGTAGACTGTTAGAGACATTGCTCCCATGGAGGAAAGTGCGCATGGTGCCTGTTGTATTCAAACCCGATGCAAATTGTGTGTTTCATCAACACTCTGATAGTCCACAGATTGCAGAATAAATCCAGATGTGCATCGGAAACTACTACTGGTCTTCCTGGGAACGATGACAGCGTAGACTGTTTGAGACATTAATCCCATGGAGGAAAGTGCGCATGGTGACTGTTTTATTCAATCCCGATGCAATTTCTGTGTTTCATCAACACTCTGATAGTCCACAGATTACAGAATGCATCCAGATGTACATCGGAAGCTACTACTGGTCTTCCAGGAAACGATCAAAGCGTAAACTCTTTGAGACATTACTCCCATGGAGGAAAGTGCCCATGGAGACTGTTGTATTCAATCCCGATGCATTTTCTGTGTTTCATCAACACTCTGATAGTCCACAGATTGCAGAATAAATCCAGATGTGCATCGGAAACTACTACTGGTCTTCCTGGGAACGATGACAGCGTAGACTGTTTGAGACATTAATCCCATGGAGGAAAGTGCCAATGGTGACTGTTTTATTCAAACCCGATGCAATTTCTGTGTTTCATCAACACTCTGATAGTCCACAGATTACAGAATGCCTCCATATGTGCATCGGAAACTACTACTGGTCTTCCAGGGAACGATGATAGCGTAGACTCTTTGAGACATTACTCCCATGGAGGAAAGTGGGCATGGTGACTATTGTATTCAATCCCGATGCAATTTCTGTGTTCCATCAACACTTTGAAGGTCCACAGATTACAGAATGCCTCCAGATGTGCATCGGAAACTACCACTGGCCCTCCAGGGAACGATGAAAGCGTAGACTGTTTGAGACATTGTTCCCATGGAGGAAAGTGCGCATGGTGACTGTTGTATTCAATCCCGATGCAATTTCTGTGTTTCATCAACACTCTGATAGTCCACAGATTACAGAATGCCTCCAGATGTGCATCGGTAACTACTACTGGTCTTCCAGGGAACGATCAAAGCGTAGACTCTTTGAGACATTACTCCCATGGAGGAATGTGCGCATGCTGACTGTTGTATTCAATCCCGAGGCAATTTCTGTGTTTCATCAACACTCTGATAGTCCACAGATTACGGAACGCCTCCAGATGTGCATCGGTAACTACTACTGGTCTTCAAGGGAACGATCAAAGCGTAGACTGTTTGAGACATTCCTCCCATGGAGGAAAGTGCGCATGGTGACTGTTTTATTCAAACCCGATGCAATTTCTGTGTTTCATCAACACTCTGATAGTCCACACATTACAGAATGCCTCCAGATGTGCATCGGTAACTACTACTGGTCTTCCAGGGAACGACCAAAGCGTAGACTGTTTGAGACATTACTCCAATGGAGGAAAGTGCGCATGGTGACTGTTGTATTCAATCCCGATGCAATTTCTGTGTTTCATCAACACTCTGATAGTCCACAGATTACAGAATGCTTCCAGATGTACATCGGAAGCTACTACTGGTCTTCCAGGGAACGATCAAATCGTAAACTCTTTGAGACATTACTCCCATGGAGGAAAGTGCCCATGGAGACTGTTGTATTCAATCCCGATGCATTTTCTGTGTTTCATCAACACTCTGATAGTCCACAGATTGCAGAATAGATCCAGATGTGCATCGGAAACTACTACTGGTCTTCCTGGGAACGATCAAAGCGTAAACTCTTTGAGACATTACTCCAATGGAGGAATGTGCGCATGCTGACTGTTGTATTCAATCCCGATGCAATTTCTGTGTTTCATCAACACTCTGATAGTCCACAGATTACAGAATGCCTCCAGATGTACATCGGAAACTAACACTGGTCTTCCTGGGAACTATCAAATCGTAGACTGTTTGAGACATTCCTCCCATGCAGGAATGGGCACATGGTGACTCTTGTATTCAATCCCGATGCAATTTATGTGTTTTTCAACACTCAGATAGTCCACAGATTACAGATTGCCTCCAGATGAGCATCGGAAACTACTACTGGTCTTCCAGGTAATGATCAAAGCGTAGACTGTTAGAGACATTGCTCCCATGGAGGAAAGTGCGCATGGTGCATGTTGTATTCAAACCCGATGCAAATTGTGTGTTTCATCAACACTCTGATAGTCCACAGATTGCAGAATAAATCCAGATGTGCATCGGAAACTACTACTGGTCTTCCTGGGAACGATGACAGCGTAGACTGTTTGAGACATTAATCCCATGGAGGAAAGTGCGCATGGTGACTGTTTTATTCAATCCCGATGCAATTTCTGTGTTTCATCAACACTCTGATAGTCCACAGATTACAGAATGCATCCAGATGTACATCGGAAGCTACTACTGGTCTTCCAGGAAACGATCAAAGCGTAAACTCTTTGAGACATTACTCCCATGGAGGAAAGTGCCCATGGAGACTGTTGTATTCAATCCCGATGCATTTTCTGTGTTTCATCAACACTCTGATAGTCCACAGATTGCAGAATAAATCCAGATGTGCATCGGAAACTACTACTGGTCTTCCTGGGAATGATGACAGCGTAGACTGTTTGAGACATTAATCCCATGGAGGAAAGTGCCAATGGTGACTGTTTTATTCAAACCCGATGCAATTTCTGTGTTTCATCAACACTCTGATAGTCCACAGATTACAGAATGCCTCCATATGTGCATCGGAAACTACTACTGGTCTTCCAGGGAACGATGATAGCGTAGACTCTTTGAGACATTACTCCCATGGAGGAAAGGGGGCATGGTGACTATTGTATTCAATCCCGATGCAATTTCTGTGTTCCATCAACACTTTGAAGGTCCACAGATTACAGAATGCCTCCAGATGTGCATCGGAAACTACCACTGGCCCTCCAGGGAACGATGAAAGCGTAGACTGTTTGAGACATTGTTCCCATGGAGGAAAGTGCGCATGGTGACTGTTGTATTCAATCCCGATGCAATTTCTGTGTTTCATCAACACTCTGATAGTCCACAGATTACAGAATGCCTCCAGATGTGCATCGGTAACTACTACTGGTCTTCCAGGGAACGATCAAAGCGTAGACTCTTTGAGACATTACTCCCATGGAGGAATGTGCGCATGCTGACTGTTGTATTCAATCCCGAGGCAATTTCTGTGTTTCATCAACACTCTGATAGTCCACAGATTACGGAACGCCTCCAGATGTGCATCGGTAACTACTACTGGTCTTCAAGGGAACGATCAAAGCGTAGACTGTTTGAGACATTCCTCCCATGGAGGAAAGTGCGCATGGTGACTGTTTTATTCAAACCCGATGCAATTTCTGTGTTTCATCAACACTCTGATAGTCCACACATTACAGAATGCCTCCAGATGTGCATCGGTAACTACTACTGGTCTTCCAGGGAACGACCAAAGCGTAGACTGTTTGAGACATTACTCCAATGGAGGAAAGTGCGCATGATGACTGTTGTATTCAATCCCGATGCAATTTCTGTGTTTCATCAACACTCTGATAGTCCACATATTACAGAATGCTTCCAGATGTGCATCGGTAATTACTACTGGTCTTCCAGGGAACGACCAAAGCGTAGACTGTTTGAGACATTACTCCAATGGAGGAAGGTGCGCATGGTGACTGTTGTATTCAATCCCGATGCAATTTCTGTGTTTCATCAACACTCTGATAGTCCACAGATTACAGAATGCCTCCAGATGTACATCGGAAGCTACTACTGGTCTTCCAGCTAACGATCAAAGCGTAAACTCTTTGAGACATTACTCCCATGGAGGAAAGTGCCCATGGAGACTGTTGTATTCAATCCCGATGCATTTTCTGTGTTTAATCAACACTGTGATAGTCCACAGATTGCAGAATAAATCCAGATGTGCATCGGAAACTACTACTGCTCTTCCTGGGAACGATCAAAGCGTAGACTGTTTGAGACATTACTCCCATGGAGGGAAGTGCGCATGGTTACTGTTGTATTCACTCCCGATGAAATGTCTGTGCTTCATCAACACTTTGAAGGTCCACAGATTACAGAATGCCTCCAGATGTGCATCGGAAACTACTAATGGTCTTCCATGGAACGATCAAAGTGTAAACTCTAAGAGACATTACTCCCATGGAGGAAAGTGCGCATGGTGGCTGTTGTATTCAATCCCGAGGCCATTTCTGTGTTTCATCAACACTCTGATAGTCGTCAGATTACAGAATGCCTCCAGATGTGCATCGGAAACTAACACTGGTCTTCCAGGGAACTATCAAAGCGTAGACTGTTTGAGACATTACTAACATGGAGGAAAGGGCGGATGGTGACTGTTGTATTCAATCCCGATGCAATTTTAGTGTGTCATCAACACTCTGATAGTCCACTGATTACAGAATGCCTCCATATGTGCATCGGAAACTACTACTGGTCTTCCAGGGAACGATGATAGCGTAGACTCTTTGAGACATTACTCCCATGGAGGAAAGTGGGCATGTTGACTATTGTATTCAATCCCGATGCAATTTCTGTGTTCCATCAACACTTTGAAGGTCCACAGATTACAGAATGCCTCCAGATGTGCATCGGAAACTACCACTGGCCCTCCAGGGAACGATGAAAGCGTAGACTGTTTGAGACATTGTTCCCATGGAGGAAAGTGCGCATGGTGACTGTTGTATTCAATCCCGATGCAATTTCTGTGTTTCATCAACACTCTGATAGTCCACAGATTACAGAATGCCTCCAGATGTGCATCGGTAACTACTACTGGTCTTCCAGGGAACGATCAAAGCGTAGACTCTTTGAGACATTACTCCCATGGAGGAATGTGCGCATGCTGACTGTTGTGTTCAATCCCGAGGCAATTTCTGTGTTTCATCAACACTCTGATAGTCCACAGATTACGGAACGCCTCCAGATGTGCATCGGTAACTACTACTGGTCTTCAAGGGAACGATCAAAGCGTAGACTGTTTGGGACATTCCTCCCATGGAGGAAAGTGCGCATGGTGACTGTTTTATTCAAACCCGATGCAATTTCTGTGTTTCATCAACACTCTGATAGTCCACACATTACGGAATGCCTCCAGATGTGCATCGGTAACTACTACTGGTCTTCCAGGGAACGACCAAAGCGTAGACTGTTTGAGACATTACTCCAATGGAGGAAAGTGCGCATGGTGACTGTTGTATTCAATCCCGATGCAATTTCTGTGTTTCATCAACACTCTGATAGTCCACAGATTACAGAATGCTTCCAGATGTACATCGGAAGCTACTACTGGTCTTCCAGGGAACGATCAAATCGTAAACTCTTTGAGACATTACTCCCATGGAGGAAAGTGCCCATGGAGACTGTTGTATTCAATCCCGATGCATTTTCTGTGTTTCATCAACACTCTGATAGTCCACAGATCGCAGAATAGATCCAGATGTGCATCGGAAACTACTACTGGTCTTCCTGGGAACGATCAAAGCGTAAACTCTTTGAGACATTACTCCCATGGAGGAATGTGCGCATGCTGACTGTTGTATTCAATCCCGATGCAATTTCTGTGTTTCATCAACACTCTGATAGTCCACAGATTACAGAATGCCTCCAGATGTACATCGGAAGCTACTACTGGTCTTCCAGGGAACGATCAAACCGTAAACTCTTTGAGACATTCCTCCCATTGAGGAAAGTGCCCATGGAGACTGTTTTATTCAATGCCGATGCATTTTCTGTGTTTCATCAACACTCTGATAGTACACAGATTGCAGAATAAATCCAGATGTGCATCGGAAACTACTACTGGTCTTCCTGGGAACGATGACAGCGTAGACTGTTTGAGACATTAATCCCATGGAGGAAAGTGAGCATGGTGACTGTTTTATTCAAACCCGATGCAATTTCTGTGTTTCATCAACACTCTGATAGTCCACAGATTACAGAATGCCTCCATATGTGCATCGGAAACTACTACTGGTCTTCCAGGGAACGATGACAGCGTAGACTCTTTGAGACATTACTCCCATGGAGGAATGTGCGCATGCTGACTGATGTATTCAATCCCGATGCAATTTCTGTGTTTCATCAACACTCTGATAGTCCACATATTACAGAATGCTTCCAGATGTGCATCGGTAATTACTACTGGTCTTCCAGGGAACGACCAAAGCGTAGACTGTTTGAGACATTACTCCAATGGAGGAAAGTGCGCATGGTGACTGTTGTATTCAATCCCGATGCAATTTCTGTGTTTCATCAACACTCTGATAGTCCACAGATTACAGAATGCCTCCAGATGTACATCGGAAGCTACTACTGGTCTTCCAGCTAACGATCAAAGCGTAAACTCTTTGAGACATTACTCCCATGGAGGAAAGTGCCCATGGAGACTGTTGTATTCAATCCCGATGCATTTTCTGTGTTTAATCAACACTGTGATAGTCCACAGATTGCAGAATAAATCCAGATGTGCATCGGAAACTACTACTGCTCTTCCTGGGAACGATCAAAGCGTAGACTGTTTGAGACATTACTCCCATGGAGGGAAGTGCGCATGGTTACTGTTGTATTCACTCCCGATGAAATGTCTGTGCTTCATCAACACTTTGAAGGTCCACAGATTACAGAATGCCTCCAGATGTGCATCGGAAACTACTAATGGTCTTCCATGGAACGATCAAAGTGTAAACTCTAAGAGACATTACTCCCATGGAGGAAAGTGCGCATGGTGGCTGTTGTATTCAATCCCGAGGCCATTTCTGTGTTTCATCAACACTCTGATAGTCGTCAGATTACAGAATGCCTCCAGATGTGCATCGGAAACTAACACTGGTCTTCCAGGGAACTATCAAAGCGTAGACTGTTTGAGACATTACTAACATGGAGGAAAGGGCGGATGGTGACTGTTGTGTTCAATCCCGATGCAATTTTAGTGTGTCATCAACACTCTGATAGTCCACTGATTACAGAATGCCTCCAGATGTGCATCGGAAACTACTACTCTCCTTCCAGGGAACGTTCAAAGCGTAGACTCTTTGAGACATTGCTCCCATGGAGGTAAGTGCGCATGGTGACTGTTGTGTTCAATCCCGATGCAATTTCTGTGTTTCATCAACACTCTGATAGTCCACAGATTACAGAATGCCTCCATATGTACATCGGTAACTACTACTGGTCTTCAAGGGAACGATCAAAGCGTAGACTGTTTGAGACATTACTCCCATGGAGGAAAGTGCGCATGGTGACTCTTGTATTCAATCCCGATGCAATTTATGTGTTTCATCAACACTCAGATATTCCACAGATTACAGAATGTCTCCAGATGTGAATCGGAAACTACTACTGGTCTTCCAGGGAATGATCAAAGCGTAGACTGTTTGAGACATTACTCCCATGGAGGAAAGTGCGCATGGTGACTGTTGTATTCGATCCCGATGCAGTTTTAGTGTTTCATCAACACTCTGATAGTCCACTGATTACAGAATGCCTCCAGATGTGCATCGGAAATTACTACTGGTCCTCCAGGGAATGATCACAGCGTGGACTCTTTGAGACATTACTCCCATGGAGGAATGTGCGGATGCTGACTGTTGTATTCAATCCCGAAGCAATTTCTGTGTTTCATCAACACTCTGATAGTCCACAGATTACAGAATGCCTCCAGATGTGCATCGGTATCTACTACTGGTCTTCAAGGGAACGATGAAAGCGTAGACTGTTTGAGACATTACTCCCATGGAGGAAAGTGCGCATGGTGACTCTTGTATTCAATCCCGATGCAATTTTAGTGTTTCATCAACACTCTGATAGTACACTGATTACAGAATGCCTCCAGATGTGCATCGGAAACTACTACTGGCCTTCCAGGGAACGATCAAAGCGTAGACTGTTTGAGACATTGCTCCCATGGAGGAAAGTGCGCATTGTGACTGTTGTATTCAATCCCGATGCAATTTCTGTGTTTCATCAACACTCTGATAGTCCACACATTACAGAATGCCTCCAGATGTGCATCGTAAACTACTACTGGTCTTCCAGGGAACGATCAAAGCGTAGACTGTTAGAGACATTACTCCCAAGAAGGAAAGTGCGCATGGTGACTGTTGTATTAAATCCCGATGCAATTTCTGTGTTTTTCAACACTCAGATAGTCCACAGATTACAGATTGCCTCCAGATGAGCATCGGAAACTACTACTGGTCTTCCAGGTAATGATCAAAGCGTAGACTGTTTGAGACATTGCTCCCATGGAGGAAAGTGCGCATGGTGCCTGTTGTATTCAAACCCGATGCAAATTGTGTGTTTCATCAACACTCTGATAGTCCACAGATTGCAGAATAAATCCAGATGTGCATCGGAAACTACTACTGGTCTTCCTGGGAACGATGACAGCGTAGACTGTTTGAGACATTAATCCCATGGAGGAAAGTGCGCATGGTGACTGTTTTATTCAATCCCGATGCACTTTCTGTGTTTCATCAACACTCTGATAGTCCACAGATTACAGAATGCATCCAGATGTACATCGGAAGCTACTACTGGTCTTCCAGGAAACGATCAAAGCGTAAACTCTTTGAGACATTACTCCCATGGAGGAAAGTGCCCATGGAGACTGTTGTATTCAATCCCGATGCATTTTCTGTGTTTCATCAACACTCTGATAGTCCACAGATTGCAGAATAAATCCAGATGTGCATCGGAAACTACTACTGGTCTTCCTGGGAACGATGACAGCGTAGACTGTTTGAGACATTAATCCCATGGAGGAAAGTGCCAATGGTGACTGTTTTATTCAAACCCGATGCATTTTCTGTGTTTCATCAACACTCTGATAGTCCACAGATTACAGAATGCCTCCATATGTGCATCGGAAACTACTACTGGTCTTCCAGGGAAAGATGATAGCGTAGACTCTTTGAGACATTACTCCCATGGAGGAAAGTGCTCATGGTGACTATTGTATTCAATCCCGATGCAATTTCTGTGTTCCATCAACACTTTGAAGGTCCACAGATTACAGAATGCCTCCAGATGTGCATCGGAAACTACCACTGGCCCTCCAGGGAACGATGAAAGCGTAGACTGTTTGAGACATTGTTCCCATGGAGGAAAGTGCTCATGGTGACTGTTGTATTCAATCCCGATGCAATTTCTGTGTTTCATCAACACTCTGATAGTCCACAGATTACAGAATGCCTCCAGATGTGCATCGGTAACTACTACTGGTCTTCCAGGGAACGATCAAAGCGTAGACTCTTTGAGACATTACTCCCATGGGGGAATGTGCGCATGCTGACTGTTGTATTCAATCCCGTGGCAATTTCTGTGTTTCATCAACACTCTGATAGTCCACAGATTACGGAACGCCTCCAGATGTGCATCGGTAACTACTACTGGTCTTCAAGGGAACGATCAAAGCGTAGACTGTTTGAGACATTCCTCCCATGGAGGAAAGTGCGCATGGTGACTGTTTTATTCAAACCCGATGCAATTTCTGTGTTTCATCAACACTCTGATAGTCCACACATTACAGAATGCCTCCAGATGTGCATCGGTAACTACTACTGGTCTTCCAGGGAACGACCAAAGCGTAGACTGTTTGAGACATTACTCCAATGGAGGAAAGTGCGCATGGTGACTGTTGTATTCAATCCCGATGCAATTTCTGTGTTTCATCAACACTCTGATAGTCCACAGATTACAGAATGCTTCCAGATGTACATCGGAAGCTACTACTGGTCTTCCAGGGAACGATCAAATCGTAAACTCTTTGAGACATTACTCCCATGGATTAAAGTGCGGATGGTGACTGTTGTATTTACTCCCGATGCTATTTCTGTGTTTCATCAACACTTTGAAGGTCCATAGATTACAGAATGCCTCCAGATGTCCATCGGAAACTACTACTGGTCTTCCAGGGAACGATCAAAGCGTAGACTGTTTCAGACATTACTACCATGGAGGAAAGAGCGGATGGTGACTGTTGTATTCACTCCCGATGCAATTTCTGTGTTTCATCAACACTTTGAAGGTCCACTGAGTACACAATGCCTCCAGATGTTCATCGGAAACTACTACTGGTCTTCCAGGGAACGATCAAAGCGTAACTGTTTCAAACATTACTCCCATGGAGGAATGTGCGCATGCTGACTGTTGTATTCAATCCCGATGCAATTTCTGTGTTTCATCAACACTCTGATAGTCCACAGATTACAGAATGCCTCCAGATGTACATCGGAAGCTACTACTGGTCTTCCAGGGAACGATCAAACCGTAAACTCTTTGAGACATTCCTCCCATGGAGGAAAGTGCCCATGGAGACTGTTGTATTCAATGCCGATGCATTTTCTGTGTTTCATCAACACTCTGATAGTACACAGATTGCAGAATAAATCCAGATGTGCATCGGAAACTACTACTGGTCTTCCTGGGAACGATGACAGCGTAGACTGTTTGAGACATTAATCCCATGGAGGAAAGTGAGCATGGTGACTGTTTTATTCAAACCCGATGCAATTTCTGTGTTTCATCAACACTATGATAGTCCACAGATTACAGAATGCCTCCATATGTGCATCGGAAACTACTACTGGTCTTCCAGGGAACGATGACAGCGTAGACTCTTTGAGACATTACTCCCATGGAGGAATGTGCGCATGCTGACTGTTGTATTCAATCCCGATGCAATTTTAGTGTTTCATCAACACTCTGATAGTCCACTGATTACAGGATGTCTCCAGATGTGCATCGGAAACTACTACTGGCCTTCCAGGGAACGATCAAATCGTAGACTGTTTGAGACATACCTCCCGTGGAGGAAAGTGCGCTAGGTGACTGTTGTATTCAATCCCGAAACAATTTCTGGGTTTCATCAACACTCTGATAGTCCACAGATTACAGAACGCCTCCAGATGTGCGTCGGTAACTACTACTGGTCTTCAAGGGAACGATCAAAGCGTAGACTGTTTAAGACATTTCTCCCATGGAGGAAAGTACGCATGGTGACTGTTTTATTCAAACCCAATGCAATTTCTGTGTTTCATCAACACTCTGAGAGTCCACACATTACAGAATGCCTCCAGATGTGCATCGGTAACTACTACTGGTCTTCCAGGGAACGACCAAATCGTAGACTGTTTGAGACATTACTCCAATGGAGGAAAGTGCGCATGGTGACTGTTGTATTCAATCCCGATGCAATTTCTGTGTTTCATCAACACTCTGATAGTCCACAGATTACAGAATGGGTCGAGATGTGCATCGGAAACAATACTGGTCTTCCAGGGAACGATCAAAGCGTAGACTCTTTGAGACATTACTCCCATGGAGGAATGTGCGCATGCTGACTGTTGTATTCAATCCCGAAACAATTTCTGTGTTTCATCAACACTCTGATAGTCCACAGATTACAGAACGCCTCCAGATGTGCATCGGTAACTACTACTGGTCTTCAAGGGAACGATCAAAGCGTAGACTGTTTGAGACATTTCTCCCATGGAGGAAAGTGCGCATGCTGACTGTTGTATTCAATCCCGATGCAATTTCTGTGTTTCATCAACACTCTGATAGTCCACAGATTACAGAATGGGTCCAGATGTGCATCGGAAACTATACTGGTCTTCCAGGGAACGATCAAAGCGTAGACTCTTTGAGACATTACTCCCATGGAGGAATGTGCGCATGCTGACTGTTGTATTCAATCCCGAGGCAATTTCTGTGTTTCATCAACACTCTGATAGTCCACAGATTACAGAACGCCTCCAGATGTGCATCGGTAACTACTACTGGTCTTCAAGGGAACGATCAAAGCGTAGACTGTTTGAGACATTCCTCCCATGGAGGAAAGTGCGCATGGTGACTGTTTTATTCAAACCCGATGCAATTTCTGTGTTTCATCAACACTCTGATAGTCCACACATTACAGAATGCCTCCAGATGTGCATCGGTAACTACTACTGGTCTTCCAGGGAACTACCAAAGCGTAGACTGTTTGAGACATTACTCCAATGGAGGAAAGTGCGCATGGTGACTGTTGTATTCAATCCCGATGCAATTTCTGTGTTTCATCAACACTCTGATAGTCCACAGATTACAGAATGCTTCCAGATGTACATCGGAAGCTACTACTGGTCTTCCAGGGAACGATCAAATCGTAAACTCTTTGAGACATTACTCCCATGGAGGAAAGTGCCCATGGAGACTGTTGTATTCAATCCCGATGCATTTTCTGTGTTTCATCAACACTCTGATAGACCACAGATTGCAGAATAAATCCAGATGTGCATCGGAAACTACTACTGGTCTTCCTGGGAACGATCAAAGCGTAAACTCTTTGAGACATTACTCCCATGGAGGAATGTGCGCATGCAATTTCTGTGTTTCATCAACACTCTGATAGTACACAGATTGCAGAATAAATCCAGATATGCATCGGAAACTACTACTGGTCTTCCTGGGAACGATGACAGCGTAGACTGTTTGAGACATTAATCCCATGGAGGAAAGTGAGCATGGTGACTGTTTTATTCAAACCCGATGCAATTTCTGTGTTTCATCAACACTCTGATAGTCCACAGATTACAGAATGCCTCCATATGTGCATCGGACACTACTACTGGTCTTCCAGGGAACGATGACAGCGTAGACTCTTTGAGACATTACTCCCATGGAGGAAAGTGCGCATGGTGACTGTTGTATTCAATCCCGATGCAATTTCTGTGTTTCATCAACACTCTGATAGTCCACAGATTACAGAATGCCACCAGACGTGCATCGGAAGCAACTACTGGTCTTCCAGGTAACGATCAAAGCGTACACTGTTTGAGACATTACTCTAATGGATTAAAGTGCGCATGGTGACTGTTGTATTCAATCCCGATGCAATTTCTGTGTTTCATCAACGCTCTGATCGTCCACAGGTTACAGAATGCCACCAGACGTGCATCGGAAACTACTACTGGTCTCCCAGGGAACCATCAAAGCGTAGACTCTTTGAGACATTACTCCCATGGAGGAAAGTGCGCATGCTGACTGTTGTATTCAATACCAAGGCAATTTCTGCGTTTCATCAACACTTTGAAAGGTCCACAGATTACAGAATGCCACCTGATGTGCATCGTAAACTACTTCTGATCTTCCAGTTAACAATCAAAGCGTAGACTGTTTGAGACATACCTCCCGTGGAGGAAAGTGCGCTAGGTGACTGTTGTATTCAATCCCGATGCAATTTCTGTGTTTCATCAACACTCTGATAGTCCACAGATTACAGAATGGGTCCAGATGTGCATCGGAAACTATACTGGTCTTCCAGGGAATGATCAAAGCGTAGACTGTTTGAGAATTACTCCCATGGAGGAAAGTGGGCATGGTGACTGTTGTATTCAATCCCGATGCAATTTCTGTGTTTCATCAACACTCTGATAGTCCACAGATTACAGAATGGGTCGAGATGTGCATCGGAAACTATACTGGTCTTCCAGTGAACGATCAAAGCGTAGACTCTTTGAGACATTACTCCCATGGAGGAATGTGCGCATGCTGACTGTTGTATTCAATCCCGAAACAATTGCTGTGTTTCATCAACACTCTGATAGTCCACAGATTACAGAACGCCTCCAGATGTGCATCGGTAACTACTACTGGTCTTCAAGGGAACGATCAAAGCGTAGACTGTTTAAGACATTTCTCCCATGGAGGAAAGTGCGCATGGTGACTGTTTTATTCAAACCCAATGCAATTTCTGTGTTTCATCAACACTCTGATAGTCCACACATTACAGAATGCCTCCAGATGTGCATCGGTAACTACTACTGGTCTTCCAGGGAACGACCAAAGCGTAGACTGTTTGAGACATTACTCCAATGGAGGAAAGTGCGCATGGTGACTGTTGTATTCAATCCCGATGCAATTTCTGTGTTTCATCAACACTCTGATAGTCCACAGATTACAGAATGCCTCCAGATGTACATCGGAAGCTACTACTGGTCTTCCAGCTAACGATCAAAGCGTAAACTTATTGAGACATTACTCCCATGGAGGAAAGTGCCCATGGAGACTGTTGTATTCAATCCCGATGCATTTTCTGTGTTTCATCAACACTGTGATAGTCCACAGATTGCAGAATAAATCCAGATGTGCATCGGAAACTACTACTGGTCTTCCTGGGAACGATCAAAGCGTAGACTGTTTGAGACATTACTCCCATGGAGGGAAGTGCGCATGGTTACTGTTGTATTCACTCCCGATGAAATTTCTGTGTTTCATCAACACTTTGAAGGTCCACAGATTACAGAATGCCTCCAGATGTGCATCGGAAACTACTACTGGTCTTCCATGGAACGATCAAAATGTAAACTCTAAGAGACATTACTCCCATGGAGGAAAGTGCGCATGGTGGCTGTTGTATTCAATCCCGAGGCCATTTCTGTGTTTCATCAACACTCTGATAGTCGTCAGATTACAGAATGCCTCCAGATGTGCATCGGAAACTAACACTGGTCTTCCAGGGAACTATCAAAGCGTAGACTGTTTGAGACATAACTAACATGGAGGAAAGGGCGGATGGTGACTGTTGTATTCAATCCCGATGCAATTTTAGTGTGTCATCAACACTCTGGTAGTCCACTGATTACAGAATGCCTCCAGATGTGCATCGGAAACTACTACTGGCCTTCCAGGGAACGTTCAAAGCGTAGACTCTTTGAGACATTGCTCCCATGGAGGAAAGTGCGCATGGTGACTGTTGTGTTCAATCCCGATGCAATTTCTGTGTTTCATCAACACTCTGATAGTCCACAGATTACAGAATGCCTCCATATGTGCATCGGTAACTACTACTGGTCTTCAAGGGAACGATCAAAGCGTATACTGTTTGAGACATTACTCCCATGGAGGAAAGTGCGCATGGTGACTCTTGTATTCAATCCCGATGCAATTTATGTGTTTCATCAACACTCAGATATTCCACAGATTACAGAATGCCTCCAGATGTGAATCGGAAACTACTACTGGTCTTCCATTGAATGATCAAAGCGTAGACTGTTTGAGACATTACTCCCATGGAGGAAAGTGCGCATGGTGACTGTTGTATTCGATCCCGATGCAGTTTTAGTGTTTCATCAACACTCTGATAGTCCACTGATTACAGAATGCCTCCAGATGTGCATCGGAAATTACTACTCGTCCTCCAGGGAATGATCACAGCGTAGACTCTTTGAGACATTACTCCCATGTAGGAATGTGCGCATGCTGACTGTTGTATTCAATCCCGAGGCAATTTCTGTGTTTCATCAACACTCTGATAGTCCACAGATTACAGAATGCCTCCAGATGTGCATCGGTAACTACTACTGGTCTTCAAGGGAACGATCAAAGCGTAGACTGTTTGAGACATTACTCCCATGCAGAAAACTGCGCATGGTGACTCTTGTATTCAATCCCGATGCAATTTTAGTGTTTCATCAACACTCTGATAGTACACTGTTTACAGAATGCCTCCAGATGTGCATCGGAAACTACTACTGGCCTTCCAGGGAACGATCAAAGCGTAGACTGTTTGAGACATTGCTCCAATGGAGGAAAGTGCGCATTGTGACTGTTGTATTCAATCCCGATGCAATATCTGTGTTTCATCAACACTCTGATAGTCCACACATTACAGAATGCCTCCAGATGTGCATCGGAAACTAACACTGGTCTTCCTGGGAACTATCAAATCGTAGACTGTTTGAGACATTCCTCCCATGGAGGAAAGGGCACATGGTGACTCTTGTATTCAATCCCGATGCAATTTATGTGTTTTTCAACACTCAGATAGTCCACAGATTACAGATTCCCTCCAGATGAGCATCGGAAACTACTACTGTTCTTCCAGGTAATGATCAAAGCGTAGACTGTTAGAGACATTGCTCCCATGGAGGAAAGTGCGCATGGTGCCTGTTGTATTCAAACCCGATGCAATTTGTGTGTTTCATCAACACTCTGATAGTCCACAGATTGCAGAATAAATCCAGATGTGCATCGGAAACTACTACTGGTCTTCCTGGGAACGATGACAGCGTAGACTGTTTGAGACATTAATCCCATGGAGGAAAGTGCGCATGGTGACTGTTTTATTCAATCCCGATGCAATTTCTGTGTTTCATCAACACTCTGATAGTCCACAGATTACAGAATGCCTCCATATGTGCATCGGAAACTACTACTGGTCTTCCAGGGAACGATGATAGCGTAGACTCTTTGAGACATTACTCCCATGGAGGAAAGTGGGCATGGTGACTATTGTATTCAATCCCGATGAAATTTCTGTGTTCCATCAACACTTTGAAGGTCCACAGATTACAGAATGCCTCCAGATGTGCATCGGAAACTACCACTGGCCTTCCAGGGAACGATGAAAGCGTAGACTGTTTGAGACATTGTTCCCATGGAGGAAAGTGCGCATGGTGACTGTTGTATTCAATCCCGATGCATTTTCTGTGTTTCATCAACACTCTGATAGCCCACAGATTACAGAATGCCTCCAGATGTGCATCGGTAACTACTACTGGTCTTCCAAGGAACGATCAAAGCGTAGACTCTTTGAGACATTACTCCCATGGAGGAATGTGCGCATGCTGACTGTTGTATTCAATCCCGAGGCAATTTCTGTGTTTCATCAACACTCTGATAGTCCACAGATTACGGAACGCCTCCAGATGTGCATCGGTAACTACTACTGGTCTTCAAGGGAACGATCAAAGCGTAGACTGTTTGAGACATTCCTCCCATGGAGGAAAGTGCGCATGGTGACTGTTTTATTCAAACCCGATGCAATTTCTGTTTCATCAACACTCTGATAGTCCACACGTTACAGAATGCCTCCAGATGTGCATCGGTAACTACTACTGGTCTTCCAGGGAACGACCAAAGCGTAGACTGTTTGAGACATTACTCCAATGTAGGAAAGTGCGCATGGTGACTGTTGTATTCAATCCCGATGCAATTTCTGTGTTTCATCAACACTCTGATAGTCCACAGATTACAGAATGCTTCCAGATGTACATCGGAAGCTACTACTGGTCTTCCAGGGAACGATCAAATCGTAAACTCTTTGAGACATTACTCCCATGGAGGAAAGTGCCCATGGAGACTGTTGTATTCAATCCCGATGCATTTTCTGTGTTTCATCAACACTCTGATAGTCCACAGATTGCAGAATAAATCCAGATGTGCATCGGAAACTACTACTGGTCTTCCTGGGAACGATCAAAGCGTAAACTCTTTGAGACATTACTCCCATGGAGGAATGTGCGCATGCTGACTGTTGTATTCAATCCCGATGCAATTTCTGTGTTTCATCAACACTCTGATAGTCCACAGATTACAGAATGCCTCCAGATGTACATCGGAAGCTACTACTGGTCTTCCAGGGAACGATCAAACCGTAAACTCTTTGAGACATTCCTCCCATGGAGGAAAGTGCCCATGGAGACTGTTGTATTCAATGCCGATGCATTTTCTGTGTTTCATCAACACTCAGATAGTACACAGATTGCAGAATAAATCCAGATGTGCATCGGAAACTACTACTGGTCTTCCTGGGAACGATGACAGCGTAGACTGTTTGAGACATTAATCCCATGGAGGAAAGTGCGCATGGTGACTGTTTTATTCAAACCCGATGCAATTTCTGTGTTTCATCAACACTCTGATAGTCCACAGATTACAGAATGCCTCCATATGTGCATCGGAAACTACTACTGGTCTTCCAGGGAACAATGACAGCGTAGACTCTTTGAGACATTACTCCCATGGAGGAATGTGCGCATGCTGACTGTTGTATTCAATCCCGATGCAATTTTAGTGTTTCATCAACACTCTGATAGTCCACTGATTACAGGATGTCTCCAGATGTGCATCGGAAACTACTACTGGGCTTCCAGAGAACGATCAAAGCGTAGACTGTTTCAGACATTGCTCCCATGGAGGAAAGTGCGCATGGTGACTGTTGTATTCAATCCCGATGCAATTTCTGTGTTTCATCAACACTCTGATAGTCCACAGATTACAGAATGGGTCCAGATGTGCATCGGAAACTATACTGGTCTTCCAGGGAACGATCAAAGCGTAGACTCTTTGAGACATTACTCCCATGGAGGAATGTGCGCATGCTGACTGTTGTATTCAATCCCGAAACAATTTCTGTGTTTCATCAACACTCTGATAGTCCACAGATTACAGAACGCCTCCAGATGTGCATCGGTAACTACTACTGGTCTTCAAGGGAACGATCAAAGCGTAGACTGTTTGAGACATTACTCCCATGGAGGAATGTGCGCATGCTGACTGTTGTATTCAATCCCGAAACAATTTCTGTGTTTCATCAACACTCTGATAGTCCACAGATTACAGAACGCCTCCAGATGTGCATCGGTAACTACTACTGGTCTTCAAGGGAACGATCAAAGCGTAGAAGGTTTGAGACATTTCTCCCATGGAGGAAAGTGCGCATGGTGACTGTTTTATTCAAACCCGATGCAATTTCTGTGTTTCATCAACACTCTGATAGTCCACACATTACAGAATGCCTCCAGATGTGCATCGGTAACTACTACTGGTCTTCCAGGGAACGACCAAAGCGTAGACTGTTTGAGACATAACTCCAATGGAGGAAAGTGCGCATGGTGACTGTTGTATTCAATCCCGATGCAATTTCTGTGTTTCATCAACACTCTGATAGTCCACAGATTACAGAATGCCTCCAGATGTACATCGGAAGCTACTACTGGTCTTCCAGCTAACGATCAAAGCGTAAACTTATTGAGACATTACTCCCATGGAGGAAAGTGCCCATGGAGACTGTTGTATTCAATCCCGATGCATTTTCTGTGTTTCATCAACACTGTGATAGTCCACAGATTGCAGAATAAATCCAGATGTGCATCGGAAACTACTACTGGTCTTCCTGGGAACGATCAAAGCGTAGACTTTTTTTGACATTACTCCCATGGAGGGAAGTGCGCATGGTTACTGTTGTATTCACTCCCGATGAAATTTCTGTGTTTCATCAACACTTTGAAGGTCCACAGATTACAGAATGCCTCCAGATGTGCATCGGAAACTAACACTGGTCTTCCAGGGAACTATCAAAGCGTAGACTGTTTGAGACATAACTAACATGGAGGAAAGGGCGGATGGTGACTGTTGTATTCAATCCCGATGCAATTTTAGTGTGTCATCAACACTCTGGTAGTCCACTGATTACAGAATGCCTCCAGATGTGCATCGGAAAGTACTACTGGCCTTCCAGGGAACGTTCAAAGCGTAGACTCTTTGAGACATTGCTCCCATGGAGGAAAGTGCGCATGGTGACTGTTGTGTTCAATCCCGATGCAATTTCTGTGTTTCATCAAGACTCTGATAGTCCACAGATTACAGAATGCCTCCATATGTGCATCGGTAACTACTACTGGTCTTCAAGGGAACGATCAAAGCGTAGACTGTTTGAGACATTACTCCCATGGAGGAAAGTGCGCATGGTGAGTCTTGTATTCAATCCCGATGCAATTTATGTGTTTCATCAACACTCAGATATTCCACAGATTACAGAATGCCTCCAGATGTGAATCGGAAACTACTACTGGTCTTCCAGGGAATGATCAAAGCGTAGACTGTTTGAGACATTACTCCCATGGAGGAAAGTGCGCATGGTGACTGTTGTATTCGATCCCGATGCAGTTTTAGTGTTTCATCAACACTCTGATAGTCCACTGATTACAGAATGCCTCCAGATGTGCATCGGAAATTACTACTGGTCCTCCAGGGAATGATCACAGCGTAGACTCTTTGAGACATTACTCCCATGGAGGAATGTGCGCATGCTGACTGTTGTATTCAATCCCGAGGCAATTTCTGTGTTTCATCAACACTCTGATAGTCCACAGATTACAGAATGCCTCCAGATGTGCATCGGTAACTACTACTGGTCTTCAAGGGAACGATCAAAGCGTAGACTGTTTGAGACATTACTCCCATGCAGGAAACTGCGCATGGTGACTCTTGTATTCAATCCCGATGCAATTTTAGTGTTTCATCAACACTCTGATAGTACACTGTTTACAGAATGCCTCCAGATGTGCATCGGAAACTACTACTGGCCTTCCAGGGAACGATCAAAGCGTAGACTGTTTGAGACATTGCTCCAATGGAGGAAAGTTTGCATTGTGACTGTTGTATTCAATCCCGATGCAATATCTGTGTTTCATCAACACTCTGATAGTCCACACATTACAGAATGCCTCCAGATGTGCATCGGAAACTAACACTGGTCTTCCTGGGAACTATCAAATCGTAGACTGTTTGAGACATTCCTCCCATGGAGGAAAGGGCACATGGTGACTCTTGTATTCAATCCCGATGCAATTTATGTGTTTTTCAACACTCAGATAGTCCACAGATTACAGATTGCCTCCAGATGAGCATCGGAAACTACTACTGGTCTTCCAGGTAATGATCAAAGCGTAGACTGTTAGAGACATTGCTCCCATGGAGGAAAGTGCGCATGGTGCCTGTTTTATTCAATCCCGATGCAATTTCTGTGTTTCATCAACACTCTGATAGTCCACAGATTACAGAATGCCTCCATATGTGCATCGGAAACTACTACTGGTCTTCCAGGGAACGATGATAGCGTAGACTCTTTGAGACATTACTCCCATGGAGGAAAGTGGGCATGTTGACTATTGTATTCAATCCCGATGAAATTTCTGTGTTCCATCAACACTTTGAAGGTCCACAGATTACAGAATGCCTCCAGATGTGCATCGGAAACTACCACTGGCCTTCCAGGGAACGATGAAAGCGTAGACTGTTTGAGACATTGTTCCCATGGAGGAAAGTGCGCATGGTGACTGTTGTATTCAATCCCGATGCAATTTCTGTGTTTCATCAACACTCTGATAGTCCACAGATTACAGAATGCCTCCAGATGTGCATCGGTAACTACTACTGGTCTTCCAGGGAACGATCAAAGCGTAGACTCTTTGAGACATTACTCCCATGGAGGAATGTGCGCATGCTGACTGTTGTATTCAATCAAGAGGCAATTTCTGTGTTTCATCAACACTCTGATAGTCCACAGATTACGGGACGCCTCCAGATGTGCATCGGTAACTACTACTGGTCTTCAAGGGAACGATCAAAGCGTAGACTGTTTGAGACATTCCTCCCATGGAGGAAAGTGCGCATGGTGACTGTTTTATTCAAACCCGATGCAATTTCTGTGTTTCATCAACACTCTGATAGTCCACAGATTACAGAATGCCTCCATATGTGCATCGGAAACTACTACTGGTCTTCCAGGGAACGATGACAGCGTAGACTCTTTGAGACATTACTCCCATGGAGGAATGTGCGCATGCTGACTGTTGTATTCAATCCCGATGCAATTTCTGTGTTTCATCAACACTCTGATCGTCCACAGGTTACAGAATGCCACCAGACGAGCATCGGAAACTACTACTGGTCTCCCAGGGAACCATCAAAGCGTAGACTCTTTGAGACATTACTCCCATGGAGGAAAGTGCGCATGCTGACTGTTGTATTCAATACCGAGGCAATTTCTGTGTTTCATCAACACTTTGAAGGTCCACAGATTACAGAAAGCCACCTGATGTGCATCGTAAACTACTTCTGGTCTTCCAGTTAACAATCAAAGCGTAGACTGTTTGAGACATACCTCCCGTGGAGGAAAGTGCGCAAGGTGACTGTTGTATTCAATCCCGATGCAATTTCTGTGTTTCATCAACACTCTGATAGTCCACAGATTACAGAATGGGTCCAGATGTGCATCGGTAACTACTACTGGTCTTCCAGGGAATGATCAAAGCGTAGACTGTTTGAGTATTACTCCCATGGAGGAAAGTGGGCATGGTGACTGTTGTATTCAATCCCGATGCAGTTTCTGTGTTTCATCAACACTCTGATAGTCCACAGATTACAGAATGGGTCCAGATGTGCATCGGAAACTATACTGGTCTTCCAGGGAACGATCAAAGCGTAGACTCTTTGAGACATTACTCCAATGGAGGAAAGTGCGCATGGTGACTGTTGTATTCAATCCCGATGCAATTTCTGTGTTTCATCAACACTCTGATAGTCCACAGATTACAGAATGCCTCCAGATGTACATCGGAAGCTATTACTGGTCTTCCAGCTAACGATCAAAGCGTAAACTCTTTGAGACATTACTCCCATGGAGGAAAGTGCCCATGGAGACTGTTGTATTCAATCCCGATGCATTTTCTGTGTTTCATCAACACTGTGATAGTCCACAGATTGCAGAATAAATCCAGATGTGCATCGGAAACTACTACTGCTCTTCCTGGGAACGATCAAAGCGTAGACTGTTTGAGACATTACTCCCATGGAGGGAAGTGCGCATGGTTACTGTTGTATTCACTCCCGATGAAATTTCTGTGTTTCATCAACACTTTGAAGGTCCACAGATTACAGAATGCCTCCAGATGTGCATCAGAAACTACTACTGGTCTTCCATGGAACGATCAAAGTGTAAACTCTAAGAGACATTACTCCCACGGAGGAAAGTGCGCATGGTGGCTGTTGTATTCAATCCCGAGGCCATTTCTGTGTTTCATCAACACTCTGATAGTCGTCAGATTACAGAATGCCTCCAGATGTGCATCGGAAACTAACACTGGTCTTCCAGGGAACTATCAAAGCGTAGACTGTTTGAGACATAACTAACATGGAGGAAAGGGCGGATGGTGACTGTTGTATTCACTCCCGATTCAATTTTAGTGTGTCATCAACACTCTGGTAGTCCACTGATTACAGAATGCCTCCAGATGTGCATCGGAAACTACTACTGGCCTTCCAGGGAACGTTCAAAGCGTAGACTCTTTGAGACATTGCTCCCATGGAGGAAAGTGCGCATGGTGACTGTTGTGTTCAATCCCGATGCAATTTCTGTGTTTCATCAACACTCTGATAGTCCACAGATTACAGAATGCCTCCATATGTGCATCGGTAACTATTACTGGTCTTCAAGGGAACGATCAAAGCGTAGACTGTTTGAGACATTACTCCCATGGAGGAAAGTGCGCATGGTGACTCTTGTATTCAATCCCGATGCAATTTATGTGTTTCATCAACACTCAGATATTCCACAGATTACAGAATGCTTCCAGATGTGAATCGGAAACTACTACTGGTCTTCCAGGGAATGATCAAAGCGTAGACTGTTTGAGACATTACTCCCATGGAGGAAAGTGCGCATGGTGACTGTTGTATTCGATCCCGATGCAGTTTTAGTGTTTCATCAACACTCTGATAGTACACTGATTACAGAATGCCTCCAGATGTGCATCGGAAATTACTACTGGTCTTCCAGGGAATGATCACAGCGTAGACTGTTTGAGATATTACTCCCATGGAGGAAAGTGCGCATGGTGACTCTTGTATTCAATCCCGATGCAATTTTAGTGTTTCATCAACACTCTGATAGTACACTGTTTACAGAATGCCTCCAGATGTGCATCGGAAACTACTACTGGCCTTCCAGGGGACGATCAAAGCGTAGACTGTTTGAGACATTGCTCCCATGGAGGAAAGTGCGCATTGTGACTGTTGTATTCAATCCCGAAGCAATTTCTGTGTTTCATCAACACTCTGATAGTCCACACATTACAGAATGCCTCCAGATGTGCATCGGAAACTAACACTGGTCTTCCTGGGAACTATCAAATCGTAGACTGTTTGAGACATTCCTCCCATGGAGGAAAGGGCACATGGTGACTCTTGTATTCAATCCCGATGCAATTTATGTGTTTTTCAACACTTAGATAGTCCACAGATTACAGATTGCCTCCAGATGAGCATCGGAAACTACTACTGGTCTTCCAGGTAATGATCAAAGCGTAGACTGTTAGAGACATTGCTCCCATGGAGGAAAGTGCGCATGGTGCCTGTTGTATTCAAACCCGATGCAATTTGTGTGTTTCATCAACACTCTGATAGTCCACAGATTGCAGAATAAATCCAGATGTGCATCGGAAACTACTACTGGTCTTCCTGGGAACGATGACAGCGTAGACTGTTTGAGACATTAATCCCATGGAGGAAAGTGCGCATGGTGACTGTTTTATTCAATCCCGATGCAATTTCTGTGTTTCATCAACACTCTGATAGTCCACAGATTGCAGAATGCCTCCAGATGTACATCGGAAGCTACTACTGGTCTTCCAGGGAACGATCAAAGCGTAAACTCTTTGAGACATTACTCCCATGGAGGAAAGTGCCCATGGAGACTGTTGTATTCAATCCCAATGCAATTTTAGTGTTTCATCAACACTCTGATAGTCCACTGATTACAGGATGTCTCCAGATGTGCATCGGAAACTACTACTGGCCTTCCAGGGAACGATCAAAGCGTAGACTGATTGAGACATTGCTCCCATGTCGGAAAGTGCGCATGGTGACTGTTGTATTCAATCCCGATGCAATTTCTGTGTTTCATCAACACTTTGAAGGTCCACAGATTACAGAATGCCTCCAGATGTGCATCGGAAACTACCACTGGCCTTCCAGGGAACGATGAAAGCGTAGACTGTTTGAGAAATTGTTCACATGGAGGAAAGTGCGCATGGTGACTGTTGTATTCAATCCTGATGCAATTTCTGTGTTTCATCAACACTCTGATAGTCCACAGATTACAGAATGCCTCCAGATGTACATCGGAAGCTACTACTGGTCTTCCAGGGAACGATCAAATCGTAAACTCTTTGAGACATTACTCCCATGGTGGAAAGTGCCCATGGAGACTGTTGTATTCAATCCCGATGCATTTTCTGTGTTTCATCAACACTCTGATAGTCCACAGATTGCAGAATAAATCCAGATGTGCATCGGAAACTACTACTGGTCTTCCTGGGAACGATCAAAGCGTAAACTCTTTGAGACATTACTCCCATGGAGGAATGTGCGCATGCTGACTGTTGTATTCAATCCCGATGCAATTTATGTGTTTCATCAACACTCTGATAGTCCACAGATTACAGAATGCCTCCAGATGTACATCGGAAGCTACTACTGGTCTTCCAGGGAACGATCAAACCGTAAACTCTTTGAGACATTACTCCCATGGAGGAAAGTGCCCATGGAGACTGTTGTATTTAATGCCGATGCATTTTCTGTGTTTCATCAACACTCTGATAGTACACAGATTGCAGTATAAATCCAGATGTGCATCGGAAACTACTACTTGTCTTCCTGGGAACGATGACAGCGTAGACTGTTTGAGACATTAATCCCATGGAGGAAAGCGCGCATGGTGACTGTTTTATTCAAACCCGATGCAATTTTAGTGTTTCATCATCACTCTGATAGTCCACAGATTACAGAATGCCTCCATATGTGCATCGGAAACTACTACTGGTCTTCCAGGGAACGATGACAGCGTAGACTGTTTGAGACATTAATCCCATGGAGGAAAGTGCGCATGGTGACTGTTTTATTCAATCCCGATGCAATTTCTGTGTTTCATCAACACTCTAATAGTCCACAGATTGCAGAATGCCTCCAGATGTACATCGGAAGCTACTACTGGTCTTCCAGGGAACGATCAAAGCGTAAACTCTTTGAGACATTACTCCCATGGAGGAAAGTGCCCATGGAGACTGTTGTATTCAATCCCAATGCAATTTTAGTGTTTCATCAACACTCTGATAGTCCACTGATTACAGGATGTCTCCAGATGTGCATCGGAAACTACTACTGGCCTTCCAGGGAACGATCAAAGCGTAGACTGATTGAGACATTGCTCCCATGTCGGAAAGTGCGCATGGTGACTGTTGTATTCAATCCCGATGCAATTTCTGTGTTTCATCAACACTTTGAAGGTCCACAGATTACAGAATGCCTCCAGATGTGCATCGGAAACTACCACTGGCCTTCCAGGGAACGATGAAAGCGTAGACTGTTTGAGAAATTGTTCACATGGAGGAAAGTGCGCATGGTGACTGTTGTATTCAATCCTGATGCAATTTCTGTGTTTCATCAACACTCTGATAGTCCACAGATTACAGAATGCCTCCAGATGTACATCGGAAGCTACTACTGGTCTTCCAGGGAACGATCAAATCGTAAACTCTTTGAGACATTACTCCCATGGTGGAAAGTGCCCATGGAGACTGTTGTATTCAATCCCGATGCATTTTCTGTGTTTCATCAACACTCTGATAGTCCACAGATTGCAGAATAAATCCAGATGTGCATCGGAAACTACTACTGGTCTTCCTGGGAACGATCAAAGCGTAAACTCTTTGAGACATTACTCCCATGGAGGAATGTGCGCATGCTGACTGTTGTATTCAATCCCGATGCAATTTATGTGTTTCATCAACACTCTGATAGTCCACAGATTACAGAATGCCTCCAGATGTACATCGGAAGCTACTACTGGTCTTCCAGGGAACGATCAAACCGTAAACTCTTTGAGACATTACTCCCATGGAGGAAAGTGCCCATGGAGACTGTTGTATTTAATGCCGATGCATTTTCTGTGTTTCATCAACACTCTGATAGTACACAGATTGCAGTATAAATCCAGATGTGCATCGGAAACTACTACTTGTCTTCCTGGGAACGATGACAGCGTAGACTGTTTGAGACATTAATCCCATGGAGGAAAGCGCGCATGGTGACTGTTTTATTCAAACCCGATGCAATTTTAGTGTTTCATCAACACTCTGATAGTCCACTGATTACAGGATGTCTCCAGATGTGCATCGGAAACTACTACTGGCCTTCCAGGGAACGATCAAAGCGTAGACTGTTTGAGACATTGCTCCCATGGAGGAAAGTGCGCATGCTGACTGTTGTATTCAATCCCGATGCAATTTCTGTGTTTCACCAACACTCTGATAGTCCACAGATTGCAGAATGCCACCAGACGTGCATCGGAAGCAACTACTGGTCTTCCAGGTAACGATCAAAGCGTACACTGTTTGAGACATAACTAACATGGAGGAAAGGGCGGATGGTGACTGTTGTATTCAATCCCGATGCAATTTTAGTGTGTCATCAACACTCTGGTAGTCCACTGATTACAGAATGCCTCCAGATGTGCATCGGAAACTACTACTGGCCTTCCAGGGAACGTTCAAAGCGTAGACTCTTTGAGACATTGCTCCCATGGAGGAAAGTGCGCATGGTGACTGTTGTGTTCAATCCCGATGCAATTTCTGTGTTTCATCAACACTCTGATAGTCCACAGATTACAGAATGCCTCCATATGTGCATCGGTAACTATTACTGGTCTTCAAGGGAACGATCAAAGCGTAGACTGTTTGAGACATTACTCCCATGGAGGAAAGTGCGCATGGTGACTCTTGTATTCAATCCCGATGCAATTTATGTGTTTCATCAACACTCAGATATTCCACAGATTACAGAATGCTTCCAGATGTGAATCGGAAACTACTACTGGTCTTCCAGGGAATGATCAAAGCGTAGACTGTTTGAGACATTACTCCCATGGAGGAAAGTGCGCATGGTGACTGTTGTATTCGATCCCGATGCAGTTTTAGTGTTTCATCAACACTCTGATAGTACACTGATTACAGAATGCCTCCAGATGTGCATCGGAAATTACTACTGGTCTTCCAGGGAATGATCACAGCGTAGACTATTTGAGACATTACTCCCATGGAGGAAAGTGCGCATGGTGACTCTTGTATTCAATCCCGATGCAATTTTAGTGTTTCATCAACACTCTGATAGTACACTGTTTACAGAATGCCTCCAGATGTGCATCGGAAACTACTACTGGCCTTCCAGGGAACGATCAAAGCGTAGACTGTTTGAGACATTGCTCCCATGGAGGAAAGTGCGCATTGTGACTGTTGTATTCAATCCCGATGCAATTTCTGTGTTTCATCAACACTCTGATAGTCCACACATTACAGAATTCCTCCAGATGTGCATCGGAAACTAACACTGGTCTTCCTGGGAACTATCAAATCGTAGACTGTTTGAGACATTCCTCCCATGGAGGAAAGGGCACATGGTGACTCTTGTATTCAATCCCGATGCAATTTATGTGTTTTTCAACACTCAGATAGTCCACAGATTACAGATTGCCTCCAGATGAGCATCGGAAACTACTACTGGTCTTCCAGGTAATGATCAAAGCGTAGACTGTTAGAGACATTGCTCCCATGGAGGAAAGTGCGCATGGTGCCTGTTGTATTCAAACCCGATGCAATTTGTGTGTTTCATCAACACTCTGATAGTCCACAGATTGCAGAATAAATCCAGATGTGCATCGGAAACTACTACTGGTCTTCCTGGGAACGATGACAGCGTAGACTGTTTGAGACATTAATCCCATGGAGGAAAGTGCGCATGGTGACTGTTTTATTCAATCCCGATGCAATTTCTGTGTTTCATCAACACTCTGATAGTCCACAGATTGCAGAATGCCTCCAGATGTACATCGGAAGCTACTACTGGTCTTCCAGGGAACGATCAAAGCGTAAACTCTTTGAGACATTACTCCCATGGAGGAAAGTGCCCATGGAGACTGTTGTATTCAATCCCGATGCAATTTTAGTGTTTCATCAACACTCTGATAGTCCACTGATTACAGGATGTCTCCAGATGTGCATCGGAAACTACTACTGGCCTTCCAGGGAACGATCAAAGCGTAGACTGATTGAGACATTGCTCCCATGGAGGAAAGTGCGCATGGTGACTGTTGTATTCAATCCCGATGCAATTTCTGTGTTTCATCAACACTTTGAAGGTCCACAGATTACAGAATGCCTCCAGATGTGCATCGGAAACTACCACTGGCCTTCCAGGGAACGATGAAAGCGTAGACTGTTTGAGAAATTGTTCACATGGAGGAAAGTGCGCATGGTGACTGTTGTATTCAATCCTGATGCAATTTCTGTGTTTCATCAACACTCTGATAGTCCACAGATTACAGAAAGCCTCCAGATGTACATCGGAAGCTACTACTGGTCTTCCAGGGAACGATCAAATCGTAAACTCTTTGAGACATTACTCCCATGGTGGAAAGTGCCCATGGAGACTGTTGTATTCAATCCCGATGCATTTTCTGTGTTTCATCAACACTCTGATAGTCCACAGATTGCAGAATAAATCCAGATGTGCATCGGAAACTACTACTAGTCTTCCTGGGAACGATCAAAGCGTAAACTCTTTGAGACATTACTCCCATGGAGGAATGTGCGCATGCTGACTGTTGTATTCAATCCCGATGCAATTTATGTGTTTCATCAACACTCTGATAGTCCACAGATTACAGAATGCCTCCAGATGTACATCGGAAGCTACTACTGGTCTTCCAGGGAACGATCAAACCGTAAACTCTTTGAGACATTACTCCCATGGAGGAAAGTGCCCATGGAGACTGTTGTATTTAATGCCGATGCATTTTCTGTGTTTCATCAACACTCTGATAGTACACAGATTGCAGTATAAATCCAGATGTGCATCGGAAACTACTACTTGTCTTCCTGGGAACGATGACAGCGTAGACTGTTTGAGACATTAATCCCATGGAGGAAAGCGCGCATGGTGACTGTTTTATTCAAACCCGATGCAATTTCTGTGTTTCATCATCACTCTGATAGTCCACAGATTATAGAATGCCTCCATATGTGCATCGGAAACTACTACTGGTCTTCCAGGGAACGATGACAGCGTAGACTCTTTGAGACATTACTCCCATGGAGGAATGTGCGCATGCCGACTGTTGTATTCAATCCCGATGCAATTTTAGTGTTTCATCAACACTCTGATAGTCCACTGATTACAGGATGTCTCCAGATGTGCATCGGAAACTACTACTGGCCTTCCAGGGAACGATCAAAGCGTAGACTGTTTGAGACATTGCTCCCATGGAGGAAAGTGCGCATGCTGACTGTTGTATTCAATCCCGATGCAATTTCTGTGTTTCACCAACACTCTGATAGTCCACAGATTGCAGAATGCCACCAGATGTGCATCGGAAGCAACTACTGGTCTTCCAGGTAACGATCAAAGCGTACACTGTTTGAGACATTACTCTAATGGATTAAAGTGCGCATGGTGACTGTTGTATTCAATCCCGATGCAATTTCTGTGTTTCATCAACACTCTGATCGTCCACAGGTTACAGAATGCCACCAGACGTGCATCGGAAACTGCTACTGGTCTCCCAGGGAACCATCAAAGCGTAGACTCTTTGAGACATTACTCCCATGGAGGAAAGTGCGCATGCTGACTGTTGTATTCAATACCGAGGCAATTTCTGTGTTTCATCAACACTTTGAAGGTCCACAGATTACAGAAAGCCACCTGATGTGCATCGTAAACTACTTCTGGTCTACCAGTTAACAATCAAAGCGTAGACTGTTTGAGACATACCTCCCGTGGAGGAAAGTGCGCAAGGTGACTGTTGTATTCAATCCCGATGCAATTTCTGTGTTTCATCAACACTCTGATAGTCCACAGATTACAGAATGCCTCCAGATGTGCATCGGAAACTATACTGGTCTTCCAGGGAATGATCAAAGCGTAGACTGTTTGAGAATTACTCCCATGGAGGAAAGTGCCCATGGAGACTGTTGTATTTAATGCCGATGCATTTTCTGTGTTTCATCAACACTCTGATAGTACACAGATTGCAGTATAAATCCAGATGTGCATCGGAAACTACTACTTGTCTTCTTGGGAACGATGACAGCGTAGACTGTTTGAGACATTAATCCCATGGAGGAAAGTGCGCATGGTGACTGTTTTATTCAAACCCGATGCAATTTCTGTGTTTCATCATCACTCTGATAGTCCACAGATTACAGAATGCCTCCATATGTGCATCGGAAACTACTACTGGTCTTCCAGGGAACGATGACAGCGTAGACTCTTTGAGACATTACTCCCATGGAGGAATGTGCGCATGCCGACTGTTGTATTCAATCCCGATGCAATTTTAGTGTTTCATCAACACTCTGATAGTCCACTGATTACAGGATGTCTCCAGATGTGCATCGGAAACTACTACTGGAATTCCAGGGAACGATCAAAGCGTAGACTGTTTGAGACATTGCTCCCATGGAGGAAAGTGCTCATGGTGACTGTTGTATTCAATCCCGATGCAATTTCTGTGTTTCACCAACACTCTGATAGTCCACAGATTGCAGAATGCCACCAGACGTGCATCGGAAGCAACTACTGGTCTTCCAGGTAACGATAAAAGCGTACACTGTTTGAGACATAACTAACATGGAGGAAAGGGCGGATGGTGACTGTTGTATTCAATCCCGATGCAATTTTAGTGTGTCATCAACACTCTGGTAGTCCACTGATTACAGAATGCCTCCAGATGTGCATCGGAAACTACTACTGGCCTTCCAGGGAACGTTCAAAGCGTAGACTCTTTGAGACATTGCTCCCATGGAGGAAAGTGCGCATGGTGACTGTTGTGTTCAATCCCGATGCAATTTCTGTGTTTCATCAACACTCTGATAGTCCACAGATTACAGAATGCCTCCATATGTGCATCGGTAACTATTACTGGTCTTCAAGGGAACGATCAAAGCGTAGACTGTTTGAGACATTACTCCCATGGAGGAAAGTGCGCATGGTGTCTCTTGTATTCAATCCCGATGCAATTTATGTGTTTCATCAACACTCAGATATTCCACAGATTACAGAATGCTTCCAGATGTGAATCGGAAACTACTACTGGTCTTCCAGGGAATGATCAAAGCGTAGACTGTTTGAGACATTACTCCCATGGAGGAAAGTGCGCATGGTGACTGTTGTATTCGATCCCGATGCAGTTTTAGTGTTTCATCAACACTCTGATAGTCCACTGATTACAGAATGCCTCCAGATGTGCATCGGAAATTACTACTGGTCTTCCAGGGAATGATCACAGCGTAGACTATTTGAGACATTACTCCCATGGAGGAAAGTGCGCATGGTGACTCTTGTAATCAATCCCGATGCAATTTTAGTGTTTCATCAACACTCTGATAGTACACTGTTTACAGAATGCCTCCAGATGTGCATCGGAAACTACTACTGGCCTTCCAGGGAACGATCAAAGCGTAGACTGTTTGAGACATTGCTCCCATGGAGGAAAGTGCGCATTGTGACTGTTGTATTCAATCCCGATGCAATTTCTGTGTTTCATCAACACTCTGATAGTCCACACATTACAGAATTCCTCCAGATGTGCATCGGAAACTAACACTGGTCTTCCTGGGAACTATCAAATCGTAGACTGTTTGAGACATTCCTCCCATGGAGGAAAGGGCACATGGTGACTCTTGTATTCAATCCCGATGCAATTTATGTGTTTTTCAACACTCAGATAGTCCACAGATTACAGATTGCCTCCAGATGAGCATCGGAAACTACTACTGGTCTTCCAGGTAATGATCAAAGCGTAGACTGTTAGAGACATTGCTCCCATGGAGGAAAGTGCGCATGGTGCCTGTTGTATTCAAACCCGATGCAATTTGTGTGTTTCATCAACACTCTGATAGTCCACAGATTGCAGAATAAATCCAGATGTGCATCGGAAACTACTACTGGTCTTCCTGGGAACGATGACAGCGTAGACTGTTTGAGACATTAATCCCATGGAGGAAAGTGCGCATGGTGACTGTTTTATTCAATCCCGATGCAATTTCTGTGTTTCATCAACACTCTGATAGTCCACAGATTGCAGAATGCCTCCAGATGTACATCGGAAGCTACTACTGGTCTTCCAGGGAACGATCAAAGCGTAAACTCTTTGAGACATTACTCCCATGGAGGAAAGTGCCCATGGAGACTGTTGTATTCAATCCCGATGCAATTTTAGTGTTTCATCAACACTCTGATAGTCCACTGATTACAGGATGTCTCCAGATGTGCATCGGAAACTACTACTGGCCTTCCAGGGAACGATCAAAGCGTAGACTGATTGAGACATTGCTCCCATGGAGGAAAGTGCGCATGGTGACTGTTGTATTCAATCCCGATGCAATTTCTGTGTTTCATCAACACTTTGAAGGTCCACAGATTACAGAATGCCTCCAGATGTGCATCGGAAACTACCACTGGCCTTCCAGGGAACGATGAAAGCGTAGACTGTTTGAGAAATTGTTCACATGGAGGAAAGTGCGCATGGTGACTGTTGTATTCAATCCTGATGCAATTTCTGTGTTTCATCAACACTCTGATAGTCCACAGATTACAGAATGCCTCCAGATGTACATCGGAAGCTACTACTGGTCTTCCAGGGAACGATCAAATCGTAAACTCTTTGAGACATTACTCCCATGGTGGAAAGTGCCCATGGAGACTGTTGTATTCAATCCCGATGCATTTTCTGTGTTTCATCAACACTCTGATAGTCCACAGATTGCAGAATAAATCCAGATGTGCATCGGAAACTACTACTAGTCTTCCTGGGAACGATCAAAGCGTAAACTCTTTGAGACATTACTCCCATGGAGGAATGTGCGCATGCTGACTGTTGTATTCAATCCCGATGCAATTTATGTGTTTCATCAACACTCTGATAGTCCACAGATTACAGAATGCCTCCAGATGTACATCGGAAGCTACTACTGGTCTTCCAGGGAACGATCAAACCGTAAACTCTTTGAGACATTACTCCCATGGAGGAAAGTGCCCATGGAGACTGTTGTATTTAATGCCGATGCATTTTCTGTGTTTCATCAACACTCTGATAGTACACAGATTGCAGTATAAATCCAGATGTGCATCGGAAACTACTACTTGTCTTCCTGGGAACGATGACAGCGTAGACTGTTTGAGACATTAATCCCATGGAGGAAAGCGCGCATGGTGACTGTTTTATTCAAACCCGATGCAATTTCTGTGTTTCATCATCACTCTGATAGTCCACAGATTATAGAATGCCTCCATATGTGCATCGGAAACTACTACTGGTCTTCCAGGGAACGATGACAGCGTAGACTCTTTGAGACATTACTCCCATGGAGGAATGTGCGCATGCCGACTGTTGTATTCAATCCCGATGCAATTTTAGTGTTTCATCAACACTCTGATAGTCCACTGATTACAGGATGTCTCCAGATGTGCATCGGAAACTACTACTGGCCTTCCAGGTAACGATCAAAGCGTAGACTGTTTGAGACATTGCTCCCATGGAGGAAAGTGCGCATGCTGACTGTTGTATTCAATCCCGATGCAATTTCTGTGTTTCACCAACACTCTGATAGTCCACAGATTGCAGGATGCCACCAGATGTGCATCGGAAGCAACTACTGGTCTTCCAGGTAACGATCAAAGCGTACACTGTTTGAGACATTACTCTAATGGATTAAAGTGCGCATGGTGACTGTTGTATTCAATCCCGATGCAATTTCTGTGTTTCATCAACACTCTGATCGTCCACAGGTTACAGAATGCCACCAGACGTGCATCGGAAACTGCTACTGGTCTCCCAGGGAACCATCAAAGCGTAGACTCTTTGAGACATTACTCCCATGGAGGAAAGTGCGCATGCTGACTGTTGTATTCAATACCGAGGCAATTTCTGTGTTTCATCAACACTTTGAAGGTCCACAGATTACAGAAAGCCACCTGATGTGCATCGTAAACTACTTCTGGTCTACCAGTTAACAATCAAAGCGTAGACTGTTTGAGACATACCTCCCGTGGAGGAAAGTGCGCAAGGTGACTGTTGTATTCAATCCCGATGCAATTTCTGTGTTTCATCAACACTCTGATAGTCCACAGATTACAGAATGCCTCCAGATGTGCATCGGAAACTATACTGGTCTTCCAGGGAATGATCAAAGCGTAGACTGTTTGAGAATTACTCCCATGGAGGAAAGTGCCCATGGAGACTGTTGTATTTAATGCCGATGCATTTTCTGTGTTTCATCAACACTCTGATAGTACACAGATTGCAGTATAAATCCAGATGTGCATCGGAAACTACTACTTGTCTTCTTGGGAACGATGACAGCGTAGACTGTTTGAGACATTAATCCCATGGAGGAAAGTGCGCATGGTGACTGTTTTATTCAAACCCGATGCAATTTCTGTGTTTCATCATCACTCTGATAGTCCACAGATTACAGAATGCCTCCATATGTGCATCGGAAACTACTACTGGTCTTCCAGGGAACGATGACAGCGTAGACTCTTTGAGACATTACTCCCATGGAGGAATGTGCGCATGCCGACTGTTGTATTCAATCCCGATGCAATTTTAGTGTTTCATCAACACTCTGATAGTCCACTGATTACAGGATGTCTCCAGATGTGCATCGGAAACTACTACTGGAATTCCAGGGAACGATCAAAGCGTAGACTGTTTGAGGCATTGCTCCCATGGAGGAAAGTGCTCATGGTGACTGTTGTATTCAATCCCGATGCAATTTCTGTGTTTCACCAACACTCTGATAGTCCACAGATTGCAGAATGCCACCAGACGTGCATCGGAAGCAACTACTGGTCTTCCAGGTAACGATAAAAGCGTACACTGTTTGAGACACAACTAACATGGAGGAAAGGGCGGATGGTGACTGTTGTATTCAATCCCGATGCAATTTTAGTGTGTCATCAACACTCTGGTAGTCCACTGATTACAGAATGCCTCCAGATGTGCATCGGAAACTACTACTGGCCTTCCAGGGAACGTTCAAAGCGTAGACTCTTTGAGACATTGCTCCCATGGAGGAAAGTGCGCATGGTGACTGTTGTGTTCAATCCCGATGCAATTTCTGTGTTTCATCAACACTCTGATAGTCCACAGATTACAGAATGCCTCCATATGTGCATCGGTAACTATTACTGGTCTTCAAGGGAACGATCAAAGCGTAGACTGTTTGAGACATTACTCCCATGGAGGAAAGTGCGCATGGTGTCTCTTGTATTCAATCCCGATGCAATTTATGTGTTTCATCAACACTCAGATATTCCACAGATTACAGAATGCTTCCAGATGTGAATCGGAAACTACTACTGGTCTTCCAGGGAATGATCAAAGCGTAGACTGTTTGAGACATTACTCCCATGGAGGAAAGTGCGCATGGTGACTGTTGTATTCGATCCCGATGCAGTTTTAGTGTTTCATCAACACTCTGATAGTCCACTGATTACAGAATGCCTCCAGATGTGCATCGGAAATTACTACTGGTCTTCCAGGGAATGATCACAGCGTAGACTATTTGAGACATTACTCCCATGGAGGAAAGTGCGCATGGTGACTCTTGTAATCAATCCCGATGCAATTTTAGTGTTTCATCAACACTCTGATAGTACACTGTTTACAGAATGCCTCCAGATGTGCATCGGAAACTACTACTGGCCTTCCAGGGAACGATCAAAGCGTAGACTGTTTGAGACATTGCTCCCATGGAGGAAAGTGCGCATTGTGACTGTTGTATTCAATCCCGATGCAATTTCTGTGTTTCATCAACACTCTGATAGTCCACACATTACAGAATGCCTCCAGATGTGCATCGGAAACTAACACTGGTCTTCCTGGGAACTATCAAATCGTAGACTGTTTGAGACATTCCTCCCATGGAGGAAAGGGCACATGGTGACTCTTGTATTCAATCCCGATGCAATTTATGTGTTTTTCAACACTCAGATAGTCCACAGATTACAGATTGCCTCCAGATGAGCATCGGAAACTACTACTGGTCTTCCAGGTAATGATCAAAGCGTAGACTGTTAGAGACATTGCTCCCATGGAGGAAAGTGCGCATGGTGCCTGTTGTATTCAAACCCGATGCAATTTGTGTCTTTCATCAACACTCTGATAGTCCACAGATTGCAGAATAAATCCAGATGTGCATCGGAAACTACTACTGGTCTTCCTGGGAACGATGACAGCGTAGACTGTTTGAGACATTAATCCCATGGAGGAAAGTGCGCATGGTGACTGTTTTATTCAATCCCGATGCAATTTCTGTGTTTCATCAACACTCTGATAGTCCACAGATTGCAGAATGCCTCCAGATTTACATCGGAAGCTACTACTGGTCTTCCAGGGAACGATCAAAGCGTAAACTCTTTGAGACATTACTCCCATGGAGGAAAGTGCCCATGGAGACTGTTGTATTCAATCCCGATGCAATTTTAGTGTTTCATCAACACTCTGATAGTCCACTGATTACAGGATGTCTCCAGATGTGCATCGGAAACTACTACTGGCCTTCCAGGGAACGATCAAAGCGTAGACTGATTGAGACATTGCTCCCATGGAGGAAAGTGCGCATGGTGACTGTTGTATTGAATCCCGATTCAATTTCTGTGTTTCATCAACACTCTGATAGTCCACAGATTACAGAATGCCACCAGACGTGCATCGGAAGCAACTACTGGTCTTCCAGGTAACGGTGAAAGCGTACACTGTTTGAGACATTACTCTAATGGATTAAAGTGCGCATGGTGACTGTTGTATTCAATCCCGATGCAATTTCTGTGTTTCATCAACACTCTGATCGTCCACAGGTTACAGAATGCCACCAGACGTGCATCGGAAACTACTACTGGTCTCCCAGGGAACCATCAAAGCGTAGACTCTTTGAGACATTACTCCCATGGAGGAAAGTGCGCATGATGACTGTTGTATTCAATACCGAGGCAATTTCTGTGTTTCATCAACACTTTGAAGGTCCACAGATTACAGAATGCCACCTGATGTGCATCGTAAACTACTTCTGGTCTTCCAGTTAACAAACAAAGCGTAGACTGTTTGAGACATACCTCCCGTGGAGGAGAGTGCGCAAGGTGACTGTTGTATTCAATCCCAATGCAATTTCTGTGTTTCATCAACACTCTGATAGTCCACAGATTACAGAATGGGTCCAGATGTGCATCGGAAACTGTACTGGTCTTCCAGGGAATGATCAAAGCGTAGACTGTTTGAGAATTACTCCCATGGAGGAAAGTGGGCATGGTGACTGTTGTATTCAATCCCGATGCAATTTCTGTGTTTCATCAACACTTTGAAGGTCCACAGATTACAGAATGCCTCCAGATGTGCATCGGAAACTACCACTGGCCTTCCAGGGAACGATGAAAGCGTTGACTGTTTGAGAAATTGTTCACATGGAGGAAAGTGCGCATGGTGACTGTTGTATTCAATCCTGATGCAATTTCTGTGTTTCATCAACACTCTGATAGTCCACTGATTACAGGATGTCTCCAGATGTGCATCGGAAACTACTACTGGCCTTCCAGGGAACGATCAAAGCGTAGACTGATTGAGACATTGCTCCCATGGAGGAAAGTGCGCATGGTGACTGTTGTATTCAATCCCGATTCAATTTCTGTGTTTCATCAACACTCTGATAGTCCACAGATTACAGAATGCCACCAGACGTGCATCGGAAGCAACTACTGGTCTTCCAGGTAACGGTCAAAGCGTACACTGTTTGAGACATTACTCTAATGGATTAAAGTGCGCATGGTGACTGTTGTATTCAATCCCGATGCAATTTCTGTGTTTCATCAACACTCTGATCGTCCACAGGTTACAGAATGCCACCAGACGTGCATCGGAAACTACTACTGGTCTTCCTGGGAACGATCAAAGCGTAAACTCTTTGAGACATTACTCCCATGGAGGATTGTGCGCATGCTGACTGTTGTATTCAATCCCGATGCAATTTATGTGTTTCATCAACACTCTGATAGTCCACAGATTACAGAATGCCTCCAGATGTACATCGGAAGCTACTACTGGTCTTCCAGGGAACGATCAAACCGTAAACTCTTTGAGACATTACTCCCATGGAGGAAAGTGCCCATGGAGACTGTTGTATTTAATGCCGATGCATTTTCTGTGTTTCATCAACACTCTGATAGTACACAGATTGCAGTATAAATCCAGATGTGCATCGGAAACTACTACTTGTCTTCCTGGGAACGATGACAGCGTAGACTGTTTGAGACATTAATCCCATGGAGGAAAGCGCGCATGGTGACTGTTTTATTCAAACCCGATGCAATTTCTGTGTTTCATCATCACTCTGATAGTCCACAGATTACAGAATGCCTCCATATGTGCATCGGAAACTACTACTGGTCTTCCAGGGAACGATGACAGCGTAGACTCTTTGAGACATTACTCCCATGGAGGAATGTGCGCATGCCGACTGTTGTATTCAATCCCGATGCAATTTTAGTGTTTCATCAACACTCTGATAGTCCACTGATTACAGGATGTCTCCAGATGTGCATCGGAAACTACTACTGGCCTTCCAGGGAACGATCAAAGCGTAGACTGTTTGAGACATTGCTCCCATGGAGGAAAGTGCGCATGCTGACTGTTGTATTCAATCCCGATGCAATTTCTGTGTTTCACCAACACTCTGATAGTCCACAGATTGCAGAATGCCACCAGACGTGCATGGGAAGCAACTACTGGTCTTCCAGGTAACGATCAAAGCGTACACTGTTTGAGACATTACTCTAATGGATTAAAGTGCGCATGGTGACTGTTGTATTCAATCCCGATGCAATTTCTGTGTTTCATCAACACTCTGATCGTCCACAGGTTACAGAATGCCACCAGACGTGCATCGGAAACTGCTACTGGTCTCCCAGGGAACAATCAAAGCGTAGACTCTTTGAGACATTACTCCCATGGAGGAAAGTGCGCATGCTGACTGTTGTATTCAATACCGAGGCAATTTCTGTGTTTCATCAACACTTTGAAGGTCCACAGATTACAGAATGCCACCTGATGTGCATCGTAAACTACTTCTGGTCTACCAGTTAACAATCAAAGCGTAGACTGTTTGAGACATACCTCCCGTGGAGGAAAGTGCGCAAGGTGACTGTTGTATTCAATCCCGATGCAATTTCTGTGTTTCATCAACACTCTGATAGTCCACAGATTACAGAATGCCTCCAGATGTGCATCGGAAACTATACTGGTCTTCCAGGGAATGATCAAAGCGTAGACTGTTTGAGAATTACTCCCATGGAGGAAAGTGCCCATGGAGACTGTTGTATTTAATGCCGATGCATTTTCTGTGTTTCATCAACACTCTGATAGTACACAGATTGCAGTATAAATCCAGATGTGCATCGGAAACTACTACTTGTCTTCCTGGGAACGATGACAGCGTAGACTGTTTGAGACATTAATCCCATGGAGGAAAGTGCGCATGGTGACTGTTTTATTCAAACCCGATGCAATTTCTGTGTTTCATCATCACTCTGATAGTCCACAGATTACAGAATGCCTCCATATGTGCATCGGAAACTACTACTGGTCTTCCAGGGAACGATGACAGCGTAGACTCTTTGAGACATTACTCCCATGGAGGAATGTGCGCATGCCGACTGTTGTATTCAATCCCGATGCAATTTTAGTGTTTCATCAACACTCTGATAGTCCACTGATTACAGGATGTCTCCAGATGTGCATCGGAAACTACTACTGGCCTTCCAGGGAACGATCAAAGCGTAGACTGTTTGAGACATTGCTCCCATGGAGGAAAGTGCTCATGGTGACTGTTGTATTCAATCCCGATGCAATTTCTGTGTTTCACCAACACTCTGATAGTCCACAGATTGCAGAATGCCACCAGACGTGCATCGGAAGCAACTACTGGTCTTCCAGGTAACGATCAAAGCGTTCACTGTTTGAGACATTACTCTAATGGATTAAAGTGCGCATGGTGACTGTTGTATTCAATCCCGATGCAATTTCTGTGTTTCATCAACACTCTGATCGTCCACAGGTTACAGAATGCCACCAGACGTGCATCGGAAACTGCTACTGGTCTCCCAGGGAACCATCAAAGCGTAGACTCTTTGAGACATTACTCCCATGGAGGAAAGTGCGCATGCTGACTGTTGTATTCAATACCGAGGCAATTTCTGTGTTTCATCAACACTTTGAAGGTCCACAGATTACAGAATGCCACCTGATGTGCATCGTAAACTACTTCTGGTCTACCAGTTAACAATCAAAGCGTAGACTGTTTGAGACATACCTCCCGTGGAGGAAAGTGCGCAAGGTGACTGTTGTATTCAATCCCGATGCAATTTCTGTGTTTCATCAACACTCTGATAGTCCACAGATTACAGAATGGGTCCAGATGTGCATCGGAAACTATACTGGTCTTCCAGGGAATGATCAAAGCGTAGACTGTTTGAGAATTACTCCCATGGAGGAAAGTGGGCATGGTGACTGTTGTATTCAATCCCGATGCAATTTCTGTGTTTCATCAACACTCTGATAGTCCACAGATTACAGAATGGGTCCAGATGTGCATCGGAAACTATACTGGTCTTCCAGGGAACGATCAAAGCGTAGACTCTTTGAGACATTACTCCCATGGAGGAATGTGCGCATGCTGACTGTTGTATTCAATCCCGATGCAATTTTAGTGTTTCATCAACACTCTGATAGTCCACTGATTACAGGATGTCTCCAGATGTGCATCGGAAACTACTACTGGCCTTCAAGGGAACGATCAAAGCGTAGACTGTTTGAGACATTGCTCCCATGGAGGAAAGTGCGCATGCTGACTGTTGTATTCAATCCCGATGCAATTTCTGTGTTTCACCAACACTCTGATAGTCCACAGATTGCAGAATGCCACCAGACGTGCATGGGAAGCAACTACTGGTCTTCCAGGTAACGATCAAAGCGTACACTGTTTGAGACATTACTCTAATGGATTAAAGTGCGCATGGTGACTGTTGTATTCAATCCCGATGCAATTTCTGTGTTTCATCAACACTCTGATCGTCCACAGGTTACAGAATGCCACCAGACGTGCATCGGAAACTGCTACTGGTCTCCCAGGGAACCATCAAAGCGTAGACTCTTTGAGACATTACTCCCATGGAGGAAAGTGCGCATGCTGACTGTTGTATTCAATACCGAGGCAATTTCTGTGTTTCATCAACACTTTGAAGGTCCACAGATTACAGAATGCCACCTGATGTGCATCGTAAACTACTTCTGGTCTACCAGTTAACAATCAAAGCGTAGACTGTTTGAGACATACCTCCCGTGGAGGAAAGTGCGCAAGGTGACTGTTGTATTCAATCCCGATGCAATTTCTGTGTTTCATCAACACTCTGATAGTCCACAGATTACAGAATGCCTCCAGATGTGCATCGGAAACTATACTGGTCTTCCAGGGAATGATCAAAGCGTAGACTGTTTGAGAATTACTCCCATGGAGGAAAGTGCCCATGGAGACTGTTGTATTTAATGCCGATGCATTTTCTGTGTTTCATCGACACTCTGATAGTACACAGATTGCAGTATAAATCCAGATGTGCATCGGAAACTACTACTTGTCTTCCTGGGAACGATGACAGCGTAGACTGTTTGAGACATTAATCCCATGGAGGAAAGTGCGCATGGTGACTGTTTTATTCAAACCCGATGCAATTTCTGTGTTTCATCATCACTCTGATAGTCCACAGATTACAGAATGCCTCCATATGTGCATCGGAAACTACTACTGGTCTTCCAGGGAACGATGACAGCGTAGACTCTTTGAGACATTACTCCCATGGAGGAATGTGCGCATGCCGACTGTTGTATTCAATCCCGATGCAATTTTAGTGTTTCATCAACACTCTGATAGTCCACTGATTACAGGATGTCTCCAGATGTGCATCGGAAACTACTACTGGCCTTCCAGGGAACGATCAAAGCGTAGACTGTTTGAGACATTGCTCCCATGGAGGAAAGTGCTCATGGTGACTGTTGTATTCAATCCCGATGCAATTTCTGTGTTTCACCAACACTCTGATAGTCCACAGATTGCAGAATGCCACCAGACGTGCATCGGAAGCTACTACTGGTCTTCCAGGTAACGATCAAAGCGTTCACTGTTTGAGACATTACTCTAATGGATTAAAGTGCGCATGGTGACTGTTGTATTCAATCCCGATGCAATTTCTGTGTTTCATCAACACTCTGATCGTCCACAGGTTACAGAATGCCACCAGACGTGCATCGGAAACTGCTACTGGTCTCCCAGGGAACCATCAAAGCGTAGACTCTTTGAGACATTACTCCCATGGAGGAAAGTGCGCATGCTGACTGTTGTATTCAATACCGAGGCAATTTCTGTGTTTCATCAACACTTTGAAGGTCCACAGGTTACAGAATGCCACCTGATGTGCATCGTAAACTACTTCTGGTCTACCAGTTAACAATCAAAGCGTAGACTGTTTGAGACATACCTCCCGTGGAGGAAAGTGCGCAAGGTGACTGTTGTATTCAATCCCGATGCAATTTCTGTGTTTCATCAACACTCTGATAGTCCACAGATTACAGAATGGGTCCAGATGTGCATCGGAAACTATACTGGTCTTCCAGGGAATGATCAAAGCGTAGACTGTTTGAGAATTACTCCCATGGAGGAAAGTGGGCATGGTGACTGTTGTATTCAATCCCGATGCAATTTCTGTGTTTCATCAACACTCTGATAGTCCACAGATTACAGAATGGGTCCAGATGTGCATCGGAAACTATACTGGTCTTCCAGGGAACGATCAAAGCGTAGACTCTTTGAGACATTACTCCCATGGAGGAATGTGCGCATGCTGACTGTTGTATTCAATCCCGATGCAATATCTGAGTTTCATCAACACTCTGATAGTCCACAGATTACAGAACGCCTCCAGATGTGCATCGGTAACTACTACTGGTCTTCAAGGTAACGATCAAAGCGTAGACTGTTTGAGACATACCTCCCATGGAGGAAAGTGAGCATGGTGACTGTTTTATTCAAACCCGATGCAATTTCTGTGTTTAATCAACACTCTGATAGTCCACACATTACAGAATGCCCTCAGATGTGCATCGGTAACTACTACTGGTCTTCCAGCGAACGACCAAAGCGTAGACTGTTTGAGACATTACTCCAATGGAGGAAAGTGCGCATGGTGACTGTTGTATTCAATCCCGATGCAATTTCTGTGTTTCATCAACACTCTGATAGTCCACAGATTACAGAATGCCTCCAGATGTACATCGGAAGCTACTGCTGGTCTTCCAGTGAACGATCAAAGCGTAAACTCTTTGAGACATTACTCCCATGGAGGAAAGTGCCCATGGAGACTGTTGTATTCAATCCCGATGCATTTTCTGTGTTTCATCAACACTGTGATAGTCCACAGATTGCAGAATAAATCTAGATGTGCATCGGAAACTACTACTGGTCTTCCTGGGAACGATCAAAGCGTAGACTCTTTGAGACATTGCTCCCATGGAGGAAAGTGCGCATGGTTACTGTTGTATTCACTCCCGATGAAATTTCTGTGTTTCATCAACACTTTGAAGGTCCACAGATTACAGAATGCCTCCAGATGTGCATCGGAAACTAACACTGGTCTTCCAGGGAACTATCAAAGCGTAGACTGTTTGAGACATTACTAACATGGAGGAAAGGGCGGATGGTGACTGTTGTATTCAATTCCGATGCAATTTTAGTGTGTCATCAACACTCTGATAGTCCACTGATTACAGAATGCCTCCAGATGTGCATCGGAAACTACTACTGGCCTTCCAGGGAACGTTCAAAGCGTAGACTCTTTGAGACATTGCTCCCATGGAGGAAAGTGCGCATGGTGACTCTTGTATTCAATCCCGATGCAATTTATGTGTTTCATCAACACTCAGATATTCCACAGATTACAGAATGCCTCCAGATGTGAATCGGAAACTACTACTGGTCTTCCAGGGAATGATCAAAGCGTAGACTGTTTGAGACATTACTCCCATGGAGGAAAGTGCGCATGGTGACTGTTGTATTCGATCCCGATGCAGTTTTAGTGTTTCATCAACACTCTGATAGTCCACTGATTACAGAATGCCTCCAGATGTGCATCGGAAATTACTACTGGTCCTCCTGGGAATGATCACAGCGTAGGCTCTTTGAGACATTACTCCCATGGAGGAATGTGCGTATGCTGACTGTTGTATTCAATCCCGAGTCAATTTCTGTGTTTCATCAACACTCTGATAGTCCACAGATTACAGAATGCCTCCAGATGTGCATCGGTAACTACTACTGGTCTTCAAGGGAACGATCAAAGCGTTGACTGTTTGAGACATTACTCCCATGGAGGAAAGTGCGCATGGTGACTCTTGTATTCAATCCCGATGCAATTTTAGTGATTCATCAACACTCTGATAGTACACTGATTACAGAATGCCTCCAGATGTGCATCGGAAACTACTATTGGCCTTCCAGGGAACGATCAAAGCGTAGACTGTTTGAGACATTGCTCCCATGGAGGAAAGTGCGCATTGTGACTGTTGTATTCAATCCCGATGCAATTTCTGTGTTTCATCAACACTCTGATAATCCACACATTACAGAATGCCTCCAGATGTGCATCGGAAACTAACACTGGTCTTCCTGGGAACTATCAAATCGTAGACTGTTTGAGACATTCCTCCCATGGAGGAAAGGGTACATGGTGACTCTGGTATTCACTCCCGATGCAATTTATGTGTTATTCAACACTCAGATAGTCCACAGATTACAGATTGCCTCCAGATGAGCATCGGAAACTACTACTGGTCTTCCAGGTAATGATCAAAGCGTAGACTGTTAGAGACATTGTTCCCATGGAGCTAAGTGCGCATGGTGCCTGTTGTATTCAAACCCGATGCAATTTGTGTGTTTCATCAACACTCTGATAGTCCACAGATTGCAGAATAAATCCAGATGTGCATCGGAAACTACTACTGGTCTTCCTGGGAACGATGACAGCGTAGACTGTTTGAGACATTAATCCCATGGAGGAAAGTGCGCATGGTGACTGTTTTATTCAATCCCGATGCAATTTCTGTGTTTCATCAACACTCTGATAGTCCACAGATTACAGAATGCCTCCAGATGTACATCGGAAGCTACTACTGGTCTTCCAGGGAACGATCAAAGCGTAAACTCTTTGAGACATTACTCCCATGGAGGAAAGTGCCCATGGAGACTGTTGTATTCAATCCCGATGCATTTTCTGTGTTTCATCAACACTCTGATAGTCCACAGATTGCAGAATAAATGCAGATGTGCATCGGAAACTACTACTGGTCTTCCTGGGAACGATGACAGCGTAGACTGTTTGAGACATTAGTCCCATGGAGGAAAGTGCGCATGGTGACTGTTTTATTCAAACCCGATGCAATTTCTGTGTTTCAACAACACTCTGATAGTCCACAGATTACAGAATGCCTCCATATGTGCATCGGAAACTACTACTGGTCTTCCAGGGAACGATGATAGCGTAGACTCTTTGAGACATTACTCCCATGGAGGAATGTGCGCATGCTGACTGTTGTATTCAATCCCGATGCAATTTTAGTGTTTCACCAACACTCTGATAGTCCACTGATTACAGGATGTCTCCAGATGTGCATCGGAAACTACTACTGGCATTCCAGGGAACGATCAAAGCGTAGACTGTTTGAGACATTGCTCCCATGGAGGAAAGTGCGCATGGTGACTGTTGTATTCAATCCCGATTCAATTTCTGTGTTTCATCAACACTCTGATAGTCCACAGATTACAGAATGCCACCAGACGTGCATCGGAAGCAACTACTGGTCTTCCAGGTAACGATCAAGGCGTACACTGTTTGAGACATTACTCTAATGGATTAAAGTGCGCATGGTGACTGTTGTATTCAATCCCGAGGCAATTTCTGTGTTTCATCAACACTCTGATCGTCCACAGGTTACAGAATGCCACCAGACGTGCATCGGAAACTACTGCTGGTCTCCCAGGGAACCATCAAAGCGTAGACTGTTTGAGACATTACTCCCATGGAGGAAAGTGCGCATGCTGACTGTTGTATTCAATACCGAGGCAATTTCTGTGTTTCATCATTACTTTGAAGGTCCACAGATTACAGAATGCCACCTGATGTGCATCGTAAACTACTTCTGGTCTTCCAGTTAACAATCAAAGCGTAGACTGTTTGAGACATACCTCCCGTGGAGGAAAGTGCGCAAGGTGACTGTTGTATTCAATCCCGATGAAATTTCTGTGTTTCATCAACACTCTGATAGTCCACAGATTACAGAATGGGTCCAGATGTGCATCGGAAACTATACTGGTCTTCCAGGGAATGATCAAAGCGTAGACTGTTTGAGAATTACTCCCATGGAGGAAAGTGGGCATGGTGACTGTTGTATTCAATCCCGATGCAATTTCTGTGTTTCATCAACACTTTGAAGGTCCACAGATTACAGAATGCCTCCAGATGTGCATCGGAAACTACCACTGGCCTTCCAGGGAACGATGAAAGCGTAGACTATTTGAGAAATTGTTCACATGGAGGAAAGTGCGCATGGTGACTGTTGTATTCAATCCTGATGCAATTTCTGTGTTTCATTATCACTCTGATAGTCCACAGATTACAGAATGCCTCCAGATGTGCATCGGTAACTACTACTTGTATTCCAGGGAACGATCAAAGCGTAGACTCTTTGAGACATTACTCTCATGGAGGAATGTGCGCATGCTGACTGTTGTATTCAATCCCGAGGCAATTTCTGTGTTTCATCAACACTCTGATAGTCCACTCATTACAGAATGCCTCCAGATGTGCATCGGTAACTACTACTGGTCTTCCAGGGAACGACCAAAGCGTAGACTGTTTGAGACATTACTCCAATGGAGGAAAGTGCGCATGGTGACTGTTGTATTCAATCCCGATGCAATTTCTGTGTTTCATCTACTCTCTGATAGTCCACAGATTACAGAATGCCTCCAGATGTACATCGGAAGCTACTACTGGTCTTCCAGGGAACGATCAAAGCGTAAACTCTTTGAGACATTACTCCCATGGAGGAAAGTGCCCATGGAGACTGTTGTATTCAATCCCGATGCATTTTCTGTGTTTCATCAACACTGTGATAGTCTACAGATTGCAGAATAAATCCAGATGTGCATCGGAAACTACTACTGGTCTTCCTGGGAACGATCAAAGCGTAGACTGTTTGAGACATTACTCCCATGGAGGGAAGTGCGCATGGTTACTGTTGTATTCACTCCCGATGAAATTTCTGTGTGTCATCAACACTTTGAAGGTCCACAGATTACAGAATGCCTCCAGATGTGCATCGGAAACTACTACTGGTCTTCCATGGAACGACCAAAGTGTAAACTCTTAGAGACATTACTCCCATGGAGGAAAGTGCGCATTGTGGCTGTTGTATTCAATCCCGAGGCCATTTCTGTGTTTCATCAACACTCTGATAGTCGTCAGATTACAGAATGCCTCCAGATGTGCATCGGAAACTAACACTGGTCTTCCAGGGAACTATCAAATCGTAGACTGTTTGAGACATTACTAACATGGAGGAAAGGGCGGATGGTGACTGTTGTATTCAATCCCGATGAAATTTTAGTGTGTCATCAACACTCTGATAGTGCACTGATTACAGAATGCCTCCAGATGTGCATCGGAAACTACTACTGGCCTTCCAGGGAACGTTCAAAGCGTAGACTCTTTGAGACATTGCGCCCATGGAGGAAAGTTCGCATGGTGACTGTTGTATTCAATCCCGATGCAATTTCTGTGTTTCATCAACACTCTGATAGTCCACAGATTACAGAATGCCTCCATATGTGCATCGGTAACTACTACTGGTCTTCAAGGGAACGATCAAAGCGTAGACTGTTTGAGACATTACTCCCATGGAAGAAAGTGCGCATGGTGACTCTTGTATTCAATCCCGATGCAATTTATGTGTTTCATCAACACTCAGATATTCCACAGATTACAGAATGCCTCCAGATGTGAACGGAAACTACTACTGGTCTTCCAGGGAATGATCAAAGCGTAGACTGTTTGAGACATTACTCCCATGGAGGAAAGTGCGCATGGTGACTGTTGTATTCGATCCCGATGCAGTTTTAGTGTTTCATCAACACTCTGATAGTCCACTGATTACAGAATACCTCCAGATGTGCATCGGAAATTACTACTGGTCCTCCAGGGAACGATCACAGCGTAGACTCTTTGAGACATTACTCCCATGGAGGAATGTGCGCATGCTGACTGTTGTATTCAATCCCGAGGCAATTTCTGTGTTTCATCAACACTCTGATTGTCCACAGATTACAGAATGCCTCCAGATGTGCATCGGTAACTACTACTGGTCTTCAAGGGAACGATCAAATCGTAGACTGTTTGAGACATTACTCCCATGGAGGGAAGTGCGCATGGTGACTCTTGTATTCAATCCCGATGCAATTTTAGTGTTTCATCAACACTCTGATAGTACACTGATTACAGAATGCCTCCAGATGTGCATCGGAAACTACTACTGGCCTTCCAAGGAACGATCAAAGCGTAGACTCTTTGAGACATTATTCAAATGGAGTAAAGTGCGCATGCTGACTGTTGTACTCAATCCCGAGGCAATTTCTGTGTTTCAACAACACTTTGAAGGTCCACAGATTACAGATTGTCTCCAGATGTGCATCGGAAACTGCTACTGGTCTTCCTGGGAACGATCAAAACGTAGACTGTTTGAGAATTACTCTCATGGAGGAAGTGCGGATGGTGACTGTTGTATTCACTCCCGATGCAATTTCTGTGTTTCATCAACATTCTGATAGTCCACAGATTACAGAATGCCTCCAGATGTGCATCGGAAACTACTACTGGTCTTCCAGGGAACGATCAAAGCGTAAACTCTTTGAGACATTACTCCCATGGAGGAAAGTGCGCATTGTGGCTGTTGTATTCAATCCCGAGGCAATTTCTGTGTTTCATCAACACTCTGATTGTCCACAGATTACAGATTGTCTCCAGATGTGCATCGGAAACTGCTACTGGTCTTCCTGGGAACTATCAAATCGTAGACTGTTTGAGACATTCCTCCCATGGAGGAAAGGGTACATGGTGACGCTGGTATTCACTCCCGATGCAATTTATGTGTTATTCAACACTCAGATAGTCCACAGATTACAGATTGCCTCCAGATGAGCATCGGAAACTACTACTGGTCTTCCAGGTAATGATCAAATCGTAGACTGTTAGAGACATTGTTCCCATGGAGCTAAGTGCGCATGGTGCCTGTTGTATTCAAACCCGATGCAATTTGTGTGTTTCATCAACACTCTGATAGTCCACAGATTGCAGAATAAATCCAGATGTGCATCGGAAACTACTACTGGTCTTCCTGGGAACGATGACAGCGTAGACTGTTTGAGACATTAATCCCATGGAGGAAAGTGCGCATGGTGACTGTTTTATTCAATCCCGATGCAATTTCTGTGTTTCATCAACACTCTGATAGTCCACAGATTACAGAATGCCTCCAGATGTACATCGGAAGCTACTACTGGTCTTCCAGGGAACGATCAAAGCGTAAACTCTTTGAGACATTACTCCCATGGAGGAAAGTGCCCATGGAGACTGTTGTATTCAATCCCGATGCATTTTCTGTGTTTCATCAACACTCTGATAGTCCACAGATTGCAGAATAAATCCAGATGTGCATCGGAAACTACTACTGGTCTTCCTGGGAACGATGACAGCGTAGACTGTTTGAGACATTAGTCCCATGGAGGAAAGTGCGCATGGTGACTGTTTTATTCAAACCCGATGCAATTTCTGTGTTTCAACAACACTCTGATAGTCCACAGATTACAGAATGCCTCCATATGTGCATCGGAAACTACTACTGGTCTTCCAGGGAACGATGATAGCGTAGACTCTTTGAGACATTACTCCCATGGAGGAATGTGCGCATGCTGACTGTTGTATTCAATCCCGATGCAATTTTAGTGTTTCACCAACACTCTGATAGTCCACTGATTACAGGATGTCTCCAGATGTGCATCGGAAACTACTACTGGCATTCCAGGGAACGATCAAAGCGTAGACTGTTTGAGACATTGCTCCCATGGAGGAAAGTGCGCATGGTGACTGTTGTATTCAATCCCGATTCAATATCTGTGTTTCATCAACACTCTGATAGTCCACAGATTACAGAATGCCACCAGACGTGCATCGGAAGCAACTACTGGTCTTCCAGGTAACGATCAAAGCGTACACTGTTTGAGACATTACTCTAATGGATTAAAGTGCGCATGGTGACTGTTGTATTCAATCCCGAGGCAATTTCTGTGTTTCATCAACACTCTGATCGTCCACAGGTTACAGAATGCCACCAGACGTGCATCGGAAACTACTGCTGGTCTCCCAGGGAACCATCAAAGCGTAGACTGTTTGAGACATTACTCCCATGGAGGAAAGTGCGCATGCTGACTGTTGTATTCAATACCGAGGCAATTTCTGTGTTTCATCATTACTTTGAAGGTCCACAGATTACAGAATGCCACCTGATGTGCATCGTAAACTACTTCTGGTCTTCCAGTTAAGAATCAAAGCGTAGACTGTTTGAGACATACCTCCCGTGGAGGAAAGTGCGCAAGGTGACTGTTGTATTCAATCCCGATGCCATTTCTGTGTTTCATCAACACTCTGATAGTCCACAGATTACAGAATGGGTCCAGATGTGCATCGGAAACTATACTGGTCTTCCAGGGAATGATCAAAGCGTAGACTGTTTGAGAATTACTCCCATGGAGGAAAGTGGGCATGGTGACTGTTGTATTCAATCCCGATGCAATTTCTGTGTTTCATCAACACTTTGAAGGTCCACAGATTACAGAATGCCTCCAGATGTGCATCGGAAACTACCACTGGCCTTCCAGGGAACGATGAAAGCGTAGACTATTTGAGAAATTGTTCACATGGAGGAAAGTGCGCATGGTGACTGTTGTATTCAATCCTGATGCAATTTCTGTGTTTCATTATCACTCTGATAGTCCACAGATTACAGAATGCCTCCAGATGTGCATCGGTAACTACTACTTGTATTCCAGGGAACGATCAAAGCGTAGACTCTTTGAGACATTACTCTCATGGAGGAATGTGCGCATGCTGACTGTTGTATTCAATCCCGAGGCAATTTCTGTGTTTCATCAACACTCTGATAGTCCACAGATTACAGAACGCCTCCATATGTGCATCGGTAACTACTACTGGTCTTCAAGGGAACGATCAAAGCGTAGACTGTTTGAGACATTCCTCCCATGGAGGAAAGTGCGCATGGTGACTGTTTTATTCAAACCCGATGCAATTTCTGTGTTTCATCAACACTCTGATAGTCCACTCATTACAGAATGCCTCCAGATGTGCATCGGTAACTACTACTGGTCTTCCAGGGAACGACCAAAGCGTAGACTGTTTGAGACATTACTCCAATGGAGGAAAGTGCGCATGGTGACTGTTGTATTCAATCCCGATGCAATTTCTGTGTTTCATCTACTCTCTGATAGTCCACAGATTACAGAATGCCTCCAGATGTACATCGGAAGCTACTACTGGTCTTCCAGGGAACGATCAAAGCGTAAACTCTTTGAGACATTACTCCCATGGAGGAAAGTGCCCATGGAGACTGTTGTATTCAATCCCGATGCATTTTCTGTGTTTCATCAACACTGTGATAGTCTACAGATTGCAGAATAAATCCAGATGTGCATCGGAAACTACTACTGGTCTTCCTGGGAACGATCAAAGCGTAGACTGTTTGAGACATTACTCCCATGGAGGGAAGTGCGCATGGTTACTGTTGTATTCACTCCCGATGAAATTTCTGTGTGTCATCAACACTTTGAAGGTCCACAGATTACAGAATGCCTCCAGATGTGCATCGGAAACTACTACTGGTCTTCCATGGAACGATCAAAGTGTAAACTCTTAGAGACATTACTCCCATGGAGGAAAGTGCGCATGGTTGCTGTTGTATTCAATCCCGAGGCCATTTCTGTGTTTCATCAACACTCTGATAGTCGTCAGATTACAGAATGCCTCCAGATGTGCATCGGAAACTAACACTGGTCTTCCAGGGAACTATCAAATCGTAGACTGTTTGAGACATTACTAACATGGAGGAAAGGGCGGATGGTGACTGTTGTATTCAATCCCGATGCAATTTTAGTGTGTCATCAACACTCTGATAGTGCACTGATTACAGAATGCCTCCAGATGTGCATCGGAAACTACTACTGGCCTTCCAGGGAACGTTCAAAGCGTAGACTCTTTGAGACATTGCGCCCATGGAGGAAAGTTCGCATGGTGACTGTTGTATTCAATCCCGATGCAATTTCTGTGTTTCATCAACACTCTGATAGTCCACAGATTACAGAATTCCTCCATATGTGCATCGGTAACTACTACTGGTCTTCAAGGGAACGATCAAAGCGTAGACTGTTTGAGACATTACTCCCATGGAAGAAAGTGCGCATGGTGACTCTTGTATTCAATCCCGATGCAATTTATGTGTTTCATCAACACTCAGATATTCCACAGATTACAGAATGCCTCCAGATGTGAACGGAAACTACTACTGGTCTTCCAGGGAATGATCAAAGCGTAGACTGTTTGAGACATTACTCCCATGGAGGAAAGTGCGCATGGTGACTGTTGTATTCGATCCCAAAGCAGTTTTAGTGTTTCATCAACACTCTGATAGTCCACTGATTACAGAATACCTCCAGATGTGCATCGGAAATTACTACTGGTCCTCCAGGGAACGATCACAGCGTAGACTCTTTGAGACATTACTCCCATGGAGGAATGTGCGCATGCTGACTGTTGTATTCAATCCCGAGGCAATTTCTGTGTTTCATCAACACTCTGATTGTCCACAGATTACAGAATGCCTCCAGATGTGCATCGGTAACTACTACTGGTCTTCAAGGGAACGATCAAATCGTAGACTGTTTGAGACATTACTCCCATGGAGGAAAGTGCGCATGGTGACTCTTGTATTCAATCCCGATGCAATTTTAGTGTTTCATCAACACTCTGATAGTACACTGATTACAGAATGCCTCCAGATGTGCATCGGAAACTACTACTGGCCTTCCAAGGAACGATCAAAGCGTAGACTCTTTGAGACATTATTCAAATGGAGTAAAGTGCGCATGCTGACTGTTGTACTCAATCCCGAGGCAATTTCTGTGTTTCAACAACACTTTGAAGGTCCACAGATTACAGATTGTCTCCAGATGTGCATCGGAAACTGCTACTGGTCTTCCTGGGAACGATCAAAACGTAGACTGTTTGAGAATTACTCTCATGGAGGAAGTGCGGATGGTGACTGTTGTATTCACTCCCGATGCAATTTCTGTGTTTCATCAACATTCTGATAGTCCACAGATTACAGAATGCCTCCAGATGTGCATCGGAAACTACTACTGGTCTTCCAGGGAACGATCAAAGCGTAAACTCTTTGAGACATTACTCCCATGGAGGAAAGTGCGCATTGTGGCTGTTGTATTCAATCCCGATGCAATTTCTATGTTTCATCAACACTCTGATCTTCCACAGATTACAGAATGCCTCCAGATGTGCATCGGAAGCTAACACTGGTCTTCCCGGGAATGATCAAAGCGTAGACTGTTTGAGACATTACTAACAAGGAGGAAGGTGCGCATGGTGACTGTTGTATTCAATCCCGATGGAATATCTGTGTTTCATCAACAGTCTGATAGTCCAAAGATTAAAGAAAGCCTTCAGATGTGCATCGGAAACTACTACTGGACTTCTAGGGAACGATTAAAGAGTAGACTGTTTGAGACATTACTCCCATGGAGGAAAGTGCGCATGGGTACTGTTGTATTCAGTCCCGATGCAATTTTAGTGTTTCATCAACACTCTGATAGTCCACAGATTACAGAATGCCTCCAGATGTGAATCGGAAACTACTACTGGTCCTCCAGGGAACGATCAAAGGGTAAACTGTTAGAGACATTACTCCCATGGAGGAAAGTGCGCATGGTGGCTGTTGTATTCTATCGCGATGGTATTTCTGTGTTTCATCAACACTCTGATAGTCCACAGATTACAGAATGCCTCCAGATGTGCATCGGTAACTACTACTGGTCTTCAAGGGAACGATCAAAGCGTATTCTGTTTGAGACATTCCTCCCATGGAGGAAAGTGCGCATGGTGACTGTTTTATTCAAACCCGATGCAATTTCTGTGTTTCATCAACACTCTGATAGTCCACAGATTACAGAATGCCTCCAGATGTGCATAGGAAACTAACACTGGTCTTCCTGGGAACTATCAAATCGTAGGCTGTTTGAGACATTAATCCCATGGAGGAAAGGGCACATGGTGACTCTTGTATTCAATCTTGATGCAATTTATGTGATTCATCAACACTCAGATAGTCCACAGATTACAGAATGCCTCCAGATGTGCATCGGAAACTACTACTGGTCTTCCAGGGAATGATCAAAGCGTAGACTGTTAGAGACATTGCTCCCATGGAGGAAAGTGCGCATGGTGACTGTTTTATTCAAACCCGATGCAATTTCTGTGTTTCATCAACACTCTGATAGTCCACAGATTACAGAATGCCTCCAGATGTGCATAGGAAACTAACACTGGTCTTCCTGGGAACTATCAAATCGTAGGCTGTTTGAGACATTAATCCCATGGAGGAAAGGGCACATGGTGACTCTTGTATTCAATCTTGATGCAATTTATGTGATTCATCAACACTCAGATAGTCCACAGATTACAGAATGCCTCCAGATGTGCATCGGAAACTACTACTGGTCTTCCAGGGAATGATCAAAGCGTAGACTGTTAGAGACATTGCTCCCATGGAGGAAAGTGCGCATGGTGCCTGTTGTATTCAAACCCGATGCAATTTGTGTGTTTTATCAACACTCTGATAGTCCACAGATTACAGAATGCCTCCAGATGTGCATCGGTAACTACTTCTGGTCTTCAAGGGACCGATCAAAGCGTTGACTGTTTGAGACATTACTCCCATGGAGGAAAGTGCGCATGGTGACTGTTGTATTCAAACCCGATGCAATTTGTGTGTTTTATCAACACTCTGATAGTCCACAGATTACAGAATGCCTCCAGATGTGCATCGTAAACTACTACTGGTCTTCCAGGGAACGATCAAATCGCATATTCTTTGAGACATTACTCCCATGGAGGAAAGTGCGCATGCTGACTGTTGTATTCAATCCCGAGGCAATTTCTGTGTTTCAACAACACTTTAAAGGTCCACAGATTACAGATTGTCTCCAGATGTTCATCGGAAACTACTACTGGTCTTCCTGGGAACGATCCAAACGTAGACTGTTTGAGAATTACTCTCATGGAGGAAGTGCGAATGGTGACTGTTGTATTCACTCCCGATGCAATTTCTGTGTTTCATCAACAGTCTGATAGTCCACAGATTACAGAATGCCTCCAGATGTGCATCGGAAACTACTACTGGTCTTCCAGGGAACGATCAAAGCGTAAACTCTTTGAGACATTACTCCCATGGAGGAAAGTTCGCGTGGTGACTGTTGTATTCAATCCCGATGCAATTTTAGTGTTTCATCAACACTCTGATAGTCCAGAGATTACAGAATTACTCCAGATGTGCATCGGAATGTACTACTGGTCTTCCACGGACCGATCAAAGGGCGGACTGTTAGAGACATTACTCATATGGAGGAAAGTGTGCATTGTGGCTGTTGTATTCAATCCCGATGCAATTTCTATGTTTCATCAACACTCTGATTGTCCACAGATTACAGAATGCCTCCAGATGTGCATCGGAAGCTAACACTGGTCTTCCAGGGAATGATCAAAGCGTAGACTGTTTGAGACATTACTAACAAGGAGGAAAGTGCGCATGGTGACTGTTGTATTCAATCCCGATGGAATATCTGTGTTTCATCAACAGTCTGATAGTCCACAGGTTACAGAAAGAATTCAGATGTGCATCGGAAACTACTACTGGACTTCTGGGGAACGATTAAAGAGTATACTGTTTGAGACATTACTCCGATGGAGGAAAGTGCGCATGGCTACTGTTGTATTCAGTCCCGATGCAATTTTAGTGATTCATCAAAACTCTGATAGTCCACAGATTACAGAATGCCTCCAGATGTGCATCGGAAACTACTACTGGTCATCCAGGGAACGATCAAAGCGTAAACTGTTAGAGACATTACTCCCATGGAGGAAAATGCGCATGGTGGCTGTTGTATTCAATCACGATGCTATTTCTGTGTTTCATCAACACTCTGATAGTCCACAGATTACAGAATGCCTCCAGATGTGTATCGGTAACTACTACTGGTCTTGAAGGGAACGATCAAAGCGTAGGCTCTTTGAGACATTCCTCCCATGGAGGAAAGTGCGCAGGGTGACTGTTGTATTAAATCCCGATGCAATTTATGTGTTTCATCAACTCTCAGATAGTACACAGATTACAGAATGCCTCCAGATGTGCATCGGAAACTACTACTGGACTTCCAGGGAATGATCCAAGCGTAGACTGTTAGAGACATTACTCCCATGGAGGAAAGTGCGCGTGGTGACTGTTTTATTCAAACCCGATGCAATTTCTGTGTTTCATCAACACACTGATAGTCCACAGATTACAGAATGCCTCCAGATGTGCATCGGTAACTACTTCTGGTCTTCCAGGGATCAATCAAAGCGTATACTCTTTGAGACATTACTCCCATGGAGGAAAGAGCGCATGCTGACTGTTGTATTCAATCCCGAGGCAATTTCTGTGTTTCATCAACACTTTGAAGGTCCACAGATTACAGATTGTCTCCAGATGTGCATCGGAAACTACTACAGGTCTTCCTGGGAACGATCAAAACGTAAACTCTTTGAGACTTTACTCCCATGGAGGAAAGTTCGCATGGTGACTGTTATATTCACTCCCGATGCAATTTCTGTGTTTCATCAACAGTCTGATAGTCCACAGATTACAGAATGCCTCCAGATGTGCATCGGAAACTACTACTGGTCTTCCAGGGAACGATCAAAGCGTAAACTCTTTGAGACATTACTCCCATGGAGGAAAGTTCGCATGGTGATTGATGTATTCAATCCCGATGCAATTTTAGTGTTTCATCAACACTCTGATAGTCCACAGATTTCAAAATTCCTCCAGATGTGCATCGGAAACTACTACTGGCCTTCCAGGGACCGATCAAAGGGTAGACTTTTATAGACATTACTCCCATGGAGGAAAGTGCGCATGGTGACTGTTGTATTCAATCCCGATGCAATTTTAGTGTTTCATCAACACTCTGATAGTCCACAGATTACAGAATTCCTCCAGATGTGCATCGCAAACTACTACTGGCCTTCCAGGGACCGATCAAAGGGTAGACTTTTATAGACATTACTCCCATGGAGGAAAGTGCGCATTGTATCTGTTGTATTCAATCCCGATGCAATATCTGTGTTTCATCAACACTCTGATAGTCCACAGATTACAGAATGCCTCCAGATGTGCATCGGAAACTAACACTTTACATCCAGGGAATGATCAAAGCGTATACTGTTTGAGACATTACTAACATGGAGGAAAGTACGAATGGTGACTGTTGCATTCAATCCCGATGCAATTTCTGTGTTTCATCAACACTCTGATAGTCCACAGATTACAGAATGCCTCCAGATGTGCATCGGAAACTACTACTGGTCTTCCTGGGAACGATCAAAACGTAGACTGTTTGAGAATTACTCTCATGGAGGAAAGGGCGGATGGTGACTGTTGTATTCACTCCCGATGCAACTTCTGTGTTTCATCAACAGTCTTATAGTCCACAGATTACAGATTGCCTCCATATGTGCATCGGAAACTACTACTGGTCTACAAGGGAACGATCAAAGCGTAGACTGTTTGAGACATTACTATCATGGAGGAAAGTGTGCATGGTGAATGTTGTATTCAATCCCGATGCAATTTCTGTGTTTCATCAACACTCTGATAGTCCACAGATTACAGAATGCCTCCAAATGAGCATCGGAAACTAACACTGGTCTTCCATGGTACTATCAAAGCGTAGACTGTTTGAGACATTACTAACATGGAGGAAAGTGCGGATGGTGACTGTTGTATACAGTCCCGATGCAATTTCTGTGTTTCATCAACACTTTGAAGGTCCACAGATGACAGAATGCCACCAGATGTGCATCGGAAACTACTACTGGCCTTCCAGGGAACGATCAAAGCGTAGACTGTGTGAGACATTGCTCCCATGGAGGAAAGTGAGCATGGTTACTGTTGTATTCAATCCCGATTCAATTTATGTGTTTCATCAACACTCAGATAGTCCACAGATTACAGAATGCCTCCAGATGTGCATCGGAAACTACTACTGGTCTTCCAGAGAACGATCAAAACGTAAACACTTTGAGACATTACTCCCATGGTGGAAAGTTCGCATGGTGACTGTTGTATTCAATCCCGATGCAATATTAGTGTTTCATCAACACTCTGATAGTCGACAGATTACAGAATTCCTCCAGATGTTCATCGGAAACTACTACTGGTCATCAGGGACCGATCAAAGCGTAGACGGTTTGAGACATTCCTCCCATACAGGAAAGGCCACATGGTGACTCTTGTATTCAATCCCGATGCAATTTATGTGTTTCATCAACACTCAGATAGTCCACAGATTACCGAATGCCTCCAGATGTGCATCGGAAACTACTACTGGTCTTCATGGGAATGATCAAATCGTAGACTGTTAGAGACATTACTCCCATGGAGGAAAGTTCGCATGGTGACTGTTTTATTCAAACCCGATGCAATTTCTGTGTTTCATCAACACTCTGATAGTCCACAGATTACAGAATGCCTCCAGATGTGCATCAGTAACTACTACTGGTCTTCCAGGGAACGACCAAAGCGTAGACTCTTTGAGACGTTACACCCATGGAGGAAAGTGCGCATGCTGACTGTTGTATTCAATCCCAAGGCTATTTCTGTGTTTCATCAACAATTTGAAGGTCCATAGATTACAGGATGTCTCCAGATGTGCATCGGAAACTACTACTGGTCTTCCTGGGAACGATGAAAACGTAGACTGTTTGAGAATTACTCTCATGGAGGAAAGTGCGGATGGTGACTGTTGTATTTACTCCCGATGCAATATCTGTGTTTCATCAACAGTCTGATAGTCCACAGAATGCAGAATGCCTCCAGATGTTCATCGGAAACTACTACCGGTCTTCCAGAGAACGATCAAATCGTAGACTGTTTGAGACATTACTCCCATGGAGAAAAGTGCGGATGGTGACTGTTGTATTCAATCCCGATGCAATTTCTCTGTTTCATCAACACTCTGATAGTCCACAGATTACAGAATGCCACCAGATGTGTATCGCCAACTACTACTGAACTTCCAGGGAACGATCAAAGCGTAAACTCCTTGAGACATTACTCCCATTTAGGAAAGTTCGCATGGTGACTGTTGTAATCAATCCCGATGCAATTTTAGTGTCTCATCAACACTCTGATAGTCCACAGATTACAGAATTCTTCCAGATGTGCATCGGAAACTACTACTGGTCTTCCAGGGACCGATCAAAGGGTAGACTGTTTGAGACAATGCTCCCATGGAGGAAAGTGCGCATGGTGACTGTTATATTCAATCCCGATGAAATTTATGTGTTTCATCAACTCTCTGATAGTCCACAGATTACAGAATGCCTCCAGATGTGCATCGGTAACTACTACTGGTCTTCAAGGGAACGATCAAGGCGTAGACTGTTTGAGACATTCCTCCCATACAGGAAAGGCCACATGGTGACTCTTGTATTCAATCCCGATGCAATTTATGTGTTTCATCAACACTCAGATAGTCCACAGATTACCGAATGCCTCCAGATGTGCATCGGAAACTACTACTGGTCTTCGAGGGAATGATCAAAGCGTAGACTGTTAGAGACATTACTCCCATGGAGGAAAGTGCGCATGCTGACAGTTGTATTCAATCCCGAGGCAATTTCTGTTTTTCATCAACACTTTGAAGGTCCACAGATTACAGATTGTCTCCAGATGTGCATCGGAAACTACTACGGGTCTTCCTGGGAACGATCAAATCGTAGACTGTTTGAGAATTACTTTCATGGAGGAAAGTGCGGATGGTGACTGTTGTATTCACTCGCGATGCAACTTCTGTGTTTCATCAACAGTCTGATAGTCCACAGATTACAGAATGCCTCCAGATGTGCATCGGAAACTACTACTGGTCTTCCTGGGAACGATGAAAACGTAGACTGTTTGACAATTACTCTCATGGAGGAAAGTGCGGATGGTGACTGTTGTATTTACTCCCGATGCAATATCTGTGTTTCATCAACAGTCTGATAGTCCACAGATTACAGAATGCCTCCAGATGTGCATCGGAAACTACTACTGGTCTTCCAGTTAACGATCAAAGCGTAAACTCCTTGAGACATTACTCCCATTCAGGAAAATTCGCATGGTGACTGTTGTAATCAATCCCGATGCAATTTTAGTGTCTCATCGACACTCTGATAGTCCACAGATTACAGAATTCCTCCAGATGTGCATCGGAAACTACTACTGGTCTTCCAGGGACCGATCAAAGGGTAGACTGTTAGAGACATTACTCCCATGGAGGAAAGTGCGCATGGTTACTGTTTTATTCAAACCCGATGCAGTTTCTGTGTTTAATCAACACTTTGAAGGTCCACAGATTACAGATTGTCTCCAGATTTGCATCGGAAACTACTACTGGTCTTCCTGGAAACGATCAAAACGAAGACTGTTTGAGAATTACTCTCATGGAGGAAAGTGCGGATAGTGACTGTTGTATTCACTCCCGATGCAACTTCTGTGTTTCATCGACAGTCTTATAGTCCACAGATTACAGATTGCCTCCAGATGTACATCGGAAACTACTACTGGTCTTCCATGGGACGTTCAAATCGTACACTCATTGAGACATTACTCCCATGGAGGAAAGTTCGCATGGTACTATTGTATTCAATCGCGATGCAATTTTAGTGTTTCATCAACACTCTGATAGTCCACAGATTACAGAATGCCTCCAGATGTGCATCGGAAACTAACACTGGTCTTACAGGGAAGTATCAAAGCGTAGACCGTTTGAGATATTACTAACATGGAGGAAAGTGCGGATGGTGACTGTTGTATTCAATCCCGATGCAATTTCTGTGTTTCATCAACACTTTGAAGGTCCACAGATTACACAATGCCTGCAGATGTGCATCGAAAACTACTACTGGCCTTCCAGGGAACGATCAAAGCGTAGACTGTTTGAGACATTGCTCCCATGGAGGAAAGTGCGCATGGTGACTGTTGTATTCAATTTCGATAAAATTTCTGTGTTTCATCAACACTCTGATAGTCCACAGATTACACAATGCCTCCAGATGTGCATCGGTAACTACTACTGGTCTTCAAGGGAACGATCAAATCGTAGACTGTTTGAGACATTACTAACATGGAGGATAGTGTGCATGGTGACTGTTGTATTCAATCACGATGCAATTTTTAGTGTTTCATCAACACTCTGATAGTCCACAGATTACAGAATGCCTCCAAATGTGCATCGGAAACTAACACTGGTCTTCCAGGCAACTATCAAAGCGTAGACTGTATGAGACATTACTAACATGGAGGAAAGTGCGCATGGTGACTGTTGTATTCAATCCCGATGCAATTTCTGTGTTTCATCAACACTTTGAAGGTCCACAGATTACAGAATGCCTCCAGATGTGCATCGATAACTACTACTGGTCTTCAAGGGAACGGTCATAGCGTAGACTGTTTGAGACATTCCTCCCATGGAGGAAATTGTGCATGGTGACTCTTCTATTCAATCCCGATGCAATTTCTGTGTTTCAACAAAACTCAGATAGTCCATAGATTACAGAATGCCTGTAGATGAGCGTCGCAAACTACTACTGGTCATCCAGGGAATGATCAAAGAGTAGACTGTTAGAGACATTACTCCCATGGAGGAAAGTGCGCATGGTGACTCTCGTATTCCAACCAGATGCAATTTCTGTGTTTCATCAACACTCTGATAGTCCACAGATTACAGAATGCCTCCATATGTGTATCGGTAACTACTACTGTTCTTCCAGGGAACGATCAAAGCGTCGGCTGTTTGAGACATTACTCCCATAGAGGAAAGTGCGCATGCTGACTGTTGTATTCAATCCCGAGGCAATTTCTGTGTTTTATCAACACTTTGAAGGTCCACATATTACAGATTGTCTCCAGATGTGCATCGGAAACTACTACTGGAGTTCCTGGGAACGATCAAAACGTAGACTGTTAGAGAATTACTCCCATGGAGGGAAGTAGGCATGGTAACTGTTGTATTCAATCCCGATGCAATTTCTGTGTTTCATCAAAACTTTGAAGGTCCACAGATTACAGAATGTCACTTTATGTGCATCGGAAACTACTTCTGGTCTTCCAGTTAACGATCAAAGGGTAGACTGTTTGAGACATACCTCCCGTGGAGGAAAGTGCGCAAGGTTACTGTTGTATTCAATCCCGAAGCTATTTCTGTGTTTCATCAACACTCTGATAGTCCACAGATTACAGAATGCTACGAGATGTGCTTCGGGATCTACTACTGGTCTTCCAGGGAACGATCAAAGCGTAGAGTGTTTGAGACATTACTCCCGTGGAGGAAAGTGCGCATGGTGACTGTTGTATTCAATCCCGATGCAATTTCTGTGTTTCATCAACACACCGATAGTCCACGGGTTACAGAAAGCCACCAGATGTGCATCGGAAACTACAACTGGTCTTCCAGGGAACGATCAAAGCGTAGAGTGTTTGAGACATTTCTCCCATGGAGGAAAGTGCGCATGCCGCCTGTTGTATTCAATCCCGATGAAATTTCTGTGTTTCATCAACACTCTGATAGTCCACAGATTACAGAATGCCACCAGATGTGCATCGCCAACTACTACTGGTCTTCCAGGGAACGATCAAAGCGTAGACTGTTCGAGACATACCTATCGTGGAGGAATGTACGCATGGTGACTGTTGTATTCAATCCCGATGCAATTTCTGTGTTTCATCAACACACTGACAGTCCACAGATTACAGAATGCCACCAGATGTGCATCGGAGACTACTACTGGTTTTCCAGGGAACGATCAATGCGTAGACTGTTTGAGAGATTACTCCCATAGAGGAAAGTGCTCATGGTGACTGTTGTATTCAATCGCGATGGAATTTCTGTGTTTCATCAACACTGTGATAGTCCACAGATTACAGAATGCCTCCAGAAGTGCATCGATAACTACTACTGGTCTTCAAGGAAACGGTCAAAGCGTAGACTGTTTGAGACATTCCTCCCATGGAGGAAAGTGCGCATGGTGACACTTGTATTCAATCCCGATGCAAATTCTGTGTTTCAACAACACTCAGATAGTCCACAGATTACAGAATGCCTCCATATGTGTATCGGTAACTACTACTGTTCTTCCAGGGAACGATCAAAGCGTCGGCTGTTTGAGACATTACTCCCATAGAGGAAAGTGCGCATGCTGACTGTTGTATTCAATCCCGAGGCAATTTCTGTGTTTTATCAACACTTTGAAGGTCCACATATTACAGATTGTCTCCAGATGTGCATCGGAAACTACTACTGGAGTTCCTGGGAACGATCAAAACGTAGACTGTTTGAGAATTACTCCCATGGAAGGAAGTAGGCATGCTAACTGTTGTATTCAATCCCGATGCAATTTCTGTGTTTCATCAAAACTTTGAAGGTCCACAGATTACAGAATGTCACTTTATGTGCATCGGAAACTACTTCTGGTCTTCCAGCTAACGATCAAATGGTAGACTGTTTGAGACATACCTCCCGTGGAGGAAAGTGCGCAAGGTTACTGTTGTATTCAATCCCGATGCTATTTCTGTGTTTCATCAACACTCTGATAGTCCACAGATTACAGAATGCTACGAGATGTGCTTCGGAATCTACTACTGGTCTTCCAGGGAACGATCAAAGCGTAGAGTGTTTGAGACATTACTCCCATGGAGGAAAGTGCACATGGTGACTGTTGTATTCAATTCCGATGCAATTTCTGTGTTTCATCAACACTCTGATATTCCACAGATTACAGAATGCCACCAGACGTGCATCGGAAGCTACTACTAGTCTTCCAGGTAACGATCAAAGCGTAGACTGTTTGAGACATTACCCCCGTGGAGGAAAGTGCGCATGGTGACTGTTGTATTCAATCCCGATGCAATTTCTGTGTTTCATCAACACACCGATAGTCCACGGGTTACAGAAAGCCACCAGATGTGCATCGGAAACTACTACTGGTCTTCCAGGGAACGATCAAAGCGTAGACTGTTTGAGACATTTCTCCCATGGAGGAAAGTGCGCATGGCGCCTGTTGTATTCAATCCCGATGAAATTTCTGTGTTTCATCAACACTCTGATAGTCCACTGATTACAGAATGCCACCAGATGTGCATCGCCAACTACTACTGGTCTTCCAGGGAACGATCAAAGCGTAGACTGTTCGAGACATACCTATCGTGGAGGAATGTACGCATGGTGACTGTTGTATTCAATCCCGATGCAATTTCTGTGTTTCATCAACACACTGACAGTCTACAGATTACAGAATGCCACCAGATGTGCATCGGAGACTACTACTGGTTTTCCAGGGAACGATCAATGCGTAGACTGTATGAGAGATTACTCCCATAGAGGAAAGTGCTCATGGTGACTGTTGTATTCAATCGCGATGGAATTTCTGTGTTTCATCAACACTGTGATAGTCCACAGATTACAGAATGCCACCAGATGTGTATCGCCAACTACTACTGGTCTTCCAGGGAACGATCACAGCGTAGACTGTTCGAGACATACCTATCGTGGAGGAATGTACGCATGGTGACTGTTGTATTCAATCCCGATGCAATTCCTGTGTTTCATCAACACACTGACAGTCCACAGATTACAGAATGCCACCAGATGTGCATCGGAGACTACTACTGGTTTTCCAGGGAACGATCAATGCGTAGACTGTATGAGAGATTACTCCCATAGAGGAAAGTGCTCATGGTGACTGTTGTATTCAATCGCGATGGAATTTCTGTGTTTCATCAACACTGTGATAGTCCACAGATTACAGAATGCCTCCAGATGTGCATCGATAACTACTACTGGTCTTCAAGGAAACGGTCAAAGCGTAGACTGTTTGAGACATTCCTCCCATGGAAGAAAGCGCGCATGGTGACACTTGTATTCAATCCCGATGCAATTTCTGTGTTTCAACAACACTCAGATAGTCCACAGATTACAGAATGCCTCCATATTTGCATCGGTAACTACTACTGTTCTTCCAGGAAACGATCAAAGCGTCGGCTGTTTGAGACATTACTCCCATAGAGGAAAGTGCGCATGCTGACTGTTTTATTCAATCCCGAGGCAATTTCTGTTTTTCATCAACACTTTGAAGGTCTACAGATTACAGATTGTCTCCAGATGTGCATCGGAAACTACTACTGGTCTTCCTGGGAACGATCAAAACGTAGACTCTTTGAGAATTACTCCCATGGAGGAAAGTAGGCATGGTAACTGTTGTATTCAATCCCGATGCAATTTCTGTGTTTCATCAAAACTTTGAAGGTCCACAGGTTACAGAATGCCACCTTATGTGCATTGGAAACTACTACTGGTCTCCCAGGGAACGATCAAAGCCAAGACTGTTTGAGAATTACTCCCGTGTAGGAAAGTGCATATCGCGACTGTTGTATTCAATCCCGATGCTATTTCTGTGTTTCATCAACACTCTGATTGTCCACAGATTACAGAATGCCACCAGATGTGCATCGGAAATTACTACTGGTCTTCAAGGAAACGATCAAACATAGACCGTTTCAGACATTACTCCCATGGAGGAAAGTGCGGATGGTGACTGTTGTATTCAATCCCGATGCAATTTCTGTGTTTCATCAACACTCTGATAGTCCACAGATTACAGAATGCCATCAGATGTGTATCGCCACCTACTACTGGTCTTCCAGGGAACGATCAAAGCGTAGACTGTTCGAGACATACCTATCGTGGAGGAATGTACGCATGGTGACTGTTGTATTCAATCCCGATGCAATTTCTGTGTTTCATCAACACACTGACAGTCCACAGATTACAGAATGCCACCAGATGTGCATCGGAGACTACTACTGGTTTTCCAGGGAACGATCAATGCGTAGACTGTTTGAGAGATTACTCCCATAGAGGAAAGTGCTCATGGTGACTGTTGTATTCAATCGCGATGGAATTTCTGTGTTTCATCAACACTGTGATAGTCCACAGATTACAGAATGCCTCCAGATGTGCATCGATAACTACTACTGGTCTTCAAGGAAACGGTCAAAGCGTAGACTGTTTGAGACATTCCTCCCATGGAGGAAAGTGCGCATGGTGACACTTGTATTCAATCCCGATGCAATTTCTGTGTTTCAACAACACTCAGATAGTCCACAGATTACAGAATGCCTCCATATTTGCATCGGTAACTACTACTGGTCTTCCAGGGAACGATCAAAGCGTAGACTGTTTGAGACATTATTCCCATAGAGGAAAGTGCGCATGGTGACTGTTGTATTCACTCCCGATGTATTTTCTGTGTTTCAACAACACTCAGATAGTCCACAGATTACAGAATGCCTCCATATTTGCATCGGTAACTACGACTGTTCTTCTAGGAAACGATCAAAGCGTCGGCTGTTTGAGACATTACTCCCATAGAGGAAAGTGCGCATGCTGACTGTTTTATTTAATCCCGAGGCAATTTCTGTGTTTCATCAACACTTTGAAGGTCCACAGATTACAGATTGTCTCCAGATGTGCATCGGAAACTACTACTGGTTTTCCTGGGAACGATCAAAACGAAGACGGTTTGAGAATTACTCTTATGGAGGAAAGTGCGGATGGTGACTGTTGTATTCACTGCCGATGCAATTTCTGTGTTTCATCAACAGTCTGACAGTCCGCAGATTGCAGAATGCCTCCAGATGTGCATCGTAATCTACTACTGGTCTTCCAGGGAAAGATCAAAGCGTAAACTCTTCGAGACATTAATACCATGGACCAAAGTTCGCAAGGTTACTGTTGTATTCAATCCCGATGCAATTTTAGTGTTTCATCAACACTCTGATATTCCACAGATTACAAAATTCCTCCAGATGTGCATCGGAAACTACTACTGGTCTTCTAGGGAACGATCAAAGTGTAGACTGTTTGAGACATTACTCCCATGGAGGAAAGTGCGCATTGTGGCTGTTGTATTCAATCCCGATACAATTTCTGTGTTTCATCAACACTCTGATAGTCCACAGATTACAGAATGCCTCCAGATGTGCATCACAAACTAACACAGGTCTTCCAGGGAATGATCAAAGCGTAGACTGTTTGAGACTTTACTAACATGGAGGAAAGTGCGCATGGTGACTGTTGTATTCAATCGCGATGCATTTTCTGTGTTTCATCAACACTGTGATAGTCCACAGATTACAGAATGCCTCCAGATGTGCATCGATAACTACCACTGGTCTTCAAGGAAACGGTCAAAGCGTAGACTGTTTCAGACATTCCTCCCATGGAGGAAAGTGCGCATGGTGACACTTGTATTCAATCCCGATGCAATTTCTGTGTTTCAATAACACTCAGATAGTCCACAGATTACAGAATGCCTCCATATTTGCATCGGTAACTACTACTGTTCTTCCAGAAAACGATCAAAGCGTCGGCTGTTTGAGACATTACTCCCATAGAGGAAAGTGCGCATGCTTACTGTTTTATTCAATCCCGAGGCAATTTCTGTGTTTCATGAACACTTTGAAGGTCCACAGATTACCGATTGTCTCCAGATGTCCATCGGAAACTAATACTGGTCTTCCTGGGAACGATCAAAACGAAGACGGTTTGAGAATTACTCTTATGGAGGAAAGTGCGGATGGTGACTGTTGTATTCACTCCCGATGCAGTTTCTGTGTTTCATCAACAGTCTGACAGTCCGCAGATTGCAGAATGCCTCCAGATGTGCATCGTAATCTACTACTGGTCTTCCAGGGAAAGATCAAAGCGTAAACTCTTCGAGACATTAATACCATGGAGGAAAGTTCGCATGGTTACTGTTGTATTCAATCCCGATGCAATTTTAGTGTTTCATCAACACTCTGATATTCCACAGATAACAAAATTCCTCCAGATGTGCATCGGAAACTACTACTGGTCTTACAGGGAACGATCAAAGTGTAGACTGTTTGAGACATTACTCCCATATAGGAAAGTGAGCATTGTGGCTGTTGTATTCAATCCCGATTCAATTTCTGTGTTTCATGAACACTCTGATAGTCCACAGATTACAGAATGCCAACCAGATGTGCATCACAAACTAACACAGGTCTTCCAGGGAATGATCAAAGCGTAGACTGTTTGAGACTTTACTAACATGGAGGAAAGTGCGCATGGTGACTGTTGTATTCAATCCCGATGCAATTTCTGTGTTTCATCAACACTTTGAAGGTCTACAGATTACATAATGCCTCCAGATCTGCATCGGAAACTACTACTGGTTTTCCAGGGAACGATCAAATCGTAGACTGTTTGAGACATTGCTCCCATGGAGGAAAGTGCGCATGGTGACTGTTGTATTCAATCGCGATGCAATTTCTGTGTTTCATCATCACACTGACAGTCCACAGATTACAGAATGCCACCAGATGTGCATCGGAGACTACTACTGGTTTTCCAGGGAACGATCAATGCGTAGACTGTTTGAGAGATTACTCCCATAGAGGAAAGTGCTCATGGTGACTGTTGTATTCAATCGCGATGGAATTTCTGTGTTTCATCAACACTGTGATAGTCCACAGATTACAGAATGCCTCCAGATGTGCATCGATATCTACTACTGGTCTTCAAGGAAACGGTCAAAGCGTAGACTGTTTGAGACATTCCTCCCATGGAGGAAAGTGCGCATGGTGACACTTGTATTCAATCCCGATGCAATTTCTGTGTTTCAACAACACTCAGATAGTCCACAGATTACAGAATGCCTCCATATTTGCATCGGTAACTACTACTGGTCTTCCCGGGAACGATCAAAGCGTAGACTGTTTAAGACATTATTCCCATAGAGGAAAGTGCGCATGGTGACTGTTGTATTCACTCCCGATGTATTTTCTGTGTTTCAACAACACTCAGATAGTCCACAGATTACAGAATGCCTCCATATTTGCATCGGTAACTACGACTGTTCTTCTAGGAAACGATCAAAGCGTCGGCTGTTTGAGACATTACTCCCATGGAGGAAAGTGCGCATGCTGACTGTTTTATTTAATCCCGAGGCAATTTCTGTGTTTCATCAACACTTTGAAGGTCCACAGATTACAGATTGTCTCCAGATGTGCATCGGAAACTACTACTGGTTTTCCTGGGAACGATCAAAACGAAGACGGTTTGAGAATTACTCTTATGGAGGAAAGTGCGGATGGTGACTGTTGTATTCACTCCCGATGCAATTTCTGTGTTTCATCAACAGTCTGACAGTCCGCAGATTGCAGAATGCCTCCAGATGTGCATCGTAATCTACTACTGGTCTTCCAGGGAAAGATCAAAGCGTAAACTCTTCGAGACATTAATACCATGGACCAAAGTTCGCATGGTTACTGTTGTATTCAATCCCGATGCAATTTTAGTGTTTCATCAACACTCTGATATTCCACAGATTACAAAATTCCTCCAGATGTGCATCGGAAACTACTACTGGTCTTCCAGGGAACGATCAAAGTGTAGACTGTTTGAGAAATTACTCCCATGTAGGAAAGTGCGCATTGTGGCTGTTGTATTCAATCCCGATTCAATTTCTGTGTTTCATCAACACTCTGATAGTCCACAGATTACAGAATGCCTCCAGATGTGCATCACAAACTAACACAGGTCTTCCAGGGAATGATCAAAGCGTAGACTGTTTGAGACTTTACTAACATGGAGGAAAGTGCGCATGGTGACTGTTGTATTCAATCGCGATGCATTTTCTGTGTTTCATCAACAGTGTGATAGTCCACAGATTACAGAATGCCTCCAGATGTGCATCGATAACTACTACTGGTCTTCAAGGAAACGGTCAAAGCGTAGACTGTTTCAGACATTCCTCCCATGGAGGAAAGTGCGCATGGTGACACTTGTATTCAATCCCGATGCAATTTCTGTGTTTCAATAACACTCAGATAGTCCACAGATTACAGAATGCCTCCATATTTGCATCGGTAACTACTACTGTTCTTCCAGGAAACGATCAAAGCGTCGGCTGTTTGAGACATTACTCCCATAGAGGAAAGTGCGCATGCTTACTGTTTTATTCAATCCCGAGGCAATTTCTGTGTTTCATGAACACTTTGAAGGTCCACAGATTACCGATTGTCTCCAGATGTGCATCGGAAACTACTACTGGTCTTCCTGGGAACGATCAAAACGAAGACGGTTTGAGAATTACTCTTATATAGGAAAGTGCGGATGGTGACTGTTGTATTCACTCCCGATGCAATTTCTGTGTTTCATCAACAGTCTGACAGTCCGCAGATTGCAGAATGCCTCCAGATGTGCATCGTAATCTACTACTGGTCTTCCAATGAAAGATCAAAGCGTAAACTTTTCGAGACATTAATACCATGGAGGAAAGTTCGCATGGTTACTGTTGTATTCAATCCCGATGCAATTTAAGTGTTTCATCAACACTCTGATATTCCACAGATTACAGAATGCCTCCAGATGTGCATCGATAACTACTACTGGTCTTCAAGGAAACGGTCAAAGCGTAGACTGTTTCAGACATTCCTCCCATGGAGGAAAGTGCGCATGGTGACACTTGTATTCAATCCCGATGCAATTTCTGTGTTTCAACAACACTCAGATAGTCCACAGATTACAGAACGCCTCCATATTTGCATCGGTAACTACTACTGTTCTTCCAGGAAACGATCAAAGCGTCGGCTGTTTGAGACATTACTCCCATATAGGAAAGTGCGCATTGTGGCTGTTGTATTCAATCCCGATGCAATTTTAGTGTTTCATCAACACTCTGATATTCCACAGATTACAAAATTCCTCCAGATGTGCATCGGAAACTACTACTGGTCTTCCAGGGAACGATCAAAGTGTAGACTGTTTGAGACATTACTCCCATGTAGGAAAGTGCGCATTGTGGCTGTTGTATTCAATCCCGATTCAATTTCTGTGTTTCATCAACACTCTGATAGTCCACAGATTACAGAATGCCTCCAGATGTGCATCACAAACTAACACAGGTCTTCCAGGGAATGATCAAAGCGTAGACTGTTTGAGACTTTACTAACATGGGGGAAAGTGCGCATGGTGACTGTTGTATTCAATCGCGATGCATTTTCTGTGTTTCATCAACAGTGTGATAGTCCACAGATTACAGAATGCCTCCAGATGTGCATCGATAACTACTACTGGTCTTCAAGGAAACGGTCAAAGCGTAGACTGTTTCAGACATTCCTCCCATGGAGGAAAGTGCGCATGGTGACACTTGTATTCAATCCCGATGCAATTTCTGTGTTTCAATAACACTCAGATAGTCCACAGATTACAGAATGCCTCCATATTTGCATCGGTAACTACTACTGTTCTTCCAGGAAACGATCAAAGCGTCGGCTGTTTGAGACATTACTCCCATAGAGGAAAGTGCGCATGCTTACTGTTTTATTCAATCCCGAGGCAATTTCTGTGTTTCATGAACACTTTGAAGGTCCACAGATTACCGATTGTCTCCAGATGTGCATCGGAAACTACTACTGGTCTTCCTGGGAACGATCAAAACGAAGACGGTTTTAGAATTACTCTTATGGAGGAAAGTGCGGATGGTGACTGTTGTATTCACTCCCGATGCAATTTCTGTGTTTCATCAACAGTCTGACAGTCCGCAGATTGCAGAATGCCTCCAGATGTGCATCGTAATCTACTACTGGTCTTCCAGGGAAAGATCAAAGCGTAAACTCTTCGAGACATTAATACCATGGAGGAAAGTTCGCATGGTTACTGTTGTATTCAATCCCGATGCAATTTTAGTGTTTCATCAACACTCTGATATTCCACAGATAACAAAATTCCTCCAGATGTGCATCGGAAACTACTACTGGTCTTACAGGGAACGATCAAAGTGTAGACTGTTTGAGACATTACTCCCATATAGGAAAGTGAGCATTGTGGCTGTTGTATTCAATCCCGATTCAATTTCTGTGTTTCATCAACACTCTGATAGTCCACAGATTACAGAATGCCAACCAGATGTGCATCACAAACTAACACAGGTCTTCCAGGGAATGATCAAAGCGTAGACTGTTTGAGACTTTACTAACATGGAGGAAAGTGCGCATGGTGACTGTTGTATTCAATCCCGATGCAATTTCTGTGTTTCATCAACACTTTGTAGGTCTACAGATTACATAATGCCTCCAGATCTGCATCGGAAACTACTACTGGTTTTCCAGGGAACGATCAAATCGTAGACTGTTTGAGACATTGCTCCCATGGAGGAAAGTGCGCATGGTGACTGTTGTATTCAATCGCGATGCATTTTCTGTGTTTCATCAACACTGTGATAGGCCACAGATTACAGAATGCCTCCAGATGTGCATCGATAACTACTACTGGTCTTCAAGGAAACGGTCAAAGCGTAGACTGTTTCAGACATTCCTCCCATGGAGGAAAGTGCGCATGGTGACACTTGTATTCAATCTCGATGCAATTTCTGTGTTTCAACAACACTCAGATAGTCCACAGATTACAGAACGCCTCCATATTTGCATCGGTAACTACTACTGTTCTTCCAGGAAACGATCAAAGCGTCGGCTGTTTGAGACATTACTCCCATAGAGGAAAGTGCGCATGCTTACTGTTTTATTCAATCCCGAGGCAATTTCTGTGTTTCATGAACACTTTGAAGGTCCACAGATTACCGATTGTCTCCAGATGTGCATCGGAAACTACTACTGGTCTTCCTGGGAACGATCAAAACGTAGAATGTTTGAGAATTACTCCCATGGAGGAAAGTAGGCATGGTAACTGTTGTATTCAATCCCGATGCAATTTCTGTGTTTCATCAAAACTTTGAAGGTCCACAGGTTACATAATGCCACCTTATGTACATCGGAAACTACTACTGGTCTCCCAGGGAACGATCAAAGCCTAGACTGTTTGAGAATTACTCCCGTGTAGGAAAGTGCGCATGGCGACTGTTGTATTCAATTCCGATGCAATCTCTGTGTTTCATCAACACTCTGATTGTCCACAGATTACAGAATGCCACCAGATGTGCATCGGAAATTACTACTGGTCTTCAAGGGAACGATCAAAGCATAGACTGTTTCAGACATTACTCCCATGGAGGAAAGTGCGGATGGTGACTGTTGTATTCAATCCCGATGCAATTTCTGTGTTTCATCAACACTCTGATAGTCCACAGATTACAGAATGCCTCCAGATGTGCATCGCAAACTACTACTGGTCTTCCAGGGAACGATCAAAGCGTAGACTGTTCGAGACATACCTCCCGTAGAGGAATGTGCGCATGGTGACTGTTGTATTCAATCCCGATGCAATTTCTGTATTTCATCAACACTCTGATAGTCCACAGATTACAGAATGTCACAAGATGTGCATCGGAAACTACTACTGGTCTTACAGGGAACGATCAAAGTGTAGACTGTTTGAGACATTACTTCCATGGAGGAAAGTGCGCATTGTGGCTGTTGTATTCAATCCCGATTCAATTTCTGTGTTTCATCAACACTCTGATAGTCCACAGATTACAGAATGCCAACCAGATGTGCATCACAAACTAACACAGGTCTTCCAGGAAATGATCAAAGCGTAGACTGTTTGAGACTTTACTAACATGGAGGAAAGTGTGCATGGTGACTGTTGTATTCAATCCCGATGCAATTTCTGTGTTTCATCAACACTTTGAAGGTCTACAGATTACATAATGCCTCCAGATCTGCATCGGAAACTACTACTGGTTTTCCAGGGAACGATCAAATCGTAGACTGTTTGAGACATTGCTCCCATGGAGGAAAGTGCGCATGGTGACTGTTGTATTCAATCGCGATGCATTTTCTGTGTTTCATCAACACTGTGATAGTCCACAGATTACAGAATGCCTCCAGATGTGCATCGATAACTACTACTGGTCTTCAAGGAAACGGTCAAAGCGTAGACAGTTTCAGACATTCCTCCCATGGAGGAAAGTGCGCATGGTGACACTTGTATTCAATCCCGATGCAATTTCTGTGTTTCAACAACACTCAGATAGTCCACAGATTACAGAACGCCTCCATATATGCATCGGTAACTACTACGGTTCTTCCAGGAAACGATCAAAGCGTCGGCTGTTTGAGACATTACTCCCATAGAGGAAAGTGCGCATGCTTACTGTTTTATTCAATCCCGAGGCAATTTCTGTGTTTCATGAACACTTTGAAGGTCCACAGATTACCGATTGTCTCCAGATGTGCATCGGAAACTACTACTGGTCTTCCTGGGAACGATCAAAACGAAGACGGTTTGAGAATTACTCTTATGGAGGAAAGAGCGGATGGTGACTGTTGTATTCACTCCCGATGCAATTTCTGTGTTTCATCAACAGTCTGACAGTCCGCAGATTGCAGAATGCCTCCAGATGTGCATCGTAATCTACTACTGGTCTTCCAGGGAAAGATCAAAGCGTAAACTCTTCGAGACATTAATACCATGGAGGAAAGTTCGCATGGTTACTGTTGTATTCAATCCCGATGCAATTTTAGTGTTTCATCAACACTCTGATATTCCACAGATAACAAAATTCCTCCAGATGTGCATCGGAAACTACTACTGGTCTTACAGGGAACGATCAAAGTGTAGACTGTTTGAGACATTACTCCCATATAGGAAAGTGCGCATTGTGGCTGTTGTATTCAATCCCGATTCAATTTCTGTGTTTCATCAACACTCTGATAGTCCACAGATTACAGAATGCCAACCAGATGTGCATCACAAACTAACACAGGTCTTCCAGGGAATGATCAAAGCGTAGACTGTTTGAGACTTTACTAACATGGAGGAAAGTGCGCATGGTGACTGTTGTATTCAATCCCGATGCAATTTCTGTGTTTCATCAACACTTTGAAGGTCTACAGATTACATAATGCCTCCAGATCTGCATCGGAAACTACTACTGGTTTTCCAGGGAACGATCAAATCGTAGACTGTTTGAGACATTGCTCCCATGGAGGAAAGTGCGCATGGTGACTGTTGTATTCAATCGCGATGCATTTTCTGTGTTTCATCAACACTGTGATAGTCCACAGAATACAGAATGCCTCCAGATGTGCATCGATAACTACTACTGGTCTTCAAGGAAACGGTCAAAGCGTAGACTGTTTCAGACATTCCTCCCATGGAGGAAAGTGCGCATGGTGACACTTGTATTCAATCCCGATGCAATTTCTGTGTTTCAACAACACTCAGATAGTCCACAGATTACAGAACGCCTCCATATTTGCATCGGTAACTACTACTGTTCTTCCAGGAAACGATCAAAGCGTCGGCTGTTTGAGACATTACTCCCATATAGGAAAGTGCGCATTGTGGCTGTTGTATTCAATCCCGATTCAATTTCTGTGTTTCATCAACACTCTGATAGTCCACAGATTACAGAATGCCAACCAGATGTGCATCACAAACTAACACAGGTCTTCCAGGGAATGATCAAAGCGTAGACTGTTTGAGACTTTACTAACATGGAGGAAAGTGCGCATGGTGACTGTTGTATTCAATCCCGATGCAATTTCTGTGTTTCATCAACACTTTGTAGGTCTACAGATTACATAATGCCTCCAGATCTGCATCGGAAACTACTACTGGTTTTCCAGGGAACGATCAAATCGTAGACTGTTTGAGACATTGCTCCCATGGAGGAAAGTGCGCATGGTGACTGTTGTATTCAATCGCGATGCATTTTCTGTGTTTCATCAACACTGTGATAGGCCACAGATTACAGAATGCCTCCAGATGTGCATCGATAACTACTACTGGTCTTCAAGGAAACGGTCAAAGCGTAGACTGTTTCAGACATTCCTCCCATGGAGGAAAGTGCGCATGGTGACACTTGTATTCAATCTCGATGCAATTTCTGTGTTTCAACAACATTCAGATAGTCCACAGATTACAGAACGCCTCCATATTTGCATCGGTAACTACTACTGTTCTTCCAGGAAACGATCAAAGCGTCGGCTGTTTGAGACATTACTCCCATAGAGGAAAGTGCGCATTCTTACTGTTTTATTCAATCCCGAGGCAATTTCTGTGTTTCATGAACACTTTGAAGGTCCACAGATTACCGATTGTCTCCAGATGTGCATCGGAAACTACTACTGGTCTTCCTGGGAACGATCAAAACGTAGAATGTTTGAGAATTACTCCCATGGAGGAAAGTAGGCATGGTAACTGTTGTATTCAATCCCGATGCAATTTCTGTGTTTCATCAAAACTTTGAAGGTCCACAGGTTACATAATGCCACCTTATGTGCATCGGAAACTACTACTGGTCTCCCAGGGAACGATCAAAGCCTAGACTGTTTGAGAATTACTCCCGTGTAGGAAAGTGCGCATGGCGACTGTTGTATTCAATTCCGATGCAATCTCTGTGTTTCATCAACACTCTGATTGTCCACAGATTACAGAATGCCACCAGATGTGCATCGGAAATTACTACTGGTCTTCAAGGGAACGATCAAAGCATAGACTGTTTCAGACATTACTCCCATGGAGGAAAGTGCGGATGGTGACTGTTGTATTCAATCCCGATGCAATTTCTGTGTTTCATCAACACTCTGATAGTCCACAGATTACAGAATGCCTCCAGATGTGCATCGCAAACTACTACTGGTCTTCCAGGGAACGATCAAAGCGTAGACTGTTCGAGACATACCTCCCGTAGAGGAATGTGCGCATGGTGACTGTTGTATTCAATCCCGATGCAATTTCTGTATTTCATCAACACTCTGATAGTCCACAGATTACAGAATGTCACAAGATGTGCATCGGAAACTACTACTGGTCTTACAGGGAACGATCAAAGTGTAGACTGTTTGAGACATTACTTCCATGGAGGAAAGTGCGCATTGTGGCTTTTGTATTCAATCCCGATTCAATTTCTGTGTTTCATCAACACTCTGATTGTCCACAGATTACAGAATGCCAACCAGATGTGCATCACAAACTAACACAGGTCTTCCAGGGAATGATCAAAGCGTAGACTGTTTGAGACTTTACTAACATGGAGGAAAGTGTGCATGGTGACTGTTGTATTCAATCCCGATGCAATTTCTGTGTTTCATCAACACTTTGAAGGTCTACAGATTACATAATGCCTCCAGATCTGCATCGGAAACTACTACTGGTTTTCCAGGGAACGATCAAATCGTAGACTGTTTGAGACATTGCTCCCATGGAGGAAAGTGCGCATGGTGACTGTTGTATTCAATCGCGATGCATTTTCTGTGTTTCATCAACACTGTGATAGTCCACAGATTACAGAATGCCTCCAGATGTGCATCGATAACTACTACTGGTCTTCAAGGAAACGGTCAAAGCGTAGACTGTTTCAGACATTCCTCCCATGGAGGAAAGTGCGCATGGTGACACTTGTATTCAATCCCGATGCAATTTCTGTGTTTCAACAACACTCAGATAGTCCACAGATTACAGAACGCCTCCATATTTGCATCGGTAACTACTACTGTTCTTCCAGGAAACGATCAAAGCGTCGGCTGTTTGAGACATTACTCCCATATAGGAAAGTGCGCATTGTGGCTGTTGTATTCAATCCCGATTCAATTTCTGTGTTTCATCAACACTCTGATAGTCCACAGATTACAGAATGCCAACCAGATGTGCATCACAAACTAACACAGGTCTTCCAGGGAATGATCAAAGCGTAGACTGTTTGAGACTTTACTAACATGGAGGAAAGTGCGCATGGTGACTGTTGTATTCAATCCCGATGCAATTTCTGTGTTTCATCAACACTTTGAAGGTCTACAGATTACATAATGCCTCCAGATCTGCATCGGAAACTACTACTGGTTTTCCAGGGAACGATCAAATCGTAGACTGTTTGAGACATTGCTCCCATGGAGGAAAGTGCGCATGGTGACTGTTGTATTCAATCGCGATGCATTTTCTGTGTTTCATCAACACTGTGATAGTCCACAGATTACAGAATGCCTCCAGATGTGCATCGATAACTACTACTGGTCTTCAAGGAAACGGTCAAAGCGTAGACTGTTTCAGACATTCCTCCCATGGAGGAAAGTGCGCATGGTGACACTTGTATTCAATCCCGATGCAATTTCTGTGTTTTAACAACACTCAGATAGTCCACAGATTACAGAACGCCTCCATATTTGCATCGGTAACTACTACCGTTCTTCCAGGAAACGATCAAAGCGTCGGCTGTTTGAGACATTACTCCCATAGAGGAAAGTGCGCATGCTTACTGTTTTATTCAATCCCGAGGCAATTTCTGTGTTTCATGAACACTTTGAAGGTCCACAGATTACCGATTGTCTCCAGATGTGCATCGGAAACTACTACTGGTCTTCCTGGGAACGATCAAAACGTAGAATGTTTGAGAATTACTCCCATGGAGGAAAGTAGGCATGGTAACTGTTGTATTCAATCCCGATGCAATTTCTGTGTTTCATCAAAACTTTGAACGTCCACAGGTTACAGAATGCCACCTTATGTGCATCGGAAACTACTACTGGTCTCCCATGGAACGATCAAAGCCTAGAGTGTTTGAGAATTACTCCCGTGTAGGAAAGTGCGCATGGCGACTGTTGTATTCAATTCCGATGCAATCTCTGTGTTTCATCAACACTCTGATTGTCCACAGATTACAGAATGCCACCAGATGTGCATCGGACATTACTACTGGTCTTCAAGGGAACGATCAAAGCATAGACTGTTTCAGACATTACTCCCATGGAGGAAAGTGCGGATGGTGACTGTTGTATTCAATCCCGATGCAATTTCTGTGTTTCATCAACACTCTGATAGTCCACAGATTACAGAATGCCTCCAGATGTGCATCGCAAACTACTACTGGTCTTCCAGGGAACGATCAAAGCGTAGACTGTTCGAGACATACCTCCCGTAGAGGAATGTGCGCATGGTGACTGTTGTATTCAATCCCGATGCAATTTCTGTATTTCATCAACACTCTGATAGTCCACAGATTACAGAATGCCACAAGATGTGCATCGGAAACTACTACTGGTCTTACAGGGAACGATCAAAGTGTAGACTGTTTGAGACATTACTCCCATGGAGGAAAGTGCGCATTGTGGCTGTTGTATACAATCCCGATTCAATTTCTGTGTTTCATCAACACTCTGATAGTCCACAGATTACAGAATGCCAACCAGATGTGCATCACAAACTAACACAGGTCTTCCAGGGAATGATCAAAGCGTAGACTGTTTGAGACTTTACTAACATGGAGGAAAGTGCGCACGGTGACTGTTGTATTCAATCCCGATGCAATTTCTGTGTTTCATCAACACTTTGAAGGTCTACAGATTACATAATGCCTCCAGATCTGCATCGGAAACTACTACTGGTTTTCCAGGGAACGATCAAATCGTAGACCGTTTGAGACATTGCTCCCATGGAGGAAAGTGCGCATGGTGACTGTTGTATTCAATCGCGATGCATTTTCTGTGTTTCATCAACACTGTGATAGTCCACAGATTACAGAATGCCTCCAGATGTGCATCGATAACTACTACTGGTCTTCAAGGAAACGGTCAAAGCGTAGACTGTTTCAGACATTCCTCCCATGGAGGAAAGTGCGCATGGTGACACTTGTATTCAATCCCGATGCAATTTCTGTGTTTCAACAACACTCAGATAGTCCACAGATTACAGAACGCCTCCATATATGCATCGGTAACTACTACGGTTCTTCCAGGAAACGATCAAAGCGTCGGCTGTTTGAGACATTACTCCCATAGAGGAAAGTGCGCATGCTTACTGTTTTATTCAATCCCGAGGCAATTTCTGTGTTTCATGAACACTTTGAAGGTCCACAGATTACCGATTGTCTCCAGATGTGCATCGGAAACTACTACTGGTCTTCCTGGGAACGATCAAAACGAAGACGGTTTGAGAATTACTCTTATGGAGGAAAGTGCGGATGGTGACTGTTGTATTCACTCCCGATGCAATTTCTGTGTTTCATCAACAGTCTGACAGTCCGCAGATTGCAGAATGCCTCCAGATGTGCATCGTAATCTACTACTGGTCTTCCAGGGAAAGATCAAAGCGTAAACTCTTCGAGACATTAATACCATGGAGGAAAGTTCGCATGGTTACTGTTGTATTCTATCCCGATGAAATTTTAGTGTTTCATCAACACTCTGATATTCCACAGATAACAAAATTCCTCCAGATGTGCATCGGAAACTACTACTGGTCTTACAGGGAACGATCAAAGTGTAGACTGTTTGAGACATTACTCCCATATAGGAAAGTGCGCATTGTTGCTGTTGTATTCAATCCCGATTCAATTTCTGTGTTTCATCAACACTCTGATAGTCCACAGATTACAGAATGCCAACCAGATGTGCATCACAAACTAACACAGGTCTTCCAGGGAATGATCAAAGCATAGACTGTTTGAGACTTTACTAACATGGAGGAAAGTGCGCATGGTGACTGTTGTATTCAATCCCGATGCAATTTCTGTGTTTCATCAACACTTTGAAGGTCTACAGATTACATAATGCCTCCAGATCTGCATCGGAAACTACTACTGGTTTTCCAGGGAACGATCAAATCGTAGACTGTTTGAGACATTGCTCCCATGGAGGAAAGTGCGCATGGTGACTGTTGTATTCAATCGCGATGCATTTTCTGTGTTTCATCAACACTGTGATAGTCCACAGATTACAGAATGCCTCCAGATGTGCATCGATAACTACTACTGGTCTTCAAGGAAACGGTCAAAGCGTAGACTGTTTCAGACATTCCTCCCATGGAGGAAAGTGCGCATGGTGACACTTGTATTCAATCCCGATGCAATTTCTGTGTTTCAACAACACTCAGATAGTCCACAGATTACAGAACGCCTCCATATTTGCATCGGTAGCTACTACTGTTCTTCCAGGAAACGATCAAAGCGTCGGCTGTTTGAGACATTACTCCCATATAGGAAAGTGCGCATTGTGGCTGTTGTATTCAATCCCGATTCAATTTCTGTGTTTCATCAACACTCTGATAGTCCACAGATTACAGAATGCCAACCAGATGTGCATCACAAACTAACACAGGTCTTCCAGGGAATGATCAAAGCGTAGACTGTTTGAGACTTTACTAACATGGAGGAAAGTGCGCATGGTGACTGTTGTATTCAATCCCGATGCAATTTCTGTGTTTCATCAACACTTTGAAGGTCTACAGATTACATAATGCCTCCAGATCTGCATCGGAAACTACTACTGGTTTTCCAGGGAACGATCAAATCGTAGACTGTTTGAGACATTGCTCCCATGGAGGAAAGTGCGCATGGTGACTGTTGTATTCAATCGCGATGCATTTTCTGTGTTTCATCAACACTGTGATAGTCCACAGATTACAGAATGCCTCCAGATGTGCATCGATAACTACTACTGGTCTTCAAGGAAACGGTCAAAGCGTAGACTGTTTCAGACATTCCTCCCATGGAGGAAAGTGCGCATTGTGACACTTGTATTCAATCCCGATGCAATTTCTGTGTTTCAACAACACTCAGATAGTCCACAGATTACAGAACGCCTCCATATTTGCATCGGTAACTACTACCGTTCTTCCAGGAAACGATCAAAGCGTCGGCTGTTTGAGACATTACTCCCATAGAGGAAAGTGCGCATGCTTACTGTTTTATTTAATCCCGAGGCAATTTCTGTGTTTCATGAACACTTTGAAGGTCCACAGATTACCGATTGTCTCCAGATGTGCATCGGAAACTACTACTGGTCTTCCTGGGAACGATCAAAACGTAGAATGTTTGAGAATTACTCCCATGGAGGAAAGTGGGCATGGTAACTGTTGTATTCAATCCCGATGCAATTTCTGTGTTTCATCAAAACTTTGAAGGTCCACAGGTTACAGAATGCCACCTTATGTGCATCGGAAACTACTGCTGGTCTCCCATGGAACGATCAAAGCCTAGAGTGTTTGAGAATTACTCCCGTGTAGGAAAGTGCGCATGGCGACTGTTGTATTCAATTCCGATGCAATCTCTGTGTTTCATCAACACTCTGATTGTCCACAGATTACAGAATGGCTCCAGATGTGCATCGCAAACTACTACTGGTCTTCCAGGGAACGATCAAAGCGTAGACTGTTCGAGACATACCTCCCGTAGAGGAATGTGCGCATGGTGACTGTTGTATTCAATCCCGATGCAATTTCTGTATTTCATCAACACTCTGATAGTCCACAGATTACAGAATGCCACAAGATGTGCATCGGAAACTACTACTGGTCTTCCAGGGAACGATCAAAGTGTAGACTGTTTGAGACATTACTCCCATGGAGGAAAGTGCGCATTGTGGCTGTTGTATTCAATCCCGATTCAATTTCTGTGTTTCATCAACACTCTGATAGTCCACAGATTACAGAATGCCTCCAGATGTGCATCACAAACTAACACAGGTCTTCCAGGGAATGATCAAAGCGTAGACTGTTTGAGACTTTACTAACATGGAGGAAAGTGCGCATGGTGACTGTTGTATTCAATCCCGATGCAATTTCTGTGTTTCATCAACACTTTGAAGGTCTACAGATTACATAATGCCTCCAGACCTGCATCGGAAACTACTACTGGTTTTCCAGGGAACGATCAAAACGTAGACTGTTTGAGACATTGCTCCCATGGAGGAAAGTGCGCATAGTGACTGTTGTATTCAATCGCGATGCATTTTCTGTGTTTCATCAACACTGTGATAGTCCACAGGTTACAGAATGCCTCCAGATGTGCATCGATAACTACCACTGGTCTTCAAGGAAACGGTCAAAGCGTAGACTGTTTCAGACATTCCTCCCATGGAGGAAAGTGCGCATGGTGACACTTGTATTCAATCCCGATGCAATTTCTGTGTTTCAATAACACTCTGATAGTCCACAGATTACAGAATGCCTCCATATTTGCATCGGTAACTACTACTGTTCTTCCAGGAAACGATCAAAGCGTCGGCTCTTTGAGACATTACTCCCATAGAGGAAAGTGCGCATGCTTACTGTTTTATTCAATCCTGAGGCAATTTCTGTGTTTCATGAACAATTTGATGGTCCACAGATTACCGATTGTCTCCAGATGTGCATCGGAAACTACTACTGGTCTTCCTGGGAACGATCAAAACGAAGACGGTTTGAGAATTACTCTTATGGAGGAAAGTGCAAATGGTGACTGTTGTATTCACTCCCGATGCAATTTCTGTGTTTCATCAACAGTCTGACAGTCCGCAGATTGCAGAATGCCTCCAGATGTGCATCGTAATCTACTACTGGTCTTCCAGGGAAAGATCAAAGCGTAAACTCTTCGAGACATTAATACCATGGAGGAAAGTTCGCATGGTTACTGTTGTATTCAATCCCGATGCAATTTTAGTGTTTCATCAACACTCTGATATTCCACAGATAACAAAATTCCTCCAGATGTGCATCGGAAACTACTACTGGTCTTACAGGGAACGATCAAAGTGTAGACTGTTTGAGACATTACTCCCATATAGGAAAGTGCGCATTGTGGCTGTTGTATTCAATCCCGATTCAATTTCTGTGTTTCATCAACACTCTGATAGTCCACAGATTACAGAATGCCAACCAGATGTGCATCATAAACTAACACAGGTCTTCCAGGGAATGATCAATGCGTAGACTGTTTGAGACTTTACTAACATGGAGGAAAGTGCGCATGGTGACTGTTGTATTCAATCCCGATGCAATTTCTGTGTTTCATCAACACTTTGAAGGTCTACAGATTACATAATGCCTCCAGATCTGCATCGGAAACTACTACTGGTTTTCCAGGGAACGATCAAATCGTAGACTGTTTGAGACATTGCTCCCATGGAGGAAAGTGCGCATGGTGACTGTTGTATTCAATCGCGATGCATTTTCTGTGTTTCATCAACACTGTGATAGTCCACAGATTACAGAATGCCTCCAGATGTGCATCGATAACCACTACTGGTCTTCAAGGAAACGGTCAAAGCGTAGACTGTTTCAGACATTCCTCCCATGGAGGAAAGTGCGCATGGTAACACTTGTATTCAATCCCGATGCAATTTCTGTGTTTCAACAACACTCAGATAGTCCACAGATTACAGAACGCCTCCATATTTGCATCGGTAACTACTACTGTTCTTCCAGGAAACGATCAAAGCGTCGGCTGTTTGAGACATTACTCCCATAGAGGAAAGTGCGCATGCTTACTGTTTTATTCAATCCCGATGCAATTTCTGTGTTTCATCAACACTTTGAAGGTCCACAGGTTACAGAATGCCACCTTATGTGCATCGGAAACTACTACTGGTCTCCCATGGAACGATCAAAGCCTAGACTGTTTGAGAATTACTCCCGTGTAGGAAAGTGCGCATGGCGACTGTTGTATTCAATTCCGATGCAATCTCTGTGTTTCATCAACACTCTGATTGTCCACAGATTACAGAATGCCTCCAGATGTGCATCGCAAACTACTACTGGTCTTCCAGGGAACGATCAAAGCGTAGACTGTTCGAAACATACCTCCCGTAGAGGAATGTGCGCATGGTGACTGTTGTATTCAATCCCGATGCAATTTCTGTATTTCATCAACACTCTGATAGTCCACAGATTACAGAATGCCACAAGATGTGCATCGGAAACTACTACTGGTCTTCCAGGGAACGATCAAAGTGTTGACTGTTTGAGACATTACTCCCATGGAGGAAAGTGCGCATTGTGGCTGTTGTATTCAATCCCGATTCAATTTCTGTGTTTCATCAACACTCTGATAGTGCACAGATTACAGAATGCCTCCAGATGTGCATCACAAACTAACACAGGTCTTCCAGGGAATGATCAAAGCGTAGACTGTTTGAGACTTTACTAACATGGAGGAAAGTGCGCATGGTGACTGTTGTATTCAATCCCGATGCAATTTCTGTGTTTCATCAACACTTTGAAGGTCTACAGATTACATAATGCCTCCAGATCTGCATCGGAAACTACTACTGGTTTTCCAGGGAACGATCAAATCGTAGACTGTTTGAGACATTGCTCCCATGGAGGAAAGTGCGCATGGTGACTGTTGTATTCAATCGCGATGCATTTTCTGTGTTTCATCAACACTGTGATAGTCCACAGATTACAGAATGCCTCCAGATGTGCATCGATAACTACTACTGGTCTTCAAGGAAACGGTCAAAGCGTAGACTGTTTCAGACATTCCTCCCATGGAGGAAAGTGCGCATGGTGACACTTGTATTCAATCCCGATGCAATTTCTGTGTTTCAACAACACTCAGATAGTCCACAGATTACAGAACGCCTCCATATTTGCATCGGTAACTACTACTGTTCTTCCAGGAAACGATCAAAGCGTCGGCTGTTTGAGACATTACTCCCATAGAGGAAAGTGCGCATGCTTACTGTTTTATTCAATCCCGAGGCAATTTCTGTGTTTCATGAACACTTTGAAGGTCCACAGATTACCGATTGTCTCCAGATGTGCATCGGAAACTACTACTGGTCTTCCTGGGAACGATCAAAACGTAGACTGTTTGAGAATTACTCCCATGGAGGAAAGTAGGCATGGTAACTGTTGTATTCAATCCCGATGCAATTTCTGTGTTTCATCAAAACTTTGAAGGTCCACAGGTTACAGAATGCCACCTTATGTGCATCGGAAACTACTACTGGTCTCCCAGGGAACGATCAAAGCCTAGACTGTTTGAGAATTACTCCCGTGTAGGAAAGTGTGCATGGCGACTGTTGTATTCAATTCCGATGCAATCTCTGTGTTTCATCAACACTCTGATTGTCCACAGATTACAGAATGCCACCAGATGTGCATCGGAAATTACTACTGGTCTTCAAGGGAACGATCAAAGCATAGACTGTTTCAGACATTACTCCCATGGAGGAAAGTGCGGATGGTGACTGTTGTATTCAATCCCGATGCAATTTCTGTGTTTCATCAACACTCTGATAGTCCACAGATTACAGAATGCCTCCAGATGTGCATCGCAAACTACTACTGGTCTTCCAGGGAACGATCAAAGCGTAGACTGTTCGAGACATACCTCCCGTAGAGGAATGTGCGCATGGTGACTGTTGTATTCAATCCCGATGCAATTTCTGTATTTCATCAACACTCTGATAGTCCACAGATTACAGAATGCCACTAGATACGCATCGGAAACTACTACTGGACTTCCAGGGAACGATCAAAGCGTAGACTGTTTGAGAATTACTCCCGTGGAGAAAAGTGTGCATGGTGATTGTTGTATTCAATCCCGATGCAATTTCTGTGTTTCATCAAAACTCTGATAGTCCACAGATTACAGAATGCCTTTAGATATGCATCGGTAACTACTACTGGTCCTCCTAGGAACGATAAAAGAGAAGACTGTTTGAGACATTACTCCCATGGAGGAAAGTGCACATGGTGACTGTTGTATTCAATTCCGATGCAATTTCTGGGTTTCATCAACACTCTGAAAGTCCACAGATTACAGAATGCCTCTATATGTGCGTCGGAAACTACTACTAGTCTTCCAGGGATTGATCAAAGCGTAGACTGTTAGAGACATTACTCCCATGGAGAAAAGTGCGCATGGTGACTGTCGTATTCCAACCCGATGCAATTTCTGTGTTTCATCAACACTCCGATAGTCCACAGATTACAGAATGCCCCCATATGTGCATCGGTAACTACTACTGCTTTTCAGGGAACAATCAAATGGTCGGCTGTTTCAGACTTAACTCCCATAGAGGAAAGTGCGCATGCTGACTGTTGTATTCAATCACGAGACAATTTCTGTGTTTCATCAACACTTTGAAGGTCCACAGATTACAGATTGTCTCCAGATGTGCATCGGAAACTACTACTGGTCTTCCTGGGAACGACAAACCGTAGACTGTTTGAGACATTACTGTCATGGAGGAAAGTGCGCATGGTGACTGTTGTATTCAATCCCGATGCATTTTCTGTGTTTCATCAACACTCTGATTGTCCACAGATTACAGAATGCCACCAGATGTGCATCGAAAACCACTACTGGTCTTCCAGGGAACGATCAAAGCGTAGACTGTTTGAGACATTACTCCCATGGAGGAAAGTGCGCTTGGTGACTTTTGTATTGAATCCCGATGCAATTTCTGTGTTTCATCAACACTCTGATAGTCCACAGATTACAGAATGCCACCAGATGTGCATCGCAAACTACTACTGGTCTTCCAGGGAACGATCAAAGCGTAGACTGTTCGAGACATACCTCCCGTGGAGGAATGTGCTCATGGAGACTGTTGTATTCAATCCCGATGCAATTTATGTGTTTCATCAACACTGTGATAGTCCACAGATTACAGAATGCCACCAGATGTGCATGGGAAACTACTACTGGTCTTCCAGGGAACGATCAAAGCGTAGACTGTTTGAGACATTACTCCCATAGAGGAAAGTGCGCATGGTGACTGTTGTATTCAATTCCGATGCAATTTCTGTGTTTCATCAACACTCTGATAGTCCACAGATTGCAGAATGCCACCAGATGTGCATCGGAAACTACTACTGGTCTTCCAGGGAACGATCAAAGCGTAGACTGTTTGAGACATTACTCCCGTGGACGAAACTGCGCATGGTGACTGTTGTATTCAATCCCGATGCATTTAGTGTGTTTCATCAACACTCTGATAGTCCGGAGATTACAGAATGCCTTTAGATGTCCATCGGTAACTGCTACTGGTCTTCCTGGGAACGATAATAGAGAAGACTCTTTGAGACCTCCCATGGATGAATGTGCGCATGGTGACTGTTGTATTCAACCCCGTTGCAATATCTGTGTTTCATCAACACTCTGATAGTCCACAGATTACAGAATGCCACCAGATGTCATCGGAAACTACTACTGGTCCTCCAGGGAACGATCAAAGCGTAGACTGTTTGAGACATATCTCCCGTGGTGGAAAGAGCGCATGGTGACTGTTGTATTCAATCCCGATGCAATTTCTGTGTTTCATCAACACTCTGATAGTCCCCAGATTACAGAATGCCACCAGATGTGCAACGGAAACTACTACTGGTCTTCAAGGGAACGATCTAAGCGTAGACTGTTGAGAATTACTCCCGTTAAGGAAAGTGCGCATGGTGACTGTTGTATTCAATCCCGATGCAATTTCTGTGTTTCATCAACACTCTATTAGTCCACAGATTACAGTATGACTCTAGATGTGCATCGGAAACTACTACTGGTCTTCCAGGGAACGATCAAAGCGTGCACTGTTTGAGACATTACTCCCATGGAGGAAAGTGCGCATAGTGACAGTTGTATTCAAACCCGATGCAATTTCTGTGTTTCATCAACACTCTGATAGTCCACAGATTACAGAATGCCACAAGATGTGCATCGGAAACTACTACTGGTCTTCCAGGGAACGATCAAAGCGTAGACTGTTGGAGACATACCTCCCGTGGAGGAATGTGCGCATGGTGACTGTTTTATTCAATCCCGATGCAATTTCTGTTTTTCATGAACACTCTGATAGTTTACAGATTACAGAATGCCACCAGATGTGCATCGGAAACTACTACTAGTCTTCCAGGGAACGATCAAATCGTAGACTGTTTGAGACATTACTCCCATAGAGGAAAGTGCGCATGGTGACTGTTGTATTCAATTCCGATGCAATTTCTGTGTTTCATCAACACTCTGATAGTCCACAGATTACAGAATGCCACCAGATGTGCATCGGAAACTACTACTGGTCTTCCAGGGAACGATCAAAGCGTAGACTGTTTGAGACATTACTCCCATGGAGGAAAGTGCGCATGGTGACTGTTGTATTCAATTGCGATGCAATTTCTGTGTTTCATGAACACTCTGATAGTCCACAGATTACAGAATGCCACCAGATGTGCACCGGAAACTACTACTGGTCTTCCAGGGAACGATCAAAGCGTAGACTGTTTGAGAATTACTCCCATAGAGGGAAGTGCGCATGATGATTGTTGTATTCAATCCCGATGCAATATCTGTGTTTCATTAACACTCTGATAGTCCACAGACTACAGAATGCCTCCAGATGTGCATCGGAAACTACTACTGGTCTTCCAGGGAACGATCAAAGCGTAGACTGTTTGAGACATTACTCGCATGTAGGAAAGTGCGCATGGTGACAGTTGTATTCAATCCCGATGCATTTTCTGTGTTTCATCATCACCCTGATAGTCCGCAGATTACAGAATGCCTTTAGATGTGCATCGGTAACTGCTACTGGTCTTCCTGGGAACGATAAAAGAGAAGACTGTTTGAGACATTACTCCCATGGAGGAATGTGCGCATAGTGACTGTTGTATTTAACCACGTTGCAATTTCTGTGTTTCATCAACACTCTGATAGTCCACTGATTACAGATTGCCTCCAGATGTGCATCGATAACTACTACTGGTCTTCAAGGAAACGGTCAAAGCGTAGACTGTTTCAGACATTCCTCCCATGGAGGCAAGTGCGCATGGTGACACTTGTATTCAATTCCGATCCAATTTCTGTGTTTCAATAACACTCAGATAGTCCACAGATTACAGAACGCCTCCATATTTGCATCGGTAACTACTACTGTTCTTCCAGGAAACGATCAAAGCGTCGGCTGTTTGAGACATTACTCCCATAGAGGAAAGTGCGCATGCTTACTGTTTTATTCAATCCCGAGGCAATTTCTGTGTTTCATGAACACTTTGAAGGTCCACAGATTACCGATTGTCTCCAGATGTGCATCGGAAACTACTACTGGTCTTCCTGGGAACGATCAAAACGAAGACGGTTTGAGAATTACTCTTATGGAGGAAAGTGCGGATGGTGACTGTTGTATTCACTCCCGATGCAATTTCTGTGTTTCATCAACAGTCTGACAGTTCGCAGATTGCAGAATGCCTCCAGATGTGCATCGTAATCTACTACTGGTCTTCCAGGGAAAGATCAAAAACGTAAACTCTTCGAGACATTAATACCATGGAGGAGGTTCGCATGGTTACTGTTGTATTCAATCCCGATACAATTTTAGTGTTTCATCAACACTCTGATAGTCCACAGATTACATAATGCCTCCAGATCTGCATCGGAAACTACTACTGGTTTTCCAGGGAACGATCAAATCGTAGACTGTTTGAGACATTGCTCCCATGGAGGAAAGTGCGCATGGTGACTGTTGTATTCAATCGCGATGCATTTTCTGTGTTTCGTCAACACTGTGATAGTCCACAGATTACAGAATGCCTCCAGATGTGCATCGATAACTACTACTGGTCTTCAAGGAAACGGTCAAAGCGTAGACTGTTTCAGACATTCCTCCCATGGAGGAAAGTGCGCATGGTGAAACTTGTATTCAATCCCGATGCAATTTCTGTGTTTCAACAACACTCACATAGTCCACAGATTACAGAATGCCTCCATATTTGCATCGGTAACTACTACTGTTCTTTCAGGAACCGATCAAAGCGTCGGCTGTTTGAGACATTACTCCCATAGAGGAAAGTGCGCATGCTTACTGTTTTATTCAATCCCGTGGCAATTTCTGTGTTTCATGAACACTTTGAAGGTCCACAGATTACCGATTGTCTCCAGATGTGCATCGGAAACTACTACTGGTCTTCCTGGGAACGATCAAAACGTAGACTGTTTGAGAATTACTCCATGGAGGAAAGTAGGCATGGTAACTGTTGTATTCAATCCCGATGCAATTTCTGTGTTTCATCAAAACTTTGAAGGTCCACAGGTTACAGAATGCCACCTTATGTGCATCGGAAACTACTACTGGTCTCCCAGGGAACGATCAAAGCCTAGGCTGTTTGAGAATTACTCCCGTGTAGGAAAGTGCGCATGGCGACTGTTGTATTCAATTCCGATGCAATCTCTGTGTTTCATCAACACTCTGATTGTCCACAGATTACAGAATGCCACCAGATGTGCATCGGAAATTACTACTGGTCTTCAAGGGAACGATCAAAGCATAGACTGTTTCAGACATTACTCCCATGGAGGAAAGTGCGGATGGTGACTGTTGTATTCAATCCCGATGCAATTTCTGTGTTTCATCAACACTCTGATAGTCCACAGAATACAGAATGCCTCCAGATGTGCATCGCAAACTACTACTGGTCTTCCAGGGAACGATCAAAGCGTAGACTGTTCCAGACATACCTCCCGTAGAGGAATGTGCGCATGGTGACTGTTGTATTCAATCCCGATGCAATTTCTGCATTTCATCAACACTCTGATAGTCCACAGATTACAGAATGCCACAAGATGTGCATCGGAAACTACTACTGGACTTCCAGGGAACGATCAAAGCGTAGACTGTTTGAGAATTACTCCCGTGGAGAAAAGTGTGCATGGTGATTGTTGTATTCAATCCCGATGCAATTTCTGTGTTTCATCAAAACTCTGATAGTCCACAGATTACAGAATGCCCTTAGATATGCATCGGTAACTACTACTGGTCCTCCTAGGAACGATAAAAGAGAAGACTGTTTGAGACATTACTCCCATGGAGGAGAGTGCACATGGTGACTGTTGTATTCAATTCCGATGCAATTTCTGTGTTTCATCAACACTCTGAAAGTCCACAGATTACAGAATGCCTCTATATGTGCGTCGGAAACTACTACTAGTCTTCCAGGGAATGATCAAAGCGTAGACTGTTAGAGACATTACTCCCATGGAGAAAAGTGCGCATGGTGACTGTCGTATTCCAACCCGATGCAATTTCTGTGTTTCATCAACACTCCGATAGTCCACAGATTACAGAATGCCCCCATATGTGCATCGGTAACTACTACTGCTTTTCCAGGGAACAATCAAATTGTCGGCTGTTTCAGACATAACTCCCATAGAGGAAAGTGCGCATGCTGACTGTTGTATTGAATCACGAGGCAATTTCTGTGTTTCACCAACACTTTGAAGGTCCACAGATTACAGATTGTTTCCAGATGTGCATCCGAAACTACTACTGGTCTTCCTGGGAACGATCAAACCGTAGACTGTTTGAGAATTACTCGCATGGAGGAAAGTAGGCATGGTAACTGTTGTATTCAATCCCGATGCAATATCTGTGTTTCATCAAAACTTTGAGGGTCCACAGATTAAAGAACTAGACCTTATGTGCATCGGAAACTACTACTGGTCTTCCAGGGAACGATCAAAGCGTAGACTGTTTGAGACATTACTCCCATAGAGGAAAGTTCGCATGGTGACTGTTGTATTCAATTCCGATGCAATTTCTGTGTTTCATCAACACTCTGATAGTCCACAGATTACAGAATGCCACCAGATGTGCATCTTAAACTACTACTGGTCTTCCAGGGAACGATCAAAGCGTAGACTGTTTGAGACATTACTGTCATGGAGGAAAGTGCGCATGGTGACTGTTGTATTCAATCCCGATGCATTTTCTGTGTTTCATCAACACTCTGATAGTCCACAGATTACAGAATGCCACCAGATGTGCATCGGAAACTTCTACTGGTCTTCCAGGGAACGATCAAAGCGTAGACTGTTTGAGACATTACTCCCATGGAGGAAAGTGCGCTTGGTGACTTTTGTATTCAATCCCGATGCAATTTCTGTGTTTCATCAACACTCTGATAGTCCACAGATTACAGAATGCCACCAGATGTGCATCGCAAACTACTACTGGTCTTCCAGGGAACGATCAAAGCGTAGACTGTTCGAGACATACCTCCCGTGGAGGAATGTGCTCATGGTGACTGTTGTATTCAATCCCGATGCAATTTATGTGTTTCATCAACACTGTGATAGTCCACAGATTACAGAATGCCACCAGATGTGCATCGGAAACTACTACTGGTCTTCCAGGGAACGATCAAAGCGTAGACTGTTTGAGACATTACTCCCGTGGACGAAACTGCGCATGGTGACTGTTGTATTCAATCCCGATGCATTTAGTGTGTTTCATCAACACTCTGATAGTCCGGAGATTACAGAGTGCCTTTAGATGTGCATCGGTAACTGCTACTGGTCTTCCTGGGAACGATAATAGAGAAGACTCTTTGAGACCTCCCATGGATGAATGTGCGCATGGTGACTGTTGTATTCAACCCCGTTGCAATATCTGTGTTTCATCAACACTCTGATAGTCCACAGATTACAGAATGCCACCAGATGTCATCGGAAACTACTACTGGTCTTCCAGGGAACGATCAAAGCGTAGACTGTTTGAGACATATCTCCCGTGGTGGAAAGAGCGCATGGTGACTGTTGTATTCAATCCCGATGCAATTTCTGTGTTTCATCAACACTCTGATAGTCCCCAGATTACAGAATGCCACCAGATGTGCAACGGAAACTACTACTGGTCTTCAAGAGAACGATCAAAGCGTAGACCGTTGAGAATTACTCCCGTTAAGGAAAGTGCGCATGGTGACTCTTGTATTCAATCCCGATGCAATTTCTGTGTTTCATCAACACTCTATTAGTCCACAGATTACAGTATGACTCTAGATGTGCATCGGAAACTACTACTGGTCTTCCAGGGAACGATCAAAGCGTAGACTGTTTGAGACATACCTCCGGTGGAGGAAAGTGCGCATGGTGACTGTTGTATTCAATCCCGATGCAATTTCTGTGTTTCATCAACACTCTGATAGTCCACAGGTTACAGAATGCCACCAGACGTGCATCGGAAGCTAGTACTGGTCTTCCAGGGAACGATCAAAGCATAGACTGTTTGAGACATTAATCCCGTGGAGGAATATGCGCATGGCGACTGTTGTACTCAATCCCGATGCAATATCTGTGTTTCATCAAGACTCTGATAGTCCACAGATTACAGAATGCCACCAGACGTGAATTGGAAGCTACTACTGGTCTTCCAGGTAACGATCAAAGTGTAGACTGTTTGAGACATTAATCCCGTGGAGGAAAGTGCTCATGGTGATTGTTGTATTCAATCCCGATGTAATTTCTGTGTTTCATCAACACTCCGATAGTCCACAGGTTACAGAATGTAACCAGATGTGCATCGGAAACCACTACTGGTCTTCCAGGCAACGATCAAAGCGTAGACTGTTTGAGACATTACTCCCGTGGAGGAAAGTGCTCATGGCGACTGTTGTATTCAATCCCGATGCAATTTCTGTGTTTCATCAACACTCTGATAGTCCAAAGATTACAGAATGAAACCAGATGTGCATCGGAAATTACTACTGGTCTTCAAGGGAACGATCATAGCGTAGACTGTTTCAGACATTACTCCCATGGAGGAAAGTGCACATGGTGACTGTTGTATTCAATCCCGATGCAATTTCTGAGTTTCATCAACACTCTGATTGTCCACAGATTACATAATGAGTCCAGATGTGCATCTTAAACTACTACTGGTCTTCCAGGGATGATCAAAGCGTAGACTGTTTGAGACATTAATCCCGTGGAGGAAAGTGCTCATGGTGACTGTTGTGTTCAATCCCGATGCAGTTTCTGTGTTTCATCAACACTCCGATAGTCCACTGGTTACAGAATGCCACCAGATGTGCATCGGGAACTACTACTGTTCTTCCAGGCAACGATCAAAGCGTAGACTGTTTGAGACAATACTCCCGTGGAGGAAAGTGCTCATGGCGACTGTTATATTCAATCCCGATGCAATTACTGTGTTTCATCAACACTCCGTTAGTCCAAAGATTACAGAATGCCACCAGATGTGCATCGAAATCTACTACTAGTCTTCCAGGAAACGATCAAAGCGTAGACTGTTTGAGACATACCTCCCGTGGAGGAAAGTGCGCATGGTGACTGTTGTATTCAATCCCGATGCAATATCTGTGTTTCATCAAGACTCTGATAGTCCACAGATTGCAGAATGCCTCCAGACGTGAATTGGAAGCTACTACTGGTCTTCCAGGTAACGATCAAAGTGTAGACTGTTTGAGACATTAATCCCGTGGAGGAAAGTGCTCATGGTGATTGTTGTATTCAATCCCGATGTAATTTCTGTGTTTCATCAACACTCCGATAGTCCACAGGTTACAGAATGTAACCAGATGTGCATCGGAAACCACTACTGGTCTTCCAGGCAACGATCAAAGCGTAGACTGTTTGAGACATTACTCCCGTGGAGGAAAGTGCTCATGGCGACTGTTGTATTCAATCCCGATGCAATTTCTGTGTTTCATCAACACTCTGATAGTCCAAAGATTACAGAATGAAACCAGATGTGCATCGGAAATTACTACTGGTCTTCAAGGGAACGATCATAGCGTAGACTGTTTCAGACATTACTCCCATGGAGGAAAGTGCACATGGTGACTGTTGTATTCAATCCCGATGCAATTTCTGAGTTTCATCAACACTCTGATTGTCCACAGATTACATAATGAGTCCAGATGTGCATCTTAAACTACTACTGGTCTTCCAGGGATGATCAAAGCGTAGACTGTTTGAGACATTAATCCCGTGGAGGAAAGTGCTCATGGTGACTGTTGTGTTCAATCCCGATGCAGTTTCTGTGTTTCATCAACACTCCGATAGTCCACTGGTTACAGAATGCCACCAGATGTGCATCGGGAACTACTACTGTTCTTCCAGGCAACGATCAAAGCGTAGACTGTTTGAGACATTACTCCCGTGGAGGAAAGTGCTCATGGCGACTGTTATATTCAATCCCGATGCAATTACTGTGTTTCATCAACACTCCGTTAGTCCAAAGATTACAGAATGCCACCAGATGTGCATCGAAATCTACTACTAGTCTTCCAGGAAACGATCAAAGCGTAGACTGTTTGAGACATACCTCCCGTGGAGGAAAGTGCGCATGGAGACTGTTGTATTCAATCCCGATGCAATTTCTGTGTTTCATCAACACTCTGATAGTCCACAGCTTACAGAATGCCACCAGATGTGCATCGGAAACTACTACTGGTCTTCCAGGGAACGATCAAAGCGTAGACTCTTTGGGAATTACTCCCGTGGAGGTAAGTGCGCATGGTGAATGTTGTATTCAATCCCGATGCAATTTCTGTGTTTCATCAACACTCGGATAGTCCACAGATTACAGAACGCCACCAGATGTGCATCGGAAACTACTACTGGTCTTCCAGGGAACGTACAAAGCGTGGACAGTTTGAGACATTACTCCCATTGAGGAAAGTGCGCATGCTGACTGTTGTATTCAATCCCGAGGCAATTTCTGTGTTTCATCAACACTTTGAAGGTCCACAGATTACTGATTGTCTCCAGATGTGCATCGGAAACTACTACTGGTCTCAATGGGAACGATCAAAACGTAAACTGTTTGAGAATTACTCCAATGGAGGAAAGTACGCATGCTAACTGTTGTATTCAATCCCGATGCAATTTCTGTGTTTCATCAACACTTTGAAGGTCCACAGATTACAGAATGCCACCAGATGTTCATCGGAAACTACTTCTGGTCTTCCAGGGAACGATCAAAGCGTAGACTGTTTGAGACATACCTCCCGTGGAGGAAAGTGCGCATGGTGACTGTTGTATTCAATCCCGATGCAATTTCTGTGTTTCATCAACACTCTGATAGTCCACAGATTACAGAATGCCACCAGATATGCATCGGAAACTACTACTGGTCTCCCAGGGAACGATCAAAGCGTAGAATCTTTGGGAATTACTCCCGTGGAGGAAAGTACGCATGGTGAATGTTGTATTCAATCCCGATGCAATATCTGTGTTTCATCAACACTCTGATAGTCCACAGATTACAGAATGCCTCCAGATGTGCACCGGAAACTACTACTGGTCTTCCAGGGAACGATCAAAGCGTAGACTGTTTGAGACATTACTCCCGTGGAGGAAAGTTCGCATGGTGACTGTTTTATTCAATCCCCAGGCAATTTCTGTGTTTCATCAACACTCTGATAGTCCACAGGTTACAGAATGATACCAGATGTGCATCGGAAACTATTACTGGTCTTCCAGGGAACGATCAAAGCGTAGACTCTTTGAGACATTACTCCCGTGGAGGAAAGTTCGCATGGTGACTGTTGTATTCAATCCCGAGGCAATTTCTGTGTTTCATCAACCCTCTGATAGTCCACAGGTTACAGAATGGGTCCAGATGTGCATCGGAAACTATACTGGTCTTCCAGGGAATGATCAAAGCGTAGACTGTTTGAGAATTACTCCCATGGAGGAAAGTGGGCATGGTGACTGTTGTATTCAATCCCGATGCAATTTCTGTGTTTCATCAACACTCTGATAGTCCACAGATTACAGAATGGGTCCAGATGTGCATCGGAAACTATACTGGTCTTCCAGAGAACGATCAAAGCGTAGACTCTTTGAGACATTACTCCCGTGGAGGAAAGTGCGCATGGCGACTGTTGTACTCAAACCCGATGCAATATCTGTGTTTCATCAACACTCTGATAGTCCAAAGATTACAGAATGCCACCAGATGTGCATCGGAAATTACTACTGGTCTTCAAGGGAACGATCAAAGCGTAGACTGTTTCAGACATTACTCCCATGGAGGAAAGTGCACATGGCGACTGTTGTATTCAATCCCGATGCCATTTCTGTGTTTCATCAACACTCTGATAGTCCACAGATTACAGAATGCCACCAGACGTGCATCGGAAGCTACTACTGGTCTTGCAGGTAATGATCAAAGCGTAGACTGTTTGAGACATTAATCCCGTGGAGGAAAGTGCTCATGGTGACTGTTGTATTCAATCCCGATGCAATTTCTGTGTTTCATCAACACTCCGATAGTCCACTGGTTACAGAATGCCACCAGATGTGCATCGGGAACTACTACTGGTCTTCCAGGCAACGATCAAAGCGTAGACTGTTTGAGACATTACTCCCGTGGAGGAAAGTGCTCATGGCGACTGTTGTATTCAATCCCGATGCAATTTCTGTGTTTCATCAACACTCTGATAGTCCAAAGATTACAGAATGCCACCAGATGTGCATCGGAAATTACTACTGGTCTTCAAGGGAACGACCAAAGCGTAGACTGTTTCAGACATTACTCTTATGGAGGAAAGTGCACATGGTGACTGTTGTATTCAATCGCGATGCCATTTCTGTGTTTCATCAACACTCTGATAGTCCACAGATTACAGAATGCCATCAGATGTGCATCGCAAACTACTACTGGTCTTCCAGGGAACGATCAAAGCGTAGACTGTTCGAGACATACCTCCCGTGGAGGAAAGTTCGCATGGTGACTGTTGTATTCAATCCCGATGCAATTTCTGTGTTTCATCAACACTCTGATAGTCCACAGATTACAGAACGCCACCAGATGTGCATCGGACACTACTACTGGGCTTCCAGGGAACGTACAAAGCGTGGACAGTTTGAGACATTACTCCCATTGAGGAAAGTGCGCATTCTGACTGTTGTATTCAATCCCGAGGCAATTTCTGTGATTCATCAACACTTTGAAGGTCCACAGATTACTGATTGTCTCCAGATGTGAATCGGTACTACTACTGGTCTCAATGGGAACGATCAAAACGTAAACTATTTGAGAATTACTCCAATGGACGAAAGTACGCATGCTAACTGTTGTATTCAATCCCGATGCAATTTCTGTGTTTCATCAACACTCTGGTAGTCCACAGATTACAGAATGCCACCAGATGTGCATCGGAAACTACTACTGGTCTTCATGGGATCGATCAAAGCGTAGACTCATTGGGAATTACTCCCATGGAGGAAAGTGCGCATGGTGAATGTTGTACTCAATCCCGATGCAATATCTGTGTTTCATCAACACTCTGACAGTCCACAGATTACAGAATGCCTCCAGATGTGCACCGGAAACTACTACTGGTCTTCCAGGGAACGATCAAAGCGAAGACTGCTTAAGACATACCTCCCATGGAGGAAAGTTCGCATGGTGACTGTTGTATTCAATCCCGATGCATTTTCTGTGTTTCATCAACACTCTGATAGTCCACAGATTACAGAATGCCTCCAGACGTGCATCGGAAGCGACTACTGGTCTTCCTGGTAATGATCAAAGCGTAGACTGTTTGAGACATTACTCCCGTTTAGGAAAGTGATCATGGTGACTGTTGTATTCAATCCCGATGCAATTTCTGTGTTTCATCAACACTCTGATAGTCCACAGGTAACAGAATGCCACCAGATGTGCATCAGAAACTACTACTGGTCTTCCAGGGAACGATCAAAGCGTAGACTGTTTGAGACATTACTCCCGTGGAGGAAAGTGCGCATGGCGACCGTTGTATTCAATCCCGATGCAATTTCTGTGTTTCATCAACACTCTGATAGTCCACATATTACAGAATGCCACCAGACGTGCATCGGAAGCACCTATTGGTCTCCCAGGTAACGATCAAAGCGTAGACTGTTTGAGACATTACTCCCGTGGAGGAAAGTTCGCATGGTGACTGTTGTATTCAATCCCGAGGCAATTTCTGTGTTTCATCAACACTCTGATAGTCCACAGGTTACAGAATGATACCAGATGTGCATCGGAAACTATTACTGGTCTTCCAGGGAACGATCAAAGCGTAGACCGTTTGAGACATTACTCAAATGGAGGAAAGTGCACATGGTGACTGTTGTATTCAATTCCGATGCCATTTCTGTGTTTCATCAACACTCTGATAGTCCACAGGTTACAGAATGCCACCAGACGTGCATCGGAAGCTAGTACTGGTCTTCCAGGTAACGATCAAAGCGTAGACTGTTTGAGACACTAATCCTGTGGAGGAAAGTACTCATGGTGACTGTTGTATTCAATCCCGATGCAATATCTGTGTTTCATCAACACTCCGATAGTCCACAGGTTACAGAATGCCACCAGATGTGCATCGGAAACTACTACTGGTCTTCGAGGGAACGATCAAAGCGTAGACGGTTTGAGACATTACTCCCGTGGTGGAAAGTGCGCATGGCGACTGTTGCATTCAATCCCGATGCAATTTCTGTGTTTCAACAACACTCTAATAGTCCACAGATTACAGAATGCCACCAGATGTGCATCGGAAATTACTACTGGTCTTCAAGGGAACGAATAAGCGTAGATTGTTTCAGACATTACTATCATGGAGGAAAGTGCGGATGATGACTGTTGTATTCAATCCCGATGCAATTTCTGTGTTTCATCAACACTCTGATAGTCCACAGATTACAGAATGCCACCAGATGTGCATCGGAAATTACTACTGGTCTTCCAGGGAACGATCAAAGCGTAGACTGTTTGAGACATTACTCCCATAGAGGAAAGTGCGCATGCTGACTGTTGTATTCAATTCCGAGGCAATTTCTGCGTTTCATCAACACTTTGAAGGTCCACAGATTACAGAATGCCACCAGATGTGCATCGGAAACTACTACTGGTCTTCCAGGGAACGATCAAAGCGTAGACTGTTTGAGACATACCTCTCGTCTAGGAAAGTGCGCATGGTGACTGTTGTATCCAATCCCGATGCAATTTCTGTGTTTCATCAACACTCTGATAGTCCACAGATTACAGAATGCCTCCAGATGGGCATCGGAAACTACTACTGGTCTTCCAGGGAACGATCAAAGCGTAGACTGTTTGAGACATTACTCCCATGGAGGACAGTTCGCATGGTGACTGTTGTATTCAATCCCGATGCATTTTCTGTGTTTCATCAAGACTCTGATAGTCCACAGATTACAGAATGCCTTTAGATGTGCATCGGAAACAACTACTGGTCTTCCAGGGTACGATCAATGCGTAGACCGTTTGAGACATTACTCCCTTGGAGGAAAGTGCACATGGTGACTGTTGTATTCAATTCCGATGCAATTTCTGTGTTTCATGAACACTCTGATAGTCCACAGATTACAGAATGCCACCAGACGTGCATCGGAAGCTACTACTGGTCTTCCAGGTAGTGATCAAAGCGTAGACTGTTTGAGACATTACTCCCATGGAGGAAAGTGCGCATCTTGACTGTTGTATTCAAATTCCGATGCAATTTCTGTGTTTCATCAACAGTCTGTTAGTCCAAGGTTAAAGAATGAATCCAGGTGTGCAACGGAAACTACTACTGGTCTTCCAGGGAACGATCAAAGCGTAGACTGTTTGAGACATTACTCCCGTGGAGGAAAGTGCGTATGGCGACTGTTGTATTCAATCCCGATGCAATTTCTGTGTTTCATCAACACTCTGATTGTCCACAGATTACAGATTGCCATCAGATGTGCATCGGAAATTACTACTGGTCTTCCATGGAATGATCAAAGCGTAGACTGTTTGAGAATTACTCCGATGGAGGAAAGTGGGCATGGTGACTGTTGAATTCAATCCTGATGCAATTTCTGTGTTTCATCAACGCTCTGATAGTCCACAGATTACAGAATGCCACCAGACGTGCATCGGAAGCTACTACTGGTCTCCCAGGTAACGATCAAAGCGTAGACTGTTTGAGACATTACTCCCGTGGAGGAAAGTGCGCATGGTGACTGTTGTATTCAATCCCGATGCAATTTCTGTATTTCATCAACACTCTGGTAGTCCACAGATTACAGAATGCCTCCAGATGTGCATCGGAAACTACTACTGGTCTTCCAGGGAACGATCAAAGCGTAGACTGTTTGAGACATTACTCCCATGGAGGAAAGTTCGCATGGTGACTGTTGTATTCAATACCGATGCATTTTCTGTGTTTCATCAACACTCTGATAGTCCACAGATTACAGAATGCCTTTAGATGGGCATCGGAAACTACTACTGGTGTTCCAGGGAACGATTAAATCGTAGACCGTTTGAGACATTACTCCCATGGAGGAAAGTGCACATGGTGACTGTTTTATTCAATTCCGATGCAATTTCTGTGTTTCATCAACACTCTGATTGTCCACAGATTACAGAATGCCACCAGACGTGCATCGGAAGCTACTACTGGTCTTCCAGGTAATGATCAAAGCGTAGACTGTTTGAGACATTACTCCCGTGGAGGAAAGTGCACATGGTGACTGTTGTATTCAATCCCGATGCAATTTCTGTGTTTCATCAACACTCCCTAAGTCCACAGATTACAGAATGCCACCAGATGTGCATCGTAAACTACTACTGGTCTTCCAGGGAACGATCAAAGCGTAGACTGTTTGAGACATTACTCCCGTGGAGGAAAGTGCGCATGGCGACTATTGTATTCAATCCCGATGCAATATCTGTGTTTCATAAACACTCTGATAGTCCACAGATTACAGAATGCCACCAGATGTGAATCGCAAACTACTACTGGTCTTCCAGGGCACGATCAAAGTGTAGACTGTTTGAGACATTACACCCATAGAGGAAAGTGCACATGGTGACTGTTGTATTCAATCCCGATGCAATTTCTGTGTTTCATCAACACTTTGAAGGTCCACAGATTACAGATTGTCTCCAGATGTGCATTGGAAACTACTACTGGTCTTCCTGGGAACGATCAAAACGTAGAGTGTTTGAGAATTACTCCCATTGAGGAAAGTACGCATGGTAACTGTTGTATTTAATCCCGATGCAATTTCTGTGTTTCATCAACACTTTGAAGGTCCACAGATTACAGAATGCCACCAGATGTGCATCGGAAACTACTACTGGTCTTCCAGGGAAATATCAAAGCGTAGACTGTTTGAGACATTACCCCCGTGGAGGAAAGTGCGCATGGCGACTGTTGAATTCAATCCCGATGCAATTTTTGTGTTTCATCAACACTCTGATAATCCACAGATTACAGAATGCCACCAGATGTGCATCGCAAACTACTACTGGTCTTCCAGGGAACGATCAAAGCGTAGACTGTTCGAGACATACCTCTCGTGGAGGAAAGTGCGCATGGTGACTGTTGTATTCAATCCCAATGCAATTTCTGTGTTTCATCAACACTCAGATAGTCTACAGATTACAGAATGATACAAGTTGTGCATCGGAAACTACTACTGGTCTTCCAGGGAACGATCAAAGCGTAGACTGTTTGAGACATTACTCCCATAGAGGAAAGTGCGCATGCTGACTGTTGTATTCAATTCCGATGCAATTTCTGTGTTTCATGAACACTCTGATAGTCCACAGTTTACAGGATGCCACCAGACGTGCATCGGAAGCTACTACTGGTCATCCAGGTAATGATCAAAGCGTAGACTGTTTGAGACATTACTCCCATGGAGGAAAGTGCGCATCTTGACTGTTGTATTCAAATTCCGATGCAATTTCTGTGTTTCATCAACAGTCTGATAGTCCACAGATTGCAGAATGAATCCAGGTGTGCATCGGAAACTACTACTGGTCTTCCAGGGAACGATCAAAGCATAGACTGTTTGAGACATTACTCCCGTGGAGGAAAGTGCGCATGGCGACTGTTGTATTCAATCCCGATGCAATTTCTGTGTTTCATCAACACTCTGATGGTCCACAGATTACAGAATGCCACCAGATGTGCATCGGAAACTACCACTGGTCTTCCTGGGAACGATCAAAACGTAGATTGGTTGAGAATTACTCCCATTGAGGAAAGTACGAAAGGTAACTGTTGTATTCAATCCCGATGCAATTTCTGTGTATCATCAACACTTTGAAGGTCCACAGATTACAGAATGCCACCAGATGTGCATCGGAAATTACTACTGGTCTTCCAGGGAACGATCAAAGCGTAGACTGTTTGAGACATTACTCCCATAGAGGAAAGTGCGCATGCTGACTGTTGTATTCAATCCCGTGGCAATTTTTGTGTTTCATCAACACTTCGAATGTCCACAGATTACAGATGGTCTCCAGATATGCATCGGAAACTACTACAGGGCTTATTGGGAACGATCAAAACGTAGACTGTTTGAGAATTACTCCCATGGAGGAAAGTACGCATGGTAACTGTTGTATTCAATCCCGATGCAATTTCTGTGTTTGATCAACACTTTGAAGGTCCACAGATTACAGATTGTCTCCAGATGTGCATTGGAAACGACTACTGGTCTTCCTGGGAACTTTCAAAACGTAGACTGTTTGAGAATTACTCCAATGGAGGAAAGTAATCATGGTAACTTTAGTATTCAATCCCGATGCAATTTCTGTGTTTCATCAACACTTTGAAGGTCCACACATTACAGATTGCCACCTGATGTGCATCGGAAACTATTTCTAGTCTTCCAGTTAACGATCAAAGCGTAGACTGTTTGAGACATACCTCCCGCGGAAGAAAGTGCGCAAGGTGACTGTTGTATTCAATCCCGATGCAATTTCTGTGTTTCATCAACACTCTGATAGCCCATAGATTACAGAATGAGTCCAGATGTGCATCGTAAACTACTACTGGTCTCCCAGGGAATGATCAAAGCGTAGACTGTTTGAGAATTACTCCCATGGAGGAAAGTGGGCATGGTGACTGTTGTATTCAATCCTGATGCAATTTCTGTGTTTATTCAACACACTGATAGTCCGCAGATTACAGAATGCCACCAGACGTGCATCGGAAGCTACTACTGGTCTCCCAGGTAATGATCAAAGCGTAGACTGTTTGAGACATTACTCCCATGGAGTAAAGTGCGCATGGTGACTGTTGTATTCAATCCCGATGCAACATCTGTGTTTCATCAATACTCTGATAGTCCACAGATTACAGAGTACCTCCAGATGTGCATCGGAAACTACTACTGGTCTTCCAGGGAACGATAAAAGCGTAGAATGTTTGAGACATTACTCCCATGGAGGAAAGTGCACATGGGGACTGTTGTATTCAATTCCGATGCAATATCTGTGTTTCATCAACACTCTGATAGTCCACAGATTACAGAATGCCACCAGACGTGCATCGGAAGCTACTACTGGTCTTCCAGGTAACGATCAAAGCGTAGACTGTTTGAGACATTACTCCCGTGGAGGAAAGTGCGCATGGTGAAAGTTGTATTCAATCCAGATGCAATTTCTGTGTTTCATCAACACTTTGATAGTCCACAGATTACAGAATGACTCCAGATGTGCATCGGAAACTACTACTGGTCTTCCAGGGAACGATCAAAGCGTAGACTGTTTAAGACATTACTCCCATGGAGGAAAGTGGGCATGGTGACTGTTGTATTCAATCCCGATGCATTTACTGTGTTTCATCAACACTCTGATAGTCCACAGATTACAGAATGCCTTTAGATGTGCATCGGAAACTACTACTGGTCTTCCAGGGAACGATCAAAGCGTAGACTGTTTGAGACATTACACCCATAGAGGAAAGTGCGCATGGTAACTGTTGTATTCAATCCCGATGCAATTTCTGTGTTACATCAACACTTTGAAATTCCACAGATTACAGATTGTCTCCAGATGTGCATTGGAAACTACTACTGGTCTTCCTGGGAACGATCAAAACGTAGAGTGTTTGAGTATTACTCCCATTGAGGAAAGTACGCATGGTAACTGTTGTATTTAATCCCGATACAATTTCTGTGTTTCATCAACACTTTGAAGGTCCACAGATTACAGAATGCCACCAGATGTGCATCGGAAACTACTACTGGTCTTCCACGGAAATATCAAAGCGTAGACTGTTTGAGACATTACCCCCGTGGAGGAAAGTGCGCATGGCGGCTGTTGAATTCAATCCCGATGCAATTTTTGTGTTTCATCAACACTCTGATAGTCCACAGATTACAGAATGCCACCAGATTTGCATCGCAAACTACTACTGGTCTTCCAGGGAACGATCAAAGCGTAGACTGTTCGAGACATACCTCCCGTGGAGGAAAGTGCGCATGGTGACTGTTGTATTCAATCCCAATGCAATTTCTGTGTTTCATCAACACTCAGATAGACTACAGATTACAGAATGATACCAGATGTGCATCGGAAACTACTACTGGTCTTCCCGGGAACGATCAAAGCGTAGACTGTTTGAGACATTACTCCCATGGAGGAAAGTGCGCATCTTGACTGTTGTATTCAAATTCCGATGCAATTTCTGTGTTTCATCAACAGTCTGATAGTCCACAGATTGCAGAATGAATCCAGGTGTGCATCGGAAACTACTACTGGTCTTCCAGGGAACGATCAAAGCGTAGACTGTTTGAGACATTACTCCCGTGGAGGAAAGTGCGCATGACGACTGTTGTATTCAATCCCGATGCAATTTCGGTATTTCATCAACACTCTGATGATCCACAGATTACAGAATGCCACCAGATGTGCATCGGAAATTACTACTGGTCTTCCAGGGAACGATCAAAGCGTAGACTGTTTGAGACATTACTTCCATAGAGGAAAGTGCGCATGGTAACTCTTGTATTCAACCCCGATTCAATTTCTGTGTTTCATCAACACTTTGAAGGTCCACAGATTACAGATTGTCTCCAGATGTGCATCGGAAACTACCACTGGTCTTCCTGGGAACGATCAAAACGTAGAGTGTTTGAGAATTACTCCCATTGAGGAAAGTACGCATGGTAACTGTTGTATTCAATCCCGATGCAATTTCTGTGTATCATCAACACTTTGAAGGTCCACAGATTACAGAATGCCACCAGATGTGCATTGGAAACTACTACTGGACTTCCTGGGAACGTCCAAAACGTAGACTGTTTGAGAAATACTCCCATGGACTAAATTACGCATGGTAACTGTTGTATTCAATCCCGATGCAATTTCTGTGTTTCATCAAAACTTTGAAGGTACACAGATTACAGAATGCCACCTGATGTGCATCGGAAACTACTTCTGGTCTTCCAGTTAACGATCAAATCGTAGACTGTTTGAGACATATACCTCCCGTGGAAGAAAGTGCGCAAAGTGACTGTTGTATTCAATCAAGATGCAATTTCTTTGTTTCATCAACACTCTGAGAGTTTACAGATTACAGAATGAGTCCAGATGTGCATCGTACGCTACTACTGGTCTTCCAGTTAATGATCAAAGCGTAGACTGTTTGTGAATTACTCCCATGGAGGAAAGTGGGCATGGTGACTGTTGAATTCAATCCTGATGCAATTTCTGTGTTTCATCAACGCTCTGATAGTCCACAGATTACAGAATGCCACCAGACGTGCATCGGAAACTACTACTGGTCTCCCAGGTAACGATCAAAGCGTAGACTGTTTGAGACATTACTCCCGTGGAGGAAAGTGCGCATGGTGACTGTTGTATTCAATCCCGATGCAATTTCTATGTTTCATCAACACTCTGATAGTCCACAGATTACTGAATGCTACCAGACGTGCATCGGAAGCTACTACTGGTCTCCCAGGTAACGATCAAAGCGTAAACTCTTTGAGATATTACTCCCATGAAAGAAAGTGCGCATGGTCACTGTTGTATTCAATTCCGATGCACATTCTGTGTTTCATCAAAACTCTGATAGTCCACAGATTACAGAATGCCACCAGACGTGCATCGGAAGCTACTACTGGTCTTCCAGGTAATGATCAAAGCGTAGACTGTTTGAGACATTACTCCCGTGGAGGAAAGTGCACGTGGTGACTGTTGTATTCAATCCCGATGCAATATCTGTGTTTCATCAACACTCCCTAAGTCCACAGATTACAGAATGCAACCAGATGTGCATCGGAAATTACTACTGGTCTTCAAGCCAACGATCAATGCGTAGACTGTTTGAGAATTACTCCCATAGAAGAAAGTGGGCATGGTGACTGTTGTATTCAATCCTGATGCAATTTCTGTGTTTCATCAACACTCTGATAGTCCACAGATTACTGAATGCCACCAGACGTGCATAGGAAGCTACTACTGGTCTCCCAGGTAACGATCAAAGCGTGACAGTTTGAGACATTACTCCCATGGAGGAAAGTGCGCATGGTGACTGTTGTATTCAATCCCGATGCAATTTCTGTGTTTCATCAACACTCTGATAGTCCACAGATTACAGAGTGCCACCAGATGTGCATCGGAAATTACTACTGGTCTTCAAGGGAACGATCAAAGCGTAGACTGTTTCAGACTTTGCTCCCATGGAGGAATGTGCGGATGGTGACTGTTGTATTCAATCCCGATGCAATTTCTGTGTTTCATCAACACTCAATAAGTCCACAGATTACAGAATGCCACCAGATGTGCATCGGAAACTACTACTGGTCTTCCAGGGAACGATCAAAGCGTATACTGTTTGAGACATTACACCCATAGAGGAAATTGCGCATGCTGAGTGTTGTATTCAATACCCGAGGCAATTTCTATGTTTCATCAACACTTTGAAGGTCCACAGATTACAGATTGTCTCCAGATGTGCATCGGAAACTACTACTGCTCTTTCTGGGAACGATCAAAACGTAGACTGTTTGAGAATTACTCCCATAGAAGAAAGTGGACATGGTGACTGTTGTATTCAATCCTGATGCAATTTCTGTGTTTCATCAACACTCTGATAGTCCACAGATTACAGAATGCCACCAGATGTGCATCGCAAACTACTACTGGTCTTCCAGGGAATGATCAAAGCGTAGACTGTTCGAGACATTACTCCCATAGAGGAAATTGCGCATGCTGAGAGTTGTATTCAATACCCGAGGCAATTTCTATGTTTCATCAACACTTTGAAGGTCCACAGATTACAGATTGTCTCCAGATGTGCATCGGAAACTACTACTGCTCTTTCTGGGAACGATCAAAACGTAGATTGTTTGAGAATTACTCCCATGGAGGAAAGTACGCATGGTAACTGTTGTATTCAATCCCGATTCAATTTCTGTGTTTCATCAACACTTTGAAGGTCCACAGATTACAGATTGTCTTTAGATGTGCATTGGAAACGACTACTGGTCTTCCTGGGAACTTTTAAAACGTAGACTGTTTGAGAATTACTCCCATGGAAGAAAGTAGCCATGGTAACTCTTGTATTCAATCCCTATGCAATTTCTGTGTTTCATCAACACTTTGAAGGTCCACACATTACAAATTGCCACCTGATGTGCATCAGAAACTATTTCTAGTCTTCCAGTTAACGATCAAAGCGTAGACTGTTTGAGACATACCTCCCGTGGAAGAAAGTGCGCAAGGTGACTATTGTATTCAATCCCGATGCAATTTCTGTGTTTCATCAACAGTCTGATAGTCCATAGATTACAGAATGAGTCCAGATGTGCATCGTAAACTACTACTGCTCTACCAGGAAATGATCAAATCGTAGACTGTTTGAGAATTATTCCCATGGAGGAAAGTGGGCATGGTGACTGTTGTATTCAATCCTGATGCAATTTCTGTGTTTATTCAACACACTGATAGTCCACAGATTACAGAATGCCACCAGACGTGCATCGGAAGCTACTACTGGTCTCCCAGGTAATGATCAAAGCGTAGACTGTTTGAGACACTACTCCCATGGAGGTAAGTGCGCATGGTGACTGTTGTATTCAATCCCGATGCAATTTCTGTGTTTCATCAACACTCTGATAGTCCACAGGTTACAGAATGCCACCAGATGTGCATCGGAAACTAACTACTAGTGGTCTTCCAGGGAACGATCAAAGCGTAGCCTGTTAGAGACATTACTCCCGTGGAGGAAAGTGCGCATGGCGACTGTTGTATTCAATCCCGATGCAACATCTGTGTTTCATCAACACTCTGATAGTCCACAGATTACAGAGTGCCTCCAGATGTGCATCGGAAACTACTACTGGTCTCCCAGGTAACGATCAAAGCGTAGACTGTTTGAGACATTACTCACGTGGAGGAAAGTGCGCATGGTGACTGTTGTATTCAATCCCGATGCAATTTCTATGTTTCATCAACACTCTGATAGTCCACAGATTACTGAATGCTACCAGACGTGCATCGGAAGCTACTACTGGTCTCCCAGGTAACGATCAAAGCGTAAACTCTTTGAGATATTACTCCCATGAAAGAATGTGCGCATGGTGACTGTTGTATTCAATTCCGATGCAAATTCTGTGTTTCATCAAAACTCTGATAGTCCACAGATTACAGAATGCCACCAGACGTGCATCGGAAGCTACTACTGGTCTTCCAGGTAATGATCAAAGCGTAGACTGTTTGAGACATTACTCCCGTGGAGGAAAGTGCACGTGGTGACTGTTGTATTCAATCCCGATGCAATATCTGTTTTTCATCAACACTCCCTAAGTCCACAGATTACAGAATGCAACCAGATGTGCATCGGAAATTACTACTGGTCTTCAAGCCAACGATCAATGCGTAGACTGTTTGAGAATTACTCCCATAGAAGAAAGTGGGCATGGTGACTGTTGTATTCAATCCTGATGCAATTTCTGTGTTTCATCAACACTCTGATAGTCCACAGATTACTGAATGCCACCAGACGTGCATAGGAAGCTACTACTGGTCTCCCAGGTAACGATCAAAGCGTGACAGTTTGAGACATTACTCCCATGGAGGAAAGTACGCATGGTGACTGTTGTATTCAATCCCGATGCAATTTCTGTGTTTCATCAACACTCTGATAGTCCACAGATTACAGAGTGCCACCAGATGTGCATCGGAAATTACTACTGGTCTTCAAGGGAACGATCAAAGCGTAGACTGTTTCAGACTTTACTCCCATGGAGGAATGTGCGGATGGTGACTGTTGTATTCAATCCCGATGCAATTTCTGTGTTTCATCAACACTCAATAAGTCCACAGATTACAGAATGCCACCAGATGTGCATCGGAAACTACTACTGGTCTTCCAGGGAACGATCAAAGCGTATACTGTTTGAGACATTACACCCATAGAGGAAATTGCGCATGCTGAGTGTTGTATTCAATACCCGAGGCAATTTCTATGTTTCATCAACACTTTGAAGGTCCACAGATTACAGATTGTCTCCAGATGTGCATCGGAAACTACTACTGCTCTTTCTGGGAACGATCAAAACGTAGACTGTTTGAGAATTACTCCCATAGAAGAAAGTGGGCATGGTGACTGTTGTATTCAATCCTGATGCAATTTCTGTGTTTCATCAACACTCTGATAGTCCACAGATTACAGAATGCCAACAGATGTGCATCGCAAACTACTACTGGTCTTCCAGGGAATGATCAAAGCGTAGACTGTTCGAGACATTACTCCCATAGAGGAAATTGCGCATGCTGAGAGTTGTATTCAATACCCGAGGCAATTTCTATGTTTCATCAACACTTTGAAGGTCCACAGATTACAGATTGTCTCCAGATGTGCATCGGAAACTACTACTGCTCTTTCTGGGAACGATCAAAACGTAGATTGTTTGAGAATTACTCCCATGGAGGAAAGTACGCATGGTAACTGTTGTATTCAATCCCGATTCAATTTCTGTGTTTCATCAACACTTTGAAGGTCCACAGATTACAGATTGTCTTTAGATGTGCATTGGAAACGACTACTGGTCTTCCTGGGAACTTTTAAAACGTAGACTGTTTGAGAATTACTCCCATGGAAGAAAGTAGCCATGGTAACTCTTGTATTCAATCCCTATGCAATTTCTGTGTTTCATCAACACTTTGAAGGTCCACACATTACAGATTGCCACCTGATGTGCATCAGAAACTATTTCTAGTCTTCCAGTTAACGATCAAAGCGTAGACTGTTTGAGACATACCTCCCGTGGAAGAAAGTGCGCAAGGTGACTATTGTATTCAATCCCGATGCAATTTCTGTGTTTCATCAACACTCTGATAGTCCATAGATTACAGAATGAGTCCAGATGTGCATCGTAAACTACTACTGCTCTACCAGGAAATGATCAAATCGTAGACTGTTTGAGAATTATTCCCATGGAGGAAAGTGGGCATGGTGACTGTTGTATTCAATCCTGATGCAATTTCTGTGTTTATTCAACACACTGATAGTCCACAGATTACAGAATGCCACCAGACGTGCATCGGAAGCTACTACTGGTCTCCCAGGTAATGATCAAAGCGTAGACTGATTGAGACACTACTCCCATGGAGGTAAGTGCGCATGGTGACTGTTGTATTCAATCCCGATGCAATTTCTGTGTTTCATCAACACTCTGATAGTCCACAGGTTACAGAATGCCACCAGATGTGCATCGGAAACTAACTACTACTGGTCTTCCAGGGAACGATCAAAGCGTAGCCTGTTAGAGACGTTACTCCCGTGGAGGAAAGTGCGCATGGCGACTGTTGTATTCAATCCCGATGCAACATCTGTGTTTCATCAACACTCTGATAGTCCACAGATTACAGAGTGCCTCCAGATGTGCATCGGAAACTACTACTGGTCTTCCAGGGAACGATCAAGGCGTAGAATGTTTGAGACATTACTCCCATGGAGGAAAATGCACATGGGTACTGTTGTATTCAATTCCGATGCAATTTCTGTGTTTCATCAACACTCTGATAGTCCACAGATTACAGAATGCCACCAGACGTGCATCGGAAGCTACTACTGGTCTTCCAGGTAACGATCAAAGCGTAGACTGTTTGAGACATTACTCCCGTGGAGGAAAGTGCGCATGGTGAATGTTGTATTCAATCCCGATGCAATTTCTGTGTTTCATCAACACTTTGATAGTCCACAGATTACAGAATGACTCCAGATGTGCATCGGAAACTATACTGGTCTTCCAGGGAACGATCAAAGCGTAGACTGTTTAAGACATTACTCCCATGGAGGAAAGTGCGCATGGTGACTGTTGTATTCAATCCCGATGCATTTACTGTGTTTCATCAACACTCTGATAGTCCACAGGTTACAGAATGCCTTTAGATGTGCATCGGAAACTACCACTGGTCTTCCAGGGAACGGTCAAAGCGTAGAGTGTTTGAGACATTACACGCATGGAGGAAAGTGCACATGGTGACTGTTGTATTCAATTCCGATGCAATATCTGTGTTTCATCAACACTCTGATAGTCCACAGAGTACAGAATGCCACCAGACGTGCATCGGAAGCTGCTACTGGTCTTCCAGATAACGATCAAAGCGTAGGCTGTTTGAGACATTACTCCCATAGAGGAAAGTGCGCATGGTGACTGTTGTATTCAATCTAGATGCAATTTCTGTGTTTCATCAACACTCTGATAGTCCATAGGTTACAGTATGCCACCAGATGTGCATCGGAAACTACTACTGGTCTTCCAGGGAACGATCAAAGCGTAGACTGTCTGAGACATTACTCCCGAGGAGGAAAGTGCGCATGGCGACTGTTGTATTCAATCCCGATGCAATTTCTGTGTTTCATCAACACTCTGATAGTCCACAGATTACAGAATGCCAGCAGATGTGCATCGCAAATTACAACTGGTCTTGAAGGGAACGATCAATGCGTGGACTGTTTCAGACATTACTCCCATGGAGGGAGTTGTGGATGGTGACTGTTCTATTCAATCCCGATGCAATTTATGTGTTTCATCAACACTCCCTAAGTCCAGAGATTACAGAAAATCACCAGATGTGCATCGGAAACTACTACTGGTCTTCCAGGGAACGATCAAAGCGTAGACTGTTTGAGACAATACTCCCATAGAGGAAAGTGCGCATGGTAACTGTTGTATTCAATCCCGATGCAATATCTGTGTTTCATCAACACTTTGAAGGTCCACAGATTACAGATTGTCTCCAGATGTGCATTGGAAACTACTACTGGTCTTCCTGGGAACGATCAAAACGTAGAGTGTTTGAGAATTACTCCCATTGAGGAAAGTAGGCATGGTAACTGTTGTATTCAATCCCGATGCAATTTCTGTGTTTCATCAACACTTTCAAGGTCCACAGATTACAGAACGCCACCAGATGTGCATCTTAAACTACTACTGGTCTCCCAGGGAAATATCAAAGCGTAGACTGTTTGAGACATTACCCCCGTGGAGGAATGTGCGCATGGCGACTGTTGAATTCAATCCCGATGCAATTTCTGTGTTTCATCAACACTCTGATAGTCCACAGATTACAGAATGCCACCAGATGTGCATTGCAAACTACTACGGGTCTTCCAGGGAACGATCAAATCGTAGACTGTTCGAGACATACCTCCCGTGTAGGAAAGTGCGCATGGTGACTGTTGTATTCAATCCCGATGCATTTCCTGTGTTTCATCAACACTCAGATAGTCCACAGATTACAGAATGATACCAGATGTGCATCGGAAACTACTACTGGTCTTACAGGGAACGATCAAAGCGTAGACTGTTTGAGACATTACTCCCATAGAGGAAAGTGCGCATGCTGACTGTTGTATTCAATCCCGAGGCAATTTCTGTGTTTCATCAACACTTTGAAGGTCCACAGATTACAGATTGTCTCCAGATGTGCATCGGAAACTACTACTGCTCTTCCTGGGAACGATCATATCGTAGACTGTTTGAGAATTACTCCCATGGAGGAATGTGCGCATGGTAACTGGTGTATTCAATTCCGATGCAATTTCTGTGTTTCATCAACACTTTGAAGGTCCACAGATTACAGATTGTCTCCAGATGTGCATTGGAAACTACTACTGGACTTCGTGGGATCGTTCAAAACGTAGACTGATTGAGACATTACTCCCATGGAGGAAAGGGCGCATGGTGACTGTTGTATTCGATCCCGATGCAATTTCTGTGTTTGATCAACACTCTGATAGTCCACAGATTACAGAATGCCACCAGATGTGCATCGGAAATTACTACTGGTCTTCAAGGGAACGATCAAAGCGTAGACTGTTTCAGACATTACTCCCATGGAGGAAAGTGCGGATGGTGACTGTTGTATTCAATCCCGATACAATTTCTGTGTTTCATCAACACTCAATTAGTCCACAGATTACAGAATGCCACCAGATGTGCATCGGAAACTACTACTGGTCTTCCAGGGAACGATCAAAGCGTGACTGTTTGAGACATTACACCCATAGAGGAAAGTGCGCATGGTAACTGTTGTATTCAATCCCGATGCAATTGCTGTGTTTCATCATCACTTTGAAGGTCCACAGATTACAGATTGTCTCCAGATGTGCATTGGAAACTACTACTGGTCTTCCTGGGAACGATCAATACGTAGAGTGTTTGAGAATTACTCCCATTTAGGAAAGTACGCATGGTAACTGTTGTAATCAATCCCGATGCAATATCTGTGTTTCATCAACACTTTGAAGGTCCACAGATTACAGAATGCCACCAGATGTGCATCGCAAACTACTACTGGTCTTAAAGGGAACGATCAAAGCGTAGGCTGTTCGAGACATTTCTCCCGTGGAGGGAAGTGCGCATGGTGACTGTTGTATTCAATCCCAATGCAACTTCTGTGTTTCATCAACACTCAGATAGTCTACAGATTAGAGAATGATACCAGATGTGCATCGGAAACTACTAATGGTCTTCCAGGGAACGATTAAAGCGTAGACTGTTTAAGACATTACTCCCATAGAGGAAAGTGCGTATGCTGAGTGTTGTATTCAATCCCGAGGCAATTTCTGTGTTTCATCAACACTTTGAAGGTAAACAGATTAGAGATTGTCTCCAGATGTGCATCGGAAACTACTAATGCTCTTTCTGGGAACGATCAAAACGTAGACTGTTTGCGAATTACTCCCATGGAGGAAAGTACGCATGGTAACTGTTGCATTCAATCCCAATGCAATTTCTGTGTTTCATCAACACTTTGAAGGTCCACAGATCAGAGATTGTCTCCAGATGTGCATTGGAAACGACTACTGGTCTTCCTGGGAACTTTTAAAACGTAGACTGTTTGAGAATTACTCCCATGGAGGAAAGTAGGCATGGTAACTCTTGTATTCAATCCCGATGCAATTTCTGTGTTTCATCAACACTTTGAAGGTCCACACATTACAGATTGAAACCAGATGTGCATCGGAAACTATTTCTAGTCTTCCAGTTAACGATCAAAGCGTAGACTGTTTGAGACATACCTCCCGTGGAAGAAAGTGCGCAAGGTGACTGTTGTATTCAATCCCGATGCAATTTCTGTGTTTCATCAACACTCTGATAGTCCATAGATTACAGAATGAGACCAGATGTGCATCGTAAACTACTACTGCTCTTCCAGGGAATGATCAAAGCGTAGACTGTTTGAGAATTACTCCCATGGAGGAAAGTGGACATGGTGACTGTTGTATTCAATCCTGATGCAATTTCAGTGTTTATTCAACACACTGATAGTCCACAGATTACAGAATGCCACCAGACGTGCATCGGAAGCTACTACTGGTCTCCCAGGTAATGATCAAAGCGTAGACTGTTTGAGACATTACTCCCATGGAGGTAAGTGCGCATGGTGACTGTTGTATTCAATCCCGATGCAATTTCTGTGTTTCATCAACACTCTGATAGTCCACAGGTTACAGAATGCCACCAGATGTGCATCGGAAACTACTACTGGTCATCCAGGGAACGATCAAAGCGTAGCCTGTTAGAGACATTACTCCCGTGGAGGAAAGTGCGCATGGCGACTGTTGTATTCAATCCCGATGCAACATCTGTGTTTCATCAACACTCTGATAGTCCACAGATTACACAGTGCCTCCAGATGTGCATCGGAAACTACTACTGGTCTTCCAGGGAACGATCAAAGCGTAGAATGTTTGATACATTACACCCATGGAGGAAAGTGCACATGGGGACTGTTGTATTCAATTCCGATGCAATTTCTGTGTTTCATCAACACTCTGATAGTCCATAGATTACAGAATGCCACCAGACGTGCATCGGAAGCTACTACTGGTCTTCCAGGGAACGATCAAAGCGTAGACTGTTTGAGACATTACTACCATCTAGGAAAGTGCGCATGGTGACTGTTGTATTTAATCCCGATGCATTTTCTGTGTTCCATCAACGCTCTGATAGTCCACAGATTACAGAATGCCTTTAGATGTGCATCGCAAACTACTACTGGTCTTCCAGGGAACGATCAAAGCGTAGACAGGTTGAGACATTACTCCTATGGAGGAAAGTGCACATGGTGACTGTTGTATTCAATTCCGATGCAATTTCTGTGTTTCATCAACACTCCCTAAGTCCACAGATTACAGAATGCCACCAGATGTGTATCGGAAACTACTACTGGCCTTCCAGGGAACGATAATAGCGTAGACTGTTTGAGACATTACTCCCATAGAGGAAAGAGCGCATTGTAACTGTTGTATTGAATCCCGATGCAATTACTGTGTTTCACCAACACTTTGAAGGTCATCAGATTACAGATTGTCTCCAGATGTGCATCGGAAACTACCACTGGTCTTCCTGGGAACGATCAAAACGTAGAGTGTTTGAGAATTACTCCCATTCAGGAAAGTACGCATGGTAACTGTTGTATTCAATCCCGATGCAATTTCTGAGTTTCATTAACACTCTGATAGTCCACAGATTACAGAATGCCACCAGATGTGCATCGCAAACTACTACTGGTATTCCAGGGAACGATCAAAGCGTAGACTGTTCGAGACATACCTCCCGTGGAGGAAAGTGCGCATGGTGACTGTTTTATTCAATCCCGATGCAATTTCTGTGTTTCATCAACACTCAGATAGTCCACAGATTACAGAATGCCACCAGATGTGCATCGGAAACTACTACTGGTCTTCCAGGGAACGATCAAAGCGTAGACTGTTTGAGACATTACTCCCATAGAGGAAAGTGCGCATGCTGACTGTTGTATTCAATCCCGATGCAATTTCTGTGTTTCATCAACACTCTGATAGTCCACAGATTACAGATTGTCTCCAGATGAGCATCGGAAACTACTACTGGTATTCCAGGGAACGATCAAAGCGTAGCCTGTTAGAGACATTACTCCCGTGGAGGAAAGTGCGCATGGCGACTGTTGTATTGAATCCCGATGCAACATCTGTGTTTCATCAACACTCTGATAGTCCACAGATTACAGAGTGCCTACAGATGTGCATCGGAAACTACTACTGGTCTTAAAGGGAACGATCAAAGCTTAGACTGTTTGAGACATTACTCCCATGGGGGAAAGTGCACATGGGGACTGTTGTATTCAATTCCAGGCAATTTCAGTGTTTCATCAACACTCAGATAGTCCACAGATTGCAGAATGCCACCAGACGTGCATCGGAAGCTACTACTGGTCTTCCAGGTAACGATCAAAGCGTAGACTGTTTGAGACATTACTCCCGTGGAGGAAAGTGCGCATGGTGAATGTTGTATTCAATCCCGATGCAATTTCTGTGTTTCATCAACACTCTGATAGTCCACAGATTACAGAATGACTCCAGATGTGCATCGGAAACTACTACTGGTCATCCAGGGAACGATCAAAGCGTAGACTGTTTAAGACATTACTCAAATGGAGGAAAGTGCGCATGGTGACTGTTGTATTCAATCCGATGCATTTACTGTGTTTCATCAACACTCTGATAGTCCATAGATTACAGAATGCCTTTAGATGTGCATCGGAAATTACTACTGGTCTTCCAGGGAACGATCAAAGCGTAGAGTGATTGAGACATTACTCGCATGGAGGAAAGTGCACATGGTGACTTTTGTATTCAATTCCGATGCAATTTCTGTGTTTCATCAACACTCTGATAGTCCACAGATTACAGAATGCCACCAGATGTGCATCGGAAATTACTACTGGTCTTGAAGGGAACGATCAAACGTAGACTGTGTCAGACATTACTCCCATGGAGGAAAGTGCGGATGGTGATTGTTTTATTCAATCCCGATGCAATTTCTGTGTTTTATCAACACTCTGATAGTCCACAGATTGCAGAATGCAACCAGATGTGCATCGGAAGCTACTACTGATCTTCGAGGGAACGATCAAAGCGTAGACAGTTCGAGACATACCTCCCATGGAGGAAAGTGCGCATGGTGACTGTTGTATTCAATCCCGATGCAATTTCTGTGTTTCATCAACACTCCCTAAGTCCACAGATTACAGAATTCCACCAGATGTACATCGGAAACTACTACTGGTATTCCAGGGAGCGATCAAAGCGTAGACTGTTTGAGACATTACTCCCATAGAGGAAAGTGCGCATGGTATCTGCTGTATTCAATCCCGATGCAATTTCTGTGTTTCATCAACACTTTGAAGGTCCACAGATTACAGATTGTCTCCAGATGTGCATCGGAAACTACTACTGGTCTTCCTGGGAACGATCAAAACGTAGACTGTTTGAGAATTACTCCCATGGAGGAAAGTAAGCATGGTAACTGTTGTATTCAATCCCAATGCAATTTCTGTGTTTCATCAACACTTTGAAGGTCCACAGGTTACAGAATGCCACCAGATGTGCATCGGAAACTACTACTGGTCTTCCAGGGAACGATCAAAGCGTAAACTGTTTGGGAATTACTCTCTGGAGGAAAGAGCGCATGGTGAATGTTGTATTGAATCCCGATGAAATTTCTGTGTTTCATCAACACTCTGATAGTCCACAGACTACAGAATGCCTCCAGATGTGCATCGGAAACTACTACTGGTCTTCCAGGGAACGATCAAAGCGTAGACTGTTTGAGACATTACTCCCATGGAGGAAAGTGCGCATGGTGACTGTTCTATTCAATCCCGATGCAATTTCTGTGTTTCATCAACACTCAGATAGTCCACAGATTACAGAATGCCACCAGATGTGCATCGGAAACTACTACTGGTCTTCCAGGGAACGATCAAAGCGTAGATTGTTTGAGACATTACTCCCATAGAGGAAAGTGCGCATGCTGACTGTTGTATTCAATCCCGATGCAATTTCTGTGTTTCATCGACAGTTTTAAGGTCCACAGATTACAGATTGTATCCAGATGTGCATCGGAAACTACTACTGGTCTTCCTGGGAACGATCAAAGCGTAGACTGTTTGAGAATTACTCTCTGGAGGAAAGAGCGCATGGTGAATGTTGTATTGAATCCCGATGAAATTTCTGTGTTTCATCAACACTCTGATAGTCCACAGACTACAGAATGCCTCCAGATGTGCATCGGAAACTACTACTGGTCTTCCAGGGAACGATCAAAGCGTAGACTGTTTGAGACATTACTCCCATGGAGGAAAGTGCGCATGGTGACTGTTCTATTCAATCCCGATGCAATTTCTGTGTTTCATCAACACTCAGATAGTCCACAGATTACAGAATGCCACCAGATGTGCATCGGAAACTACTACTGGTCTTCCAGGGAACGATCAAAGCGTAGACTGTTTGAGACATTACTCCCATAGAGGAAAGTGCGCATGCTGACTGTTGTATTCAATCCCGATGCAATTTCTGTGTTTCATCAACACTTTTAAGGTCCACAGATTACAGATTGTCTCCAGATGTGCATCGGAAACTACTACTGGTCTTCCTGGGAACGATCAAAACGTAGACTGTTTGAGAATTACTCCCATGGAGGAAAGTAGGCATGGTTACTGTTGTATTCAATCCCGATGCAATTTCTGTGTTTCATCAACACTTTGAACATCCACAGATTACAGAATGCCACCTGATGTGCATCGGAAACTACTTCTGGTCGTCCAGTTAACGATCAAAGCGTAGACTGTTTGAGACATACCTCCCGTGGAAGAGAGTGCGCAAGGTGACTGTTGTATCCAATCCCGATGCAATTTTTATGTTTCATCAACACTCTGATAGTTTACAGATTACAGAGTGAGTCCAGATGTGCATCGTAAGCTACTACTGGTCTCCCAGGTAACGATCAAAGCGTAGACTGTTTGAGACATTACTCCCGTGGAGGAAAGTGCGCATGGTGACTGTTGTATTCAATCCCGATGCAATTTCTGTGTTTCATCTATACTCTGATAGTCCACAGGTTACAGAATGCCTCCAGATGTGCATCGGAAACTACTACTGGTCTTCCAGGGAACGATCAAAGCGTAGACTGTTTGAGACATTACTCCCATTTAGAAAAGTGCGCATGGCGACTGTTGTATTCAATCCAGATGCAATTTCTGTGTTTCATCAACACTCTGATAGTCCACATATTATAGAATGTCACCAGAAGTGCATCGGAAATTACTACTGGTCTTCAAGGGAACGATCAAAGCGTAGACTGTTTGAGAATTACTCCCATGGAGGAAAGGGGGCATGGTGACTGTTGTATTCAATCCCGATGCAATATCTGTGTTTCATCAACACTCTGATAGTCAACAGATTACAGAATGCCACCAGACGTGCATCGCAAACTACTACTGGTCTTCCAGGGAACGATCAAAGCGTAGACTGATCGAGACATACTTCCCGTGGAGTAAAGGGCGAATGGTGACTGTTGTATTCAATCCCGATGCAGTTTCTGTGTTTCATCAATTCTCCCTAAGTCCACAGATAACAGAATGCCACCAGATGTGCATCGGAAACTACTACTGGTCTTCCAGGGAACGATCAAAGCGTAGACTGTTTGAGACATTACTCCCATAGAGGAAAGTGTGCATGGTAACTGTTGTATTCAATCCCGATGCAATTTCTGTGTTTCATCAAAAATTTGAAGGTCCACAGATTACAGATTGTCTCCAGATGTGCATCGGAAACTACTACTGGTCTTCCTGGGAACGATCAAAACGTAGAGTGTTTGAGAATTACTCACATTGAGGAAAGTGCGCATGGTAACTGTTGTATTCAATCCCGATGCAATTTCTGTGTTTTATCAACACTTTGAAGGTCCACAGATTACAGAATGCCACCAGATGTGCATCTGAAACTACTACTGGTCTTCCAGGGAACGATCAAAACTTAGACTGTCTAAGACATTACTCCCGTGTAGGAAATTGCGCATGGTGACTGTTGTATTCAATCCCGATGCAATTTCAGTGTTTCATCAACACTCTGATGGCCCACAGATTACATAATGCTTCCAGATGTGCATCGCAAACTACTACTAGTCTTCCAGGGAACGATCAAAGCGTAGACTGTTCGAGACATACCTCCCGTGGAGGAAACTGCTCATGGTGACTGTTGCATTCAATCCCGATGCAATTTCTGTGTTTCATCAACACTCAGATAGTCCACAGATTACAGAATGATACCAGATGTGCATCGGAAACTACTACTGGTCTTCCAGGGAACGATCAAAGCGTAGACTGTTTGAGACATTACTCCCATAGAGGAAAGTGCGCATTCTGACTGTTGTATTCAATCCCGAGTCAATTTCAGTGTTTCATCAACACTTTGAAGGTCCACAGATTACAGATTGCCATCTAATGTGCATCGGAATCTATTTCTGGTCTTCCAGTTAACGAACAAAGCGTAGACTGTTTGAGACATACCTAACGTGGAAGAAAGTGCGCAAGGTGACTGTTGTATTCAATCCCGATGCAATTTCTGTGTTTCATCAACACTCTGATAGTTTACAGATTACAGAGTGAGTCCAGATGTGCATCGTAAGCTACTACTGGTCTTCCAGGGAATGATCAAAGCGTAGACTGTTTGAGAATTACTCCCATGGAGGAAAGTGTGCATAGTGACTGTTGTATTCAATCCTGATGCAATTTCTGTGTTTTTTCAACACTCTGATAGTCCACAGATTACAGAATGCCACCAGACGTGCATCGGAAGCTACTACTGGTCTCCCAGGTAACGATCAAAGCGTAGACTGTTTGAGACATTACTCCCGTGGAGGAAAGTGCGCATGGTGACTGTTGTATTCAATCCCGATGCAATTTCCTTGTTTCATCTATACTCTGATAGTCCACAGGTTACAGAATGCCTCCAGATGTGCATCGGAAACTACTACTGGTCTTCCAGGGAACGATCAAAGCGTAGACCGTTTGAGACTTTACTCCCACGGAGGAAAGTTCGCATGGTGACTGTTGTATTCAATCCCGATGCAATTTCTTTGTTTTATCAACACTCTGATAGTCCACAGATTACAGAATGCCTCCAGATGTGCATCGGAAACTACTACTGGTCTTCCAAGGAACGATCAAAGCGTAAACTGCTTGAGACATTACTCCCATGGAGGAAAGAGCGCATGGTGACTGTTGTATTCAATCCCGATGCAATTTTGGTTTCATCAACACTCTGATAGTCCACAGATTACAGAATTACTCCAGATGTGCATCGGAAACTACTACTGGTCTTCCAGGGAACGATCAAAGCGTAGACCGTTTGAGACATTACTCCCATGGAGGAAAATGCACATGGTGACTGTTGTATTCATTTCCGATGCAATTTCTGTGTTTCATCAACACTCTGATAGTCCACAGATTACAGAATGCCACCAGACGTGCATCGGAATCTACTACTGGTCTTACAGGGAACGATCAAACGTAGACGGTTTCAGACATTAATCTCATGGAGGAAAGTGCACATGGTGACTGTTGTTTTGAATCCCGATGCAATTTCTGTGTTTCATCAACACTCCCTAAGTCCACAGATTACAGAATGCCACCAGATGTGCATCGGAAACTACTACTGGTCTTCCAGGGACCGATCAAAGCGTAGACTGTTTGAGACATTACTCCCGTTTAGGAAAGTGCGCATGGCGACTGTTGTATTCAATCCAGATGCAATTTCTGTGTTTCATCAACACTCTGATAGTCCACATATTATAGAATGTCACCAGATGTGCATCGGAAATTACTACTGGTCTTCAAGGGAACGATCAAAGCGTAGACTGTTTGAGAATTACTCCCATGGAGGAAAGTGGGCATGGTGACTGTTGTATTCAATCCTGATGCAATTTCTCTGTTTCATCAACACTCTGATAGTCCACAGATTACTGAATGCCACCAGACGTGCATCGGAAGCTACTACTGGTCTCCCAGGTAACGATCAAAGCGTAGACTGTTTGAGACATTACTCCCGTGTAGGAAAGTGCGCATGGTGACTGTTGTATTCAATCCCGATGCAATTTCAGTGTTTCATCAACACTCTGATAGTCCACAGATTACAGAATGCCTCCAGATGTGCATCGGAAACTACTACTGGTCTTCCAGGGAACGATCAAAGCGTAGACTGTTTGAGACATTACTCCCGTGGAGGAAAATGTGCATGGCGAATGTTGTATTCAATCCCGATGCAATTTCTGTGCTTCATCAACACTCTGATAGTCCACAGATTAGAGAATGCCACCAGATGTCCATCGGAAATTACTACTGGTCTTCAAGTAAACGATCAAAGTGTAGACAGTTTCAGACACTACTCCCATGGAGGAAAGTGCGGACGGTGACTGTTGTATTCAATCCCGATGCAATTTCTGTGTTTCATCAACACTCTGATAGTCAACAGATTACAGAATGCCACCAGACGTGCATCGCAAACTACTACTGGTCTTCCAGGGAACGATCAAAGCGTAGACTGATCGAGACATACTTCCCGTGGAGTAAAGGGCGAATGGTGACTGTTGTATTCAATCCCGATGCAGTTTCTGTGTTTCATCTATTCTCCCTAAGTCCACAGATAACAGAATGCCACCAGATGTGCATCGGAAACTACTACTGGTCTTCCAGGGAACGATCAAAGCGTAGACTGTTTGAGACATTACTCCCATACAGGAAAGTGCGCATGGTAACTGTTGTATTCAATCCCGATGCAATTTCTGTGTTTCATCAAAAATTTGAGGGTCCACAGATTACAGATTGTCTCCAGATGTGCATCGGAAACTACTACTGGTCTTCCTGGGAACGATCAAAACGTAGAGTGTTTGAGAATTACTCACATTGAGGAAAGTGCGCATGGTAACTGTTGTATTCAATCCCGATGCAATTTCTGTGTTTTATCAACACTTTGAAGGTCCACAGATTACAGAATGCCACCTAATGTGCAGCGGAAACTATATCTGGTCTTCTAGGGAACGATCAATGCGTAGAGTGTTTGAGACATTACTCCCATGGAGGAAAGTGCACATGGTGACTGTTGTATTCAATTCCGATGCAATTTCTGTGTTTCATCAACACTCTGATAGTCCACAGATTACAGAATGCCACCAGACGTGCATCGGAAGCCACTACTGGTCTTCCAGGTAACGATCAAAGCGTAGACTGTTTGAGACATTACTCCCATAGAGGAAAGTGCGCATGGTGACTGTTGTATTCAATCCCGACGCAATTTCTGTGTTTCATCAAGACTCTGATAGTCCACAGATTACAGAATGCCACCAGATGTGCATCGCAAACTACTACTTCCAGGGAACGATCAAAGCGTAGACTGTTCGAGATATACCTCCCGTAGAGGAAAGTGCGCATGTTGACTGTTGTATTCAATCCCGATGCAATTTCTGGGTTTCATCAACACTCCCTAAGTCCACAGATTACAGAATGCCACCAGATGTGCATCGGAAACTACAACTGGGCTTCCAGGGAACGATCAATGCGTAGACTGTTTGAGACATTACTCCCATAGAGGTAAGTGCGAATGGTAAATGTTGTATTCAATCCCGATGCAATTTCTGTGTTTCACCAACACTTTGAAGGTCCACAGATTACAGAATGCCACCAGATGTGCATCGGAAGCTACTTCTGGTCTTCCAGGGAACGATCAAAAAGTAGACTGTTTGAGACACACCTCACGTGGAGGAAAGTGCGCATGATGACTGTTGTATTCAATCCCGTTGCAATTTCTGTGTTTCATCAACACTCTGATAGTCCACATATTACAGAACGTCACCAGATGTGCATCGGAAATTACTACTGGTCTTCAAGGGAACGATAAAAGCGTAGACATTTTGAGAATTACTCCCATGGAGGAAAGTGGCATGGTGACTGTTGTATTCAATCCTGATGCAATTTCTGTGTTTCATCAACACTATGATGGTCCACAGATTACAGAATGCCACAAGACGTGCATCGGAAACTACTACTGGTCTCCCAGGGAACAATCAAAGCGTAGACTGTTTGAGACATTACTCTCGTGGAGGAAAGTGCGCATGGTGACTGTTGTATTCAATCCCGATGCAATTTGTGTGTGTCATCTACACTCTGATAGTCCAGAGGTTACAGAATGCCTCCAGATGTGCATCGGAAACTACTACTGGTCTTCCAGGGAACGATCAAAGCGTAGACTGTTTGAGACATTACTCCCACGGAGTAAAGTTCGCATGGTGCCTTTTGTATTCAATCCCGATGCATTTTCTGTGTTTCTTCAACACTCTGATAGTCCACAGATTACAGATAGCCTTTAGATGTGCATCGGAAACTACTACTGGTCTTCCAGGGAACGATCAAAGCGTAGACCGTTTGAGACATTACTCCCATGGAGGAAAATGCACATGGTGACTGTTGTATTCAATCCCGATGCAATTTCTGTGTTTCATCAACACTCTGATAGTCCACATATTACAGAATGTCACCAGATGTGCATCGGAAATTACTACTGGTCTTCAAGGGAACGATAAAAGCGTAGACTGTTTGAGAATTACTCCCATGGAGGAAAGTAGGCATGGTGACTGTTGTATTCAATCCTGATGCAATTTCTGTGTTTCATCCACACTCTGATAGTCCACAGATTACTGAATGCCACCAGACGTGCATCGGAAGCTACGACTGGTCTCCCAGGTAACGATCAAAGCGTAGACTGTTTGAGACATTACTCCCGTGGAGGAAAGTGCGCATGATGACTGTTGTATTCAATCCCGATGCAATTTCTGTGTTTCATCAACACTCCCTAAGTCCACAGATTACAGAGTGCCACCAGATGTGCATCGAAAACTACTACTGGTCTTTCAGGGAACGATCAAAGCGTAGACTGTTTGAGACATTACTCCCGTGGAGGAAAGTGCGCATGGCGACTGTTGTATTCAATCTCGATGCAATTTCTGTGTTTCATCAACCCTCTGATAGTCCACATATTACAGAATGTCACCAGATGTGCATCGGAAACTACTACTGGTCTTCCTGGGAACTTTCAAAACGTAGACTCTTTGAGAATTACTCCCATGGAGGTAAGTAGGCATGGTAACTGTTGTATTCAATCCCGATGCAATTTCTGTGTTTCATCAACACTTTGAAGGTCCACAGATTACAGATTGCCACCTAATGTGCATCGGAAACTATTTCTGGTCTTCCAGTTAACGATCAAAGCGTAGACTGTTTGAGACATACCTCCCGTGGAAGAAAGTGCCCAAGGTTACTGTTGTATTCAATCCCGATGCAATTTCTGTGTTTCATCAACACTCTGATAGTCCACAGATTACAGAATGAGTCCA